>NW_027556180.1:53722105-54322105 GCF_003287225.1 Phascolarctos cinereus
CTCCAATAGACCTGTTTTACAGAAGATAAAACTTGCCCAAGGTCACAGTTACTTGGTGGCGGGGCTGGGTCTAAAACCGTTCCCATTGTGTTAGGTCCTAGGGAGCTCATCTCCAGCTTTCTTCAAAGAGAAGGCAATATAGAAATCAAATTTTAAAACAGAATAAAACATTTTTGATCTTATCATACATTTCTTTCGATGTATCTTATCACAGCAAAGTGGTCCCTGCCTCTGTATTTCAGGAACTGCTCCTTCCGTCTTTGGCTCATATTTTATTGACTAGCCCTGTATCATAGCAAGGATAGGAATTATTTTTCAGTGTTTCATAGACACTCTTGTAAAACGAGATTGATGATATGTCAATCCATTTATTTCATGGAGAATGCTGTGAGAAAACTGGTTCATGCCATCCAGGTATCATAGGAAAAGCACTAGGTCAGGAAGTAAGAGATGTAGGTCCTAGTCTGGGCTCTGTTGTTTACCTTAGCCCACAGAGGGCACCTCTTGAAGTCTAGGTTTCTTCAGTTTTGCAGTGGGCCAGATTTTCTTTTGGAGGCAGTCGGAGTTAAGTGACTTGCCCAGGGTCACATAGCTAGTAAGTGTCTGAGGCCAAATTTGAACTCAGGTCCTCCTAGTGTTCTTTCTACTGCATCACCTAACTGCTCTGAGTGGGCCAGGTTTTTAAAAAGGAACATTTATTCTTGGAGAGTGTTTGGATAAGAATTTGCAGAGGTTTTACTTAGGCTTTGATTTTCTTTCCTCTTTAGGAATACAGCACAATATTTGCATATAAATGCAATTCTCTGGGTTGTATCTAGGTTACATGAAAAGGCAGATGTTGAGCTGTAAGACTTCTCTGGCTTTTATGTAAATTATAATGCTAGCATTTAAAAAAAACAACAACATTTTCTCAAAGGTTTATTTGCGCAGGAGGAAAATCTCAGACATTAAAGTGACATTCAATTTCAGACATGTTTTTGCACAGCCATAACAAGGGTGAAGCAACAGAGACTTAGCCCAGGGCAGCATCGTGGATGGGGGTACATAGTGGTCCTCTGGGGCATATAATTTCCCTCTTCCTTGTATAGCTTTAGATGCTATCTCCATCATAATGAGGAGGCTGGGGAGGCTACTGTGGAGGAGGTATTTGGAAAGGAATTCAAGTGACACGTGACTGGGGCTTTCTTTAAACAGGGCTTTGGGAGAGGCCTGCACTAATCAAAAGAGGAGAGCCTCAGAGTGGAAGGCTCTCCAAGCAACAGTGTCTGGTGTGGGCAGAGAGGCAGGTGGTGAGGAGGCCAAGTCGAGATTGAAAAGACATTAGCCATGCTTCTGGCTGAATGACTGAACTCTATGCCCAGTCAATGCTTGCATCCACTTTGGCTGGAACCACTTTCTCTTGCCCAACCTATATCAAGTATAGGACAGCTATTTATTTCCACCACCATGAAAGGAAGTACTTAAAACACAAAAGACTCACAAGTGGCCTGACAAATATTTAAAATTTGGGACAGCAACCCATCACTCCTATTGTTCTCTTCTAGGAGGTGAAGACAACATTGTAGACCTTCTCAAAGATATTTCATATTCACCTCATGTCTGTACCGTCTAAGCAAATCCAGTTCTACTGGCAAGCCAGTACTTAGCTTTGACTTTAGTCCTATGTCTTCAAAACCCTCCTGTGGTGGTGCTCTTCTCCTCTGAGAAGCTTTACAGAAACCACCTTCTTCCAAGCAGTAACAAGGATGGGAATGGCCATTTCTCAGGATCTATGTTCAGTGATCTGTACTCAGGGAAAGAAACACCAAACAGAAGCGGCTAGGGACTTGGGGTCCAGTCTCAGGCTCACTGTTCAATGACCTGCTTTTAGAAAGGAACTGCTAAGCCGAAGAGGAAGCCAAGGGCAACCTCAGGTTCCTCTGGGCAAAACAAGTTCTTATTTTCATATGAGTGTAGTCACCATAACTGGTAAGGACCAGGGTTAGGGGAGAATAATCCCATTTAATGTTCCTTGCTGGAAGTTCAAGGGGTTGGCTGTGTCCCAACAAAGAGGCAGCCCCAAAATAGCTGTGTCTTCTCAGGAGGTAGCTCTTCCTGGCTCAGTTGCCAATCCTTTTGGCACAGCCCCAGTCATGTGGATACACAGAGATCAACAAGGAGCTTCTGGTCCCACATGTCCTTCAATAAGAGGCCAGAGCATGCACCCCTCCCCCATGGAACCAAAGCATGCATGCCTAGCTCCATGCAAAGTGTTCAAGTCCAAACCACTCAGGTCTTCCTGACTCCAGGCCACAAGATCTATCATGTAGGTTCTAAAAGTCAATCTCACACGTACATGATGGAGGTGGTACGACTAGGGGGCATGACTCGGGCGGGTAGATGGCACCACAGTGCACAGAGCATTGGGCCTGGAGTCAGGAAGACTAGATTTGAATTCAAGACTCATCTTCCTGAGTTCACATCTAGCCTCAGACACTTACTAGCTGTGTGACCCTGGGCAAGCCACTTAACTTTGTTTGCCTCAGTTTCCTCATTTGTAAAATGAGCTGGAGAAAGAAATGGCAAACCTCTCTACTATCTTTGCCAAGAAAATTACAAATGGGGTCACAAAGAGTCAGATACAACTGAACAACTTAGAGAAAAAAGTAGGAAAAAACTTCCTAGAGAGAAACCCAAAAGCGAAATGAGCTGCCCCAGTAGCAGAAGGTCTCCTCTCTCTTTACCAGCAGGCTTCATGCAAAGGCTAGATGACACTTAGAAGGAATGCTATAGAGGGGATTCCTGCAGCTAAGTGGAATGGGAGTGGAATCAAGAAGACCAGAATTCAAATCCTTCCTCCTATACTTATTTAGCTGTATGACCATGGGCAAGTTCCTTCAACTCTGAGCCTCAGTTTCCTCTTCTGTAAAATAAGGAGAATAGCACCTACTATTCTCACAAGGTAGTCTCAAATGAGAAAACATATGTAAAGTGCTTTTCAAATATTTAAAGTCGAGATGGCCCTTCCACCTCTGAGATTCTGCAATTCCATTCAATTCAAAAAAATGATATATTTAACTCATCGAGCTGCAGGCATAATCAAAGGGGCCTTAAGGTTTGCTATTCCCCCAGGAAAACATTCCTCAAAGGAAAGCACGCTCGAGAAATCACATTTGCATTATACCCACAAGATCCCGTGAATCTAAAAATTCAGAGTGTGGGCTTCGAAAGCAGTCGTTTACTTCTGCTGGCACGAATCACAGCATCGAGTGATTTGGCACGTTTACATGTGACAACAACTTAGCGTCAATCACCACAGGGTGAGTTGAGGACGAGGTTTTAGCCTCAGGCTTTGGCACAAATACAGATTTGGTTGTTCATCTGAAAAAAACACAAGCAGAGAATTGTTTCTCTACTGAAGCATAATAAATCCTCTAGTAAATATGGAGCGAAAACATGCAGGGTTGCATAATTTCCAAATAATATCTTCTTGACTGTGTTTCTACAACAAGTATCAGCATTACAATGTTAGAGGCATAAAATCAACTATTTTCAGAAAATATGTCTTTTCTCTTAGGTAAATAATGGCTTAGCCACAGAGAGCCCTTTTTATCTCTTTTTAAATGAGATGCAACTCATCAGAAATTAAGAGATGTCATTATGTGATACCTGTTGAATGGTTTGTGGAAAGGAGCTAGTGAGTTCGGTCTAATTCCCTGCAGAGGATCCATGTCCTGGTGATAACTGCTGTTAGAGTACAGCATCTCCTTGGGGGCCATTTCCCCTACTTTTGTTCCCATTGGCAGGCCACCTCCCCAGCACGTGGTTGCTACTACTCTTTCAGGGTTCTAGAGGTAACCCTATTCTAGTACTGTTGTTCATAAGCCCCCACCAGCATGTTTCCCATTGATTATCAGACAGTAGCTTTTATTAGCTTTTTTTTTAAAGCAAAGTATTTAAAGCAAGTATTTATGAAGGTATTATTATAAAAACAGTTGGTACAAGATAGTCTGCCTAGTATAATAACAAAACAAAACAAAAATATTTCCCTTTGGTATTCTAAGAACAGTAGGTTAAAAAAGATTCCCCTAAAAGTCTGAAATTTTCCTACAAATATACACAGGGTCTGTGAGGAGGGTAGCTAAAAACTTATAGTACAATGTCAGTGAGGCACATGTGAAGAATAAATGTATGGTAAGAGTAACTCACAGCTCTTGGTGCTTTATGGTTTGGGAATCTTTTTTTTAACCTAGCATCGACATTCCTATCTGAGGCAGTCATCCTCCTTTTAATTTCTTCCTTCCTCAAGTGGCTGTCTTTCTGTATCTGGGTTTGTCCATGTTTGTCCTTAGTGGGTCTTCAGTGGGTCTCTCTTCCTGATGCAGTCATTCACTGACACCAATTACTATTACCTCTGGTGACCACTGCTGCTTTTACCATTCAGCTCCAACTGCCCACAGACTTCTGGATCTTATGAATTCACCAGGTCACCTAGGCGCTCCCATCTCAGAACACTCACTGGCCTAATATCAGGAAAAGATAAACAGAAGGAGACAGAAATAGCCATGTGCTCACTGCCCAGTGGGAGACAGAGCAGGTATTCTCCCACCAGGAGGCCGCTCAAAATAGCCCTCATCCCTCAAAGCCCTCATGGAATTAGAGCAATTTAGGGGTGGGCTGCCCCTTTTGTATAACCACTTGATTCTAATGCAGCAGCCCCTAAGTCACCAATTATTCCATCTCCTCAGTCAATTAGACGATATTTCATCATCAGACAATATAATGACCCTCATTCACAAATGGCTGGAAACAGGCTCCCCAGAGTTCCATGTGTTGGATTAGAGCCAGGCAAGAAATATCTGTGCATGCTCTGTATAGCTCAGAAGGAAGGGCAAATCTAAGCATGACCTATTAAAACAGTTTTAGCTAATAGCATCAGCTGACTCGTAATGCTTCTAACTTATACTTTAATAATTAATCATTAATTATACTTTAATTTAATGACTTCATAGATTTGGTTATCTTCTTCACTGGGGCAGATGACAATCCATCCATCCCTTCTTATCCTATGAAATG
The DNA here is from genome assembly GCF_003287225.1 of Phascolarctos cinereus. NCBI lineage: Eukaryota > Metazoa > Chordata > Mammalia > Diprotodontia > Phascolarctidae > Phascolarctos > Phascolarctos cinereus. The sequence continues at coordinate 53,727,161 of NW_027556180.1, forward strand.
AACACCCGTGCTTTTTCATAAATCCTCCATAGAAGATCTGTTCAATAACCTGGAAACCTTCTTCTACTTCTAATATTTCTGAACGCCAGTGTGACCCCCAAGCTATCTATTTACTGTCCCTCGTCCTTTTTTTAAAACACATTTTTATTGATGACATTTGTTTTTATATTGTCTATATTTCCCATTATATTCCTACTCCCACAGAACCACTCCTTATAATAATAAAATTTTAAAAGGAATTTTTAAAAAGCTCAGCAAAACTGGCCAACATATCCAAAAAATGATTTGTACATAGTGTTGCAATGTCCGCTCACCACAGTACCCCACCTCTGTGAAGAAGCAAGGAGAGTTGTTTTTACATATCTCTTCTTTGAATCTCTCACTGTTGCTATGTAATTGGCCCACCTGCTTTTCTCATTGTAAGTGTCCTTGATAAGCTCTTTTAAGGTACCTCTTGAACATGCACAAATCATTATAGGTAATGTGAGGCAGTCAACTTATTTCTTTCTTTCTTTCTTTCTTTCTTTCTTTCTTTCTTTCTTTCTTTCTTTCTTTCTTTCTTTCTTTCTTTTTGCTTTTTAGGCAATTGGGGTTAAGTGACTTGCCCAGGGTCACACAGCTAGGAAATGTCAAGTGTTTGGTCTGAGGCCAGATTTGAACTCAGGTCCTCCTGACTTCAGGGCCACTGCTCTATCCACTGCACCACCTAGCTGCCCCAAAGTCAACTTATTTCTGCTCTCTTTAGGTCCATTGTTCTTGGGGTTATCTAGAATTCTTATTCTTGATTTTCTATAATTCATAGTTATACAGTAGAGTCACTGAAAGAAAGAGTCACTGGGTTTTTGCCTCAGTGAGCAGCTTTGGGTCATTGAAGAATGCATAATTTCCCAAATTTGACCTAATCTAAACTCTTCCTATTCAACTCTGGAATAATGCCAGTGTCCATTTGCAGTGCCTAGGAGTGTGTGTGTGTGTGTGTGTGTGTGTGTGTGTGTGTGTGTGTGTAGCCTGTAGATGTATGTCGGTATATATGTGTGTCAGGTAGCTAGTGGTACAGTGGATAGAATACTGGGTCTGAAATCCAGCCTCCTAGACAAGTCACGTAACCCTGTTTGCCTCAGTTTCTTAATCTGTAAAATGAGCTGGAGAAAGAAATGGCAGACCACTCCAATATCTTTGCCAAGAAATTCCCAAATAGAGTCATGAAGAGTCAGACGTGACTGAAATGATTGCACAAGATATGTGTGGGATGGGACCCTCTGTATCTGTATGTATATATGGTTTAATTTATTAGAAAGTCCTTGAGAGCAGGGACTTTTATTTTTTTCTGTGTGTACCCAATATCAAGCACATGGTAGGCCCTTAATAAATGTTTATTGTTTGATTGATCGTCATAGACATAGATTTAGTAGGACCTCAGAGGTCATCCAATCCAAAGCCCTCATTATACTGATGAAGAGTCAGAACTCAGAGAGGTTAAGTAACTTGTCCAAAGTCAGAGGGTTAAGAAGTAGAAGTGGATTTTGAACCTAGGTCCTCTGACTTTCAATTCATTGCTCATTCCACTATGCCATGGTTTGCCTATTCATGTGCTTATCATAGTCTGGGCTATATATATACTTCAATGAACTTATCTTTTCTAATGCTGACATCTGAGACAATTTATTCCAAATTACTTTGGATTTTTTTCCATTTTGTAACTTTTATCTAGGAATAGGGACTGGTTCTGTAATTGTATTTGTATTGCAAACTTGAAAGTGAGGAAACTCCCTCTATCAATGCAGGCCAGCACCTTTTCTGCCGAGGGAGGAAGGAAAGAGAGTCATATTTTAGGGAAGTCAAATTGCAACCAGAGCAGGATTGAGGGAAAATGTTCACACTCTTACACTTCCATTACCGGCAAGTGAATTGGTGCCATTTTTTCAAAAAGCAAAATGACATTTTGCTACAAGAACTACGAAATTGTTTGCACTTTTTGACCCAGTGATCCCATAAGTAAGAAGATATCCTAAGACTATTATTAATAGGGGCAGATATCTTGCTTCTACAAAAATTATTTCCAGCAGTATTATCCATAATAGCAAAAAAAATGGAATAATTCAAAAATTGTTCAAAAATTGGAGAACAGATAAACAAAATGTGATACTTGACCATATTGATATATTATTACTGTAAGAAATGATGAATGTGAAGCGTACATGGAAATAGGGGAATGCATGAAGTGATTCAGAGTGAAGAAATCAGACCCCAAGCAATAATATTCACAGTAACCATAATTAAATAAATAACAACAAAGACAAAATTCAGAAAATTAGTTTGAAAGAAGACACAGCAAGAACACAATCTTGTTGAGGTTAACATGCACCTTAAAAAAGAAAACCCAGAGGCAGCTAGGTGGTGCAGTGTATGGAGTTATGAGGACCTGAGTTCAAATCCAGCCTCAGACAATTGACACTTAGTAGCTGTGTGACCTTGGGCAAGTCACTTAACCCAGACTGCCTCACCAACAAGTGAAAAAAAAAACCCCAAATTGTAAATAACAGAAGTTAGTTTTATGCATAATCTCTTTTTTCTGTGTGTGGCTTAAACAGTTGTATTTGTTAACAATTGCTAATTTTATATTAAAAGAAAAAATTTTTAAAGGAAGTACACAAATTAGTGGGTGCATGTCATTTACTGGTGTGGAGGACAGCCAAGGTGGCTTGCCAATGTAACAGCATGGCACCAGAGGGCTCCTATAGGACAGCTGACTGCTTCGGTGGCCTGAGAATAAGGAGAAGACAGTGGTGGCAGTGAGGGTGGGTCTGGAGTAAATACAAATAAGTGAAGAGATCATGGGGAGAAGTTCTACCACGTGCTGGGGGTTTTATGTGAAATAGCTGATCATTTCAGAACCCAGGAAGGGAATTTCTTAGGGCAATAAGCCTTTGAGAGAATGGCTTAGAGCAGAAGAGTGAAGCCTCAGTCTCCTCCTTGATAAAAGGAAAAATCTTATGAATTTGGAGGACCTGAGGATTTATACTATTTCAGCAATGACTGGTTATAGTGTCTGAATTCAGAAACCAAAAACACATTAGACACTTTGAGGAAAGGCAGCTTCAAGACTCTACAAGGAAAGAAGAAGGAGGAGGAGGAAGAGGAGGGGGAGGAAGAGGGGGAAGGGGAAGAAGAGGGGAAGAAAAAGAGGAGGAGAGAGGAGGAGGAGAAGAAAAGAAGGAGGAGGAAAGGAAGAAGAAAGAAGAAGAAGAAAAAGAAAAAGAAGAAGAAGAAGAAGAAGAATATGATGATGATGAATAGAAAAAATACACCATATCTAGAAGGGACTTCATAAGTATCTCCCAAAAGGGAGGAAAAGACTTCCAACAACCACAAACTGTGACTTTCTCCATTGCCACACGTGCTTACTAAGCTTGAGCTCATGTCCCCCCACAATCTGTATGTACTAGTGAAAGAATGAGTCACAGACTTTTGGATATATTTTGAATCAATTATTTTTATATACTATATATATATATATATACTATATACTTGTATACCATATACTATAAGGTGTATACTATACCACCTTAGTAAATAACCCTTATAAGAAGCTAATTGAGGCTGACTAATTGATATTAGCTAACAATTGCAGGAGAAAGCACACCAGTGGGGGCTCATAAGCTATGACATTAGAAAACTGCCACTACTCACAGCTTATCAAGGTTAGTTTGAGAATCCTGAGTGGACATAATAATTACTCTCTGGGTACTCAACCTGCCAGTTCAAGTGGTATTGAGAGAGTAGCTCCAAAGCATGCTACATCTGAATCATTAAGCTTGCCTCCAGGTTTCTGCTTTGGAGGCAGATTGCCTGGGGGAGCACTGAGAAACCTAACAAGTTAGAATCTATGAAGGGCATCCTCTATGATGCTAGCTTGCTCCCCTATCTCCCCCCATAAGAAGAATTTAAAACATTGGGGGGGAGGGGACATATATGCCAATTTTGTGCCTCACTTAATGTTGCTACACAGCAGATCATTGAATAGAATTGTGTCTATGTTTACATCTGTCATGGATAATCTTAAAATATACCTGAAAGACTCCTTGTTTAAGAAGAAGCTTTAAGGCTGCATTTTGTTCTACTGAGCTCAAAGTGTGTGTGTGTGTGTGTGTGTGTGTGTGTGTGTGTGTGTGTGTGTGTGTGTATGTGTGTGTATGTGTGTGTGTTTTAATATACAGGGTGTCCCAAAAGTCTTAGTGCAGTTTTAAGCTTCAAAAGCTTATTTAAGATATAGCTTAAATATATTTATTATATATTTATTATATTTAAATATAGTTAAGAGCTTAAATATTTTTACTTATACTTTGGTATATAAGCTTATATTTTTAAATCATATGAAAGATATGCAGGGTGACCAAAAAGTTTTAGTGCAGTTTTAAAACATTAACAGATTATTTATTTAAGCCCAAAATAAAAGCTTAAATAATTCCATTTTAAGCTTTAATAGCATATTTATTTAAGCTATAAATAAAGGCTTAAACAAATATGCTATTAAAGCTTAGAGCTTCACTAAGACTTTTGGGACACCTCATATTTCTTTTATTGATGTCTTTTAGTTTTACATCATACTCTGAAATAAGTTTTTTGATAAAACAAAAAAAATTAATACAGCAGGATCTTAAATGTGGTGTGTAGTAGAAAATTATCTGTGAAAGCCTGTTTCTTTCCTTCTCATATTTTCAACTAGGATACAGGCATAAATGCATGCATAGACCATTCTCATAAAGATTTTATAGAGATTAATCAATCAGCCAACATTTATTAAGCTCCTACTATGTTCCAGGTACTGTTAGGTAATGAGAATTCAAAGACAATCATTGCCCTCAAGAAGCTTACATTCTATCTGGGGAATCATGATGTCAATATGTACATCCCTAAGTCTATATTGATTAAAAACAAAATAAATACAAGATAGTTTGGGCAGGAGGACACTGAGCCTTTGGAGGCATCAGGAAAGGATTCCTGTACAAAATGGTGCTTGAGCTCCATCTTGAAAGAAGAGAGGGATTCTAGGAAGCCAGGGTGAGGAGGGAGTACACAATATTCCATGCATGGGCAGTAACACAAAGGGCTGGGAAATGGAGTTAAGTGTAATGACTAAATAATAATGAATTCTTCTGATATTCCAGTGCAAAAATAAACCGCATCGGTTGTGATAGGTTTCCTTTGCAGATGAAGGGATCCTATCAACATAATGCTTTTTTTCTCAGTCACTATATTCATTGATGGTCAAAGGTATCTTCAGAAGAACCTTCCTAACAAAGAAGATAGTAAAGCAAATTCACTTGTTTTAACTATGTGTATTATTTAATAGACAATAACATTTTGTGACCTGTGTCTGCAGGTAGAAGACTAAACTTGATTTCTTTCTTGAGTGCCTCACACTCTGAACCAAAGGCATTTGTAATGTGAGGAGGAAAGTTTTTACTTTACTCAATGGGGACCCCATCTGGTGGATAGCTAGTAAAAATGAATCAACTTAAAACTGACCAAGGCTCCTTTCTTAATTAAGGGATTTGAAAGTGGAATTTAAAAGGTAACATAAACTCAGATTGAAATAGAATTCTGTCAATCAAAGATTATATTGAATGCTAATAATAAATTTTTCACATGAGAGAAGAACAGAATCTTCTGAATGACAAATCAAAGGGAAAAGGACTCGGACAAAGGCATGGAAGGAGTATGTTTCATTATTACAAGATTATGGGAGTTTTACTTTTTGAAATGAAACTTTGCATCTCTGACAAGAGTGGCTTCCATTATGACTGGGTTACTTTGAGCACTGTGGACAGTTCATCTGAATAATTCAGGTTCCAAAATGGATTCACTTTGATCTGAAAGCTCACTTTGGTCAAATTAACTGGATAACTGCCAGATGTACCCTTTGTTTTGTGATCTGAGGCAACGTAGTGTTGTGTAGATAGCCCTGGCCTTGAAGTCAGAAAGCCTGACTTGGGGTCCTGGCTCCTCTCCTTACTGGCCAGGTGGCTTTCGAAATCACTACTATGGCCTTCAGTTTTCTCATCTGTAAAATGGAGAGAATATTTGCTCCGCCTACTTCACAAGGTCTGTGAAAGCACTGTGTAAACTGTAAGTGCTTTGGAAGTGGAAGCTATTATTGCATTTGTTTCATTTAGGATGAAATGTAGACAAAGTGTCTTTAGTAGCCAGTTTGTCAAGCAATTGACCCAACCTCTCACAAGCTATCTTAGCAGGTGCACTTGGGTGCTGAAGCCTAATCAAAAATTCACTTTACAAACTATGAATCATCAATTAATAAGTGCCTCCACCTACTTTGTTTAGAAGGACCCTTGAGGAAGAATTCTCTTCTTTAGGGAATATGGAAATGTTTGTCAGTCAAGCACTGAGAAAGCTGTCACTGATTCTGCTTCCTTCTCCATGAATTCTATAGTCAAACAGGCCTACTTGTTAATCTATGCACACATTCATCTCCTACCTCCTTGCCTTTGAACAGCCTGCCTTCCACTTCCATGCCTGGAATGCCTTCCCTTCTCACTCTCACCTCTTGGAATCCCTTTAGAATGACCTCCTTCCAAGCCCCCACGACAAACACTTTACTTTGCATTACTTATCTAAGCACTTGTTTCCCCCTGGGGAGGTTCGGGGAGGGGGGGTGGGGCAGGCACTGTTCTTGTTTTATCTTTGACTCTCCATTTTCCAGCACATTTTCTGGCACAAAGACATCAATCTCTCCCTCTTCCAGGTTAGAGTTGGGAGAAGCCGTTCCCTCAATTCAACGCTTGTCCTTCAGAAGAATCACCACCACGGTCCTCATTCTCTCAGGAGCTCACGCCCTCAACAATTCTCTTCTCTCCACAGGTGCCCGAAGGGAAAGTTGTCGTTCTTTACTTCCGGTTCCTAGACTTGGAAAGTGACTTGTGTCGCTATGACTTCGTGGACGTATACAATGGCCACACCAGTGGGCAACGCATTGGCCGCTTCTGTGGGACGTTCAGACCAGGGGCCCTCGTGTCCAGCAGCAACAAGATGCTGGTGCAGATGATTTCAGACGCTAACACGGCTGGGAATGGCTTTATTGCCATGTTTTCTGCAGCGGAACCAAATGAAAGAGGTATTTCGCACCCCTGAAACTGAGAAGCAGCTTTCTGGTCCTTTGGGCAGTATGGTGCATGGCGTCAACACTGGCGCTCTGATAGGCCTGTATCTGCCTCGTACAGCAGACTGCTAGTCAGATGGGTTTTCCTCAACATGAAGAGATTCCAAAAGCCATGGAAGCAATCGATTGAGTCCAGTTCTTAGAGAGCATCATGGCACAGCTGACTTGAATGTTATCCTTTGGAAGAAAATGGACTAGGGAGTGCGAACGAAGTGTGGAGAAGTGGCAGTTCAAGATACTTCTTTCTCTTTTAAATAACAGAATGATTTATAAAGGAGCAGTATTTATTAGCAGAGCAAAACATTCAAGTCTGTGGACCAAAGCAGGAATTAGGAGTTCGTGTGCAATTCATTAACAAATGATGGTATATGCTGAACATCTATTATTATTACTACTACTATTTATTTATTTTTAATTACTTTATACTGAAATACACAAGAAAAGAAAGAGAAACATATTATAAACTTAAATATTAAAACAAATACAAAACAAGAAAAAAAGCACGTTGCCATGTGCACAGCAGAACATGCGAAGATTCAACATATAAGCAATAAATTTCCATTTTAAGAAAGCCTATATAATAAATACTACACATTTTGTTCAGAGCTGTCCATCTTTTCTTTGCTTCCTTGTAAGCTGTTTTTGGGGGGAATCTATTTTCTCTCCTATCTTCCCTCCTCTTGGGAAAAAAAAAAGAAAGAAAAAAGTAAGCCCTTTTGAAAATCTGGCCAATTCATTTCATCAGAAAATCAAATTAATTTAAAAATAGCCCCATCTAAAAATAAATAAGCTTATCAAAATCTCTTAATTGTTCAGCATATGCTTTCATCTGTTAGTGAATAGCACATAAACTTGCTAATTTCTACTTTGGTCCTGTTTTGCCCTGCTAATTAACATTGCTCTTTTCTATTTAGCCTCCAGATGTTCTGCAGCTCTCCTCGGGCTCTTTGTGAGTCATCAGCAAAAAGATGTGACAGTTTTGATGGACTCAACCAGTAAAGTCAGTCAAGCAGAGTGTCAAACCAGTTTTTTTAGTAGCAGTCTTCTCTCGAGGAACTCATTAGACAGAGTGATGTATGTCAGCAGCGCCAGAAGCACATAAAGAATGATAAACATTCAGTGAATCCAACACATCAGCCTTTGTCTAAATTTTATGATCTATCTATTAGGTTGTTCCTAGTTATTTAAATTATTACCTATTTTGCTTCATCTGTATGGCCTGTTCTTGGGAATTCATTTAGTTCTGATCTGTATTTTTTATGATTATAGGGGATCAATATTGTGGCGGACGACTACAAAGACCTACAGGTTCCTTTAAAACACCCAACTGGCCAGATCGGGATTACCCTGCAGGAGTTACTTGTTTATGGCATATTATAGCCCCCCAAAATCAGGTGAGATTTACTTTTCATAATGTAGAACTAAAAAAATCTGTTTATAAAAATGAAGACTCTTTATAATATTCAAATTATCATGGAATCACAGAATTTGATAGTTGGAAGGACTTCAGCCTCAATGCAGTCTGAACCACACAAAAAGGAATGCTCACTTTTTCAGGGGAGTGGCCATCTGGCCTCTGTCTGAAGACCTCCAAGGATGGGGAATCTATAGAGGAATCTTGAGGTGAATCTTCGGGAGTCTCTCTCATCTCTGGAGGCAGCTCATTCCACTTTAGGAACAGTTATATTTATTAGGAAAGGTTTCCTAGTGCTAAGCCTTAATTTACTTCTTGGAAATTCCCACACATTATTCCTAGCTCTCCCCTCCTGGGTCAAACAGAAAAACGTGTGACCTCTTCTCTACTTAACAGCCTTTCAGAGCCTTTAGAAGGGGCTTAGGCAGCTAGGTAGCCCTGTGCATAGAGCACTGGGCCCAGAGGCAGGAAGACCTGAGTTCAAATCCAGATTCTTTTATTTCAATAATTTTTTCTAACAAGGAAATAAGGGTAGTCTGGAATGACCTGTTTTTGATGAAGCCATGATGACCCTTTGTAATCACCATTTCTCTTTCTAGAGGTTCATCAACTATCTTTGTAATTATCTGTTCTAGAATTTTCCCAGGAATTGGAATCAAACTTATTCATAGACCTGTCATTTCTAGACTCTGTTCTCCTCTCTGTCTCTCTCTGTCTCTCTGTCTCTGTCTCTGTCTCTGTCTCTCTCTCTCTCTCTCACTCTCTCTCATTAAGACATCTGCCCTTTTCCAGTCTTGTGGCACTTCTGTTTTTCATGAGCTTTCAAGATCTCTGACAGTGGCTTGGCAAGCACAGTTCTTTCAGAACTCAAGGGTGTAGTTCACCTGAGCCAGGTGACTTCAACTCACCAAGGCACTTGCTGGCTGCTTTTCTACTATCTCCTTCTTCCTGTTGAGTTCCTATTTCCTCTTAGTCATTTTTGTCCTGCCATTTACAGCACTAAGGCTATTCTCCACTGCACTGCAAAGTTGTGTATGTATACTCAATCCACATATCTAAATGGCTCTGTGATGCTATTGATTCTGACGTTCTCTCCAACAAGGCAGAACACAACCCCACCAATGCCTGCCCATCCTGCATGACTCTTGTCCATTTGCCAGGGGGGGTCCCCCTAACACTCCAAGGAACTTCTTCTTGACATCCAGAAAATGAACGTGCTACAGTAGTTGCATTCCTTTTCTTAACAACTCTTTTGAACATTGAAAGGGCAGCTTTATGTAATAGGAAATTACATTTATGTAACAGAGAGGTATTGTTTGCGTCTCACAGAGGAAAGAAGAGACAACTCTAGGCCTTCTCCCCTACCCTTCTCCAAGGAAGACTTTAATTGCTGCCAGGAGGGCAATCAGAATGTTGGGGGCAGTGGCTGGCTATTTTGCTGTCCTCAGAGAGAGGGGGTATTGGGATAGAATTATATCTCTTTGCTCCCTTAAATCTTATTAGTCTAAAAAGGAGTACCTTTTTAAGATTCAAGCTAAACTCCTAATAGCTATTCATTAATGGCAAAAGGGGGGGCCCAAGCTTTATATCTAAAAGGAGGACTTGATCCCACTTGCCACCAAATACCAGTTCCACAATGAATGCACATGTAACATATAGCAAAAACACTCATTTATTGAACTTGATAGCAAAAGAGAAATCAGAGAAAGTCTATTTATGAGACTATTTGTTGTTGTTTAATTGCTTCAGTCATGTCCTTTTTTTGGGTTTTCTTGGCAGAGATACTGGGGTGGTTAGCCATTTCCTTCTCCAGTTCATTTCACAGATGAGGAAACTGAGGCAAATAGGGTTAAGTGACTCACCCAGGAGCACACAGCTAATAAGTGTCTGAGGCCAGATTTCCCCTTGGTTTTCCTGAGTCCAGGCCCCACACTCTACACTGTATCACCTAGGCTGCCCTATGAGGGTATATACCTAACATTCAGTGATTGTTATTATTTTTAATCTGATCATATATAAAATAAAAAGGGTACTATCACAGATACATCTTTCTTCTTGTCCTATTCAACCTGGCCCTGTCCAAGATAGGGCCATGAATGATAGTCCAAAGTGAGGAGGGAACTAGAAGTCTTCCATCGCAACAGAAAACAAAGCCTTCTGGGGTCAGAGTCAGAGTAAAGCCATACAAAGAAAAAAATACAATAACCATGATAATAATAATAATAGTAGCATTTATATGGTGCTTTAAGGTTTGCAAAACTCTTTACATATATTCACTTATTTGATCCTCAGAACAACCTATACTAAGGAAGCAATAAGATCTGAGTGTGGAGGCAGAAACCAAAGATGAAGGCTAAAGCAAAGGCCAGCAAACCTGGAAAGAGAGAAGTCAGTGAAGACAGGAAGCATGGTATTCTAGGAATTTGGAGTCAGAAGACATGGGTTCAAATCTCTCCTCTGCTACTTACTACCTATGTGACATTAGGCAAATCACTTAATCTCTTAATCAGGAAGCTGGACTTGATCCGTAAAAGCTCTTTCCATTCCTGGCCCTAATATTATTGCTGTCCAAGTCAGAACTTGTTTAAAAAGTCTGTCATAATTTGCCATGTACTCCATGAACTCAGAGTACCAGCTGGCTTTTGCCAGGGAGACTCCAGCTTGCCTCCAAATCCTCCTAAATGGGAGGGAGCAAGTTGTGTTAGGGATGGAGGCAGAAAAGAGCCAATTCAATCAGCCTCTTTTGTTCTGTGAAATCCTTCCAGTTACAAATTTAATTTCCTATTACACAAATCTGCCATCTTTCAACATTCAAAACAATTCTTAAGAAAAGCAATGGAAACCCAAAACCCAAAAGAGATTTTTAGTTACATAGAAGGCAGAATAAATACCATGTTCTGTGTGTCAGACTGCCACTCAAAATCATCATGCTATGGGCAAATTTGAGATGAATATTTTTCTCTATTCCTAATAATAGTCATCATAACCATTAGTCTCCACTAATGCCCTGCTCTACTGACTCATAATATCCTGGACATGACCTTGGGGCTTCAAAATACAAACTCGGGCAAATCTTGAAAAAAGGCATCTATTAAAAATGCTTCAAGTCTGAACCACTCTGGCTTTGTTCCACTGTTCAAGGATCATTCCAGCTAAGTTTAGAAAGGCTTATCACACGGGAGTTGGCCACTCAAGTAATGATATTTTTGCCACAGCAATTCACAAAGAAAGCCTATTTTGGTTAGAGATATGGTGATCTGTACCAGACAAGAGAGTTCTTACTCCAAGAATAGAACTTGTACCCCAGCAAAAAATGTTGAAGTATAACCAATAATGATAAATAATGAAGAGTACCTGAAGAAGCAACAACATCACAAAAGGGCAAACTACATCCTTTTTTCAAAAAGGAAGAAAGGTAAACCTGATCGGTATATGAGACACCCTGGAGTTCTTTAAAAGTGTGTGTCTTTTATATAGAAGATATTGTACAAATTCTATGTAGAAAGATTGATTCCTAGTTCCTAAGACTAAAGGAGGCATAGATTTCTAAGACTGATAAGTTCATTGATTATTTAAGTTTATGTGCTTCCTGGGAATCTAACTATGCTTCCATATTTAACATGGAAAAAAGAGTCAAAACATTCTAGCTCCTCCATGCAGAGGCAGACCAACCTACCTTCAAAGATCCGAAATGCACATATTATTTATATGGAGATCATTGCTGTGTTAGCTAATTCTTCAAAACTGATCCCACATCACCTTATTAGATATGCCTTGGGATTAATATTGGGAAATACTTCCCAATATTAATCTCAATACTTTCACTAATGAATAATTCAAGCTAGCATAATATTGATGTTAATCATTGGTTTTTAGGGTGTGGTTTGGAGAGCCCTGAGACACTTTCAGAGGGCCCAGAAGTTCAAGACTATTTTCATAATAATACTAAGACATCTTAATTTCTAATACAGCAAATATCAATATATAACTCATATAAACAAAAGCTCTTTGGGAGGATCCTCAATAATTGTTAGGGGTCTAAAGGGGTCTCAAGACCAAAAAGTCTGAAAACCAATACGTTGATTATGTGAAACAAAAACTTTGTTCATGATCCTGAAATTAACTTTCATTTTAATAACAAATTTGCCAATTTATTAATGAACACTACTAGATTTTATAATCTGCACTACAAGGCTTTACGTTTATTGTTATTGTAGTGTTATTAATGAACACTACAAGTTTTTATAAATTAAAATGATATTTTAGGAAATATAATTTGAGTTATTATATGAATAATCCTTTGAAATTTAATAGGTCACATTTTCACTCTGTTACAGATTTAAATACCTTAGGATATCCAATTCCTGAGCTATTAAATTGGGCTCACATTATATTTCAGAATTCTTTTATTGTTCTTTCTATGGCTAAATTCTACTTCCTTTCGTGTATTTATATCCAGTTTATACACTTTTATTTTCTTAATGTAATTTTTGGCTAGGATTTCTTGAATTTTTAATCATCAGAGAAGTCTTTGAAATCTCCGGGAACTCTGTTTAGAAGAGAAATATATGATGGAAAAACTAAGTCTTGAATAATTTAGGAGCACTTTCTCATCCTATGAAATCTATGGGATGTTTCCTGTGTTTAAAGTAGAGTCTCAGTGAAAGAAAGCCCCCCTTCCTTCTCTCTTCTTTTATCCTTTCTACAGCATTTCTCCCATCCCCTCCAAATGGGAATGTGTGATGAATTTCAAGGTCTAAAGATAGAAGCTTAAATTTTAATGGCCCATTATCTTTAATAGAAAACATTATTTTATTTGTAACTTTTGAGAAGTCATTGTGTACAAATAAACTCCAAACATTAATAATATACTGTAAGTATAGCATAAGGCAATCTTATAAATTAGTCATCTGCCCTCTCCATAACCCCCTCCCCAGTCACACCCAGGTAAGGACACAGGGGTAGGGAACCTGCAGCCTGGAGGCCACATGTGGCCTTCTAGGTCCTTGGGTGGGGCCTTTTGACTGAGTCCAAAGTTTTACAGAACAAATCCTTTTATTAAAAGGATTTATTCTGTGAAGTTTGGATTCAGTCAAAGGGCCACATTTGAAGGCCTAGAGGGCCATATGTGGCCTTGAGGCTGCAGGTTCCCCATCTCTGGTAGGTCATTAACAGAACAGGTGGGTGGCAGAGTGGATAGAGTGCTATGTCTGGAGTCAGGAAGACTGAATTCAAATCCAGCCTCAGACACTTATTAGCTGTGTGACCCTGGGCAAGTCACTTAACCCTGTTTGCCTCAGTTTCCTCATCAGTAAAATGACCTGGCAAAGGAAATGACAAACAACTCCAGTATCTCTTGCCAAGAAAACCCCGACTAGGGTCATAAAGAATGAAGAACCACAACAACATTAACCAGAAGAAACATGCCTGTGGCCTGCAACAGTCCTGAGTGGGCCAAAACAGATTAAAATGTAATTGGACCATTTTAACAAAATAAAAAAAATAATAGAACATAGATGTTGCTAATATGTGGTTTTCTAAGTCAATATGCAGCCTGCAGGGATCTTTCCATACAGTTTAGGGGCCCCTGGGTCTATTCAAGTTTGACATCACTACTTTACACCGCCTACTTCTTGGCTTGTGAGGAAAGTATTTTGTAAACCATAAGCCTATGTGAATGAGAATTATTTTCATAACATTGAAGTATCCTTTTTTAATTCTTTTTCTCTTCGCCACTCCTTTTTTGTGAACTGGCAAACCAGGAATAAATGCCCCATCACACAAGAGCACATTCCAGTTTTCAGAGCAGGTCAATCAACATTTATTTTAGCCCTTACTGTGTGCCAAGAGCTGTGCTAGGCTCTATAGATACAAAGCAAGGAAGAACACAGTACCTGCTCTGATGTTCTAATGGGGCAGACAACATGCAGAACAACTGTGTGTATACCGGATATATACAGGGTAAAAGGAAAGTAATCTCTAGAGGAAGGGCCCAGAGGGATGGAAGGAAGAAGGAAGAGAAAGGCGGAGACCAGGAAAGACCTCTTGCAGAAAAGGAGTCACAATGAAAGGCTTCTAATGAGATCAGAGAGGGATTTTCAACAGGGGAGTGAGAGTGTGTAGCTAGAGCCCTCATAAGAGATTTGAGTAGAAGAGGTGAGTGTTCAGAGGGAGAGTGGTTGCCTTGGCTATTATCAGTAGGATTGGTGTCAGAGAGGGAAAACCAGACTGGATGTGCCCAGTTAAGTCAAAGTAAGGGGTGGACTAGTCAGAATAGTGGCAGGAGACTTGTGGGGCTCACTGTGTAGCTGCTTCCCCTCTGGAGGCATTGCATAGTGAAAACGAGCCACCATCTTTGACCTGGTTGCTATGACCTCTCCCCTACCTCATATTATATACCAATGAGCTATAAGATCAAATTATGTCTAGTACAGCATTTTAAAAAATAGTTTATGATTTTTATTTCTTTAAGTAACAATTATCATTTTTTTAATTAATCTGACCCTCCTATTGCCTCTTCAACGGAGCAAATTAAACAAAATAAGCACCCTCCTCCAAAAAGGCCTTCAATACCTAGCTGCATTGTTGGGGATAACAATTCCCACACCGTCTCTTTCTGCATATTAAGTTCATCACCTTTTTGTCAGGAGGTAAGCATCCTGTTTCATCTTCATTCTTTTGGATTTGTGGTTTATTATCGCATCGATGAGGTGTAGCATCTTTCAAAGTGGTTTTTCTCGATAATGTTCTTATCACTATCTAGATTGTTCTGTTCTCTTTGCTCTGCATCAGTTCATAGGGATCTTCCCAGTGTCCTCTAAAGCTGCCCATTTCATCCCTTTCTTGGCACCATAATATCCCATTATATTCAAACCATGACAAGTACAGCATTTCTGAGTCCTGGGCTACTGAACTCCTCCCACTTTCTATTTGGAAGGAGAGCACCCAAGGAAAGGTTAACTTGGGCATTGGACGTCATGGCACTCACTTTGTACAAGATGCTATGCTGGACACTTAAAGGGATAAAATAATGGATGAGACATAATCCTTCCCCTCCAGGGCCTTGCAACTAATGCCCCACCCCACAACACACACACACACTGTATTTTCTTCAGGTACAACTTCTTCTTGCTGCCTAGCCCCTTTCTCTGTGTTCCTTCCACTTCATTTTTTCTGAAGAAACTTGGTCTCTTGCTATATCGCACAGTGACTTCCTAGCATTCAAGTGAGCTTGGATTCCCAGTCCATCACATTCATTCTTTGTCCTAGAAATTGACCCATGGGCCAATCTCTCTTTTCTCATAACCTGATATTGAGCAATTTGTATACAGATGTCCTTTTAGCCCATAGGGGTTACAAATAAGCTTAAATAAGTTACAAAAGACACTCTAACCGAATTCAGAACCAATGTTTCCTGAACTACATCCTATTAAAGTCCTTGCCTTCTACATCACAGATATTTATCAATTATTCATTCCACTTGGATCAAATGAGATCATATTTGTAAAGTGCTTAAACACAGTGCCTGGAACAAAGTAGGTGCTATAGAAATGCTTATCTCCTCTCTAGAGAATTTCTTGAATGACATCTATAGACTAGCCTTGGCTATATCGACATCAATTTAGCCTTTCTCTGCCTTATTATGAAAAGCAATTCCCAATCCCATCCTTACTTTGCCATAGTTTTATTTCACATGCATTATTTGCCCAGTCCAGCCTCCAAATAAGAAGGTAGCTTTCACTGGAACTGTTAATGTGTGGGCAGAGCTCTGGAAGATTAATTCAGACAAACACAGGTAGGGGCAGCATCTGTCTCTAAGAATAGCCCATAGACTTCAGAGCTCCGAGCATGTAAATTCAGCCAAAAGCTATGATAGCAACATGCCTAGTTCCCACACAGTTGATCTCTCTTGGTCTGAGTCTGATGCCAATTGCCTGGTAGAGGTTCCTTGAACCTTCCTTGGTAAGGAACCCTGCAATTGTCTCCCTTGATTTCTCCTGGATAATCCCCTTAGTACAACGCACCCTCACTCTTCGAGACCCATCAACAGCCTCCCAGCTATCCTGCCTTGGGATCCATCCATCCACAAAATCTTACATGGTTCCACTGGTTATGGTCCTCCCAACACTCCTCACTGGATATGCCTCAATGGAGAGTGTGACATCTTCCAGCATCTTCCTTCCCTTCCGCATTCCCTTGCCATGCTGACATTATAGCACTGATGAAGAGAGCTTTTGTCCTCACTGTAGTCACTCCTAATTGAAACCACCGGCCTCCAGGCTTAGATGGGTCTCTGGCAAAAAAGAAAGGTAGTGGCTGGGCTCAAGTTAGAACTCCCACCTCCCCAAACCCCCAATCTTCAACCATTTGGTTTAGAATACCAGAGATATTTTTCTCACTGATTAAAAAAAGAGTAGATTGGGTCCCTGGCTCACATCACTCATATCAAACTATGCCTTAGACTGCACTCCTACAAAATCCCTAGTGACCAAGATTAGCTGGACTTGTAACATCTGGTGGTGCAGTAGATAGAGGACCAGGCCTGGAGTCAGGAACACTCATCTTCCAGAGTTTAAATCTGGCTTCAGACAAGTAGTAGCTGTGTGACCCTGGGCAAGTCACTTCATCCTGTTTGCCTCAGTTTCCTCATCTGTAAAATGAGCTGGAGAAGGAAATGGCAAATCACTCCAGTATCTTTGCCAAGAAAACCCCAAATGGGGTCACGAAAAGTCAGACACTATTGAAACGACTGAACAACAGAAGCCCAACAATGGATGACACTATCGATGATAGAAGAGAGCCCCCTGTTGGATAACCTAAGATATGACAGACCTTTGAAGATAGAAGTTGAGACAAAAATGGCCACCTGACAGAATGGGTCTCTTAGACAGCTCAGGACTCAGTAATGACTGACAACATCAAGAAGTCACATTTCCATAGCCCTTTATGGTGTATGAAACACTTTCTTCACAACCACCTTGTGTAGGTAGTAGTACAGATATTACCTCCATTTTTCAGATTGGGAAACAGAGGTTTAGAGATGGTAAGTGACTTTCTCCAGGTCACAAGCTAGTAACTGGTCAGAGCTAGGATACAAGTTCAGTTCTCTGCGACTCTTAGTCCAACATTCTTTTCCACCAGACTACAACTAACTACTTCAACCCATTCCAAACAGTGAGTCATGACTTGCTTGGAACAAGGCCACTCTAATGGATCAATTTGTCAAGAAGCTTATAGATTTGATTAAGTAGGAACTCACAAGAAAGGGAGTGGACACATCCCTGCCCACTCTGATTAGGGAGTTATCTCACTATGGATGATAGGTTTTAGACATCTCCCAGAAACTGTCCTGGTAGCTTTGTCCCATACTTCTCCCCTTACTCAGACCCCCATAGATGACCTTTAGGGACCAATTCAATGAGAAGGCATCTGGTCCCATAAAATCCCTTTGGAATGGGGCAGGAAGCTGGTGTACTTGTGCAAGTAAGCAGGCCATGACTAGAACATCTGCCCTCCTTGGGGACAGTAAAAAAAACCCACAAGGGGTGGGGGTGAGGGGTGTAAATAGGTCACATTGTGGTGAGACCATTTTCCTTGGGCCCTTCTTCACTAGGTAGGGCTGGTTTGGACTCTATTCTTGCTAGCGCATGTCAGGCAGGCTCTTTGCCAAATCCTTTGGTTTTTGACAGACCCAGTGGACTCCAATGAGATTTTGAACTTTTCATTGGCCTGACTTTGATTTGGAAGGAGAAGTCAACCTTGCATCTCTCCCATAATTTGTAACTATCAATTGGTGATTTCTCTTTCTAGGCACAGCAAGGAACTGGCACATAGCAGACATTTAATAAATGCTTGCTTGCTTGCTTGACTATTCAGATAACCATGGGGAAACTCTCCCCGCACCTTACCAGCTGCTTCTTGTTCCCAGTGATGCTAGGGTGCAGCAGTTGGTCCAACATGGCCTGCAGATCATCTTCTGGGCTGTAGGTTTACAATCCAAGCAGATGCTGATTTCCATTCTCTACCATCAAATGAACCAGAGATTTTCTCGTATGTTCATTACTTGGGAACCTGGAATTTAATCCCCTCATTTAAAAGACTGGTATTGGGAGACAGCTCCATTATTTGGTAAACTACACAGGCTGTGGGGTAGATGAGGATGAGCACTCATGGGAGCCCACCAAAAATCTCTGTGTTCTTCATCTTGCACATGGCTTCTATCCCCAGCTTAAAAACAACAGTGGTTGACATTGATATAACACTTCCAAATTTACTTGCACAGCTCTCACGTGGGATCCTCACAATAGCCCCATGAAGTAAATACTATATGTACTGTTGTTGTTATTCCCATCTTATAGATGAAGACGCTGAAACTTAAGACTGGTTAAATGCCTTTGTCTATAATCACCCTTTTAGTAAATACTGGGGAAGGGAACATGCATATATTAAGCACTGGCCATATTTCAGGCACTATGCTAAGAAGCACTTAACAAATGTAATCTTGATCCTCACATCTTGTGATGTATGTGCTACTGAGATCTCCATTTTACAATCATGGAAACTGAGGCCAACTATTTAAGTGATTTGCTCTGGGTCACACAGCTAGGATCTGCACTGAGATCACAATTTAGATCTTTCTGACTCCTTGCCCAGCACTCTAACCACTGAACCACTAACCTACCTGAGATACCACACTCCCTTCCCTGCTGACCCTGAGTGCTCTGTGACCAAGTAACCAGAATCTTTGTTGTTCCTCTCAGGAACACCCCATCTTCCAATTCTAGGCATTTTCATTGGCTGTGCCCCATGCCTGGCACTCTCTTCTACTCATCCTTTCCTTCTGGTTTCCTTCAAATCTCAGCTGCCATCCCACCTTCTACAAGAAGCCCTTCTCTGTTCTCATTAATCTTAGTGCCTGCAGGTCCAGAGCTCTATGTGCTCTGCCATCCAGCTGCCTCTGAGGCTGTTGGCTGAAGGTCTCCAACTCATGTCTCTCCTCTTTCCAAATCCTGTAGTCTTTTCACTGGCCCTTGGTGATTTGTGGTTGGCACATCCCAGGAGCTCCAGCCCTGAGTCCTGGGGAGGTCCCATTGTGGGGGGGGGGGGAGATGGTATCTGGATGTCACTGCCAAACAGCACAGCTGTAGAGGATTAACAAAGACACAGATGGCTGGGAGTTGTACCTGCACATAAGAACAGCCCTTGGGGCACAAAGCTTGGAGAATCCATAGCCAGACCCTGACTCTTAGAGCTCCAGACCAGACCCCCACATAATTGATCTCTTTATGTGTCCTGTTTTCTGGACCTTCTTGGTCAGAAAATCTGTATTAGTCTCCTCTTCTTTTCTCTTGGAGGAATTTTCTTGGTATGATTCAGTCCTTAGTGATATCCCACCTCAGTGTGAGCTGTTGGCGCCATCCAAGCCACCCTCAAGGTGCCCGACAAGACTGCAGTCCCACCCCACTGACCCACAGCAGGCAAATGGAATTGCCTGGCCATGTCACAATGTGCCTTCTGTAGGCACACTTCAAAAAAGTGAATGATTCTTTAGCTCTAATCTACGTAAGTGGACTCAATACAGTCTTTAAAATAAAGACAATTTCTCTTCTGAATTAATGTTCGCATAAAATTTTTTCTATACAGATATTTGAACCACTACAAGAATATCGTCAGAGGCAGTATGACGTAGTGGATAGAGAGAACACTAGATGGAGTCAGGAAGACCTAGGTTCAAATCCAGCCTCAAACACTTACCAGATGTGGACAAATTATTTAACTTTTCTAATCTTCCTGTTTCCTCATGTGTAAAATGGGGGTCATAATGGCATTTATCTCACCTTAAGGAGCTATATGATGAGAACTAACTGCAGTCAGGAAGGCTTGAATTCAAATCCTGCCTCAGACACTTACTTTGTGACCCTGGGCAAGTCACTTAAACTCCATCTGCCTCAATTTCTTTATCAGTAAAATGAGGATAATGATAGCACCTACTTTCTAGAGATTATTGTGACAATCAAATGAGATAATATTTCTAAAGTGTTTCGTAAACCTTAAAGTGCTTTATAAATGCTATCATCATCATTCTTGTCATGCTGATTGAATTGCCAGTCACTAACTGTTCTTCCCCAGTGAAGCAAATCCTCACAGTCAATCTTCTGAAAATAACCTTGCAGTCCCCTCCTTCCCTCCTGCAAGCTGCTTAGGCTTTCATCATCAAAGAAACTCTCCTCACCTGGGGCTCCATCATTCACAGTCTTCAAGCAGAAGTCAACGAGAAATGTTGTGCAGGCGGTCCCAGCTCATACATGGATTAGACTAGATGACCTCTAAGGTCAATTCAATTTACTTCTGAACTTCAGTACTTAAGTATAAGGGACTGTGTGCCTCATTGCTTCTCACCATGCTTTATCCCAAACCCATGGCTTTGTTTCCCTTGTGCTAGAAACTGACCGATATTTTCTTTGCATCTCCCACCATGGTTTTGAGCACTTCTAACACTACTCCTCTCTCTCTCTCACATCCCCCCCCATTTTGCAGAACTTCTAACATCCTGGGTTTGGTTTTGTTTTATTTTTTTTTTTGCCACAGACTCATTTCAATGACTAGCCTCCATACCTTGCTTCTGATAGCCCTCTATTGACCCTATGGCTTCTTGACTTTTCTCCTGGGATATTAACCCTTGCAGTACTGGGTACCCTCAGATTATGATGAAGCAGACTTATTCATTGTCTCTACAAAAGCCAGAACATGGACCGATAAGTGGAGGTTAGAAGAAGGCAAGGCTCAGTTATGGTTTAAGAAGAACTTTGTAAAAATTAGAGTTAGCCAAAACCTGGAATTGGTAGTTTTAGTAGTTGCTAGTGGTGCCCTCACTTGTCACTGGAAGAGATCAAAGGGTGGGTGATCACCTTTCACAGAGGTTTCAGCAATTCAAAAAAACATTTAGTAAGTGTTTGCTATGTCAAAAGCACTCTGTGTAGATGCTGGGAATTCAAAGATGACTATCAGCACAGTCTCTGCTTTTAAAAAGCTTAAAGCCAAATAGAGGGTGTTTGTGTATCAGGCAGCAGCATTGGACTTAACCTCTAAGGTCTTTTCCAGCTCTGTGGTCCTATAATTGTTTATTTCAGTCCATCACAAAGCATTTATTAAGAGCTACTCTGTGTCAGGCACTGTGCTAAGCACTGAGGATACAAAGAAAGGCAAAAGATAGTCCCTGTCCTTAAGAAACTCACAGTCTAATGGGGGGGGAATATGCAATTATGTACAAACAAGATATATCCATGAAAAATTAAAGATAAACTCATAGAGAAGATATAAGCTTAAGGAGAATGACTTCTTGCACAAAATGGGATTTTAGGTGAGACTAGAAGGAAGCCAGGTAAGCCAAGAGAATATGGAGAGGACAGAGAGGCAAGTATGGCGGACCTCCAGTGAAAATGTCTCAACAAAGAGGCCAGTGTACCAAGATCACAGAACACTTGGGAGTTTGGGTGGAGGGGAAGTAGAAAGGGTAAAAAGACTCAAAAGGTAGAAAGGAGCCAGGGTCTGAAAATAAATTTTAATTCTGGGCTCCCAACCAAAAAAAAATTTTAAACAGTCTCTCTGATTTGTTGATTGCAAAATAAACATATAGCCAATGTCAAGGAAAGGACACCATTTATATCCTCTTTGCCCCCTCATGCTCACCATGCAAGGAAATGACCTTGGACAACAAGTTTATGTGTATGACATTCCTTCAGGGGAAAATGAAGGTGAGATAGACTTTCATTTGTTCACTAGCATTACATCATTCAATGCTTTTACCACACTGTGAACTAAATAAGACACATGAGCCTAATGCCACACTGAGAAGGCAATGAACACCTGTAGTTTGTGTTAACTACAGTTAGAGTGACTTTCTGGAATGATTAAAAATTTAAGAGATTGAATATAGTAAAGTTGTTAACCAAATCAAAGAGTTCATGAAATCTATGCAAGCTGAAGGGAAAAAGATCTAAAGAGGAAGAAAAGGAATTTCAAAAAACATTGTATTTCAGAGGAGTCTCGTGTTAAGTCTAGAGGTGGGGAGAGGGGAAGACACAAATTTATGGGAAGTATACAGCATCCTTTAAATCTGTTAACTTCTCTAATGCTGTGCTTTATCTGCAGGTAATAGAAGTCAAGTTTGAGAAGTTTGATGTGGAACAAGATAACTACTGCAGATATGACTATGTAGCTATATTCAATGGGGGAGAAATCAATGATGCTAAAAGAATTGGAAAATATTGTGGAGATAGACCACCTGCGTAAGTCTTTTTTGTTTAATTTACCGGCTTCTACGTGACCTGAAACTCATTTCTTTTTAGATTGTCCAAATGTATTTCAATTTTCATAAGCCGTTGTTTAAAATTTATTTTGATTTATCTACAGTCACTTCCATAAGCTTTTGAGTTTTAAAATTTTCTCCCACTCTCTCCCCACCTCCCTCCCCAAGACAGCTCACCATAAGCTGTTTTTTTAATATATGTAATAGATGGCTCAGTGAGTAGAGCAGCAGACCTAGAATCAGGAAGACCTGAGTTCAAATCCCGCCCCAGACACTAGCTGGGTGACCCCAGGCAAGCCATTTAACCTCTGTTTGCCTTAATCTCCTGAAGAAGGAAATGACAACCCAAGAAAACCCCATGGAAAACCCCATGGTCACAAAAAGTAAGACACAACTAAACAACAGCAACAATGACCCTAACCCAAGCTATGCTGCAGAAACTTTTAAAAAATAAGAATTCTAAAAGAATTCTAAGTAGAACAATTTAAATTACAATATTACAGTATTTGAAAAACTGGTATAACGGGCAACCAACCACCCTCAGAGTATGCTTCCCCATCATGGGGTCTCCTTGTCATATTAGTACATATATTAAAATGTGCATATATATGTGTATGTATGTACATGTATGCATACACACATATCTGTATTGCTATCAGTATATACATATATATATTAGTGCACATGCCCACACATATCAGTAATGTATACATGTCTGACTCAGGTCATCTCCCCTTCCTTTACGGCAGCTTCCCACTACCCCCCAGAAAGGGTGCTTTGAACATAACAGAAACGGAAAGACGGTCTCCAAACTGCAGAGCCTCCACATTTCTTATCTTTTCAGAAAGTGTTGTTGTTGTTGTTTGTGGGCTTGTTAGTTTTTTGTTGGCGGGGCAGGGAGCCTTCTAAATGTCAGAGACAATTAAATTGGCTGTGCGCTGATCCTCTCCTGCCGTTAAGACAATTCAGAGCCTAATCCCATTGAAGAGTTTTTCGGCCCAAAGTTTCACACAGTTGTGCTAAACCTATAGGCCCAACCCTGAGTTTTATGACTTTTAAATGCATCATTGCAATCAGATTGAGCCTAGGGAAATGCTGGCCAGTAGATAATCTTTATTGAGTTTGCTTCACTGTAAAGATCAGAATCCTTTAGAATGAGCATACTAGTTGATTCTCTATGAACGGCACTACTGAAGGACTTGAAGATACTAGAAAATAGGGGGTGACTCTAAGGAGGTTAGGTTTTTACTCTGAAATCTTGTTTACAGATCTAATTTGCCATGAAAGTCTTCCCGTTATCAATAATTCAAAGGTAAATCAGCCTTGGTTAGATGAACATCTGTGAGCCATTATAAAGGGGGTTCTTGTACCAGGGAAGGGATGGACCTGGTGGCTTCTAAAGGCCTTTCTAAAGCTGAATCTAGAATTTTCCATGTCCTTTTATGGGGTAAGTTTAAATTCTGAGCCCTCAATTTAATAATAATAATAGTTTGCATTTACATGGCACTTTAAGGTTTGCAAAGTACATTATATCTGTCATCTCATTTTATACTCGCTACAATCCTATGAGGTAGGTGCCAGTAAGATCTCCACTTTATAGATGAGGAAATTAAACCGAAGAGAGGTTAAGAGATTTGCTCAGGCTGCCACAGTTGGTGAGTGTTCAAGGAAGGGTTCCAATGTGGACCTTCCTGAGCCCAAGCCAGCTGCTTCTATTTAAACAATAAATAGGCAGCAAAGTGGCACAGTGGTCAGGAAGACCCGAGTTCAAATCCAACCCCAGATACTTGATATCTGTGTGACCCTGGGCCTGTGTGCCTCAGTTTCCCCATCTGTTCAATAGGGATGACAGCATAATAACCAGAATGATATCATTTTGTCTCTTGGGCTTTCCTACAGAGCTGAGTATTTTTCTTCAATTCTCCCTCCACCCAGACTAGACCTCAGAGTCGTGGAGGTTCAAACCAGAGGCATTTTTCTCCACTGACTATTTCCTGCTCAATAGCAGGCTTCCACAATAGCAAAGGGCCAGCAATGAGGAAAGTTCACTTGGGTGCTTTCCTCACTGGTAATGTATCAGTAGACGTAGCCTTCACTCAGGCCAACGTCAACTGCTATCTGCCTATCTTGTGGGAGCCAATTGTCATGGGCACTGCAACACTGGGAGGTGAAACAATGACCTCCTGGCCCACCACCCCAATTTGTCAGGAAAAAAAAGCCCACGTCAAAGTCACACCTTCTTTCTTCTCAACTACCTGACGATAATCTGCAGGTAGAATCCTTGATCCCCATGAAATACATGCCACTCTGACTAAATCCCCTTTAATCCCAAGACTTAGCAAATAGCAAGGGGGGAAAAAAGTCTTCCTTGCAGTGATAATTACAATATTCCAGGAGAAGTTTTAGCTTCAGCATATCGCCTCT
Organism: Phascolarctos cinereus; assembly: GCF_003287225.1. NCBI lineage: Eukaryota > Metazoa > Chordata > Mammalia > Diprotodontia > Phascolarctidae > Phascolarctos > Phascolarctos cinereus. The sequence continues at coordinate 53,752,484 of NW_027556180.1, forward strand.
AAAATTATAGTACCAAGGATGAAGCCTGGCCTAAAAAGAGGGCAATGAGGAATCATAGTAATTATATCATCATGCCTGGGATGCTGGCTTAGAAAGGGCTCAAGGTTTCCATTGCTGTGCATAACACATCTTTTCAGCTGCTCTCCTCTCATTTAAACAAAGGAGCTCTATTTAGAATTTTAGGGCAGGACTCTAGTTAGGTGTGTGAGGATCAAATGATATAATATATGTAAGAGCATACTGTAACGGTAAAGTACCATGGAGTGATTATTATTACCACCCCACACATAATAACAAAAGCAGAGCGCTGTCACTCTAGCTCCCACACTGCTTTCATAGCTTAAATTTTCAAAAAAGAATCGACATCACAATTTTGTTTCTTTTTTAAAATGTTTTTGGGCATCACAGTTTGTTGTTGCTGCTATTCAGTCATTTCAGTCTTGTCTGACTCTCCATGACCCCATTTGGAGTTTTCTTGACAAAGATACTGAAGTGGTTGGCCACTTCCTTGTCCAGTTCATTTCACAGATGAGGAAACTGAGGCAAACAGGGTGAAGTGACTTGCCCAGGGTCACACAGCTAGTAAGTATCAGAGGCTAGATTTGAACTCAGGAAGATGAGTCTTCCTGACTGCAGGTCCAGAGCTCTATGCACTCTGGCGCCACCTAGCTGCTCATCATCATAATTATAGCTAACATTTCTATGGCACTTAAAACTGGCAAAGCTCTTTCTATAGATTATCTCATTTGGTCCTCACAACAACCCTGGGAGGCAGTGCTATTATCATCCCCATTTTATATATGAGGAAACTGAAGTTGAGAGAATCCACACCTCTGGAGTGAGGGCTTGCCACCTCCTTTTCAGGGCTGCTCATCTACCTTTGTTGTCTACCTGATTCATGCAACCCTCACCTGTGGTTCCAAGAAGCTGTAGCATGTGCAATGGCTGCACCCTAGTAAAACTGTCTCAGCAGATGGACTAAACCAGGTTGAGGGTAACTGACAGGCCTCAAACACATCAATGAATTAGGGGGATGTCTACCCCAACCAAGACTTCTCCCTGTGGAATGGGTGGATGAGAACAATTTGTTCCAACGGCCATGAAGCTAAGGAGTGCTTAGAGTTTGATCAGGCATCAAAGATGCCGAGGTCATCCGCTACACCCTTATCATCAGCAGTCATCCTGACTTTTGTCCCAAAACTGGGCTTTGATGACTCGGAAAGAGAGAGTGAAGCTGACAATTTTGTGCAACTCTGCCTCACTTAAATCCAATTCATGAGCAAGTCAAGACATCATTCCATGATGTGATGTCATTGATCCTCTTCGAAAACAAAAAACAAACAGCAAAAGACTCTATCCACTGTACTTAGCTGCCTCTTTTTTTGTATTTTATTTCTCCATGATGACGTTTATAAACAGAACTTCATACATAGGTATGTACATATACACATACAATATACCATTCCAGTATGTTTGTCAAGAAAATCCCAAACAGGATCATGAAGAGTCAGTCACAACTAGAATGACTCAACAACAAAAAGTATGTATGTCCATGCATATATTAAAATATACATTTATAAACATTTGCTTATTTTTTTTTACATGTTCCACCCCTTTGCTCAGAAGGAATGCTATTTAGTTCAGAGAAGGCAGCACTTTGGCAAATCACTTCGAGACTGGGAGGACATCAAAACAACCCGTAGTCTAAACATTCCATCTCTCAAGTCTTGTTTGTACACGATTCATTTACTCTGTAAGTCCTTCAACTTCAATCTAGTCATCCCCTGCCAACTCATCTAAATTCTAAATTAGTAGAACCTAAATTAATAAGGTTTTTCAATATTTGTGCTTATATATTTATCCAACTTATCTGAATATTTCAAGCAACAAGCTGTTTGATTTACATGATGCCAAACAGCTGTTTTGATGTGCATTTTTTTTCACTGAGTTAATGGAGGAAATATCCATTCCATTCAATGAACATTTGTTACGTACTCACTATGTACCAGGCACTATGCTAAGCACTCAGGGGGCTTACCATCTAATGAGAGAAGATAACACACAAAAGGAAGATGAGAAGCAGAGTAGGGGGCACACGGAGGTATTCAGCATGGGGACATGATGTTCCACGGAGTCCAAACCAAAGATTGCTGCTTATGGAAAATAGAGAGTTACCTCCATTGTGCTGACTTCAGGCTGCCATTTTGAATATTTTGGCCAATGGCTCTAGTCAATTCAGAGGAACAACAATGATGTTGATGGCGATGGCGATTATAATGATAATAATTGCATTTATATGTCATGTTAAAGAAATCTACAATCATATTATCTCATATAAAATGTCTGGTTAGTTCAATTAAGTGACTCATTTGAGTGTTTTTCACTGAATTGACCATATTTAGACTTTCTTTGGGGACCATATGGAGATACTAACTGAATAAACCAGCCACTCTGATGTGATGTGGATTCACTGTTTATAGTTACAATGAGAAAGATCTTATACCCACTTCTCATTTAAATATCTCTTATTGTTGTTGTTATTATATGGTCATTTCAGTCATGTCCAACTCTTCGTAACCCCATTTGGGGTTTTCTTGGCAAAGATACTAGAGTGGTTTGCCATTTCCTTCTCCAGCTCATTTTACAGATGAAGAAATTGAGGCAAACAGGGTTAAGTGACTTGTCCAGGGTCACACAGCTAGTAAATATATGAGGCCAGATTTTAACTCACATCTTCTAACTCCCAGCCTAGCACTCTATCTCTCATATTAGGTAACTAACTAACAATCTACCAGGACAGCTTTATAAGAAGATATATAATATAAATTTATAAGGCTACAAATTATTGAACAGCTGCTTATCTGCACTGAGAGAAAATTGGGAATTAAAGCCAGTCAGAGGCCCCAGGTTAGGATTAAGTTACTTTTGACTGCATGTATCTGGTAATGATTAGAAGTCTGTCATTTTAAATGATGATATGACATAAGATACCTTTTAAAAATTTCATGCAACTCATTAACCTCTAATGAGGGTTTTGTTTCATTCTGCTTCCTGCACAAACACTACCTAAACCTGAGTTTTCTATAACAGAATGCTTCTTTTTCATCTTCCAGGCCCATTGTATCTGAGCGAAATGAGCTTCTCATTCAATTCTTATCGGACTTGAGTTTAACTGCTGATGGTTTCATTGGCCACTACAAATTCAGACCAAAAAAATTACCTACAACCACAGTCCCTCCTGTTACAACAACATCTCCTGTGCCCACAAGTAAGTTTTCTGTATGGGATTATGGGATTTCATAGGGCAGTAGAAATTCTCCTGGGGTTACAAAAAAGTTTAAGGAAAAGAATATTCTTACTCAGAGGAACAATTTCTGTCACTTGAAAATTTTAAAACCATAGGAGCAGAGTACTTAATACATGGTAAATTTATTCAACACCTACTATGTGCCAGGCATATAGCAGCTAGGTGGCTACTGGGCCTGGAATCAGGAAGACCTGCGTTCAAATCTTGCCTCAGCCATTCAGTAGCTGGGCAACCCTGGACGAGTCATTTAACCTATTTGCCTTCATCTATTGGAGAAGGAAATGGCACACCACTTCTAGCATCTTCACCAAGAAAACCCCATGGACAGTATTGGCGTGCTACGGTCCACAGGGTCATGAAGAGTTGGACACAACTGAAGAACTGAGCAGCAACAAAGACAATGTGCCAGGTACTATACTAAGCATTAGGGATACAAAAAGAGGCAAAAAACCATCCCTGCCCTCAAGGAGCTTACAATCCAATGGGGGAGACAACAAACAAATATATATAAATAAGGTATACACAGGCTAAGAAGGAAGTGATTAAAAAGGGGAAGGCATTAGATTTAAAAAGGGTTGGGAAAGGCTTTCTGAAGAAGATGGGATTTTAGTTGGGACTAAAAGGAAGCCAGGGAGGACAGTAGATGGAACAAAAGAGGGAGAACACTCCAGGCATAGGGGGACAGCTAGTGAAAATGCCCAGAGCTGAGAAATGGAATGTCTTGTTCATGTAATAGCCCAGAAGGACAGTGTCCCTGGACTGAAGAGTAAGTGCCAGGGAGCAAGGTATAAGAAGACTGAAAATGTAGGAGGGGGCTAGTTTATGAAGAGCTTTGAATGACAACCAGAGTGTTTTGTTTTTGCTCCTGGAGGTGACAGGGAGCCACTGAAGGTTATGGGGGGGAAGGGTATGTGACATGGTCTGACCTGCACTTTAGGAAAATCACTTTGGTGGCTGAATGGAGGGTGGATTGGAGTAGGGAGAGACTTGAGGCAGGCAGACCCACCAGTAGCTATCACAATGGTTCAGGTATGGGATGATGAGGGCCTGCATCAGAGCGATGGCAGCATCAGAGGAAAAAAGGCGGCATATTTGAGAAATATTGCCAAATGTGAAATCAACAGGCCTTAATCAATATTTATGGATAAGTAGCATGAACAACCATATAGAAGAATAAATTAATCCATTTCTTTAAGGTAAGATGCTAATGAGAATAGGAAGACTTTGTGATGATACTCTGTCTATAGATTTTATTCAAAAATGTTACCTGAGAAAATCACAACCATTATTTGCTTCCACTCAAATCATTCTCCAATGCTTCATCAAAGTATGGAAGTGACCCTGGGTTTTTGCAGTGAAGGACAACATCTGCTAGGTTCTTTCTGGAAAGGCTTTGGATCTAGAACCTGAGTATCTGTCATACCAACCTGTCAGCTCACAGAGCTTCATCACCAGGAGGATGGTATTTTCAGTCTCAGCTGCTTGTTACTGTCGTTCAGTCATTTCAGTCATACTGACTCTTCATGACCAGATTTGGGGTTTTCTTGGCAAAGATACTGGAGTGTTTTGCCATTTCCTCCTCCAACTCATTTTATAGATGAAGAAACTGAGGCAAACAGTGTGAAGTAACTTGTCCAAAGTCACACAGCTAGTAAGTATCTGAGGCTGGATTTGAACTCAGATCTTCCTGAGTCTAAGCCTGGCACTCTATCCACTGCATCACCTAGCTGCCCCTCAGCTGCTTAAAGACCATTTGCTAAGGCTTAGAGGCATTACAGTCTGCATCAGGGGAGGGAACATTTATCCTGTGAAAGTCACACATCCTTGAAGTGTGGATGCATTATCTCCTGGCAGCACTGATGCATTTATAGTCACAGCTGCAGCTGAAAGCTCCTTTACACACACACACACACACACACACACACACACACACACCCATATAACTATTTCTAGAGCCCATTCATGCAGAATTCCTACATGTGGACCCAGCTTCTAGCAAATCTATTCAGTATTATTAGTTCATTATAGGCCTAAATAGTTTTCCTCAATTCATTATAAATTTGATTGTTTTTTAGACACGGAGTTCTGATATTTGGGGCTGTGTTGCTAGCTCAAGAGACCTTGACCTTTTTGTGTATCCCTATGGCTGTCTAGTGAAGCCTATGGACTCATTTTCAGAATAGTCTTTTTAAATGCATAAAGTAAAATACATAGGAATAAAAAAGAAATCAATTATATTGAAATAGTTATTGAATTTTTTAAAAAAAGTTCATGCACCCCAGGCTTAGAACCCCTGCTCTAGGGCATTGATTCCTAATTCTTTGGGAAGTTGCAATATCTTATGATTCTTAGCTTATTTTGGGAGCCTTATTCAAAAAACAGTACATGACATTTAAAAAATTAAGATGAATTAATTAGCTAAGAGATACCTATTATAATTACTGGCAATGCTATGCTATAGGCATAGTGAGTTTTTCTTCCTCTGGAAATCACTTTGTTAGGGCAAAAGCCCACTTCTTGATCATCTGCCCTATCCCCTTTTCTTGTTACTACAAAAAGACCTCACTAGAATTAAAAAGGATTATTGCTACAATTTTGATAAGACAACCTAAGTAAATGATTCATTCATGCCATAAGAATTACTAGAAGATTTATATTTGTTCCCTACCTTCAGCTATCAGGGAGGTACCAAGAATGGCCATGGCACTCAGATACCCAGGAAGATGGAGGATATAGACCCAATATACTTTTGGCCACCTTCCCATGGGGCAATCAGTGTCCTGGGAGACATACAGAAAAATGCATGTACCTGGCAGGGAAGCCTTCAAACAATGCAGCCCATTTCCTGTTTTCGTGACCTGGAGGCTCACATGGGTCAATCACTCTCGGAGCACCAACAAATGTGTTGAAAGGCTCCTCAACAGAGTCCTGTCTAACAACCTGGACCACTGCCAAGAACTCTTCCTGTTCCTTCAATCTCCCCACTAGGTAACCCATGCTCATATTAGCATCATAATTCCACCCAGGGCCACACTTTCCCTAGCCATGGTGCTGACCAAGTTATGTACTATTCACTTTATTGCTCACCTGGCCATGTTTCAGACATCCCTGTATCCCATTAGAACTGTCAGATCTTTTTTTTTTATAGGATATTTCACTTTAATATAGTCCTCATTGTTAGGAAATTTGTCATTACATAACTTAATTCAACACAAATGCAAACATTTGTGCATAAAAGAGAGCCAAAAAGCATATGTCCAGTGTAATAATGCTTTTTTTTGTTTTTGTAAAAAACAATTAATTTATTTTTAGTCTTCAACATTCACTTCCATAAAATTCTGAGTTCCAAATTTTCTCCCCATCTCTCCCCTCCCCCAAGATGGCACACATTCTGAATACACCTTCCCCCAATCTGTCCTCCCTTCTATCACCCCCCTTTTCCCCTTCCCCTTCTATTTTTCTGTAGGACAGGATAGATTTCTATACCCCATTGCCTATATATCTTATTCCCAGTTGCATGTAAAAACAATTCTTAACATTTGTTTTTAAAACTTTAAATTCCAAATTCTCTCTTTTCCTCACTCCCCACCCACCCTCATTGAGAAGGCAAGCATAGAATTGGAAGATCTTAAAAGTCATCTAGTCTAACCTCTTTATTTTACTAACGAGGTTAACTGAAGCACAGAAAAGGTAAGGATATCTTCAGTGAAATACTACTAGTTATTCACCTAGTTGAGACAACAAAAGTCTACTGATTCCCATTCTAGACATCCCTATATCACATTAGAATTAGAACTCTTTCTACCATACCTTTTCCGCTACCTTGCCTTGGCCTTCCTGTCAGTGACATTCAGCAAATCTTCTAAATATGGTAAAAAAAAAATCTTCCAAAAAGATCCGGGCAAAAAGGACTCATAGATGAGCAAGTTAGCTTTGAAAGTTACATGTTGAATTTATTATTATATACTTTAAAAAAAAAGGCAAGCCTTACATAGTAGGGATTCACAGTTTCATGTACAATTCTCTCTTATGGAAATTCCCATTTTATTTGGTGTTTATCAAATTGAAAATAGAAAAATTCAAACTGAAAAAAGAGATATAAGCATCCTTTTCATATCTTCCACTCTAGACTCCTTTCTTTACAAAGCTTTGGGAATTATTATACTTCAGTAGGAATGTGTCTAGGAACTTCTAGTAGTAATGGGAGTTTGTTGGGGATGGGAGCTTGATTCTGATTAGACTGGTATGTGTATGGATCTCAAAGGATAGCATATTCATGAAAATAACAGCATCTTTATTAAACACATTATATTGGAGAAGACTTATGAATAAGGCTATCTTTAGTACAAAGATATTCCTGTTTTCACATACATAAAACAAGTTCAGCCAATAATGATGGAGGCAACTAACAAAATGTCCTTCATATTAGATAGTACCACTTTTCAGAAAACCAACCCAGCTTGCTAAAACAGTCAATATAACATCATATATGCTACCACTCACTTCAGGTAAGTAGGCCTTAAATTTTTCTTTTCACAATAAAGTTAAACCAAATCAACAGATAGCTATTGAATCCCTGCTACATGTACTGAGTACTCAGATAGAAGCTATGGAGGAATATAATGATGTACAAGATGTGGTTTTGGCCTTCAAAGAAACAAGACATAAGAAACACATGCAATCTGGAATAAAAAAAGATTTTAAATAACAGTTAATAACAAACAATAAAAGAGCTGTTAAAAACAACACGTGATTAATAACCAAATGAATGGTGGAGAAGATAGCTGGGGAGGGAGCCCAGGAGGAGAGGGCTGACTTCAAACTGAATTTCAGGTGAGTTTTGAAGAATGAAGATTTAGGTGAGTGCTCTATAGCTCATAAATTCATGGTACTGCTGGGGTACTTGAGGAGTCAAGGGACTTTCCAAGGGCTTAGGCAGTAGTTCAGAGGCAAGTCTCAAACTTAGGTCTTCCTTACTTCAAGGCCAACCCTCTACTATATGATCCTGCCGCCGTAGCAGCTAGGTGGTGAAGTGGCTCTGGGTCTGCAGTCAGGAAGACTTGAGTTCAAGTCCATCCTCAGACATGCACAGGCAGTGTGAGCACAGGCAATTTACCTAACCTCTCTTCGTTTCCTCAACTGTAAAGTGAGGATAACAATAGCACTTGCCTTACAGGGTTGCTGTAAGGATCAAATGAAAATGATATTTGTAAAGTGCCTGGTACTTGGTGGTCATTTAATAAGTGCTTGTTTCTTTCCTTTCACAAGTCTTTAAAACTGTTTCTTTAAGCTAAGGAAATTGTCAGGATTCCAGGGTTTAAATGAATACCTCAACCTCTTTACAGAGACCTTTGGAATCTGTATTTACCATCTCTTTTTATCCTGAAAGATCCTAGCCCAGTTTAACAAGAATAGAAGATTTCCTGCTCCACAGTATAAAATGCTAGGTCTGCTTATAAAGCCTTGTTCACTAATCCTTAAATAACTATGCTTTAGTTAAGGTGGATTAAATATTTCAGTTTAAATGAGTACATCTACTACACTGTGGGGACACGTGCTTTGCATTCAGATGGTGACTATATTCACAAGGATCCCTAAGCCTTTCCAAAGCTGCCTCTGTATATCCAGCATGTACCGAAACAGCAGGATCTTTCTGCAGCAGGAGCCAGTCTGAGAGTAAGGCACAGCTGTGATTTCTGGCCACAGACACTGGACATGCCCTTTCTCTTAGAGAAAGTATCATTAGTTATATAATTTCCAAAGAACACAGACAGGTCCTTGGTGGATAAAGTCTTTTCTAATAGCCATTCATGTAGGGTAAGAATTGGTCAGGCATTCTGGAAAGCAATCTGGAACTATACCCCCAAAGTGACTAAAATATGTGTATCCTTTGACCCAGAAACACCACTACTAGGCCTATTCCCCAAAGAGATCAAAGAAAGAAAAGTACCTATATGAACAAAAAAGATTTAAAGTTGCTCTTTTTGAGCTGGCAAAGAATTAACAATGAAGATTGTGCCTATCAATTTGGGGATGACTGAACAAATTATGTCATTTGAATGTAATGTAATGTTATTGAGCCTTAAAAAATGATGAAAAGGATAGTAGGAAGTAGAGAAGATGATTAAAGTGAACTGAACCAAGGTAACATTTGGTTCTATAACAGCAATATTAGATACTATAAAAACAACATTGTAAAAATATTTTTGAAAGATATAAGAACTTTGAACAACATAATGATCAACCATGGTGATTCCAAAGGACTTAAGATGATTTACAAAATGATGCCTACCTCCTGAACAGAGAAGTATTGGCCTAAATATGCAAAATGAGAAACAAAGTTTTAGATAGGCCAACATGGAGAATTTGTTTTCCTTGACTATGCATACTTCTTACAAAGGTTTTGCTTTTTTTCCCCCCCTCAGTTGGGAGAGGGGTGGGTAAGAAAAAAAAGTACTTGATGATGGAAAAACTTCAATTAAAAATGAAAAACAAACAAAAATAAAGACATTCATGCAGCTAAACTGGAATTTTTTTTCACTATGGAAAGATTAGGTAATGAGTTCATGCTGACAGAATCAGAACTTCTAATTCCTAAAAGCTTCAATGTCCCCATAGTGGTTTTTGTAAGTTTTCAAAATCCCACGGCAAGTGCCTGAAAGCAATGCCAGAGGAGTTCTGACAGCTCCTAGGGTTGGGGTTGACGATCCCAAAGATCACGTATAGCGCTAAATCTTATCAAACTGAGAAAGAAAGACCTCAAATGTGGGTCTGAAGATATCCCACACCCTCCACACTGTGACACGTAGGGAACTGCTGCCAAATTAATTGTTGAACATTTTTATGGTGATGATGATTACACATCCGTATTTTGTTTTCTTGTTTTAAAAATGTATTTAATGACTACTTCTCATGTTTCCTCACAGCTTGACATCACAGTTTTACTACAGACAATGAAATAAATATGTTTACCTTGCTTTATACAAGACACAAGCTAGGGAAATAGACCTGCATTTGATTAGCATGGGGAACTCTCAGGAGACAGCACTCCCTTTAACAATATGCATGTCAGTATCTTCCCTACAATTCATATTCTTAGAGAACTCCCTAGAGCACCAAAAAGTTAAGTGACTTCCCCAGCATCATTCAGGTATCCTGTACACCTTTTTACCTTTCACAAGAGATGTATGTATAAAAACTTGTTGGTAAATCAAATTTAGTGAATTGTTATTACAACAATCATGGCCAAGTGAATCCTGCATTAAAGGCATTAGAGGAAAGCTCTGGGCTACAAATAAGAAGATATGAGTTCTGGTCCAGCTGCTCAACTTACTAGCTATTTGGCCTTAGGCAAGTCAACCTTTTGGAGCCTCATTTTCCTCATCTGTAAAATGAGAAAGAGAATAATCTCTGTTGGTCCACCACTAAAACATCATGCAAATGTGAAGCATTTCTCTTATTTAAGTCTTCAACTACTCTTGATATTGATGCCTTTAATTAACCTGCCTACTATTACATTCAGAAGTTGTAACTCTAAGATCAGATTTTTATATACTTGGCTTTCTAAATACTTGGTCCATCTTTATAATGAGTTCTCTTTAAAGTTATTTTAGGAAAGCATTGGTTGAAGTAATTAAGAAAACAAAGAGAGTCCTTTGGATCATGTTTGATCGTAAAAATTGCAAGTAGCCTATCAGGTTGCCTCAGGGAAGCTGGAGTAGCTGTTCATAAATGAAAGCTTATAAAGAAGTAATCTTTTTTGTGTACTACTCTTGAATTCCATTGTTAAGGCTTAGACCTAGCTATGTATGCAGATTGTGCCCAGGGGGATAACAGAAAGTCAAATCTACAGATGTAGGTGCAAACACTAATGCTTCCATGCATGCATTTTTTATGAACTATATGGCTTTCTTTTTTTGAATATAGGTTCAAGACCTACTGTAGCCCTATGTCAACAAAAATGCAAAAGAAGTGGGACTCTGGAAAGCAATTATTGTTCAAGTAACTTTGGTAAGGGGGAAAAAACCACAGCTTTTTCTTTGTAAAGACTTGGGGAACTGCATGATTATTTTCAAAAGAATTACTGAGAATTTAAATGTAAGTGGTCAGTAACATAATTTACATAGAGAAGTATCTGCATGCCACTTTATTTTATTAATGTGTCCTTAGAAAACAGACTGTTTCTCTTTGGTCTACATTTCAGCTTGCCTTAAATTGGGTCAGAATTGTAAACACTAGACAAACTTGTGGTTGAGATGGTATATAAGAACAGATGACCTAGGCTAGAGAGAGATTTATAGACTGACATTTAATAGCAGAAAGTCAAATTGAAAGCAAATCAGAATTTAGGGAAGACTGAATGGTGGAAGTGAGGTGCAGTCTATGAACCACCGGTGGGATGTGCTTCTCTGAGAGCTCACTACACTAAGTTTCTGGGTATCTAGCACATCGCAAAGATGATGTTTTCTGATACCTACATGTTAGAACTTTTAAGGGGCCAACCCTGCTATTGGACAGATATCCAGGGCTCTGTGAGTCTCTGGAATGGCAAGCAGCACCAGATGAATAATTTACCATGTGAAATCACTGGAATGATGGTTTTTAAAAGGATTTCAACTCTATGGTTTTTAGATATTTCAATAGTAGCATTTTTCAAATGTGCATTTGTTTCTAGTCTACATACCAATCACCAATCAAGGACCAATAAAATTCTACTTATAAAAGAAAGAATAATTGACAATGCAATTTCACTTTTGTCACGTCATTTTGGACTGAATTTGCCAGCACCAGGAATGAATGAATTAATTAATTCACTAATAGCAGAGTTTTCACCAGCTTGTTGTACCTTAATCAAGAATTACCACCTGTACGGCCAGGACCATCCCACATTTCAAGAAATACAAATTCCACTCCATTCAATTGGGCTATGCCACTATTAAATAGTGGCATTGCTAATTCCAGAACAGAATTTGGTGGCCCATGGGAATAAACTGATATCTTTTATCCAATGAACCAGGAATGGAAAACTTTTTCCCCCATTAGGAGTTACTAACCCATGGAAGAAAACGGAGTTATAGGAATAAAAAGCAATTCATTTGAGTTAATTTTCCTTATTTTTTTGAGAGAGAAATATAAAACTTTTCATTCATTAGCTTTTAAAATAAGGAGCAAAAACCATAGGTCTTAAAAATAGAAATAATAAAAATTAAATACATTTTATTTTTTATTATGAAGGAAAGAATTGATAGGATACTAAAGGACGAGCGAACATCATTCAGTTAGAAGGGAGAATGAGAAATGTATAAACAGGTGGAAAAATAAACAGATGTAATGAAAGAAACAAAGACCATGAAGAAAAAAGCAGAGGGAAATACATTCACAAAGAAAGACTGAAATGGACACACCCTCAGAAACACTTAAAAAAAAATACATACTGACATGGCAACACCTCCCTCCTGTGGCCTCTTAGGATGTTGTTATTAAGCTGTGGTGTGTTTTCACAACTACAGGCATAAGTAGGGATATAAAATTGTTCGGGTAAAATTAAGCCTGGGTCTAGAAACTCCCTATATCTGTAGTAGATAATTGAACTATTGTTTTAATCTAGTATGAATTTATATTTCTTACACAATCAAATGGTCATTATCTAACAAATGTGATATCCCAATGGATCCTTTTAATTTTTCCACAAATCTGGTAAAATTAAACATTAGGATTCTATCAGGTTCTTTTCTTTAGCTTTCCAATATTTATTTCTAAAATAATGAAAAAAATATTTCATTGTTTTCAGTCCAGGTCACTTTTCCCTCAAATTTTCACCTTTTAAAAATTGCTTTCTTTCCTAGTGCTAGCTGGTACTGTTATCACAACGATGACAAAGGGTGGAAGCTTGCACGCGACAGTATCAATCATCAACGTCTACAAGGAAGGAAATCTGGCAATTCAGCAAGCCGGCAAGAACATGAGTACCAAGATCACTGTTGTTTGTAAGCAATGTCCTCTCATCCGAAGAGGTGGGTAAGATAGGAAACTGAGCAGATGGTTCTAAAGCAGGTGATGGACAGTATGAACTAAAATAAAAGTAGCATTTCCGAGCCAGTTAGATGGCGCAGTGGGTAGAGTGCTGAACCAGGAGTCAGGAAGACCTGAGTTCAAATCCAGCTTCAGATACCTACTTAGCACTGTGACCCTGGGCAAGTCACTTCACCTTTGTTTACCTCAATTTCCTCATCTGTAAAATGGGGGTGATGATAGAAGATCAAATGATATAATAGTTGCAAAGTACTTAGCACAATGCCTGGCATGTAGTGAATGCTATATAAATGTTAGCTATTATTAATATTTAGAAAGTGCTTTGCCAACCTCAAAATTCTCTATAAGCGCTAGCTGTTATCAGGTACAACACCACCTGCTTCTGATAATTTTAAATATCTTTTAGGAGAATAATGGAACGAGGTTGAACTCCCATAGTATGGCAAATTAAAAATACCCAGATGACTTTCTGATAATATCTGGCAAGCCTCGGATTTATCCTCACACTTGATGTATGGTCAGCCCCTCAGCAAGCATTCATTAGCACAATGCCAGGAACACAGTAGGCACTTAATAAATGTTTATTGACCAACACCTACTAGGTGCCAGGTGCTGAGGGTTAAAGTACAAAAAATGACACAATCTCCACTTGCAAGCAGTCTACATTCTAATGGAGGAGACATCAAGCGCGTGCCTCATTATATCCAGCATAAAATAGTTTGGGAAGAAAGGCACTAGCTGTTGAGGAAGGATCAGGAAAGGCTTCATGCAGAAGATGGTGCCTGGGTTGCAGCTTAAAGGAAAAGGGATTCTATGAGGCAGAGAAGGAGGGAGAACATTCCATGTTCCGTGTCAAGAACAGATACTCAGTAAACATTTAAGTGCCTGCTATGTATCAGGCACTGTGCTAAGCTTAGGGGATACAAAGAAAGGCAAAAGATGGTCCCTGTTCTCAAGGAGCTCACAGTCTACTGGGGGAGACAACATGCCAATTAGGTTAGATGTCAAAGTGCAAAGGGGGGCAGGTGGGGAGGAAATGTCCAATGAAGCTGGAATGACAAATTTGGGTCAGGTTGTGAGGGGCTTTAAAAACCAAACTGAAGAATTTATCTTATTTTATCTTAGAGGCACTTGACTGAGTAGGGCAATCACACAGTCAGATCTGTACTAAAGGAAGCAGCAGTGTGGGAGATAAATTGGCGTGGGGAAGCCATTCAAATTAGGGAGGTCATTTAGGATGCTGTTGCAATAATTAGGCAAGAGGCAAACAGAGGATAAGCCATGTTCTGTCCTGGAATCCGCATGATGTAGAAAGAAGTCAAGAAGTCAGCACATTGACCGAGGAGGAAATGAAGAATATGTACAGTTTGTTTTTACATTGTTGTTGTTATTATACATATTATTCTCCTGGTTCTGCTCATGTCATTCTGCATCAGTTCATACAGTTTTCCCAGGTTTCTATGAAACCATCCCTTCCTTGTATTTCTTACAAAAACACCCTTATATGCAGCAATAACTAACATTTACGTAGAGTTTTAAGATCAGCAAATCACCTTCCTTAGAAATGATTCTGTGAGGTAAATAAATTAACACAATATTTAGCAGATGAGAAAACCGAGACTCAGACAGGTTAAATGACTTGCCCATAAAATTAGAGTCAATCAGTGACTACATACTCACTGCTCCTTCCATAATACCAGAAAAGCTGCCTTCTCAACATATTCTGGAATCAACTTATTTAACTCTGGAAGGAAATTTAGAGTCCAAATGTTGTGGCCTTAAACTTTTACAATTTTTGTCTATCTCTTTCATGTCTGTTGTCCACCATTACAGTTAAAAGGAAAGGGAGGTCTGAAGAGATTAATGACTTGCCCCTAGCAAACACAGATCACTGATGATGGTGCTAGAAACGGAGAGGCAGCCTGATATACAGTAGGTAACACAGCACAAGTAAGACATGGATTAGAATCACAGCTCATTGCCCAGAGGATCCTAGGGAATCAATTAAACTTTGTTGGCCTTAATTCCTCATATGTCAAATAAGGGGTTTGGACTAGACAGCCATTAATCTAAATCAATGTAGAGGTACCTATTCAGATGGCTCTAAATCTATGGTTCTATACTTATTCATTGAACAGTGAATGCAGATTTTCAGAGACAATAACTTTAAAACAGATTTTTATTCTGGACAGTGGTAACAGATGACATACAGCAACTACCCAAAAAATTAAATATTGCATTAATGTGTTCAGAAAAAATACATCTCATAATTTCACATTTGTACCTGCAGGTCTAAATTATATCATCATGGGTCAAGTAGATGAAGATGGGCAAGGGAAGATCACACCAAACAGCTTTATCATGAATTTCAAGATGAAGAATCAAAAGATCCTGAATGCCTTGAAAAATAAACGCTGTTAAAGAAGAATGATATCAAGTAGAGCTGCATTCCAGTATATCTTCTGAAAGATCTATTTTCATTCAGTAGGAGGAAGAGTCTTTAAAACTAAATACTGAGCATTCCCAAAAGATCAGCATGATAGCACATGGCCTCACTTAACAGTGACGAAAATTGTGTGCACAGTTATTGAAGCATAGATCTGATTACCAACCTTAAGACAAGTTGCAGTAATCATGTGAACTGAAATGTATGAGGTTCTGAAAACTTGGAAGCTACTAATTTATACATCTTGGTAAAAGGAGTTCTTTTAGAAATGAATTTTGTGAGGATATGAAAAGAAAGATTTATAAGTGCAATATTTATAGTGATATGATTTTTAACTTTTAGCTTTTGCTCTGAGTTTTTATATTGTTTTCCTGCATTTTTATCTATGCTTAATAAAATAGTTTAAAATAAAATGTAGCAGTCGTTATGTTTGTTCCAGAGTAAGCTGGGCATGCAAAGAGTAAACTCAACATAATTCCTGGTAATACACATGAGAGGTCAAGTCTTTGTTGGAATTCATGCGTTAAAAATTCCATAAAGAATTAACATTCTATTCAATTTATTTTTCCAGCTGGACCTATGATTTCGCCGAAGGGAAGGAGATCCCAATGTGGAAAGACTCTGTACTAATGTGAATAAGCAAGTGTTGTAAAACTTGTGTCTTAAAAGGTCACCTGGGGCACTGAGAGGTTACGTGATTGAACCATGACTATGTGGCCAATGTGTGTCAGAGGGCAAACTCTTCCCAAATCTGAGGCAATCTTTCTTGCAACTACCTGCAACAACAGTAGTTCTTAACCTTTCTTTGTGCCATGGATTCCTTTTGGCAGATAAGTACTAAGGCAAAGGATCAGGACTGTGGACCCCTTCTCTGAGTAATGTTTTTAAATATACAAAATACACAAGATTACAAAAGAAACTAATTATATGGAAACACAGTTATCAAAGTTCACAGATATCTGATTAAGGGCCCTAAACTGCGCCTTGTTTTTTCATTCCAGTTCATCTGTGGTACCTGAATGTGCCTGACTTAATTCCACCGCATAGACCCTAGAGATCACCTCACCATACCTAACCATCTTTCTCTGCCCTTCCCACTCCACCCACCATTTTACAGAGGTGCCTGAAGCCCGGAGAAAGCGAATGGCAGGACTAGGACTAGAATCCAAGCCTCCTAGGCAAGTGTTCCTTATGTGCTACTTCATTAGTTTGGTCTGGAGACTTGTAAAGTAAGGTAGTAATTACCCCTCTTACAAGTAGGGGGAGATAACAGTCAGTGTAGGGAAACCACTCCACCCAATCCATCTCTGACCTAGTAAATACATAAATCAGAGGGAGTTGCCCGAGGTGCATAGAGGGTCAGTTGATTGCCAGGGTCATGTCATAGACAGGCAGATTTGAACCCAGGTCTTTCTGACTCCCAAGTCCAGCATCTGGTGTGGTCAGACCATTCAGGATTTCCAGGATGGGATCCAGACACAGTAACTCATGGCCATTACTCTTTTCTGACCACCTCTGTTCTAGTCCTGAATCCATCTGTTCTCTCACCTCTGTTTCTAGTACCAGCCTTGCCCTCCCACTTTTCTTTGTAGACCTACTGGTGATTTCCAGCTGTGGGCCTGCTTTCAATTCTCTGTTTCTGAACCTAAAATTAAAAGTCTTGGGTATAAGTGGTGACATAAATAGATGGGGATCAGATATATACTCTGCTAAGGCAGATCAATATATTTAAAGCAGAGGAGAGGTCCATCTTACATGATGCACATCTACAAATGGAGTGAATAGTTTTTTTGAGTACGCGAGTATTGGATGTGTACTGAAGTGGATGGTGCCCATCTAGGGTTATTATGAATGGATTAGTCAGCTTCAATAATCATCTATCCTGATCCCCAATTGTATCTCACATTGTCACTTTTCAAAGACACACTGTTTCTGATGAATTCTGATCCACCTATCCAAAAATGATGTCCATGAATCAAAAACACAATCAAATTCAGCCACAGCCCAACTGGGAATTATTCAGATTCACTATAGAAGGATGAGATACACCTACTGATATATGAAGGGCTGTTATAAAGAATACGGTGGCTAGTTGTTTGATCTTGTTCCAACTCAACTAGCTAATACTACTAAGAACAGAAAAAAAGAGGAAATGAGTTAAACTGTAGCATAAGGAGGTTTAGATTAAAGAATTTATTGATAAAATTCTTAAATATCAAAATAGTTTTCAAGATTGAGCAAGGTCAAGGGGAGTCATTCTTTGTGGAAGTAAACCTGGGAAGGTTTTCATGTGCTTTTTCCTGCTGGGGGAGGGACTAAATGACTTTCCTAAAGCTAAAAGATATACTCTAAGGAATGCATATGGTGGGGGTGGGGAAAAGAAGCCTACCTGTCAAATATGTGATTACCTAAGACAGTTCTTTTTTTAAACCCACATTTACCTCCTACACAAGCCTGCTGTTATGCTGCTTCTACTACTGTTATTTGATTTACATCAGAAATAATGAATCCTGTGAAGATGGTTATTTTTAAAACAGGTAATACCACGGTTTAAAATTTGCCCTCAAATTCTCTTTGTGTCACTCATTTTGGGTATCTCTTCCAAATCAGAGTCCTGTAAACATTCACCGAAGCTAGCAAAATCATCCAGTTGCCAAACTAATGACATCACTGTCATGACCAAACTGAGTTTATTTTTCCTTCTAAATATTTAAGTCCCAACTGTATAACAATTCCTGTCGCATGGACTGCTTCCGAATCGTGGGCAATGCTAACAGTGCTCAATCAGGCAAGTTTATTTAAAAACAAGAAAAGTGAAGTAGACCCTGCTTAGGGGGCACTGAGTCTTTAAACACAGTGCTTTTGGGGAATGGAAAGACAAAGCTTGGCTGGTGGGAAATAAGCGAATGAGACCCCAAACCCCGCAAACCCTAACATTCAAACGAGACTGAGCTGCTTATAGAAATGTGTCTACATTGGCTCTATAAGTGATAGCAAAAAAACTGGGAAGAACCTAAATATGCCGTGATCAATTGATTGGTTGGTTGGTTAACGTCTTTTGAAACAGGCCACAGAAACCTGTTGCTTTTGAGAATTTCCTGGTAAAGAGTAAGAGGCAAACAGAGCCGGATCAGGCCAAAAATGCTCAAGTACAGCTACAGGCTGTCCATTTACACTGTGTCTGTTTTGCCAGTGTATTGACCCAACAGGAACACCACCGGGGGTAGAACCGGTGTGTGTTTCAGCTCCCCATTCCCTTGGCCATCTCAGATGCTGTGGCTATAACTAATATAATCATACAATAAATGCTCATTGATAAGGAATCAACGAGTACTTAAATGCCTATTATGTACCAGGCCAGGCACTGTAGACACAAAGACAAAAAGGAAGCCATCCCCAACCTCGAGAAGATTGGACTGACTAATGATATGAACGTAACTAAGTATTTATTCAAAATAAATACAAGGTAAACGTTAGGGGAAAAGACACTAGTGGAGGAGGCGGAGAGGAGAATCAGGTGGAGCAGCAAGGAATACTAAGAGGTGGAGGTGAAGGAGTGTATTCCAGGCACAGGGAATAATGAGTGCAAAGACATGAAGACAGGGTGATAGAGTGTTTGTTGTACGTGAGGAACAAGGCTATACTGGCTGGACCATAGAATGCAGGAAGAATAATATCTAATTAGGTTGGAAAGATTTTTTCTTTTTTTTTTTAGGCAATTGGGGTTAAGTGACTTGCCCAGGGTCACACACCTAGTACGTGTCAAGTGTTTGGTCTGAGGCCAGATCTGAACTCAGGTCCTCCTGATTTCAGGGCCGGTGCTCTATCCACTGTGTCACCTAGCTGCCCCGGAAAGATATTTTGAAGAAGAGGAGTTTATCTTTGATCCTTGAGGCCAAAGGTAGCTGTTGGAGTATGGTGAAGAAAGAAGTAATACAATCAGAGCTGCATTTGAAGAAAATCACGTTAGCAGCCGTGAAGTGGATGGATTGGATTGGGGAGAGATGAGGCAGGAGGACCAGTGAAGAGGGTTTTCAATAGTCCAGGCAAGAGGCGATGAGGGCTTGAAGTTGGGTGGTTGTCTTTATTAGATGTGAGAGATAGGAATATTGAAATGGAAGATTTGACAACTGATTGGATATGCAGGGTGAGGGATGGTGAGGAGTCTAACATAAAGACAAGATTGCAAACTTAGGGGACTGGAAGGATGGTGCTGCTCTTGACAGAAATAGGGAAGTTATGAAGAGGAGTAGATTTTGAGGGAGAGGAGATTTATTTTAGAGATGTTGAGTTTGAGATGCCAATGGAACAAACAGTTGAAATATATAATAGGCAGTTATGGACATATGATGAGACATCAGGAGAATCCCGTAACACAGCAATATAGTTACACAAAATATTATAGTTGGGATAGTCAACATCTCAGGGCAAGTCTATGATGAGACTGTAATTTATAATGAAAAGCAAGGCATGGGGCATATCTAAATAACAGTTAGAATTCTTCCTCTCTCTTCTTTCAAAGTATATCTAAGAGGGCAGAACTAAATGTATTATATATATATATATATATATATATATATATATATATATATATATATATATATATATATACACACACACACACACACATACCACAACTAATAACAACTGGTTTCAAGAAAATGCAATCTTGCTGAAAATAACAAATGGGCAGTTCACTAAATAATGTTTTAGCAGAATCTCAGAACTGCAAGGGACCTTACAATCCAACCTACACACACCTACACAACAATGTCCTCTACAACATACCTAAGTGGTTATTCAGTGAACACGAAAAAATATGTTTGAATGAATAGGGATTAGAAGAAGTTACAATGGTAGTTCTTGATAAAGCTGCCACTGATATCAGTTTGCATGCTTATTACAAAGTTTTACAAAACTTTGTAATAAAATTACTATTACAAAAAATTACAAAAAAAATTTAAAGATAATTACATTTTAAGAAACACAAGACTGAAACCTGTTATTTTCCCTCTTCAGATAAATAACCAAGCCAATAATTTTAAATAGTATGAGTTTATGAATTTGATTCAATTTAGCAAGTATTTAAGTATTCCTCTGGAGGTATATGCACAAAGAGAAGCACAGTACAAAGTAAAATAAGGAAAGAGAGGATGCTAGCTACTGAAGGAATAGGGGAAGGCTTTGCAGAAGAAATGGCACCTGAGTGGACCCCAGAAGACAAGGATTCTGAGAGGCAAAGATGAGGACAGCACGCATTCCAGACGTGAAGGATAGTAGACAGACAGGGGAGGGAGGTAGAATGTCAGTTTCAAGGAACAACTGACTTAGTTTGGCTAGAACAGAGCTTATTGAATAGGATGAACATATATTTTAGTTTGTGATATTATTCAAGATAACAATGCTGATGGGGATGTCGGCTACAAGCACATCAAATAGTAAGATTTAAGGTATTTTTAAGAAAGGCTTTTGGCTTAAAATTTTAATATGTAATTCATGCTGAATGATCAAAAACTATGGGTCAGTAGTGGAGTGTGGTTGTCTTTAGGGTATGATGTTAATTCATCATATCAGACACTATTATAAAGCCATATACAATTTTTGGAAACTTTTCCTCTAGAAAATAACTATGTGACAAGAGGTCTTGCAAGAAATCACCATTTCAAAATAAGGAAAAATAATGATTGATGACTCAGCCCAAATAATATAATAGTCAATAAGGAGGGGAAGAAGCCCTATCTTACTTTCTTATTTTTAAATTTTTTTTGCATTTTTTTTTAGTGAGGCAATTAAGGTTAAGTGACTTGCCCAGGGTCACAGAGCTAGTTTTAAGTGTCAACAGTCCAGATTTGAACTCAGGTCCTCCTGATTCCAAGGCCAGATCTCTATTCACTGCACCATCTAGCTGCCCCCTTATTTTACTTTTTTGCGAGTAAGTAGAACATATGTGGCCTCAAGGCCACAACTAGCCCTCTAGGTCCTCAAGTGCAGCCCTTTTACTGAATCCAAACTTCACAGAACAAATCTCCTTAATAAAAGTATTTGTTCTGTAAAACCTGGACTCAGTCAAAGGCCGCACCCAATGAAGGCCACATGTGGCCCATTCCTGGGACTCTAGAACATCTTAATGCTGGAGGCAGCTAGGTGGCGCAGTGGATATAGCACTGGCCCTGGAGTCAGGAGGACCTGAGTTCAAGTCCGACCTCAGACACATAACACTTACTAGCTGTGTGACCCTGGGCAAGTCACTTAACCCCATTGCCTAGCCAAAAAAAAGGAAACCAGAATAAATAAATAAATAAATGAATGAATGAATAAATAAATAAATAAATAAATGGATAGATAAATAAATAAAATAGAACATCTTAATGCTGAAATTATCCAAATTATTTTGGAAAGGCAGCATAGCATTGTGGAAAGATACTGGACTGACCTGAATTCAAAGCATGCCTCCACCCCTAATTGGCCATGTGATTTTGGATAAGCCTCTCAGCTTTTCTGAAGCTGTTTCTTCATCTATTTCATTTATATACCCAGCACTTAGCAAAGTGCCTTATATATAACAGGTACTTAATAAATGTTGAATCTGTGAAATTGAGATAATACCTATCCTACCTCAAAAGTTGGTGTCAAGAATGAATTTGGTTAGGGCCGCTAGGTGGTGCAGTGCATACAGCACCAGCCCTGGAGTCAGAAGACCTGAGTTGAAATCTGGCCTCAGACACATAACACTCACTAGTAGTGTGACTATGGGCAAGTCACTTAGCCCCAGTTGCCTCACCAAAAAAAAAAACAATAATTTTGTCAATTATAAAGCACAACATAAATGTCAGAATTTTTTTTTCAATATTAACCCACGTATATGGTCGTATTGCTAGAAGAAAAGGTCTACCATGTCATCAGACTAAGAAATTGCTGAGGAACACAAGACAATGGGTCTAGAACTGTTAACAAAAATAGAAAAGCACAAGGCAGAGTTGACAAACACATTTTGGGTATGTGTATGGGGAAAGGGGAAGAGCTTCTTGGCCTGAAACCCATGAAAATACCAACTGTCCAAAACAGAATGTTAATTTCCAGAATGGATGCCAGACAAATAGCCAATAACTATTAGCTACTTGACCTCAATATTAGATTTAGGTCAAATTTGGCCAGTTTAGGGGCAGCTAGATAGAGCAGTAGATAGAGCACCGGCCCTGAAGTCAGCAGGACCTAAGTTCAAATCCAGCCTCAGACACATAACATTTACTAGCTGTGTGACCCTGGGCAAGTCACTTAACCCCAATTGTCTTTAAAAAACAATTTGGCCAGTTTACCTTATGTACTAACTTCATTTTTCATTACCATATTTCATTTAATCAAGGTATTATCTTTTTCATTTAGTTTTATTTCTTTTTTGCTTTTCAAGTACATTTTAATACAACAGATAAACATTATGCCAATGTATAACCCAAAGTCAAATTTTATTATTTTTTTTTACAATGCTATCATTCAAAATATACCCCCATAAGTAATTCATGCACACACTAGGTGCTCAATAAGTATCTTTTTTACCACATATTATTTTTAGAATGAATGAAAATCCTGATGTTAAATCCCAAATGGGATGTGCATAATCTTATAGTAGACAAAATATATAATTTTACAATAAATATTTTATAAGAATTCACCCAAAAGAGGGAGCACTTACAGTTTGGTAATTCCATTAAAAAAAAAAAAGGAAGAAACACATCATACCTAAAACCTCTATTTTATGATCCCTGGATCAATAATGCTTATGGACCTAGGGCTACCTGCACCCTATGGCCATAAGACTAGCTAGCATTCAAGTGAGAAGATTATGCTTAACTTCCACTTAACGGAAATCCTACCTTTCAATTCTATGGCAGGAGTACAACAGATTTTCAAAAAAATTTAATTACATTCCCTACAAAGCACGAAATAATCAAATATATTATACTCTTCAGCAAAAAACCCCTGAAAAACACTTTTCCATTGTAAGCAGGAAGAATCATATACAAATAAACACAACATACTTATAGAAGCTATGTTAAACTGTGTAAAATATTTTGATACTTAACACAATAAATCAAAGATAGTTTAAATGTAAAATAAACTTCTGCAATAAATATTGTTGGAAAACAAGATTCTCTTCAATGTTCACAGAAACAAAAGTTATACTGTAACCACAAAGAAAACCATTCTAAATTCTTATTTTTTGTTTTTGTTTTTAAAGTTCTAGGAGCTTTCCCCAGGTTAAAAGAAAAAGACCGTAATAACCCAAATAAAGTTGTATTCCTAAAAAATGAACACTAAACTCAGCTATATCATGCCAATTTTTTACATTCTTAAAACCAATTGTTCTACATTCCATATGTACCTCACACAGTAAAATCAATCCACATTTACTTTTAAGTATTTGATATAGCTTTTGAACAATAGATGTGGTCACAAATATTCCCCCCCAAAAAGATGAGAAAGTAAATAAAGCAAAAGGCTATAAAATTCTGTCTGCTAAACTGCTCCTACTAAAATCCATGTTCAGTGGATTTTTTAAACTATATACATATTTTATATAATGTACATAATTAACCCATAAGTCTTTAAAGAATGGCTTTGATGTTATTTCTACATTCCAACCCACACCTTAATAAATTTAGTTGCAAATGATGTAAATGTCCATGGCCTAGAAATAAGTTAATTTCTTGGATAAAACATAGCATATTTAGAAGTCCGAAAGCCAAGTAAGTCCCTTATTTCATTTCGGAATTTTGATAGATCTTGGCGTAGTTCATTGAGATTTTCTACCGTTGCCTGATCTGTGCTTTGCATCTTCTGTCTCATGGAAGTTAAATAACGGTGGACTAAGCAACACATCACTTTTTGGTAGTTTTCATCTCTCTTTTGTTTCAGGTTTCTCCATTCCTTCAAAATAAAGAATAATATATCTCTACTAGTGATGGTTATTTATATTGTGTAAACAAGACATATTTTAAAATTTTTTTGACAATACTCAAATATACAAATATATGATCCTATAAGTTTAAATACTTCTTTCTTGACCCATAATATTCCTGTAACTACACACAGTCACTTCATAGTTTTTCATATTTGTTTATTTCAAACTAATTTGTGGAAGTATGAAGCTATGGTAATTAATGTGACATCACTGCAACATGTACTAAATTATTTATTCAAAGAAAACAAATCCTTTCTTTTATGATATAATTTACTTGCAATGTTTATAATTTTTTTTTGCTTTAAAAGAAAAAAATTACGTACTCAGGAAACAGAAAAACTTTTAATCCCAATCTGAAATTTAAAATAGGTTTTAAGAAATTGAGATTGGCAATTATTTTGCCTTCATGGCATTTTATTAGCTGAGTCTAATTTTAAAATTTAAATGAAACTTTATAGGCTAATCCTAAATTTGCACCATTTCTTACCTTTAAGCTGTTCTGTCGTTTGACTTTGCCCTTTGATGTATGAGAGCAAATCCACTTACTGAGGCTACTTAGTAGATAGCAAATGGTCTTGGGAGAAGGAATGATATTGAAAGGTGGAGGTAGTGTACACTTGTCATCAAAGTAGCTAAGCCACAACTTAGCACGGGCAAATTTCCACTCTTTGTCCTCATGGTTCTGTAATGTAAGACATGTAAAAAATGAGGTTGAAAAACATATGTTAAAAATCTCCATGTGTAGCCTTAAACTATCAAGGTCTCCATATACATTAAAGAAAATGATTTATCTCATTACTACATACTAATGGTATAGAAATTCATAATAGACATTATTTATATTGTAAAAAATCTATATTAAATGCTAAAATGTACACTTTTCCAAAATTAATGAGTACAATCAAGGCTACAATGATACTATCCTTCATGTTTTCTAACTTTTTTTGTTTCCTGCCATATTTTCTAGATTTAATATTAACTGAGAAGTACAAAGACACTTTTTTAGAAAAATGGAACACTTACTGCTATCAGCTGAAAGCTTTTATGAAGCATGGCCACTAACAATTTGGTAAGAACAATAACAACCACGACATTGTATGTACCAACAATAACTGCTCCAACAAAAGACTGCAACTCTTCACCATAGCTAAATCTTGTGACAAAGATTGCCACATGTGCTAAAGAAAAAATATACCAGAACAAAGCAAAGCAAGTGCCAATGAACCTGAAAAGACAGTGAAAATTTTTTGTTAAACAAAACAGCAAAATAAGTAAATCACTTCTATCAAAATTATTTAAAGAAAATGTTGATATTCTAACAATAAGTACTTAATAAATGAAGTTTATACAAATTTTCTTATTCTGGTACTCAAACAGAGACATACTTTGTTTTAAAACCAAAACAAATACATGGAAATTTGCACTTATAATAAAAAAAATTATACCAATAAGTTGATTGTAGAATTTATAATACATTTTCAATAACAAAGTGCCTTGGATGGTTTAAAATTATTTTATTGGTAAAATTCAATTTTCAAAAATGTATCTATAATTTGAAATCTGGTATGTTACATAATAAGTTCACAAAAGCAGATCATAATTACCTTAAAAATTCTATACAATTCTGACTACAAGCCTAAATTGTCTCAAAACTTTATGAAACTTTGCATGATTCTGCCAAACTAAGTGATAAGCTCTTATTTAGATATTAATATTTAGAACTTAATTAAAAATAAGATTTTCTAATGGCTCTGGTCTAACACTTCAGTCCAGGAATTTTCTAAGACATCTATAACTATCATTCGCTCCACCTTTCCCCACCCTGCAAACCCCAAGTATATTAACTAATAAAAACTATATAGACCTGAATTAATTTCCCTTGTCCTTTCATTTAAAAAAAATTAAATATTAAGGGTTGATTTTAATCCATCTGAGAACTGAAAATGTTGAATTCCTTATTACATACACATAATTTTTATGACACTTAAGCAAAAAAGATGAAAAATGTAGTGCCTTGAATCCAGTGGTATTTGAATTCATATAATCTATGTTTAAAACATATTAATTTTTCTTAAAAAAATTTCAGTTCTGTTTCGTTCAAACCAAGCCCTAGGAGACCAGGAATAGACTGGTTTGCAAAGGATGATGGGAAAATACCCACAACCAATCTTCCAACCCCTAGTAAGGTCCTTGAGAGTAGGAGCTATTAATTTTAAATTAATATTATATTTTTCTAAGGCAGCTAAGTGGCACAGTGGATAGAGTGCTGGACCTGGAGTCAGGAAGACTCATTTTCCTAATTTCAAATCCAACCTCAGACATAGTGTAACCCTGGGCAAGCCACTTAACCCTGTTTGCCTCAGAGCTAGAGAAGGAAATGGCAAGCCACTTCAGTATCTTTGCCACGAAAATCCCAAATGGAGTCACAGAAAGTTGGATACAACCGAAAACAATGGAACAATAATTTTTCTGAAGTTATCAGTCATACAATAAGGATTCATCAAACTCCCACTTAAAGACTGAATTGTTTCCCAAGGACATTTTTAAGTTTCTCAAGGATATTTCTGTGATGGATTGACAAACAAATGTTACGTATAAATTCTTTTTCTTTCTGAGACTTTTCGATTTAATGGAAAAGGTATATAATTTTTAAAAATGTTCTAAGAATAATAAGTCATATGTTGGGTCTTTGAGGGACTTTATTATAGGAGATAAGTGAAGAAAACAATCCACCTTAACTCAGCTTTTTTGAGGGAAACGGGAAATGAGAAGATTCATATCATCAGTTTGAAAATAGAAGAATACCATTTACAGGATATATGGTCATCATTAAAGGTTATTTTGAGTTTTTTTTTCCAAAAGCCAATGGGGAAGGAGCCAGAATGACGGAGATAAGGCAGGGATTCACTTGAGCTCTCCCAAATTCCCCTCCAAACAACTTTAAATAATGCCTTAAAACACATTCTGGAGCAGCAAAATCCCCAAAAGGATAAGGTAAAACAATTTTCCATCCCAAGACAATTTAGGAGTTCATAAGAAAAGGTCTATCGCACTGGGGTGAGATAGGCGTATAGTCCAGAACAGGACACTCCACAGGAAACCAACAGGAGGCCTTGGGGGATGACTGAATATGTAGCAGCTGTTTCTGGACCTCTCAGCCCATAGACATTAAGGGGTGGGGGGAGAATCAGACAAGTAGTCAGAAGGAGTTTACAAGGGTCCTTTTGCTGGCAGTGAGCGCAGGACTCGGTTACATTACCCATTCTCAGATCTGGGTCACAGTCCTGGGTCTCAATCCTAGGCAAGAAGGAGCACCAGAGCTTGTGGTCACAGAGGAGTAGGGAGCTGGTCACAGACTCAGGGCAGAAAAGAGTACTTGTGGTTGCTCACAGACCAGAGCACAGACTAGGAGAGTAGTAAATATATCTCTGCTTAGATCATACTACCTTGGAAGAACTGAAAGCTTACAAACCCTTAGAATTAGCTCTGAAAACAGCAGCACAAAAACCCTGAAGCTTGGGATAGTACCCCCTCCATCCCAGGAGCAAAGCCCAACTTTAATATAAAGCTAAGAGTCAAGAAATAGGCTAGGAAAATGAGCAAGCAAACAAACAAACAAAAAGATTCTGACTATAGAAAGTTACTATGGTGACAGGGAAGCTCAAAACACAAACTCAGAAGAAGACAATAAAGTCAAAACTGCCATATCCAAAGCGCTTCAAAGAAAAATGTGAATTTGGTCTCAGGCCCAAAAAGAATTCCTAGAAGAGCTCAAAAAGGATTTTAAAACTCAAATAAGAGAGGCAGAGGAAAAATTGGGAATGGAAATGACAGTGATGCAAGAAAATCATGAAAAAAGAGTCAATAGCTTGGTAAAGGAGGCATAAAAAATAATGAAGAAAATAACACCTTAAAAAACAGAATAGGCCAAATGGTAAAGAGGCACAAAAATCTAATGAAGAGAAGAATGCCTTAAAAAGTAAAATTGGCCAAATGGAAAAGGAAGCTGTAAAGCTCAATAAAGAAAATAATTTCTTAAAAATTAGAATTGAACAAGTGGAAGCTAATGACTCCATGAGACATCAAAAAACAATAAAACAAAATCAAAAAACAAAAAAAGAAGAAAATGTGAAATATCTCATTTCTGATATGGTAAATAGATCAAGGAGAGATAATTTAAGAATCACTGGACTGCCCAAAAGCCATGATCAAAATAAGAATCTAAATATCTTTTAATAAATTATCAAGGAAAACTGCCCTGATATTCTAGAATCAGAGGGTAAAACAGAAATTCAAAAAATCCACCAATCACCTCCTGAAAGACATCCCAAGATGAAAACTCCCAGGAATATTATAGCTAATTCCAGAGCTCCCAGGTCAAGGACAAAATATTACAAGCATCCAGAAAGAAACAATTCAAATATCATAGAGCCACAGTGAGGATAACACAAGATTTAGCAGCTTCTATATTAAAAGAACTAGGAATATGATATTCCAGAGAGCAAAGGAGCTAGGATTATAACCAAGAGTCACCTACCCAGAAAAACTGAGTATAATGCTTCAAGGGAAAAAGCAGACATTTAATGAAACAGTGGACTTTCAAGCAGACCCAATGAAAAGACCAGAGCTGAATAGGAAATTTGACTTTCAAATTAAAGACTCAAGAAAAGCATAAAAAAGTAAGTAGGAAAGAGAAATGATAAGGAAGTCAATAAGGTTGAACTCTTCACATTCCTACATGAGAAGATGATATTTGTAATTCCTAAGAACTTTATCATTATTCGGGCAATTAGAAAGAGTACAGAACGGGGTACAGGTATGAGATTGAATATGATGGGATGATCTTTAAAAAAATTAAATTAAATTAAATGCTAAGAAAGAGAAATACACTAGGAGAAGGGGAAAGGGAAAGGGAGAATGGATAAATTATCTCACATAAAAGAGGCACAACAGAGCTTTACAGTAGAGAGAAAGGTGGGGGAGGTGGGAGGGAGTGCTTGAACCTTACTCTCATCAGAATTGGCTCAAAGAGAGAATAACATACACACTCAGTTGGGTATAGAAATGTATCTTATACTACAGGAAAGTAAGAAAGGAAGGGGATAAGAAAAGGGGAAGGGAAAATGATAGCAGGGAAGGCAGATTGGGGCAGGTGGTTGACAAAAGCAAAATAGGATGAAGGGAAATATAATTAGTAATCATAACTGTAAAAAAAATTTACAGCAAGTTTCTCTGATAAAGGCCTCCTTTCTCAAATATATAGAGAGCTAAGTCAAATTTATAAAAATAAGAGCCATTCCCTAATTGATAAATGGTCAATGGATATGAATAGGCAGTTTTCAGATGAAGTAATCAGAGTTATCTATAATCATATGAAAACTGCTCTAAATCACTACTGATTAAAGAATGCAAATTCAAACAACTCTAAGGTACTACCCCTCACCTATCAAATTGGCTAATACAACAAAAAAAGGAAAAAGACAAATGTCGGAGGGGATATGGGGAAACTGAGACACTAATATACTGTTGACAGAGTAGTAAACTGATTCAATCATTCTGTAGAACAATGTGGAACTATGCCCAAAGGGCTATAAAGCCATACATACCCTTTGACCTAGCAATACCACTATTATGTCTGTATTCTAAAGAGATAAAAAACAAAAAGTAAAACGACTTATATGTAAAAAAAAATACTTATAGCAGTTCTTTTGGTGGTGATAAAGAATTGGAAATTGACAAGATACCCATCAATTGAGGAATGGCTGACCAAGTTGTGGTATATGATTGTGATAGAATATTATTGTGCTATTATATGAAAGATAAGCAGGATGCTCTCAGAAAAACCTGGAAATACTAATAAGAACTGATACAAAGTGAAGTGAGCAGAACCAGGAGTACAGTGTACACAGTAACAGCAATGTTGTATGATGATCAGCTGTGAACAACTTAGCAATACGATGATCCAAGACAATTCCAAAGGACTTATGATGAAAAATACTATCCATCACCAGAGAAAGAACTGATGGAGTCTGAATACAGATATAAGTGTACTTTTTAAAAATTCTTCTTGGTCTGTGTTTCTTTTAAAGTCTTACTAATATGGAAATATGTTTTGCATGACTGCACATGTATAACCTCCATCAAATTACCTGCCATCTTAGGGAGTGGGAAGGGGAGAGAGGAAGAGAATTGGGAACTCAGAATTTTTAAAAACGAATGTTAAAAATTGTTTTTAAATGTAATTGGGGAGAAATAAAATGTTAAGTAAATGATTTTTTTTTTGGTTTGGCAATGGGGTTAAGTGACTTGCCCAGGGTCACACAACGAATGAGTGTTATGTATCTGAGGCCAGATTTGAACTCAGATCCTCCTGAATCCAGGGCTGGTGCTCTATCCACTGCACTACCTAGCTGCCCCTAGTAAATGATTAAGGAAAAGAAAAAAAAGCCAACAACTCACGAATGAAATGTGTCATTGCTTTGCTGTTCACAGAAGATTCCTGCACAGTCCTTCTGTTCTTGAGGAGCTGTATAGCCTTTGTCATATAGTTGGGTCAGTCCAATTGTGAAGGAAAACAAGACGAGAAGGAACATTCCAAGAAATTTTCCAAAGTCTTGCAACATTTGTCCCATTGATATCTATGGAATGTATAAAACATGTTTTCAAAAGAAAAGCTATTATAAATTATAAAATATTAAATGCTTAGATGCAGCCCACAAATGATGAGAAGAAATGGCATGACATACAGACTGCTCATCTCTTTCCACATGAATTGTGTGACATCCATCAGCCAAAAATCCATTCCAGTAAATTCCACTTTCGTTATATCAAATAGATTAAGGGCCAAGCAAATATTTGGTTTTTGTGATTACCTGCCCTACTTTCCTTGAAATAGAGTCAGTTCTGTAAAGGATAATATTGTCATAGGATTCCAGTTTTGCTCAGATCAAACTGAGCCCTAGGAGATCAAGAATAGGACTGGTTTGCAAAGGATGAAGGGAAAATACCCACAACCAATCTTCCAACCCCTAATAAGTTCCTTGAGGTAGAGGCTATCTTTTAGATTTGTATCCCTAGGACTTACTACAAAGATTGGCACATAGTAAGTGCTTAATAAATGCTACTTTATTTATTATTCATTCAAAATTTGTACATTTCCTTAAATATCAGAAAATTAAGAAAAAATGAAATACCCTTAAGATGAACCCACCCTCACAAACTGACTATTGTAGGTTAGATCCAGTTTGTTATCCTACACAAGAAACTACCAGCATAATAACATTTATACTGCTGACCCTAGATCTGATCTGATCATAATCTAGTCTAAGTAAAACTTTTTGATAAGATTAAATTGGATACCTGTTATTTGAGATGCATTAATTCTTTCAGGCTAATAAAGAGCCATTTACTAACACATAAGCTCTAATATGTTACATATCCTGCTGGCTCCTCAATTCAATAAGCATTGATTAAGTACCTACTATGTGTCAGATCCTATGGTAGGAAGTAGGAGTAAAAAGACAAAAAAAAAAATCAAAATAGCTCCTGCCTTAAGGAGCTTACATTTTCCCGGCCCTGGAAAAAAACATAAGTAAACACTAAAAAATGAGGGAGCAGGGATAAGGAGATCCCAATGAGTCAACTATGTGAAGCAGTGCTGGGCCTGGAATCAGTAAGACTCAAATTCAAATCCAGCCTCAGATACTTACTACCTGTGAGACCCTCGGCAAGTTACTTAATCTTTGTTTGCCTCAGTTTGCTCAATTGTAAAATGGAGATAATAAAAGCCTACCTTGACAGTAGGCTGTGATGAGGACCAAATAAGATAATATTTGTAAAGTGCTTAGCACAGCACCTGGCACATAGCAGGTGCTATATAATGCTTATTTCCTCCTTCCTTCCTTCCCACTAGTAACTGGTAGGATCAAGAAGGACCTTCTACACAACTTGAGGCTCACTTGATTATAAAACTAAGATAATCTCAGATAGCTAACTTTATCACAAATGGGCAGTCCCCATTTTATGAGTGGGTTATGTTACAAGAGTTATTAAAAATAAACTTTCCTATGAAATTAATTGCTATAAATGAGTTTTGGGGAGCTTAAGGAGGGAAGGGAGAGATGGTTTCTCTCCACTCACCAGCACATTTAGTTATGACAGGAAAAAAAAATTAAAATCAGATTAAGGCGGTAATAAGGTGTTAATATGTAAAATCAAGTACAAATACACATTATTCTATTCCCCTTTTATCCTTTTATGACATGCAAAGTTTCCCTGATTGAAATAGGAGGTAAGCTTGGCATTGGCTGGCTGAAGACTGGCCACCCACCTGACGTCCTTTAAAAAGCTATGCTCTGTAGACAGTGAGGAAGGGAACAGTTATAGGGAGTGTAATCCCTTAGTCTCTCATCCCATGTTACCTCTCATTCAGCCATGATGTCCTTGCAGAAAAGCTAGTTGCCCAATAGGATGGAGAATGGGATGGAGGAAGGGAGGGATGGAAAGAGAGAGAAAAGAGAGCCAGACAGACATACGGAGACAGAGAGAAACAGAAAGGGAATGAGGTAGTTAGGAAGACAAGAGAAGGAAAGAACAAAAGAGAGGGAGAAAGGAAGGGGAAGAGAGAGAGAGAGATGAGAGAAGGAGGGAGAAGAGGAGGAAGTGAGGGGAGAAAGAAAGATAACAGTTGAGGCAGAGAGGCCAGGCGTTAGAAGTAGTTTTAAGGAGTGTTGCAACCCTTGGCAACAAAGAAGAGAACTGAGTACGGATTCATGAGAGAACCAGCCCTGGCTCCAGGGAGGGGCAGA
Source organism: Phascolarctos cinereus (assembly GCF_003287225.1). Classification (NCBI taxonomy): domain Eukaryota; kingdom Metazoa; phylum Chordata; class Mammalia; order Diprotodontia; family Phascolarctidae; genus Phascolarctos; species Phascolarctos cinereus. Next base: position 53,786,035 of record NW_027556180.1, read on the forward strand.
TCCAGCGAAGCCAGCTAAGCAACTTGCCCAGCAGAGACACTGGAGATAAGAGCATGAGGACCCCACAGGCTGCTGTAGTACCAGAGGTGTGTGCTGCCTCAGACATATCTGTGATTTACTGCCAGTAGACTCTAAGCTTGTACCTACTCTTTTCACAGATTCCGTGTATATTGGGAGAGCATGTCCCAGCTTTATAGAGTTGATATTTTGTAGTTACTGTTTTTTCTGTTTTCTAAGTAAATGCCTTTGCTTTAAGCTAACTGACTACTGGCTGATTAGTGGTGGTAAGCTCATAACAGTGAAGGCTTGTGAACTACAATTTTAGGAGTGCTAGCCTACCTTTGAATATAAGAGCAATCATCCCACTGGGTACCCAATCTACAAACCTCTAAGTGCCCAACTGGGGAGGCAGTTCAGAGGGGTGCTATAAATGGTTTATGTACTATTACAATACTGGCAATTAAAACGGAAAAACAGCAAAATAAAAAACAATTTTTAATCTTAAATGTTGAAGCTTGAGAATATGTGGTATTGCTCCCTTTAGTCCAAAGCAGTCCATTGATCTACATTTGCTTTCTACTTATATGGACACCAATCCTAATCCTTTCCTTCCCTCAGCACTTAATACATAGAGCCTTTGGCCCACCAATTTTCATTCACTTGTTCATTTATTGAATACCTACTAAATGCTAGACAACTATACTAGATGCCATGAGAACGTAAAGAACATTAAGACAGTCTCTCTTTTCATGTGATACAGTGTTGGGCTTTGGCAATAATCTGAGTTAGTAAGTAATGGAGAAACTGCCCCCCGAAGAGAAAAGCATATCAATAAAATCTTTTTAAAGTACAAGAAAAAAAACGGGCACATAGAAAGGGTGATTTTGTTACTATCTTGTTAAATTTGATATGCAGTTTTTAGAGGAAAAACTGTTCATAATTTCAAATACAATCCTCTTTTTTATTCTTTGTATACTGAAATATTTGTGTTTGTTGGTCATTGTTAAGTTTATATTTAAAAATTAAATGAAAAGGGGTAAAATTAGTGCAAAGTCAGCCTAAAGAACAAAAACAAGAAAAAGACATGGCATACAATTAAAATAACTCCATCCTGACCTGTTTAAACAAATCAAGAAATAATGAAATATGGGATGTGGATGGAAGAAATAATGGATACCCAGTACAGTAATTTTATGCAAAAGTTCAAACTATGTAAATCAATGGTCATAGAGAGGAAACAAAACAGCTAGAAAATGCCTTACGATAAACATTTGACTTATTTGCTAGGCACAGACATAGGGTATAAATGAGTATAAAGTGATTTCTTAAGTCTTACAGAAAATGGAACAGAGAAAGGAGGAAAAGTAAAACCAGTTTACTTCTTTTTTTTGAGGGGGGGCTAGGCAATGAGGTTAAAGTGACTTGCCCAGGGTCACACAGCTGGTAAGTGTTATGTGTCTGAGGCCAGATTTAAACTCAGATCCTTCTGAATCCAGGGCCAGTGCTCTATCCTCTGCGCCACCTAGCTGCCCCAAACCAGTTTACTTTTACTGGAGAGTAAAACTTACGTTTAAAGAGAAGTTGACAAGGGATTTAGGCAAAATAATGCAAAGAACATTTAAGGATGAAAATGACTAGCCAATAAAGGAAAAATGGGAAAGATTCCAAAGATTTTTATAATAAAATCTTTTCACCATAAAGAACACTTGGGACTCTTAACATCAGTGCCAGAAGTGCTTATAGAGGAAGTAGAAAAGGCACTAAAGAGAACAAAAATGAGAAAAGCAGGTGCATTAGACCAAGTGTACATAGAAGACATCTGCTCTTCAGACAACAGAAGTAAAAGGTTTTAAGGGATTCACCCTCACAAGGTATCAACTTGCTTCACAAAGTATCTAAAAGTACCAAAGGCGTAGAAAAAATCTCAAGACCTTATCAATATACACCCCTCCCCCCCAAAAAAAAGGTGACTGAGAGATAATCAACTGACCTGTATGTCTATTTTCCCATCTATATAAAACTTTATGAGAACAATCTACACATGCATCAAAGGCATTGTTGATGAGAGTATTAGCAGGGAAGAAGCAGACTTCTGCAAGACACATGCTACAATTTACCTCAGCTTTACCACTGCACAATTGACTGAAAGATTCACAGGAACACAAGATCTCAACTGTGCTTACTACTTGTTGACTATAAAAAAGATTTTGTTTTGGTAGATCAAAAAACTACCTTAAACACTTCTAACAAGGTTTCTCCCATGTATGCCTCAAAATAATGCAGGATTGTTGAAAGACGTGAAAATACAAATAACCTACAACACCCAGTCATTTTAATATCTGATAGGAAATTAAGCATATGTTTGCAGAAGATATTCACCGTCATCATGAACACACACTGAATATGTACAACCAGCTGGATTCAGAATTAAATATGCGTTGGCTGCATTGACCATGGGAAATTAAAGAGCTCTTTTTAATTTGTCCAAACTTATCCCTAAAATTAAGGTCCATCTTGGTAACACCAGTATTCTATCGGTGGCTACTACAGTTACTAATCATGAAAACACTATAGTCTCTGGTCATCATGTGGAGAAAGCAAGGGTTTTCTTTCAAAAAAAAAAGTGAGGGAGGCCTCTAATATATTAGGTTGACACCCGGTGATAAACATATGAGAGAATATGGATAAAAATCAAATAAGCAGATATGGATGGGTTTCTAATCTGTACTGTTGGTGGGAACATCCACATAAACGAAATAATAAATTCATTAGAGTTTTTAAATGTTCTGAATTGTACCTTGGACTCTAAGGTCTAATCTACCTCTCCTAATGTCCTTGATAAATTTAAAGCAGAATATCATGTTAAATTCAGGGTGGAGAGAGAACTGGGCCTGAAGTCAGGAAGATGAATCTGGCCTCAGACACTTACCAGCTATGTGACCCTGGACAACTCACTTAACCCTGTTTGCCTCAGTTTCCTCATCTATAAAATGGACTGGAGAAGGAAATGGCAAATCACTCCAGCATCTTTGCTAAGAAAACCCCAAATGGAGTCATGAAGAGTCAGACACAATTGGAAATAACTCAACACATCATAACAAATAGCAGAAAGTCAGTGATCCACCATTTCAATTTGTACTATTTTCTAGGTCCATAGAATGTTTCTTAAACTGACCAATCTCTCCTACTCATTTTATTTCCTACATTTAGTAGCAAATGCCTCTCTAAATGAGTGTTGGGTTTTGTTGTGTGTGTGATAAATTATAGCCCGTGACAGGAAATAGAAAAAAAAAAAGAGCCCACACACAAAACATGTATCCAATAGAATTATTGGAAGATAATATTTCTTGCTAACTCATATGTGAAATGTTGCCAACTTCTTAGGTCCACATTTCAAGGTGGCCCTCAACTAGCTGCCTGGACAACTGTCTTCAGTATAAAAATACTATGTGAGGTGCAGAAACCAAGATGACTTCTTAACTTTCACTTTAATACAAGATGGTACCCTTCTCTGATACATGTTAAGGTTCTTTCCTCAATTTCTCAGTTTCCAAGATTCTGAGGCTATAAGTAGTATGGAAGGAAAGGTATTCTTTGTTACTTCTACTTCCAGATGTACATTTTGGATTTTCAAGTGTAACTGGTTAAGAAGGTAAAGGAAGGGGAGAAAAAAGGCTTACTCTATGGGTTATGTAAATGTATTGGAATTATACTGGAATTATTTTCATAAGTACAGAGGCCTGTTTTTATGGCTGAGGTTAGATTCTACAAAACATTCTCAGATTCCAGAGCCTCACTCCTCCACATAAGTGGATCTCATCAAGGGTTTCATGGCAAAAAAAAGAATAAAGCTGATATTAAGTTTGTTTATGGTCTGGATTTCTGATTTGACTTTCCTGAGCAAAGTCACCAGATTCAAAATCATGCTATAGTGGAAGGAAATAGCTTAACATTTACTCAAAGATTTTGTTCAGAACTTTACATATTGGGGTATCTTACATCCATGAGACAAATCAGCAGTCCTTCTGAAAGACTAGAACAGGTCCAAACAAATCACTGCAGAACATAGTACCATTTTCTACAACAAAACTAAGTACACATAGCCCTGCAAGAAGTCACAAACTCATTTAAAAATACCTTTTAGGCAGTAAAATCTGTATGGAAAATACTCCCAATCAAAAGCAAATAGCAGACCGAAAGATTATTCATTTCAATGAATAACCAGATAGAAATATTCAATTACTCTATTACCTTGCTTATTTCTAAAAGGGGAATAAGGGGAATAATGATGACAAGCATTCATTCAGACCTCTGAAACAACAAAAAAATATTTGCCAGGGATTCTGTAAGAATACTTCTTTGTCACACATGGGTTTTACTGTATGTACTCTGAGGATTCTTCAAATTCTAAGATCTTATGGCCATACCTAGCTATTTATCTAGATGATTATCAATTCTATTATTAATACCTTTTAGTTTGATGATCATAACCAAGAGAGTCAATTTTAAGTATAAGTAGATTTTGTATTTGTTAAATATAAAATATAACTTTTTATTAAAAATTTTTACACACTTTGGAACAAAAAATTTCTCCTGAATACAGACAACAATGATTAATGATAGCTGTCTTTTAAAATCAATGATTCTTATGAAATAAAATTTAGAATTTCTCAATATTTGAAAGTATTGTTTTCTCATCTTGTGGCTGATTTCTGAGACTATATCCACACATTTCTTCTTTTCCAAGTGTTTCTAAATTGTGATTTTTAAAATTCAGAGAGGAAAAGGCTAAAAGGTCATTATTTATAGGTAAACATAAAGGGAATGAAAATGTTTTGGTTCATTTACAATGTATTTTAAGACATTATAGACCACTCTACAGGCTGCACGAATTCACAAATAATTAAAGCTGAATTTAAATTGAGCTCCCAAATCCAACATGGGAAATGTGCGCTCTTATAAGGTTCGCTGATAGTATCACTTGGTTTTGACGTTAGAACTACCAGGGAGGTTATTATATTAATAAGTCACATTTGCTAGATGAGGGCTCTAGTGAGAGTCCAGTATATTTAGAGCACTCAACTAAAGCTAAGCTAACTTAATAAATATCAGCAAACAGAGGATCAGTTGAGATTGAAGACAGAACAGAGTCTGTTCTAAAAAAAAAAATTCTTATGGAATGAGAACTAGTCTTTAATCTGTAATTAAGTTACTGTGAATTGTGGTTCTACTGAGAAAAACATGTCTGCTCAAAACAACCCTGACAGTAATTGAAAAGTTTGGGTCATTTGGAATAATTTATTAACTTCATGTTTCTATCCATTCACTGAACAAATCTAAATAAATCATCTAAATAAGTCTAAATAAAGCTATTGGGAGTTCAATTATTGTAAGTAAGAAAAATAAACAGAATAGGATCATCATAGGATTATACTTTCTAAATAGATATCCTTTCCAGTAAATAGTGATGATGAATATCATGGATACCTTTTTAGAGATTTTATTCTGGATCACTCTCTATTTCTTGGTTCTGCATGTATATGATAACCTACATAATGTTGCTGATGATTTAAAGGTCTCAGCACATTAAGCACCAAGGAAAAGCAAATATTTATATTTTAAAACACAGGAAATAAATTAGTTTTGACATTTAGGCATTACTTGAAGTGACATTCAGAAATAATTTCTAAATCATTGTCCAGGCTGTCTCTTTTTATCTTTTGCCAAGATGTTTTTTTCTCTTTCCACAGTTATCACCCTTCCTGTCCTTCCTTTTTCCCTTCCCCAGGCCTCTTCTTTAGTTGCCCATAATAAGGAATTCTCTAAATATTTGTTAAATAAAGCTTTGTTTCTGTTATAAACTAAAATATCATTAAGTTAAATCTTCTTATTCAAAACAAAAACTTAAAACAAAACCAGCTTTATTTTACTTTCACTACCTTCTTGGCCCAGCTCCTAACCCTCTGGACTTCAAAACTTCTCTTCAGTCATCTCATCCTGGAACCTCCCTCAGTGAGCCTCATGGCCCTCAAATACTTACTTTATCACTCCCCCAGCCTACTCACCATGGAATATCCCTCCACAAGGTCCACCTTACCTTCTCTTCTCCCATTAGTAAGTTCCTCCTGGAGCCTACATTTTGTTAAGAAGGTAGGCCAGTCTGCCTTTATTCCCCACCTGGTTCCGCATTCTGGACTTCAAAACAATGACCCCAAGTTACCACTCCCTCCTTTTCAGCTCCCTTTTGTGTACTGTCTTCCCCCATTAGAATGTAAGCTCCTTGAGAACAGGGACTCTTCCTTCCTCCCTCCCATTCCTGCTTTCTCTCATTTTTCTGAGTCAGAGATTCTCAATACAAAAAATAGTTCTTAAAACACAGGCAGCCATCTAGCAACAATTTTCCAATCATATGCAGCTATCTCTCAACTATAATTTATCGAATACCTCCACATTACTTCCCAACACAGTCCTTGTACAAAGCTGATCTCCTTTCCATTAAGCTTTGTTTGTTCCCACATCTGTGTACTTTTGAAGCCCCCTGTGACTAGAATGCAAGTTCTTCCCCTCTGCCATTCTAAATCTTATACTTGCTTCAAAGGCCATTTTAAAATTCACTTCATTCTGACTGACACGGCCATATCCATTGAACCAGAGACTCCATTACTGGGCTTGTTTCCCCAAGGAAGCCATTGATAAGAAAAAAGTCTCCACAGACACCAAAATATTTAGAGCAGCATATTTTGTGACAGCAAAGAACTGGAAACAAAGTAAATGCCCATAAATTGTGGAATGGCTAAACAAACTGTGGTACATGAATGTAATGATTATTACTGTGCCATAAGACGTTATGTGCATAATGAATCAGAAAAGCATGGAAATGATGTATATGAATTGATACAGAGTGAAGTGAATAGAGCCAAGAAAGCAATAAACACAGTTAAACTTTAATAATGGAAATGGAAAGAATAACTACACACCAAAAAATTAATAGTGAATGTAACAAAATTATAAAAATCAAGCAGGATTTATGAAGAAATAGGAAAGGACACTCCAACCTACCCCTTCATGGAGGTGGGAGATCCACGGGTGTTTCAAATTGCACATATTTTCAGACTTTTTCAATGTATTGATCAGTTGCGTTGATTTTTTTCCTCTCTAAAAAAATATCATTTGTTATATGGGATGGCTCTCTGGGAGGGGGAGAGCAAGGAATACTTGGGATAACTATGATGATGTCATAGAAGTCATCAATAAAATAGAAATAATCAATAAAAACTTATTTTAGAAAAAGATTCACTTCATCCAAGAAGCCTTTCATGATTAAAAATAGACCTTTAGCAGCTATGAGTACAATCCCCACTATTTACCCTTGTGTGTATTACTACCTTGAAATTCTCCATTTCACATAGGTGTGCATTTTTAAAATCTCCAACTGAATGCTAACTCCCACAATTCAAGGTTCATTACTCTATTTTTGTAAATGCCATAATCATAGTCATAGTAATATGAACATATTAGGTACTTAATAAATGTTTGTTGAATAGAGGACTAAATGACAAGTGAATTCCACAGCCAGAAGAGAAAGTATCCTAGAGATCCCTAATAAAAAAATGAGCTTCTGAAAATATTTACACATGGTATAGTTCCTCTCTCGGAAAATCTAGAATAAACAGAATATGATGACTTTAAAATGCACAATTTCACTAACAAAGAGATGCAAAATAAAATAGCTTTGAAGAATCTGCTCACACCTATCAAATTAGGAGAAATAATGAAAAACATTGAAATCTGATATTAGAGGGGCTGTGAAGAAACTAGTATACTCATTGAATGGCACTGTAAATTTGTAGAAACCTTTTGGAGAACAGTATGACAGTATAAAGTAAAAATTACAAAAATAATCACACCCTTTGACCTAACTGTTCTATTGCTGGGAATATATCCTGAAAGTGTTATCAAAAACAAAAACATAAAAAGGTAGGTAGATAGAGATGCATCTATTAATATACAGATCTACAATTAGCTCTATATCTAATTATATATTGATAGATAAATCTAATAGCTTTAAGCTTTTTGGATAGCCTGAATTTTCAAAGATGTTCATAGCAAAATTATATGTAACCGCAAAAAAAAAACCCTAACACAACAACACAAAAACAACTGAAGTAACCTAAATATTCAACAAGAAGAGACAGATTAAATAAACTGTGATATATTAATGTTACGAAATATTATAACGAAATTAAAACATGGGTAGGAGAGAAAGAAAGAAATCTGGAAAGACCTTTACAAAATAATGCAAAGAGGAAAAAAACTGAACCAGAAGAATATATACTATACATACATAAAGTTGATATTTTAAAAAGTGAATGAATGGATAAAGATTCTTGATTGGGACTTAGGGGGAGCAACTAAAAAGTTATATTTTATGAAATGGAATTAATTTTAGTAGTTACAAAGCAAAATTAACTGTATGACATTCAATACTATCTTTAATATGTTAATTCCTAAAATTATATATGTACATATATATTTTAAATAAGATAACATATACAAAGTACTTAGCACAGTCCCTGACACACAGTAAAATGCTCAATAAATGCTTAATCCCATTCTTTTCACCTTAAAAGATAGGGAAAAAAAACAGGAATATTTCTAAGGATAAAAATTTGGGAAACCAATAGTGGCAGGAGAAAAGATGCATATAAACTGCAAGACATATAAACTGTCATAAATTGAATGCCCAAGAATGACTTTCTAAAAAGGAATCTAAAATGTGATTGTTACATGTAGGAATTTTCATACTTATTGGTAAACTGAGCAAAATCAAAAGTATACTTTGTAGATATCATTTTAGAAGATTTATCTAATGCCTAAACAGAACTAATTGAGTGTAAAATGGCTGTTTTCATGTGACAAATTAAAAATAGCTAAATAGATTATATAACACATGAAGTAAAAAGATAATTTTAACTTGTCTTATATAATAATAATTTGAAATTAATGTATAAAACATCTCTTGGATTAGATAAAAAATAAAATGTCATGATATGAAAAACTGTAATCTATAAACACACACAGGGATTATTTGGTAATTTTCTAACTTTCCAAACAATATAAATTTCTGAATATAAGGGGAAAACAGCAGAAAAGAGAAGTTTTCCACAGACTGAATGATGAATATAGGCATATGAGTATACACAGAAATATCTTGCTTTTTTCTGGGAAAGGACACAGAGGTCAGGAGAGTTAGACCAAATAGTAGAGAAAAAATAAACAGCGTACATTCCTATGAAGACCTTGAGCAACTCTGTTCTATAAGTTTGGTGGAAAAGGGGCTACTTTGTGCTTCTTAAAAATAAACTTTAAAAAACCCTGAGTCTTTTTGGCTGGCATGGGATAAACATTTCTGCTATTACTAACTCCCTATAAATATATACTTTTATCCACATGAAATTATCGAGGTTCTCTATTTATCTGTGTTCATGTCACTGTCTTTCAATAAAATATAAGCTCCTTGAGGGTACAGATTATTTCAGTTTTGTCTTTGTGTCCCCAGCAACTAGGACAGTCCCTGGCACATAATAGGCACTCAGTAAAGGCTTGTTGAATTAATGTTTTCCTACTCCTTATTTTCTCTGCATCTACAAAATTCCTTACCAAAAATTCAAACTAGCATTTCTGACATGACATCCAAAGAATAGCAAATTATAGCATCTTTAAGCTTCAAACAGAAAATTCTTTTATATTTTTCAATAATTAACAAGTATACAAATATGTATTGATCATCTGTCAATACATGACTATAAGAAAAAACAACACCTCCAGACACAGAAAACTAAGAAACACTCTATGGTGAAGAAGACCTGGCACTGAGTGGAAAAGCAAATCTGATTAGAGCAATAAGCAAATTGCTTTGTGGGAGTGGGTCATTTTATGAGGTACAAGTGTAACTGTTCTTAATATTATGTTAATAGAAGCTGAAGTTATGGATCTAATCCAAAAATGGGCCAATTGCAAACTCTTTGTTTCACGGTCACAGAAATGGACTTCCAATTTAGCCTGCATTCTTATTGATTCTAAAGGGAACAAGGTGAAAAATTGGTTGAGTAAACTCAAAGCCTTCATTCCTATTTAAAAAGCACTTGTCCTAGTGTTTAGTGGTGTCATCTTCACATTTAAAATAATACCGCTCAATATTCTAGAGACCATTTCCTACGTCTTTTTAAACTTTGCGAGCACTAGACTGCATCTGAGTTGTCTGTACTCTGTTTTCTAATTTAACATTTCATGAAACACATCCTTTATGACTTTATGACACTTCAACAACTCAACTAAAACACTTATTGTCTACTCTATGCAAAGTACTATGCTAAGTGCTGAGGATGCAAAGAAAAACAAAACAATTTCTGCCCTCAAGAAACTTACATTCTACTTAGGGGATACATAGATAACATATAGTATATGCTAAAGAATACAGAGCCATTTCAAGAGGGAAAGACCACAAACAATTAGGGAGATCAGAAAACATTTCATGTTAGAAATGGCATCTAAGCTATGGATTTCAAGGAGTGATGGTGGGGAAGAGAGGGAGCACATTTCAAACACGAGGAACCATACATGCAAAAGCATCTGCATGGAAGATGGAATGTTAAAGGGAATAAATAGTTAGCAAGTCAGTTTGACTAGGGGAGAAATTTGAAATAAGACTGGCTGAGGATTTTGCATTTTATCCTAGAGGTGAAAGGGAAATACTGACAATTTTTGAGCAGGGGAATGGTAAAATAGTTACCTTCCTGGGTTAACCCTAACTACCCATAAAAGAAAAATCAATTAGATGAAGAATGCCTATTGTCTAGGCTCAGTTGGAAAACCTCAAGAACTCATCCATGAGTATCTGTATCTTGGACAGACATTGCAAAGAGGCAATAAGTTGGACCCAAAATTGAACAGGAAGAAGGCAAAGTTCTTTTAATGACCCCAAGCATCTCACTGAAACTAATTCCCACCTTTTAAATATCATTATTTTAATAGTCATAGAACACTGTAAAGAAGAAAATCAATTATCTGAGACCAATGTGAATATTAGAGTATTGAGAAACTAGGCATTATGGGTCAGTAGTTATTGATGTTCTCTTGAACACCTTTTTCTCAGTAACAATATTTTTTAAACTTTCCCTGTTTCCCTTTAATATTCCCTGTTATCTTTCTAGCAGATAAGTGGCACAGAGGATAAAGTGCTGAGCCTGGAATCAGGAAGACTTGAGTTCAAATCTGGCCTCAGATACTTACTAACTGATTGACCCTAGTAAGTCACTTAAACGTTGCCTGCCTCAGTTTTCCCAATAGTAAAATGGGGATAATAATAGCACCTAACCCCAGGATGGCTGTGAGGATTCAATGAGATAATATTTGTAGTGGTTAGTATGGGCACATAGTAGGCACTTAATAAATCACTTCTTCCTTTTTTCCTTCCTTCTTTCCTCCCTTCTCCCCTATTATTGAACTAACTTATGAAATACTTAATCAATGTTTTCAAAACTGTGACATCTTCAGTACATACTTCTATATATACTTGATTTGTACCAATGGCTTTTCCCAATTTCAATTTCTTAAATGTTTGAGGCCAAACCACCAGGTTTCATTGTCATCATTTCAAACAAAATGATAAAATTATTTTGGAGGAGCTCAAAATGTGTTCAAATTTCTCCGCTGGCCTCACACCTAGAATTCTACTCTAGGTTTCAAAAGAGATAGCATCATCTCTTAAGATGATGTAGCGCACTAGCCAAAACTGAGCTACTCTTTCCCTCAGATCAGAAACACACCCAACTTCTTCATCCTTAAAAATCCCTCACTTGATCTGACTGACCTCACTATTATCCTATATCTCTCTTTCCTTTCTCAGGTAAACTCTCTAAGCCATCAATACAAGGTGTATCTACTTTTCTCTTTCTCACTCTCTTCTAAATCCTCTGCAACCTGGCTTTGGACCTTATCATTTAACTGAAACTGCTCTCTCCAAAATCCCCAAGGATCTCTTAACTGCCAAATCTAAAGATCGTTTCTCAATACTCATTCTGCTTTACATCTCTGCCACATTTGACACAGCTGATCACCACTTCCTGGATACTTACTCCTTTCTAGGTTTTTGTGACACTATTCTCTCCTGGTTCTCTTCCTATCCCCTACTTCTTAACCTCTTTTGCTGCATGTTAATTCATGCATACCCAAGAACCGTAAGTGTCCCTCAGATCTCTGGCCTCTGCCCATTTCTCTATGCCAGGGGTTCTTATGCTTTTTTGTGTCATTTGACCCCCTTTGGCAATCTGAGGAAGGCTATAGACCTCTTCACAGAATAATGTTTTGGGGGGGTTTTTTGGCCAGGCAATTGGGGTTAAGGGACTTGCCCAGGTCACACAGCTAGTGAGTATCATGTGTCTGAGGCCGTATTTGAATTCAGGTCCTCCTGACTCCACAGCTGGTGCTCTATCTACTGTGCTACCTGGCTGCTCCAGAATAACATTTTAAAATGCAAATTATGTCAAGATACTGTTATCAAAATATTTTTCAAAAACAAGTTCACAAACCCCAGATAAAGACTCTCTAAGCTATATACTCTCACCTAGCAATCTCATCACTTCAATTACCATTGCTATACAAATGATTCCTGGATCTATATGCTCAGCCCTAGCTGCTCTCCTGAGCTCCAGTTCTACATCTCCAACCGATTCTTGGACAACTTGAACTGGATATCCAACAGGCATCTCAAACTCAACATGTCTCAAATGAAATTCATTGTCTTTTCCCCAAGAACCTTTTGAACTTCCATATGACTATTCAGGGAGCCACCATTCTCCTGGTTACCCAGACCTACAACCTAGGTATCATCTTTTGACTTCTCACATTCAACTACATATCTAATCCACTGTCATATCTTGCTGTTTCTACTTCCTAAATATCCCTTGTGTATGTCCCCTTCTCTCCACTCACACAACCTTCACCCTAGGTCAAGCCCTCACCTTCTCATGCCTAGACTATTACAAAAGCCTTCTAGGGGTCTTTGCTTCATGTCTCTCTCCATTCCTCATACAGTCTCTACTTGGCTGTCAAAGTGATTTTCCTAACGTATAGGTCTGACCATGTCATTCCCAATTAATTCCAGTGGCTCCCTATTAATTCCAGCATCAAATATAAACTCCTCTTTGGCACTTAAAGCTCTTAATAATCAGGACCCTTCCTACCTTTCTAATCTTCTTACATTTTACTCTTTTCCCATCCTCCATCTTTAATACACTCTATATTTCACCTACATACTGGCCTACTCATTTCCTCATATATGACACTCAATCTCCAATTTCTATGTCTTTGTACCGACTGTTCCCACTCCAAAAATTGTTCTGTCTTCTTACCTCTGCCTACCTTCTGCAAAAGGCCTTTCCCAGGCAAAGACTTTCCTCTCTGAAATTACTTTCCATCTAATTCTGTATATATCTTTTATATGTACCTAGAAATTTTTGAATTTGTATCCATTATAATATGAATTCTTTGAGGGCAAAAGGAATGGTTTTTGCCTTTCTGTATATCCTCTGTGATTAACACAGTGCCTGACACACAGTGCTTAATTAATGCTTCTTTTGATTGACACTGTATTTGTTTCACACTAGAATGAGAGATCAGAGATGTACAGCCTAAACTGTATATTGGTAAACCAAAGATATTAAAAGAACAATGCATTGGATAAATTCTCCATGGGAGCTTTATAAGAAAACTTAAATAATAATCCCACAAGATGAGAAGTCATGGAGGAGTTATAATTGTTATCAAAGCAGCGAGTCCCAAGACAGATGCAACTGAAGATCTAGTATACTACCTCCGGTTTGATCATTACATGAATTGGGTTTTAAAAATAAATATAATAAATGGAGCTCAGTCACTTAAGAAAATTAAGTTAGTTCTTCCTAGTAAGTTCAAATAGTTGTGAATAATTCCCCATGCTTTTTACTAAAAATGCAAGCATTATATATCCAATATTTAATAAGGAAAAAATAGAAACCAGAATACTTTGAAATAACATTTCCTTTTTTAAAATTATTATGAAACATCATTTAAAATTTTAATCAGTTCTTAGCCTATAGTATTTAACATGTAGTATTTATTAAGAATGATTGTCACCAATTAACCTTTCCTAGACCAGCTGCCAGCTCTACTTACCTTCTGATATTCATGAACTGATTATTCATCCTCAGTTTTCTTCTTTTCCTTCCTTTAGGGAAATACACTTTTTCCTGATCTTAATATTCTAATACTTCAAGCATACAGTAGTAATAGAAAAAGAATTTCATGATAACTGCCAAATTAAAATTCAGAGAAGAGCTACATATAAATTTATTTAGGGATATATGAAAGGATGTTCTTAATAAAATTTAAATGACTTAAAAGAAAATAATTCCAAATTAACCAGAAATAAGGACAACAGTCACAGATTGTTCAAGGCCTTCATTTGTTAAGCAGCTTTCCCTTCATATGAAAAGTATGTAGAACATTATATCAAGTTTATTTAAATGTTCACTGTGGATTATAAATTATAAAATAACATCTCTCAAATTCTCTTGCAGAAATTTTAATCTTTTACCTGTAATGGCCCCAAGATGGAGCTTGTCGTATACATAAAAAAGAGGCGGAGATAACTCAGAACATTAGCAAAAGCAAAAAGACCTTCTGCCACTAACGTAGGATGAAATGCGTCCCAATCCTTTCGATCAGCTGAGTCATGAAACTGGAGTTAAGAAGAAAAAAAGTCAAAAGCAAAGCCCACTATTTTGTTAAACAAAAGTGAACACGCTGACTATTCAAAGCCAATCCAGAAAGTATATAATGTGCATGGGTATATACACAAACATTTATATGTATGGATCATTGCTCAGTCTCTCAAAACAGTTCCATATATTCATCAAGCATATTCTTTAACACTAGATAGATGAAGAAATAGAATTTTTAGTAAACTAAAAGGTTTTCTGAAGTGTATTTTATTCACTAAAATCCTGGAACACATTACAGAATCACAGATTTAGTTCTGGAAGGGACAACAAAGGTCATCTAGTATAATATCTCATTTTACAGATGAAGAAACTGAGGTGTCAAGAAGTTAAATGCTTTGCCCAAGATCACACAGGTAGAGCCAAGATTCAAACTTTGACATTTTGACATCATACTCACAACACTCTTTAATTCCCTGGTAAGTATGTCAAAAATGCCTACTAAATTTCACTTTTTAAAAAGTCACTTCAGTTCCAGTTCCTAGAATAAATAGCCTAGTTTAAAATTCTACCTGGGATAGGGAATATAGTTATAAATAAAAGACAGATTGGTGTCACAGAAAGATTACTGGAACTGAAGAGTCTTTTGATCTGAATTCCAGCTCTGTTGCTAGATTACCTGGGTAACCTTGGACAAGTAACTATACCTTAGCTTAATTCCTCTGTGAAATGGAAATGAGGCTATTCATACCACCTACCTTATAGGGTTGGGTGGAAAGTCAAATAAAATACCATAATAAAACACTTCGTAATTATAAAGTACTATACAAATATGAGCTATTTTTTAAATCAAATTTTTATCAACTCTAATGATTTGCCCAAGGTCAAACAGGTATTAAGTATCAGAGAAGTTTGAGCCCAGGTCCTTTGAAGCAGGGCTCTTTCCGTTATACTACACTGACAGTTAATCTCTTTTATAAAGCAAATAATCACTTCCAATGTCTCTATCCTGAGTATAAAATGAGACTAATAAGGAATGAATTTACTAGTTTAAACTTTTTTTAGGTCAAATGGTAGAATGTATATATATTGAATATGAGAGGTAACAGGGTTGATGTCTGCATTCTCTACTTTTACCAATCCTTTAAAATCACAGTTACACCTCTATTCCTGCTCTAGTTCACAAATCTTTCCAAAAGGGTAAGGAATAGATTGAGTTACAGGAAGAACAGTGAGTCAGTGCTGTCTATAGATCTGGTCAGCTTCTATTGATTTCTTTCTAGGCAGGCAGTGTGGTGTAATGAAAAAGGTGTTGGCTTTGGAGTCAAAGGAACAAGGTTCAAATGCTGGCTCTTCCACTAATCACCTGTGTGATTAGTCAGTCTATATATAAGGTCCTTTCCAGTTCTAAATCTGCAATCCATAATACTATATGCTACTATTATTAGACATTACTTGTGGTAGTAGCAATTTTGATGATGATATTCTCCATTTCCTCACTTGTAAAGGGAGGGGGTCAGATCAAATGACATTTGAGGTTACTTCCAAATCTAATATTCTATGAGTCTATATTGAAAATGACTACTATCACCTGAAGGAGACTGGGAAACCACAGGATAGATAGATCTTAAAATTCTAATGTAAAAAACATTAGAGTAATGGTTATCCCTCTCTAACAAGTATATTCCTTAATAATGAGGCTAGAATTTTATTAAACTAGAATTAAATCTACTAAAAGGAACCTTTCCCCTTCTATTTAGAGCACCATTAAACTACAAAAGAAAATCAGCATTACATATGTGACATGTGCAAAACACATTATGTAACATTATATTCAGATAAACGATTCCTGAGCTACTAAGTTTCTGAGACAACACAAATATTTAACTCTAACAATTCAGTTTTGAGTTACTTTGTACTCTCCTCATAAGCATGTTCAGCCCTATATGGGGAATGTGAAACCATTAACCCACACAGTTTTAAGCTAGTGGTCTACTTAACTTCCATAGATAAACATGATTATAAACAAATAAAAGATTTAATCTCCTGTTATTCTGGGGTTACAAATCTGGAGATTTTTTAATGTTTCCCAATAAACTTTATTGCATTTTTAACTGATATAGTGAATAGTCACCTTGTTATGAGCAACAACTTTGAGGGCAAAGGTTGCCAAATAAAGGGAATTCATGACAAAACTGAGTTGATTACGAGATTCTTCTAAAAAGTCTTCCAATCCATCATACCAGAGTCTTTTAACATCTGACCACACCATTCCTAAAAGGGGATGGGGGTGGTGGGGTGGGAAGAAACATCAAACAATGCATACTTAATTCTACTATATAAGAAGAAAAAATACTTAAAAGTAGAATAAACAACTGAAATAGTACACTTGGGTCACTGCAAGTCTTATAAAAATAAAAGATTTTTTTAGTAAAAAGAAAAGGTTACCACTATTAGAAAAATATAATCATAATCTATATTGGAGAATGAGACAATGGTAGAAAACAGAGAAAACTTGAAAGGATGGATTTTCATGCTTAAAAAGTCCAAATATTAATAACTGGAAATACTTCCATTAATGAGTTATAAACAAATATTTATTAGTACCAAAAGTGTTAATATAATTAAAGGAATTTCATGGCATATTCCTCTATTTGGATGCTTTTTAGGAGAACACAAAGTAACAAAAACCTGAGTTTTTAAATAAACACGAGAGTAAATCTATTCAAGCCAAGTAGATCAAACTCTGGCTTTTCTATGACCAAAATAATTTCAATAGAAAAGTACTTTAGAAAATTCCTGCTCAGGTGCATTTTAACTGTAAAATACCTTTGACACAGAAAGAAAAGTTTCAAAACATTTGCACTGACTATTTGCATTTCCTGACTATCAAACCTTTTTTTAAAATTAAAGGTTTACAGAAGTTGAGGTGTGATAATACCACTGAAACTAGGATGACCATTTAACATTTCTGAAAATGTTAAACCTAACTGTCCAAAAGAAGACATTTATTTTTGCTGCAGTAACTAAACTACTTTCCTTTAGACTTGTTTCAAACTTTTCAAGATGTGGAAGATATCTGTTTTATCTATCATTACTATCCCATGTCAGGATCCACATACAGGCTTCAGAGAAAAAAAATAAATCCTCCTTCCTTTCCCCCCCAAGAAATAACCCAAAACATATCTCTTGAGACAACAGACACTCAAGAGAATCTTCTTGGATTCTCATATCTGTCATGGAATCCTGAGGTTCTTGAAAACCATTGACTTGAAGATTATCAAAATAGGTAAACATTTTTTTCTCTGCATGTAGTTTTTTTTAAAAAAGAATTAAGATTTCACAAAATATAATCTCTATTTTCTGAAATAAATGATTCAGTTAGGAAAAACTTATTAGGACAAAAATGAACCTTGAGGAAAACTTTTTTGAGTAAAAAACTTGGAATACTTAATTGGTATAGACCTATGTGTTGACAAGGAGGGCAAAAAGTTGAAATAATGCTAACAACTATCTGCTAGCAGAAATAACATTCAGTGAGAAAATTCCTTCTACAAAATGAAAGTGGGCACCAGGCTCCGCAATCTAGTGTTAGTGAGTTGCCTGGGTCTCAAAGAGCTTAAGTGACTTGCCCTGGACATATAGATAACAGATATATTTCAGAAGAAAGGCTTGAACCCAAGTCTTCCTGACTCCACGGCCAGGTCTCTCTACCACTCTAGCACACTGCCATTCAGGTACCTTTCAGAGAGACATAGGTTATGTAATCTAGCATAGGATATGTAATCACAACATACCAAATTGCTACCTATTCAAACCTATTTTTTAAAAATTTAAGGATAACAAACTAGGTAGTAATAATGAAGCAATAATGGCTAAAGCCTTTATCTTTGATTTCTAATTAAATCATTGGATTTAAATTTGAGGGGCCTAACGATCATTATTTTCATTTCAATTTTGTTAACCACTCCAACTTAGTTTCTGGGATCTTAGGATACTCTGAGTAAGGAAACTTTCTACCAACACAGATCAGTAACTTCTAGAACTAACAGACCATTATAGAGTTTTCTGGAGCAATTAATAATTTAAATCACTTGCCCAGGGTCACAAAGACAGTATGTGTCAGAATTAGGTTTTGAATCCAAGTCATCTTAATTCTAAGGTCAGCCTTCTATCCACTACTCCATGCTTGCTCTCTTGATACTCCACAGACACAATTTTTTTAATGTTCAATTTGCTATTAACATATATTAACAAAAGTACATTCATCTTAACTTCTGCATACCTAGAAATCGGCATAGATATGGTGGCATTTGCAAAATGACAATCCTCTATTCAATAAAATTTGACAAATTAGTAGGTTTTCACATAGTAAGTCCTTGTTATTTTGAATTACATAATTGTACTTTCCAGATATTCTACTCGTCAAATCAAAGCTTTCTAAAGTGACACTTCATCTAGCAATTATTAATTCCCCTCATACATCCAGATTAACAAATAGTTCTTTCTGCATAGTGTAGAAGGAAAAAACTAGCAGGAAAAATGGCATAAATCCTCAACTGAATGAATGGAAAAAATTTAGGCTTTTTAATGTCAGCTATGATTTTAAAACTTTTTTGAAAATTACATTTCAATATACAATAAAATATGTAGGCTAATACATCTGCCAAAGTCACTCTCATCTCTTTGGCTTCAAAACAATTTCATATTTTAAAATATGTAAGAATTAAAAGCAATATGAAAAGTATATAAATAAAAAACATTATAAATAGCAAAATGAAAACATCATATTTAAAATCCAAAATGCCACTTTCAGTGCTAACTTGTTAATGCCTACAGAAAATGTATACATTGGTTACATTATGGCATGAAGAAACTTACTCTACCTCTTTATTCTCATTGTTGACAAAATACTAAAATGAAACATTATGCCATATTCATCTAGCCTTTTTTTCCTTTATCAAATGTATCCAAAATTTAACTATCTTATATAGATTATGTAGTTAGTGATGAATAGGTATTTCCTTCTGAGGGAGAGAGGGAAGATTAGGGGAAAGGTAAAAAAAAATTGTATCAGTGTAATCTGTAAATAAAATCTCATGATGTGCAATGAAAATAACTATATGAACTGATGGTGCATGTCAGATTTACGTAATTAAATAAAGTGCAAGTGATGTAATTTGCACATATGCTATCTCAGAAAAGCCATAAAAACTCAGGCATAGCTTACTGAAACAAAAGACTGCTCTGAGAAGACTGAATTTATCTTCAAGAATTTCTACTGGCTCAGTCAGTATTACCAACATTGAGTATTTATAAACTTTTTTTTTTTACTGAGAAGTCTTTTCATTAAAGCAGTATTATTGAGAGCATTATTAATACAATCAGCAAATAAACTGTTTAAGAGTCTGAAGAGCCATAGGGCCCTTTCACACAATAAACAATATTAAATACTGGGAGAAATGGTATAAATGACCTTCAACACTTAAGTTCCAGTGAGTCAGTAAGACCTGACAATTAAATGAAAATTAACCATGTGACATAAAGATGTCATATTTTAAGTTCAATTCAATAAGCACGTATTAAAACATATCATATGCAAAGTATTGTGCTAGGGAGACAATTTTCTAAAAAGACATAGCTGCTCTCAAGCAGCTTACTGTTCTACTATGGCTTACGTGGCTTTTGAGTTCGATTTCTACTAATCTCAAGTATTTTATTGGAAAATTAGCTGAATATAGACAATGACAAAAATGATATGCCTTGAAGCCAATATTTTTGGGGGATGTAATCTGGCTTCCGACCTCATCATTCAATTAAAACTGTCCTCTCAAAGTCACCAATGATCTCTATTAACTGCCAAACTCAATCCTCATCCTTCTGATCTCTCTACAGTGATCCTGATTCTCCAGGATTTCTTGACATTATTCTCTCCTGGTTCTCTCATCTATCTGGCTACTTCTAAGTCTTCTTTGGTGGTTCTCCATGCATGTCATATCCACTAATTGAGATATCCCCCAAGACTCTGGCCTGGGCCTACTTCTGTTCTCTCTTTACAGTATGCCAGTTGGTGGTATTATCAGTTCAGTTATCATCTCTATGTAGATAATTCGCAAAGCTATATATCTAGCCCTAGTCACTCTCCTACATCTCCAACTACTTCTTGCATAACTTGAAGTGGAAGTCCAACAGGCAAACTCAGTAAGTCCAGAATGAGACTCATTATCTTTTCCCTAAAAATACTCTGAACCTCCATGTGACTATTCAGGGAGTCACCATCCTCCTACTATTCAGAGCAAATGCTCAAGAACTTTATTGATTATGTGTCTTACAATGACTTGGAAAAGCCAAATCCTACTTCAAAACAAAAACATTTAACAAAAAAAAAATTTAAGCTATAATTACAACAGGAGAGAATTATATAAACTATATAGGAAAAAACCTTCTTCTTGGAGTTGTTAAATTCTAGGGTTACAAAAGGTTGATATGAAGGATTCTTCTATTAACATGATCATTATTAATAACATAATATTTTTGAAGAATATCTTAAAGAGAAGTATGATAGACTCAATTAATTACTCAAAGGTTTTCAGTTTCACATTTCTATGTTCAACCACATTGTTCATAAATGTCTCTTCCATTAAAATGTGAACTCCTTGCGAGTAGAAGTAACCTCTATTTTTCTATTTGTATTCCCAGGACTTAGTACAGTGCTTTACACATATCAAATGTGCATAACAATTTTTTTTCATCCATTTATTCATAAATGATCACCACCATAATAGTATTATATATGGTGAATAAATATATTTTCCCTTTGTTTTCAAAATTAAAAAATTATGCAAAAATATAGAAATAGAGGAAAACATTATATAGGAATATTTTACCTTTTCAACCAGATTATAACATTTTAACTTTTAAATTTAAAATACTCATTTTGTGTACTGCAAACTTTCCAGCTAAAAACAACATTAGGCTTAAGTAGAAAGATGCTTGATTGTTTTAAATTAATTTTAAAATCAATTTAAAACATAAATTAAGACAATGTTAATATTAAAATGAACCAAGCTTGGGCCCTAAAAAGAGGTATGCTGATGATTCTCAGATCTACTTATCTAGCCCTACCCTCTCTGCTGACCTCTAGCCTGCCATCTCCAACTGCCTATTAGTTACCTCAAACTGGATGTTTCAAACTCAATGCATCTAAATTGAATTTATTTGTTCTCCCCAGAGTCTCTCCTCCTCTAAACTCCCACATTATGATGGCACCACCATAATCCCATTCTCCCAGGCTCACAACCCAGATGGTCATCCTCTACTCCGCACTATCTCTAGCCCCCCATATCCAATCTGTTGCCAATGCTTATCAATGTCATCTTTGCAACATCTCTCAAATATGGCCCCTTCTGTCCTCTAACACTGACAACACTCTGGTGTAGGCCTTCGTTACCTCACGCATGGATTTTTGTAATAGCCCACTGGTGAGTCTGTCTGCCCCAGTCTAATCCATCCTCCATTCAGCCACCAAAATGATTTGCCCAAAATGTACATCTGATCATGTCACTCCTTACTCAATAATCTCCCATGGTTCCCTATTACCTCCAGGATCAAATAGAAAATCCTATGTTTTCAAAGCCCTTTATTACCTACCCCTCCCCCACCCTCCCCATCCACCTACCACTTTTCCAGTCTTCTCATACTTTATACTGAACACTCTCTGATTCAATGACACTGGCCTCCTTGTAGTTTCTCACATAAGACACTCCATCGTTTGCTCCACATGCCTGGAATGTTCTCCCTCCTCATCCCTACCTATGCTTAATAAATGTTGACTGGCTGAGATAGTAGAATATATTTCCCTCTCTTCTTTCAGAGATGGAAGACTACAGGTGTGGAATACCACATATAATGTTAGATTTCTTTATGTGCTAGTTAGTTTGTTCAATGTTTTTCCCTTCTTTTTAATTCTTAGTTAACAAAAGCTATCAATACAAATTAAAAATTTTAAACTGATTAAAATATGCTTTCATAAATAATGATGAACAAAAGGTAAATATATTAAATTGTATTTTCTCCAACTGTACTATAACTCCAGAGTCAATAAAGGATCAAGTGAGGTATAAGTTTTCAAAGTAAACCAATGTTTTATATTGAGGAAAAATAAAAACTTTCAAGAGTTCCTTCCCAACACCAGAACAAATACATGATAAATTAATGTTGAGTACCAGAAAGATGGTACTGTTTTGCTGAAGACAAAATATACCCCCAAAATGCCCCAAAACAAACACAATGAAGCATCATTAACAGACTGAAAAAGAGAATGTGACCCTCTAGATAATGAAAAAATCAAATTGATTCCCCCCCACACTAATCTGTTATGTTTATTATACGTTGTTTTATAAGCATGTTTTTAAAAATGCAATTTTATTTAGTTTTATACTTTTAAAAATCTGAAAATATTAAAGAGACTATATCTACCATTAGTAAAAACCGTAACAAAAAAATGAGCCAATAAAGCAGGGATTCTTAACCTTTTTTTGTGCCACAGACCCCTTTGGCAGTCTCACGAAGCCTATAAACCGCTTCTAGAAATAATGTTTCAAATGCATAAAACAAAATACATAATATTAACAAAGGTAACCAATTATACTGAAATTCAGTTATCAAAATATTTTAAAATAACTTTATGGACCTCAGGACACCTACACTAAAAGTCTATGTAATTCTAAGTTTAAATGTTATTACTATAAATTAAATTACTATGACAGGAGAGACAGTAAAGGAAGACGTGGCTGAAGTGATTCATCAAAAATGTTCAGGTTCTTTAAAGCTTAAGTTTCATAGGAAACAAAATAATATTTCAAGGAACCTATTATGTTACCAATTAAGAAATTCCTTCCATTGGTGTAGACAGAAATCCTTTCACTGGATTTTATCATCCCATACCTCAAATAGTTAACTTTCAAATGGTATATGAGCATAAAACTCATAAAATTTTAACAATGATAAAGCTCTAACTAGGGTTATAATTTTTTCCTAGGAAAAAAAGTACAACATCTACTTTTAACATGAATATAAGTTCAAAGTTTTGGAGGAAGATCCTGTAATTCACATGTAATACTTTATTCAAGATAAAAGAAAAATTCTACCTCCTCATTTGTCAAATATGAAGACAGATTAGTTATTGGTCCTTTCTGAAGTCATCATCAATAGTTCCAGAAGAATCTACCTCATTCTGTCTTGGAGTTAGAACTCAGATAGTTTATGAACAGCACAGAGCAAAACAGGACTAATGAGTTTGAGCTAAATCAAGACAGAAATTTTAAAATCAACTGGATACTTACCAATCAGCCATATAATAAGAAGATAGTCTATCCTTTCAAGCGCTGGCCCCATGGTATTTTTCTTATCCTCATTGTAGACCAGGGAGTATAAGTTAAGCAATAACAAGAATGTAAAATATGAAGCTCCATGAATAATAAACTTCATAAAAGGTGTGTGGATTATTCGACCAACTTGAGATTTGGGAGCAATCAAATAACAGAGTGACAGAATTGGCCAAAAGATGCCAACTGTCAGAACCGTCAATATCTTCTTACAGGTGTGTTTACGCCGGTAACCCGCCATCTGTCCAAACCAAACCGTGTTGAGGAACTGCTGACAGTTAGATTGAGAGACAAACTGAAAAGAAGGCACAAAAAATTAAAATAAAGGATCTGAACACTGACTGATGAACCTATTATTCAAGTTGCTATTCAAGGTTTTAAGAAGATTAAAAATGAGTATTACAAAAATTCTTCAAAAAGAAAAGTAAGATTTTTTTTACCTGAGCAAAGAAAAAATTATAATACATGTCTTCTCAAATAATTTCATTGCACTTATTTGGTATGCAAAATGTAGTTGTCTTGAATTGTTTTATAAAATATAAAATGTGGTTTTCTGAGAAAAACAGTAAATATTTATTACCTTCCAAATACAGTAATAAGTATATTAGTTTCATGAATTAATACCACTTATAAGAAATTCAAATTCAAATCCTAAATCTTATATCTAAAAGGTACACAAGGCATTAACTTTTTTAAAATTTTAAGCTAATATATGCACATTTAAATAAAGTCAAACCCAGATGTAATGTAACATGAAAAAGAAAAGCACCAAAAAAACATTCTCCCTAACTGGATATAACAAATACAGACTAATTTTCTTTATGAATTGCTTCACAATTTAGAATAGACAAGCTTTTCCAATGTGTTAAGCCTTTAGAGTGTAACATAACTTAAGCAGCTTGATAACTCTAGGTTCATTAACATGAGACCAAGTCTAAATACACAAAGTAAAATGGAGTGCTTTGAAATTATTCAGACAACCAGAAAACTGGCAGCACAGTGAACAGCACACTGTCTCTGGAGTCAGGAGTAACAGTTCTGTGACCTGGGTAAGTCACTTAACCCCAACTGCTTCCAAAACAAAACAAAATTAAACAAATTATTCAGACAACTTTATATAGAAAGCAGATTGTTCTGACAAAAAAATAATTTAGAGATCATTCTCCATGTCCTATTTTTCTACTGAAGGATCTTACACTGTAGAAAAACAAATTTATTGTTTAAGAAAGAAGTAAACTAGTCAATGTGACTGCTATGCAGTTATGCAAAGGACACTGTATAAACAAAACATCTTATCATTCAACGCAAGTGCTAGTTAGGCATTTGGTTCTATCATTCTTAATGGCTAAAATGAATTATTTTCTTTCCTTAACAAAGAAGTACCTGAGAGACATGTTCTCTCTCTCTCTGTCTCCCAACAAATTTTTCAGTTTAAAGAATTAGAAGAATAGTTTCTCCTTCCCCCAGAAGGAACTGCAAGTTTGGATATTCTCCTATTCCCCTCTGCTACATCCAGTCCATAACTGCAAAAATTAAGCATTTTAAACAGAAAAACTAAAATTAAAAAAAAGACTGCTACAACATATTTTTCCTTTTTATTTGACTAGATTTTTTTCAAGTTTCAAAAGAACTAGATCACTTATTCTTATTCTGAATCATATCGTTGTTAACTACTAAGCATTTAACTTCATCTCAAGGCAGAATCCACAACCAAATCTTTCTAAGTGTATTAAAATCTATACTATTTTAAAGGAAGAAATTCCACAACTCTTTCTCTATAACCTTTTAAAACAATTCTTTCCTTTTAGGAAAATCTACTTTTTATCTAGTCTAAATCATTCCTGTTTCCTCTTGTTTTTCTTCAATGGAAACATCTCATTCAAAAACCAAGAAATTCAAAAGATAATGTATATTGCCTCCTAACCTCCTCTTCTTTAGGAAGAACTATTTCCTGAGTCCAATTTTCAAACTCAGCCTTTGAATGAATCTTTGCATTTCACATACACCGTGGGTTGTGGAACACATAGGGATCAAAGTTTGTAATGTAATGCAAAGAGTGTATAAACATTCCTACATTCTATATTTCTGTCAACATACTCCAATATTGTCTTTGCTTTTAAAACTACTTCTGAATATTGCTGTCATATTATTAGCTTACTGCACACTGAATCCTCACAGTATAATTGCTCATAACTAGTAATTCTCATCTTATATTCAGTTTTTTCACCACAGAGGTGATATCTTAAATTTAGACTGTCTGAAATTACTTTATTCTTTGTTTTTGACTTGGTGTTTCAGGTAATGAATGACACTGGTAACCATGCATGAAATGCAAACTGATGCATGAAATAGTAAAACCACAAAAAGACACACAATGGCGGCAAAAAAGGGTGCTGAAGAAGACACACAGTTAAACTTTTTACAATTTAACTTTCACTACTATCAATATTTTACCTTCATCCAACACCTAGAGAGCTAAACTTGTTTCCACTGCCAAAGGAAATGAACCACACCTAATTATAAATGATATTCTCACTATAAATGAAATTAGACCAAGTGAAGAAGTATTTACAGTCACATATCTGATAGCTGTAGAAAATATAAGATCTCATTTTATTCACTAAGTCAATTGGAACACATTTATTAACTCAGTAGAAAAAAAGGAGACTTTAATGCTCTTTAAAGACAAGGTGTCTCCCAAACTTACATCAAAACTATATAAGACTCTTTGACAGATGAGACTAGAGAGATAATATATGAAATCAGAGGGAGATATCAAACAGAGAAAGCTATGTTTTCAGGATTTTCACCAAAGGTACCCCCCAGGGCCATGGATGAGATGTTCAACAAATGCTTCTATATTGAGACACAAAACTAACTGAATCAAGCCCTGGAACACTACAAAACTCCCTTGCTGAAAAGCATGGTAACCTAAAAAAAATTGGTCTAACCACCGGAAAAATTTTTTGCCTGAGTTGATTAGATTACAAAATAGAGGGTGCTGAAAAGTTCAAAGGCATTTTCTACACCACTAAAAATCTATGCAGAGCCAGATTCAATTCAGCTATGCTGTAGTCTTATCTTCATTTTTGGAACAAATAGTAGATAAGATTTATAAACAAAGAAGGTGATACTTTTTTTTTCTTTTTTAAATAAAACATTTCAGTAAACAAGGCATAATGTTACCAGATCAAGACTGCATTACTGTAACAATCAACCTGGACATTAAAAGTTTAATACACAGATCTTTTCAATATGACATCATAGGATTTAACTCTAAAGTCAGTTAACAGGTAAATCCTATGCAGCACAGAATTATCACATACCTCCTTTTGGTTATATTTGATAGCAAGTTTCAAACGACTTAAATTCATTCTTTCTTCCAACAATCCCCTTTTATCCAAAGGCTCATCATTAGATGTGTGGTTTAGGATGACTTCCAGTTCCCGTGAATTCCGTGCCTGTGCAAGCAAATCTTTGGCAAACATTTTACATTGCTGAGCTAGTTCTTCATAATCATTCCTACAAAACACAATAGTATATAATAACCACTTTAAAATGATTATGTTACCTTCAATCATACCTCAAAAATTAAAATAGAAACTTGGTAACATTAATGTTCAAGTCAAATGTGCTTCACTATACTGAGCCAAAGAAGATATCAGGAAATACCTTCAACATATATTCTCATTCTGAACCTCTCCATAGGATCTAATGAAGTTGAAGGCTTAGCCAAACAACCATATTAGAACCCTGCTTCTATGAGGCATAGGAAAAACCATTTTTCACATTTATAGACCAATCTTCACATCTTCCCTCATTACAAACTGATTTTCCTAGTTAGCTTGCTTAATTCATGTGGCACAGGATTTATTCTAACGACAGTTCCCTAAATATTAATATTAATGAGTTCAAGCTCTCTGGTGCAGTGAACAATCCTCTGGCTCTGAAGTCAGCAGACTGGGCTCACATCCTTCCTCTAATGCTTATTACCTCTGTAACCTCACTTAACTCATCTGGGGCTCATTTTTGTCACCTGTAAACTCAGACAGCTGGACTGGATGGCCTCTGCAGTCCCTTTTACCTCTAGATCTATGATCCTATAACCTTAAATAATAAAACGTTCTACTTAATTTTTAGCTAGATATTTTCAGGTAATTTACTTATTATTTCTGTTGTTTCTAATATTTTCAAATAGTATTTTAAGTGATTATTTGGGGAGGGGAAAACCACTTGGCATTGACCAATAGATACCCGTCCTCAGATTCCCATTATTTTAGTCTTGGGATTCATCTAGGCAAAATGTATAGAACAAGTATAGCGCTATGTATATTGTAGACAATAAACGTGTCCATGAAAAATTAGCTACGAAAAAATATGTAGTTCTAGTGAATACACTGTAAAAATCTTTGGTTTAATTCAATTTACATTTATATCTAATTTAGGACAAATTTCATAAGCAACTTTATAAATATGACAAAATTAATCTGCATCTTTAAAATATTAAGAATTAGGTTTAAAAAGAAATAAATACCAATTCTAAAATTGAAGTCAAACTTCATAGTAGCATTTTTTTCTGCACTTCGTCTAATGTTTTTAGCCAGACACAAAAGTCACCTCCACTTAAGTCTCTTTTTGGAGGGTAAGGTGAAAGGAAAAGGAAGGAAGAACAGAAAGTCCTTCAAATTTATATTCTTGTGCCTTCTAGGAGCTAGCCTCAAAAACCAGAAGCTGGGAGAAACTTTCTTTTCCTTGAAAGCTATCAGTTTTTCCCATTACTACTCATTTGATCCCACACAAAAACAAGAGAGATACAACTTTTAGGCACAAGCTATATAGCAGACTAATGCTCAGAGACTTAACTTGTTCCTCTGGGGATAAACAGGATTAACAGTACCAGCAGAAAGCCAAGCCACTTGAAAAGGAGAAAAAAAAATGTAGCTTGGGGAAAGTAAGCGCATTGGGAAAAGGCACGTAGTCCCTGCATAATGCCAAGTCCAAGAATCAAAGAAGTGAGAGGACTCCAGCATAAGAGCATGAAGTCCAAAACTCAGGCAAAGAAAGGGAAATCCCTGAGGTAGGTGTAAAGAGGCAGGCACGTGAACTCTTCAAGCTCCTTCATATCTCAGGTCAGGCAAGACCTCAGCTCACAATATAAAATGTATTACTGAAATCACTGCAATGGCTTGTGCAGATTATGCTGCTACTAATTAGCTTTCTTTTAGGGCACATTTGAATTGAAGAGTTGAGTAACATGGGTAGTCATATGTTCCTGTTTGCCAAAAGTATGTTTGACCATAAAGCTGTCATGCATATACACATCTGGGCTGGTGTGTATCTTTATATTCATGATACATAACTGGGTAAAAATGTTACAAGTTAGAATATCAGGTTCAAAAGAATAAACTTTATTCTATCAATCATAGGTCATTTAATTATTTAATAATCACTTTTGGGGTTGCAGAGTATTACTGTGGAAACAGCATTGGAGGAGGAATCCAGAGACCTAACTTCCATCCCAACTGTACATTAACTAGCTGTCTGGGAAATCATTTGACCACTCTAGGCCCCCAGTGCCTCACTTCAGGCCTCAAGGATCTCTGCGGTCCCTTGCAGCTCTGTCTATGATGCAAATATTAAATAGTATCCACAGAACAAAAATAATCAAGTTGCTACAAAAGTTGTTTGTCTTTCTCCTCAAATGGTCTTTGTTCATTATTACTAATACTATTAAGATAACAGTTGATACAAAATGTAATTTCTGATTTTTTTATGTCAAACCACTTGACAGTATCAAGGACTTTGGTACTAAGAACTTCTTTTTTTGAGGCAATGGGGGTTAAGAGACTTGCCCACAGCCACACAGCTAGTAAATGTCAAGTGTCTGAGGCCACATTTGAAATCAGGTCCTCCTGACTCCAAGGCCAGAGATCTATCCACTGCGCAACCTAGCTGCCCCAAGATTTTTTTTTTAAACAGCAATTTATCCAAAGTGATACAACATGCAAGAATAAATATTCATTGTGGAGGTACTAACATTTAAACCATAAAAAGAATATATGCTGTCAGATAGGACAAGGCATTAAACAATTTAAAGGGGTTTTTTTTCAGTGTTACCTGAATTCCACCTCCACAAGACTGAGCTCTTTTAAGTCTGCACTAAGTTCAAATGCTCTTAGAATTGGATCTTCTTCTGTTAACATGATTAGAGCTGGACTGGCTAAGCAACGATAGATATCAAGTCGAAACCTGTGGTTAAAGATATTATTTGAAATTGTAAATTCTTATTATAAATATGTCTCACCTGATTAGTAATTTTAACATGATTTTTTTCTAAAATTATACTTAATGATAATAAAGCATTTACTTTTTTTAAGGCATGTGGAAAATTTGACCAGCTATCATAATACATTTGTTAAGAGTTTGATATACTTGAATCTGTCCCAAGGAGGTAAAGAAACAAAAAAAACAACTGATGTGCCTTTAATATTTAAGCCTTAGTTTTCCCTCCAGGTGCAAAACTGTTTTATGAAATCAAGTTTGATCCCAAAGATATTTACATCCCTTTCTTATTAAAAAATGAATCATGTCATCTAATTGATAGCTCAAGTTTAACACAGAATTATTGTGTCAAGTTATATAGCCTGTGTAAATTAAAAAGGTGAAATAAGATAATGTATTTACCACACTTATAATGACACAGGTATAGCATAACTAAAGAGTGGGCATTGGAGCCAGGAAGATCTCTTGCCTTTGAGACACAGTGGCTGTGCATCCCTGGGAAAGTTTCTTAAATCTTGGTGCTCTAGATAATGCTCTAAGATTATGGCCTAGAGAAGGTGCCAATCTGCCCTAGTAAAGGTAGTTTCCTCTCCCAGAAGTTTTCTGTGTCAATGAAAGCATTGGTCCATTTCCTATCCCTTATACCTAGTCTTTATAGGTTAAAAAAAAAGTTCCAATTTTGATAAGCTGAAAAACTAGCATACAGAATATTGACACTTAGAAAAAAATCACGTTTTGAATTTTGAAAAAAATCTGGAATAGAAAATAAAAGATCACAAAAGCCAAATATGATGAAGTTAGCTTGAACGCCCACCCAAATTAACAATGTCTTAAATTTGAATTAGTAAAGTATTAAGTCCTTTCAAACTTCAAATCTGATAAGATTCTAAGCTTCTCTACCAAGTGATTACTTAAAAAAACCTCCAAAGCATATGTATCATAACACATAAATTCTCTCGTGTATAAAATGTGAAGCATTAAACAGTAACTTTTAGTGTTACCAGCCATTTACCTAAAAGACAACAAGAACTAAAATTACAAGATACAGTGACAATACACATGGTGGAAAAGACACAAAATATTCACAAGGCAAGGATAAGTTGTTCTTTTTTTTCTGGAAAATTAATAGAAAAAAATCAAAATGTACTACACAAGTCTGAATAGAACGTTAATCATCTTCATACTGCAGGTAAACCTTGCTGGTCTCCACAAGCACAGGTGGCAGTAGCAAAAGTTTCCTCACCAACTACTTTACATTGAAATATCTTAAGTCCCATGACCCTGCTGTCCTGAAAGATATGGAAGCCAGAACTTTCTTGTTCTAATGCCTATATCCTGGAACTGTACCTTTAGGGGACCTCATTATTAAGCTCATCAACTCTCCCTTTCTCACATCACGAAAGGTAGAGATAACTTCATGAAACTGAGAAGAGGAGATCTGTTTGTACTTTGTTCAATTAATAGGGCTCCATTTACTATTCCATCAACCCATCAAAAAGAACATAAAGACTGTGCTAGAAGCTGGAGACAGACAAAAATCAAATAATCCCCGCCATAAAGAAGCTTACTTACTATTGAAGGAGAGAGGACAACATGAACATATGTCAGTGTATATTAACAAGTATATACAAAATGTATGTGAGGGAAATATAAAGCCACTTTTGGACATGTAGACAATGTCAGATCAGAGAAGCCTTCCTGTAGAAAGTGTGGTTTGAGCTGTGCTCTGGAGGCCAAGTATATACCATGTGTCAAGGACAGCTTGCACAGAGGCTGGTGATGGTAGATGAGGAATAGTATCAACGTCATTTTGGCTGGATTGGGTGTGAAGGGGAATATGTCCTGTCCTACTTGCCTCTGTTTTATAAAGGAGCTTGTTTGCCAAACTCATGCTACCTTTTGGCAAGTTTTTGACTGAGACACTTCCTCAGTTCTTTCAGTCTTCTTACTATGGCAACTCTTTTACATTAAATGTCTCTAAGTGTTAATCATAATTAATGTCTTTATTTTTTCTGTTTCCCAGTCTTTGGAAATGACATCTTGTCCAAGTAGGGTTGGATTGGAGCTAATATAATTATTCATACTGCACTGGTTGTACTTTTATTCATATCTCTTGACACATCATAGTGGAAAGTCAGAATATTCCTGGCTCTCTATTGCCATTTCCAGATTCTCCCTATTCCACCATCAGTCAGTAACCTCTCCTCCTTCGAGGTTCATTCAGTTATATTTATCATCCAATCAAGATTCTAGTAGCTTTTTCTATTGACCTTCAGAACAATCTCTTTCCTTCTTCAATGGGTTGAGGCCCTGGCTTATCATTTTCTTCCACAACTTCTGCCTTCATACTAACAGACTCCAACATACTTGCTGATGTGCCCTCAAACACTGTAACTTTTCAATTCCTCAATTTACTCATTTTCTATGATGTACTTCTCCATTCTACCTCAGCTGCTGTTCAGTCATATCCACCTCTTTGTGACCCCATGGACCATAGCAGGCTGGGCCCTTCTACTCTCCACTATTTCCCAAAGTCTGCACAAGGACATATTCACTGTTTCCATGACATTGTCTATCCATCTCATTCTCTGACATCCTCTTTTCCTATTGCTTTCAGTCCTTCCCAACATCAGGGTCTTTTCCAATGAGTCCCATCTTCTCATTATATGGCCAAAATATTTAAGCTTCAGCTTCATTATTTGACCTTCCAATGAATAGCCTGAATTAATTTCTTTAAGTATTCACTTATTTAATCTCCTTCCTGTCCAAGGGACTCTCAAAAGTCTTCTCCAGCACCACAATTTGAAAGCATTGATTCTTTGGTGCTTAGCTTTCCTTATAGTCTAACTCTCACAGCCATACATTGCTACTGGAAAAACCATATCTTTGACTATGCCTTTGTCAGGAAGGTGATATCTTTGCTTTTCAGTATGCTATCCAAATTTGTCATAGTTTTCTTTCCAAGGAGCAAGTGTCTTTTAATTTCATGGCTGCAGTGCCATCTGCAGCAATCTTAGAGACCAGAAATATAAAATCTGACACCATTTCTTCTCCTTCTATTTGCCAGAAAGTGATGGGACCAGTTGCCAAGATCTTAGTTTTTTTGATGTTAAGCTTCAAGCCAACTTTTACACTCTCCTCTTTCACCCTCATCAACAGACAGTTGTATTATCTACAGTGCTATCATCTACATATCTAAGATTGTTGATATTTCTCCTGGCAATCTTAATTCTGGCTTTTGATTCATCCAGCTTGGCATTTTACATGATGTGCTTTGCATATAAGTTAAATAAATAAAGTGACAATATACAGCCTTGTCATACGCCTTTTCCAATCTTAAACCAATCAGTTGTTTCATTTTTTGGTTCTAATTATTGCTTGTTGGCCTGCATACAGGTTCCTCAGGAGACAAGTTAAGATGATTTGGTACTCCCATCTCTTTGAGGACTTGCTACACTTTGTTGTATTTAGTGTAGTTAATTAATCAGAAGCAGATGTTTTTCTGGAACTCCTTTGTTTTCTCCATAATCCAGCAAATGTTGGCAATTTGGCCTCTAGTTCCTCTCCCTCTTCGAAAACAGTCTGATCTTCTGGCAATTCTCAGTTCCCAAATTGCGGAAGCCTAGCTTGCAGAATCTTAAGGATAACCTTGCTAACATGTGAAATGAGAGTAATTGTTCAGTAATTTGAACATTTCTTGGCATTGCCCTTCTTTAGGGTTGGGATATAAACTGATCTTTTTCCAATCCAGTGGCCTCTGTTGTATTTTCCAAATTTGTTGGCATACTGAGTGCAGAATTTTGATGGCATCATGTTTTGGAGTTTTTAGCAGCTCAGCTGGAATTCTTTCACCTCCACCTCCTTATTGTTAGCAATGCTTCCTAAGTCCTACTTGACTTTGTTTTGGACTGTAGGTCAGTAACCCCACAATTGTGATTATCCTTGATATTAAGATCCGACTTTTATAGTCCTTTTGTATATTCTTGCCAGCTCTTCTTAATTTCTTCTGCTTCTGTTAAATTCCTAGCATTTTTGTGATTTATCATGCCTATTTTCAAATGAAACCTTCCCCTGATATCTCTAATTTTCTTGAAGAAATCTCTTGTCTTTCTCATTTTATTGTTTTCCTCTATTTCTTTGCATTGCTCATTTAAGAAAACCTTCTTATCTCTTGCTATCCTCTGGAATTCTGCATTCAGTTGGGTATATATCTCTCTCTTTCTACTTTAGCTTTCATTTTCCTTCTTTCCTCAGTTATTTGTAAATCCTCATCAGACAGCCATTTTGTTCTTCTTTTTCTTTTGGAATTTTTTGTTGTTGTTGTTGCAGCCTCCTGTATAACATTGCAAACCATTGCCCACAATTCTTCAGGCACTCTATCTATCAGACCTAATAATCCCTTAAATCCATTTATTACTTCCACTTCATATTCAGCTACCTTAGCTACACAAAGAGTTGGTCATACTCTTGATCTTAACTACGATCCACAAATGTTTCACTTCCATATTCATAAAACTCCCTTATCTGATAATCATCTTTTATGATTCCATCTTTTCCTCTGCATTATTGCCCTTAACCCTATTCTTCATAGTCACTATGACCTCCAAACCCTCTATCCTTCAGTTTTTTCACGGGCAATAATCCCTATAATGGCTACACACTTCTTTTCCCATCCTGACCTCTTAGTGAACCACTTCAAATCTAAACTATCCTCTATTAAACTATCCTTGAACCCCTTGCCTCTTTATTCTATCACCAATATTGTCCTACCAAGGCCCAGTCTTGGATTACTCCAATCATCCACTGCCTTTGCTCCAATTCACATGCTGCTGAACAAAGGTAGAGACAATTGTGAAACTGTGCCAACTAGGCCCACACAAGTGGACTGGCACATAGTATGCACTTGAAAATGTTTATTGGTTGACTGATTGATGTTACATAATCTCAATTGGGCCCTCACTGCAGCAACATAATCCCTTCATACACTCCTAATCAATTCACTACCACACTTACCAGAGGGGCTTTTCCAAAGCTTTTCAGCCCTTTTCAAAGCTCGTATGGCTCTCCCTTCTTCCATTCTCTCAGCTGAGAACTTTGCCTCATATTTCACTGAAACAGTTGAGGTCATTCCCCAAAAGCTCCCTCTTCTCCCCTCCATCTCATATTGCAACATTCAAGTTTCTTCCCAAACTAACTCTTCCTTCACCTCTGCCTCAGATAAAGAAGTGGCCCTTTGGCTTGCCAAGAATAATCCCTCTCCACTCCATACACAAGTGATTCCCATTCCATCCTGTCTTCTCCAGCTGACTGTCCCTCTCTATCAACCGCCCTCTCTCACAAATCTTCAATTTCTCCTTATCTACTGGCTTCTTCCTCGTTACCTACAAATATGCCCATATCTCTCCCATATTCAAAAAAATCCCTCCTTTGATCCATTCATCTCTACTAATTATTTCCCATCTATCTCCATTCTTTTTTGGCTGAACTCCTTGAGAAGACCATCTTGCCTTGAAAGTCTCTATTTCCTTTCTTCTCACTTTCTTCTTCTTAACTCTTCAATCTGGCTTCCAACTTCATCATTCAACTGAAAATATTGTCTCCAAAGTTAACAGTGATCTTCTAATTGCCAAATCCAATAGCCTTTTCTCAGTCCTTATCCTTCTTGACCTCTCAGAAGTCTTTGATATTACTGTTTAACACTACTAGGGCAATTAGAGGGTGTCGTGGCACACAATAAGCACTGAATAAATGCTTGTGCATTGATACACAGTATACTCTCATCTTTATTTTCTCCTCTAGTTTGGTATTTACCCTGTCCTTTGCTCTGAACAACTGATGATCTGACTACACACAACTGATATGATTATATATGAAACTAGCAATATCTTGTTTATAAAAATACAATTTCATTTTAAATATCATCATTAGGTGCTTATCATGTTGAATGCCATATAATTTTTTTCTTAAAGTATTCATGATGTAAAAGTATGATGCTTATGAATAGTACACAAGCTTTAGCCACTTTCATATCTTGATCTCAACTGAACCATATTTTCCAACAGAGCTTCTATTGTTCTTCCTGTGCCTATTTTTGCACACCAGTCATTGAATATCAAAATAAAGGCTTTGGAGAAATATTTAGAGAATTTTGTCAAGTTCTTCACAGTATCACTCTATTTCTTCATCAAAGATCTTTTAATTGCCAAATCCTATGGAATTTTTCTCAATCTTCATTCTTCTCAACCCCTCTGTAGCATTTGACAATATTGACTATATTTGCCTCTGAAATACTCCTTTCTCTTTGGATTTTTTTGACAATGCCCTCTCTGGGTTCTCTTCATGCCTCCCTGTCTTTGCATCATTCATATCACACTCCAACTGTGGGTATTCCCTAAAGCTCTGATCTAGCCCCTTTTCTATTTTCTCTCTGTATTCTATCACCTAGTTCCCATAGATTTAATTATCATCTCTATGCCAATGACTCCCAAATTCATATATCTAGCACTAGTCTCTCTCCTGAGCTCCAGTAAAGCCTTTCTAAAAGCTTACTGGATATTTCAAACTGGATGTCCCATAGATATCTCAAACTCAACATATGCAAAAGTGAACTCATTTTTCCTCCAAAACCTACTCCTCTTCTGAACTTCCCTATTTCTATCAAGGGTATCATCATCCTTCTCATCACCAAAATTTCAATTCTGGTCTTATGCTTGACTCTTCACTTTCACACATCCCATTCCTTGACATATCCACATATCCATTGTCAACTCTTGCAATTTCTACCTCCATAACATCTCATATAACCATCCCCCCTCCTCTCTACTCATGAGGGCATTATACTAATTCAGGCACTTATCATCTCTTGCTTGGACTATTGAAATAGTTTAACTGATGTCCCTACCTCAAGTCTCTCCTCTCTAATTCATCCTACATACAGCTGCCAAAGTGATTTTCCTAAAGTACAAATATGACCATGTCACTCCCTTACTCAATCAATTTCAACTCCAATGGCTTTATATTCCTCAAGGATCAATTATAAACTCCTCTGTTTGCCTTTTAAAACTTCCTCAGCCTGACTGGCCTCAACCTGCCTTCCTCATATTATTATACATTTCTGCCTTTATCACACTGTATGGTCCAGCCAAACTGGTCTTTCACACATGACAACCCATCTCCCATCTCCACTCCTTTATACCATGTCCCACATCCTTGGAAAGGACTCCATCTTCACCTCCACCTCTTAACATGCTTGGTTTCCTTCAAAACTTTTCTCAAGCACCACTTTCTGCTTGAAGACTTTCCTGCCCCCTGCTAGCTGATAGTGCCCTACCCCACCAAAAACATTTACTCTGCATTTACCTTGAATATACTGTGCATATACTTAATGACATATATATTGTCTTTCCAGATAGAACATATATTCCTTGAGAGCAAAGATTGTTTCATTTTTGTCTTTGTATGCCCAGTATTTAGAAGTACCTGGCACATGGTAACTTTATGAATGTTTGCTGACTTATTCATTCATTTAATGTGACACTATCATTAGGGAGATATGGCACATTAAGAATACCGACAACTAAAATCACATTCAATGATAGACTAAGAACTCTGACACTGTTAGCAGTCCTTGCCTCCTGTTCTGCCACTAGTTCCCTGTGGAAGTAAAAGTTGCTGTGCAAGAGTAACTTTTCCAATAAAATAGGAAGAACCACAAAAAGAAACAATCAAGTAACTGATTTACTAATACACAATACTATATCACAGCTATCAGGTACCTCATTAGTTAATTAGCAGCTTAATTTTCTGACCTGGAATGTCTTAGACTGTCCTTCTTGTTTTTTGCAGAGCACAGTGTACATTCACAACCCACTGCATGAGGTTTGGGTAAAGACACATCCTGTTTTAAAAGCATTGTAAGAATTTCATAGTTGTTACGATGAGCAGCTAAAATGACTGGAGCAACATCCATAGTTGTTGAATACTCTGGGTTCTGAATTCGCTCCATTAGTTTCTGAAAGATATTTATATCCATATTCAGAGGTTATAACTTACATCTTACAGAAAAAGCTTTTCCAAGAGATTCAAGTCAGAAATATCTAGAGAAGAACAATATCTAGAAACCTAAAGGATATTATACAGAGAGTGAAAAATAACATCAGCATCTCCTGCAGCCATATAATTTTTGTGAAATTCATAGTTAGTTGCTCATTATCATATAACTGAAGCCAAAAGCTTAACTTCAACCTGAATGAAACATAATTATGCCAGCAAAAAATTTTCAAAATAGCAAAGCATTTCATAATTAGGTTTTTCAGGCAAAAGAAAAAGGATATTTCTCAAAAAATACTACAAAAAATAACTTTTAACACTTCCTATGATCTCATAGGAAAATACACTGCAGTACAGGGATCCTAATATAATAAAGCACATTCACAGAATCAAATAACATAAGAGCTGAAAGAACTCATGACAACCAAATTAATCATTTAGGATTCAATCTCTTCATCTATAAAATGAGAGGATTGGACTCGATGACCTTTAATATAACGTTAGGTTCTTAGGTGTTAAGATTTTTATTTTATTTTATTATTTATTAGCATATATACTAGTATTACAATATATTTTTTATATGTAATGTATATTAGATACGTTTAAATATTATATGTTAGCATATATACAAGTATTATGATAAATTTTTCATGAAATAATGAGAACTTCCCACATAATACTGCCCTAACATCATTTTTAACGACATTATCAATACATTATAACCAAACACCAAAATAATTTTATCCTATCACTCATTTATAACAACATTATTCTGAACCAACTATCATCCATAACATCTTTTTTGCTTGTTTTTTTTTTCTTTAAATAAATTAACAGCAGGCAAGATATATTCATATTAAAAATCCTCTCCCACAAATTCTTTTTTCCTAGGAAAACGCTCTTTACAATTTTAGTGATATCAAAGCAAACTTAGAAAAAAATAAATTGCATGAACAAATGAAATAACAAAAACGTATAACATAAATGAATGGGGAAAATGACATACTTCTCCAACTCTCTACTCCAATCCTAGACATGGTGAAAACCCGGATGGTGGGGTGGGAGAGGGGAGGGTTAGCACCACTTTTCACTTCACAGTTCTCTACACATATGCCCTGTAGTCATCATTTCACTATATTCCTGTCATGGTTACAAAAAAAGCATGAATGCTAGTAGTGCCCAGGTGTCTGGTGATAGGAAGAGGAAGTAAAGATTATAGGAGTGTAAGAGTTTAACAAAAGACGTACATATTCATGCAATAGTAGAATTCTGACAAAGCTCCCTTGGGAACTTTCCATTCTGTTATTTAAAGTAATCCAGTTAGTGTCCATTACGAAATTAAAAAGTTACATGACAGAAGGTTATCTCTCTGTTATCTATACTGGTTTGGTTTTCATATCTTTACTGATGACAACAGAAAGAGCAGCACACTGTAACACATCACAAAGCAACAGTTCTTATTTAGTTTTAGAAATATGCTGTAAAACTGTCCTGGAGAATACTTTCATATACACACCACACACACACACACACACACACACACACACACACACACAAAAGTCCATCTATCTAAAAGCTCAAGTTTCTTACTTCATATTTTAAAATATGAACTATGAGGGCAGTTAGGTAGCACAGCAGATAGAGCACCAGCCCTGGAATCAGGAGGACCTGAGTTCAAATCCGGCCTTAGACACATAATACTAACTAGCTGTGTGACCTTGGGCAAGTCATTTAACCCCAACTGCTTCACCAATTTATATATATAGTATATATATACATACATATGTATGTGTGTATATAGATATATAGTATATATATATACATATATCTATATATATACATACATATGTATGTGTGTATATAGATATATAGTATATATATACATATATATGTGTGTGTATATATATAGTATATATACATATATGTGTGTGTGTATATATATAGTATATATATACATATATATGTATGTGTGTATACATATATATGTGTATATATATATATACATATGTGAGAAATGATCTCTCAGAAGTGAAGCCTCCTCAAAGGGTCATTAGCTCTTGTTAATGGTTCTGGTATTGCTGCTTTTGAGTGGTACATGTGTACCAACACTAAGCGAAGACCTCTCAGAATACAAGACCCCCTCCCCTAGCCTTCTCCCTCCCCTACTCTTAGATAGTGTTAGCAGAAATTCCTGAGCCATAAGAGCATCCTGTCTATCTCATCCTCTAGCTAGTTATATGACCTTGGGTAAAAGGCTGCTGAAACTGTGAGGCCCTGAAAGGGGGAACATGCTAACATAATTTCTACACCTCTTTGTTCTCTCTGTTACTGGGGTAGTTTTTACACGAATAGATTGTATACCTGAGGCTCAGTCAATGAGCCAACGGGAAGGGGGTTAGGGTGGGCTGCTGCGTTAGGGTCTATATAATCTTGCCTTAAACAAAGAGCACGGGCACTCTCGGGGCAGCTTAGGCAGCACGGGGGTGCCCTCTCTGGAGAAAGTCAATGAAGAGATCTCTCCTTTTTGCAAACTTTTATCAAGACTCTGATTTTTAACTGAGAGAAACAATGTAAACAATGTGAGATCTCTCAGATGGGCTGAGTGTAACAATTTCTTAGACTGTTGCAAACTCGAGGTTGGTTACACTAACCTGAATAGGCCTAAGTTTCAGGTTCCTAGAAATCACATGATTTGTATTGTTACATCAGCATTAAGTAATGGTTA
This sequence comes from Phascolarctos cinereus, assembly GCF_003287225.1. Lineage (NCBI taxonomy): Eukaryota > Metazoa > Chordata > Mammalia > Diprotodontia > Phascolarctidae > Phascolarctos > Phascolarctos cinereus. Next base: position 53,827,236 of record NW_027556180.1, read on the forward strand.
ATTACTAAATAAGGATAAATAGCTGGGATTGGTAGTATTATAACACGGTTTCTTGTTTCTGGGGTAGATTTTCGCGTTTTAGAGTGTAAGGCTGAAATTCCTGTCCAATGGGAATTCAAAGCCAGTGGTGGGTGGGTATCTCTGTGTTGGGGCTATATAACCTTTGTCCTGGCCTTCATGCCTTGCCTCGCTTCGCTCAGACTGCCCGACAAAGCAGACGCCCGCTTCTCGCAAGAACATAATAAATCTTTCACTTTATACCTGAGTATTATTTTGGGGTAGCAGTACCACACACAGACACACACACGTGTGTGTGTGTGTTTGTGTGTGTTAACTACGTATAACTTGCATCTGTACTTGAAAGCCACTGCTCAAAAGCACCACTTTCACTAGAAAAATGGAAAATCAACAAGTTTCAAGAAACTTAAAAAAGAAAGTACATAAAAATAGTAGTTGTTTCCTATCTAGGAGAAACAGAGGCTAGCAGATAAACAAGCAAAAGGACAAAATATCTTTGTACTAATTCATACACAAGCAGACTGGAACACATTATGCTGAAACTGCAATATCTCATCAGTATTTTTGCCTTTTACTATAACTCAAAGTTGAAAAACAATTTTTAAATATAAGCTACATGGAAAGCTTTAATCATCAACTATAATAAGGAATAACAGAATGGGGTGCCTTGAAAGTAATGAGTTTTATATCATGAGAAGTTTTTGAAAAGATATCGGATGAGTAATTTTCACAAATGTTGCAGAAAGGATTCCTTCCAAATCTAAAATTCTATGATTCTGCTGGAAATAATGGTGACAGTAGAATAATACCTCCACTGTTTCACAGTCAATAAGCAGATCCCTGCAAGGAACAAGCATGGAGTGTAACTTGTGGAGAGAAGAGTAGGGTCTGGAACCCAGGACTAAGAATACAGAACAGACTACCAAATTAGACTAGGAGTTAGGATACAGATATCATAAAAAAGGAAAAATATTAGGAGGAAGTGAGTAGTATAGGTATTTCTGAGCCTATAGTAGGAGCTATCTTCCTACATCTTTCTAAGCCCCATCACTTATAATTGCCACTTAAGCTAGAGATAGAGCCTGTGGCAAGATTCAATATTCACTACTTTTTTGAACTATCCTAATTGTGAATAGAGATATTTCAGATATCAGGGATAAAGGATCAGAGTTCTCAGGTCATACATGAAAAACAATCTGTAGATAAGCTACATGTTTAAGGTTGTTGTTTTTTTTCCACTGCAGACTGATACCACGAAACCAATAATTTTGGTTTCCACAAATCTGAGGGCATCCATCTCGGTTGAAAGGTCATCTCAGTTACTAAAAGGCCTAACCCTAGATGCCTCAAAGCACTAATGAACACCCTTGAAAGTATTTAACTTACAAGAGTTAACTGGCATGGTAAAAGAATCCATTTAAATATGATTCTTCAAGTCAAAAAAAGTTTTGAGGAAGGATAATAAAGAGGTGCACATGGGCATGGGAGCTATTCTACTGATTCAGTTCTGATTTTAAAAATCTAAATTAAAAAATATTTAAGAGTACTAACTACTATACTTGGTCTTGATGATCGTTTTGGTCGATGATTAAGTAGTATATCAACAGCTCCCACTACTTCAGAGTCGATAGCCACCAAAAGTGCATCTGTGGACTTTAAAAAAAAAAGGTTAAAATGAAATTAGAAAATATAAAAAAGGTAAACTATTCCTTAGTTTCAGAACTACAACTAGTTTAACTCCACTAATTTTTAAAGACTATTACATACAGCAATAAGGAATATAAAAAATTTAAGCCCTTATCAATTTTACATTTGCTTGCCTTAGCTTCTTTCTATGGACCACAACTTGTTACTACGTCTGTCTGCTTCAGTTCATGAGCTGATTAAGTAATTGATACTTGACTAATGGAGGGTATTCATTGTGAAATTGTGCTGACCCACAAAGTACTGAAAGTTGAAATTTTTTCAAGATCTTTACTTTTGACCTGGGGACCAAAAGAATCTTAAAAGTCCAATTCTATTATAAAATAAATTGCCAGGAACTATTACTGAACATTAAATACTCTCTACTTAGTTTAATAAAAACAATCATTGATGCAGCCACGAGATGGAAAAAAAGGAAAATATATTCTCACCAAGGCAAAAACTCTCTATTCTTATTGATAAAATGTATATGCCTAAGCAAAGGGCTACTAGTCTTGCAACACAAAGCATAAATTACAAAGATTAGACTACTGGGACCATTAAAGATGGAAAGAGAAATAGGAGAACTTGAAAATTGTTGTTTTCCAGCTTACTCCCTAAAATGCCATTTAGTCTCACCTAGAACAAAAAGTGAGTAAGAAGCTAGTAAAGTCTAGGGCCTTCCAATCACCAGATGTCCATAGCCTATGGGCCACGCCAATACAATGGTAGGTAAATGAAAAGAACAGAAGTGATAGGTTCAAGAGGAAAAACTTAAGCACAATAGTAGATTAACCTAACAAAATATCCTACTAATATATAATATCTTTATATTTATTTTGAAAACGTAATTTTTAAAAAGTTGTTCACCAGAATGGACAATTTAAACCCAATTACAGTTCCTTCTCTTGAAACTAAGAAGGGAATACATCTTTTATATACTTATAATCACTCCACAAGCTTAGGAAACACCCACTAAATAAAATGAAGCTTTCCTCCATTTTGCGTTATGATTCAAAAGCAAATAACACCTGGGCTAATTGAGGCCTGGACTAACTGATCATTTCTTACCCTACAGAAAGAGTCAAAGCTGATCCCCAGAGTAAAATGAACTTGCTTAGATCCTTCCTATATCCTACACCACTATAAAAATCCCTGCTTGATACATCTGGCCTACTGCTGACAATTCTCAACGTTTCCCTCTCCCTCCCCTTGTCCAAAAACAAAACAAGACAAAAAACTTTATAAAGCAGAGATGCCATATTCAAGAAAGGAGCAAGAAGGCACTTTGTTGCTTTTATTTCTGAGCCTATGTTGCACAAGGCAAACTATTTTCACACTATCATTCTGATGCTTTGCAAACACTGCTTCCTTTTCAACTTCAGCAATTACTACTTTAACAACTACCCAATGTATTTGTATCCAAATACAAGTAAGGAAAATGAACAACTAAAATGACATCCTACTTAAATGGCAATCATACAACCATATATCTATTAACCTCAACCATTTGGAAGACAGTCATAAATAGAGGGGGGAAAAATCAGTTTGTTGTTTTTTTTAACAAAAAAGAAAATGGCAGTAAAAAAATAAAATCTATGCATTTTATTCTCCAAAAAATGTGGATTCATATTCATTATTGATTGGAAATTGCGTGGAAAATTAAGTTCTGATTAAAATCAAGTCCTGACTGCTGCAGACAGATGGATAATGGACCAGAAGCAAACATGGGAAGGAAGGCTGCTAGATGTTGACACACTGAGAAATGATACTTAAGAGTAAGAAAGGATACATCAGAATGACAGCAGACTGAGGCCACTAAATGAAGGGAATAACATCTCAGTAACCCCAAATGGATATCATTATATTAAAACACAATAGAGTAAGCCACACAATAGAAATTACTGCATTTAATACAGCACAATAAATTATTGTATTTCATAGTTCATAATTATGAACCTGATTCATCAAGGTTGTTTCAAATTAGCTTTAAAATAAGCTAAGTTCTATAAAAATGGAAATACAGGCCTAATCAACAAGATATATTTTGTTTAAGAGAGACAAGCACGTAATACATTTAAGAATAATTTCCATAAGATAGCTAAATGTAAAAAGTTTAGATACCTAAGGGAGTAAGCTTAATTTCTATAGAAAACACTCTAGTATCAAATGTCAGATAAATGAAGCATTACTTTCTTAATCACTTAGTAACAAGAGATATCTTCCTTCATATAGTTATATCCCAAAAGGCTATATAAAGATTTAAATATGTAGATATATGACATTTTCCCACTAACTTTGTCTCCCACATTTCCCCATGTAGCAATCTTCTCATATCTGCTTTTATATGTACATTCTATTGAAACAACCAAAGCCATTCTCTCCAACTCAAACTATCTCTATGCTCATTTTTGCATTCTTTCCCCCACAAATATTCTTACTTCAAAGTTCACCTCACTCTTCACCTCTGCTACTAATCCCATTTCTCTCTTCCTTCTCCCTAAAAGTTGCTCTTTTTTTTCCAGAATTGTCTTAATTCTCAAGTTTCTTCTTCATTGGTTCATTTCTTCTACCCACCAACATGCCCAGGTTTCCTCTGTCTTGAAAAAAGACTTTCCTTAAGCCTCCTACTTTCTCTATCTTACTTCCTAATTATTTCTCTTTTTTACTGTCAAATTTCTCAAAGGAGTGATCTACACCTGCTACCTCCTTGTCCTCACTGTCTATACATTCCTTAATAATAATTGGCATTTCTATAGCACTTTAAAGACTACAAAGTACTTTACATACTCCTTAATATAATATTAATTTCCCTCTTTTATACAGTAACTATACTCTTGAAGATCACCAATGACCTTACTATCAAATCCAGTAGCCATTTCTCAGTTCTCATTCTCCTTGTCTTCTCTACAACACTTGACAGTGTGAACCGTTTTTTATTTCATAAAACTCTCTCCTTGGCATGGATGCTTGAGTCTCTCCCTACCTCTTGGTAATGTCTTTTCTGCATTTTTTTTTGCTATTTTGTCTTCTTTGTTTGGCCTCCCAAACATGGATGTTCTCTCCCAAATGGAGTCCTTAGCCCTGAGCTCCCTACAATCTCTCCAATGAAGATCTCATTCACTTATTCCAGTTCCAAACATCACTTCTATGCATATGACCCTCACATTTCTTATCTCTGTCTCTGACCTTTTCCCCAGATCTAGCTCTGCAATCTCTGAATGCCTTGGATATCTCTACTTTGATATCTCTCTGTTGTCTGAAACTCAAAATACCTAAAACCAAAGTAACATTCCCCTTTAAAACTGGCCCCCTTCTCCTGACTTTTGATTTATATTAACAGTCTCATCACTGTCAAAGTCACCCAAGTTCAAAAGCTCCAAGCCATCTTTGACTTCTCCTATTCCCTCGTTATCTCTTCCCTTCCTCCCCCTGCCCCATATATTCACCAAATCCTAGTGATTCTTGCTTCATAAAATCTATCACATCTTTTCTTTCCTTTAAATTCATAATACCAACATTATAGTTCAAGCGCTTATTACCTCATACTTCAATTAGTAATCCATCCTACACAAATCCATCAGATTAATCTTCCTGACATATCATTATTTATCACATTCTCCTGCTCATAAAGCATCAATAGCTCTCAGTACCTGAAGGATAAAATTTCAAACTCCTTGGGTTGGTATTTAAGATCTTCTAGAATTTGGCCCCAAATCATCTTTAAAGTATTATTTCCCACTACTCTCTAGTTCTAAACAAGTGGGTCTGCATACTGTCTTAAAAGCATAATTCTCTTCACACATTTGTTCACCTCACACCTGTCAACTTATCTTCAAGGTGCAATTTGATTTCCATTTCCTTCATGAATCCCTTCTTAACTATCCCAAACCATAATAGTTTCTTCATTATTTGAATTCCTATTCATTTAACATTCACCAAATGTGCTCTTATATCTATATGCCTTCCATCCCAAATCATGTCCCTTATTGTAAGTTCCTTTAAGGCAGGAACTATGTCTTTTATTTCTTTTTAACATCCACTTATAATAGTGCCTTGAATATCTATCAACTGATTGGATGAGTATGTAAGTTTAGTATAAACACACACATATACAAATACATGTGTAATATATACACAGATAAATGCAGTAAAACATCATTTTTTCTTTCCAGGAAATGTCCCACATAACTAGACTTTCCATAAAACTGAATCTTATCCTTCAAAATTTTCTTTTATCTTAAATCATTTTTCATGTAAACCTTTTCTAAAATCTATTCTATATTTGTCATCTTAAATTTGTTATTGTTGCTCAGTGTGACTCTGAGGTGACATATAATTTGCCCACAATCATGCAGCTAATGTGTCAAAGGCAAGACTTGAACCCAAGTCCTCCTGAGTCTGAAGTTAGTCTTTCATGCACTATGCCAAGCTGCCTCTCATGTATGTATGTATGTATGTATGTATGTATGTATGTATGTATGTGCATATGCATGCACACATACCATGTTACATCGTGTGTATACATATGCAGACATACTTATGTGGGTGTATAGTAGCTAACTTACTCACATTTATATATGCTATATAGACAGATACACATAGGTTATATATGTATAATTCCTAGTCTTCAACTATTTTCTAATAAAATATTTTGTACCATTATACATAAAGCTAAGAGATGTAATTACAATAAAATACTAAGATTGTTTTCATAAATGATAGGTGTAAAACAATTACTTTATCATCATGCACACACTTGCAGACAAATAATTCATCTGTAGCGCTAAGTCTCATTTAAACCTAACTGAAACAGAGAAAACCAATAGATATTAATGTTATTCTGGACCACTAACTAAGTTCTTCCAGGACTTGGTAAATATACATTGTCATGTCTGTCCTCCTACCTGAGCTGATCTGAAGACAAACGGAAAAGATCAAATTTTCTAGGAAAAGATCATTCACCTTGATCTGTGACCAAACAGATAAGATTTCAGGCAAAAAAAAAAAGAAAAAAGAAAAGAAAAGAAAGTTTTATAAAAGTTAACATGAGAAAAATGGTCAAAATGAAAACAGTTTCATAAGACAGCGATAACATTTGCTATTACAACACTAAAATTGTTTTGGGATACAGAAAACTTTGTTCTCCTAATTCTTGAGAAATGTTTATACCATTCTTGGGAAGAAATATACTATACTACTAAGTACCCTGGTAAAAACACAAAAATAAGTTGCAGTCCTTTAGCATATCAATCACCACATCATATGTAATACAACTGAGAGAAATTAAAATGAAACTGGGAGAAGAGAAATCAAGCATAATATATACAGTTCTTATAAGGAAAGGCATTTTGTTTTAAGACTTATAAAAATGAATCAGAAACCAAAAGAAAGGAAAACTAGAAAACCTAGAATATCTGAGTTATCTCAGTTATTAAATAAAGTCATTTAGCCTTGTACCTGACAACCGTAGTCCAAAAGAAGCTGTAGAATATCCAAGTTTTCGTTTTCAATTGTTATGGTAACGGCATTCCTCCCAAGTACATCTACGCAATTTATGTTCATGTCACCTGCACTGTTTTCCTCCAAGAGCTTTTTAACCATATAATAGTCACCTAAACAACCAATATACAAGCAAGCTTTAATATCCATGGTACATTAAATAGTGAATGGCTATGAAAATAAATATAGTTAATTATTTTACTGATTTAATACACTAAAAAGGTAAATTCATTTTATTTTCATTATAGAAAACCTATTAGAAATGCACAAAGAAAAATCTGAGTATTTTCTTGCTCAGAATAAATTACCATCTTATTAAAAAAAAACCCTATTGATGCAAACTATATGAAGCATAAAAACCAAGAAACTGAAAAGGCCAATTTCGTAAGTACAATATATTCATGTACAGGTGGGAATTTAAAATTACTTTGGAAAATTGGACTGCATTATTAATGTTATTAATACAGTATGACCATAAGCACATATATACAAATATGAAAAGTAAGATGGGGGTCCATAAGAAGAGAAGTGAAGAAAGCAAGAAAATTAATATAAAATATTAAGAGGAAAATGTAGTTTTGAAAAACAAGGGGAAAGGGTTAAAAAGCCCAAGGTAAAGAGGTCATCTTTCAAAACTGTTATCATATGTAGAAAAAAGCTCAGAAAGCGTTCAATGGCATAAATCTAGTTAGTGGCTGTGCTAGAACCCAGTTTTTAAACTAACCAAATGCTACTAATGACTAAAGGAAATATATAGTGGCTAGGATATGGGATGATGAGTGTTAATATCTCAGAAGGTCACCTAAGCCAGCAAAGAGACAAATCTGACATAATCTGTCCAGAAAAATACAAACTCAGGATTCAAAAAAACCCTTTTAACTCTTGTTATTATATACTTAACATTAACAAAAACTATCAAATGAACATGTTAAACCAAGGGATGACAGTTTAACCAATCCACTATTAACCTTTAATGAGGCAGAATTAGATAAATTTAAAAATAAGCATTGAAAATAATTTTGCTGTGTATCTTCTTCCCAAGTTTGTCTTGGAATTCCATCATCTTTGGTCTTTTTATACTTATCTCTTTTACCATATATACATATATACACATATATATATATATATATATATCTAGATATATATATATCTAGATATATATATATATATATATCTAGATATATATATATATATATATATATATCTAGATATATATATATATATATATATATATAAGAGAGAGAGAGAGAGAAGAGAGAGAGAGAGAGAGAGAGAGAGAACAGTGTGTATATAATTCTGGTGTTGCTAATTTCACTCTAAAATACCTCAAAGTTTTTTTCATATTTCCTTGACATGTTTCATATTTATCTATAGCACAAAAATATTCCATTATATTAACATGACATAATTTATTCAACCAGTGGTGTGCTGGTAAATGTTTAACAACTAGGTCTCCAAAAAGGCACAAAACATTTTAAAGTTTAATCTGCATCGTTAACATTTTCTTTATCACTGTATTAAGCTTAGGCAATCAACAAACCAGTAAATCAAGCCTTGTTTTATAGCTTGCTGATTTCCAAAGTATAAATGCTCACACTTGAAAATTTAAAAACTGGCTCTTGAAAACTCATAAGAGCCAGCTCCATTAGCTATTCTCTATTTTGAATAGCTTCCAGTTTTTTTTATTATAAATAAAACAGGTATAAATATGCTTTTAGAGATAACATATGGAGATCAAATTTTTTCCTAATATTCTTGGGATAGAATCCTAGCAATACAGTTGATGGGCAGAAAGGCAAATCAGTTTTTTTGTTTATAACTACCTATTGCCATCTCTTAACATCCACCAAAAATACACGATAATGCCCATTTCTCACAACTCCACTAACACTGGATTTTATATTTTAAAATATATTTTTGTCATTCTATAGAATAAAGTAGTATCTTAAGATTATCAATTTGCATTTCTATGATTAGTGAATTTTGGGCATCCTTTCAATTTTTATTTCTTCTTTTATAAACTGCCAAGTCCTTTGAACACTGTTCCGTTGGGAAATATATTTTTATATGTAGTTTCATAGAGGTCAGCTCCTTTTAGATTTTGGGTGATGTGTGACATGTTTACTGCAAATATTTTTCTTCAATCTTTCTTTTCTTTTAAAGAAATTTCTTTTTTTTAAAAAAAAAGCATAACTGTCTTTATATCACTTACTGCTAGGGGGAAAATTCTTCTCTTCCTCCAGGTCAAATTCTTCCCAGTGACAAATAAAATTAATTATACAAAAACATCCAATAAAATGTAAATGTATAGCATATTTTGTCCAAGTAATGACCAAACTATCACTGCCTTAAAAATGGAGGTATGATTCATTATCTACATTATCTCTTCTCTCTCTATTCATTGGTTTTTTCAATTACACAGAGTTAACTACCTTTTAGTGACATTTTCATTTCCATTGTTGTAGCTATTGTGTATATTTACTTTATTTCGCTTTTCATCAAGTCATATAAATCTTCATGTTACTCTGAATTCCTCATTTTCATCATTTCATGGCCTACAATAATATTCTATTACATGTGGTTATGGAATAAACACCAACCTTCCACGGCAAATCAGATTGTACAGAGTTTTAAATTACATAACAAGCCTGTTAAGAGATAGTTTCTGCAAAACTGGTAGGCAAAAACATTAAACATATATTCCTTTGCTTCAAGTCTAATGGTGGGCAATTTTTTTAAATGGAAGCACTTAAGACAATTTGGCTTCTGTAATTCATTTACCATAGCTTTTTCAGTCATTCCCATTCCATTAAGAAATTGCTTTTCCTTTAGCAAAATCCTTTAATCTTTATATAATCAAACCCATTTATTATTATCTGCTGATTTCTTCTCTTTGAAGACTAAAAATATTCTATAATTAAGACAAATATATTACTTCTTTTTCTTCAGTATTTTATGAATTTTTTCATATTTAAATTGCTGATTTGGTTACAATTTTATTGTAGATGATGCAAAGTATGCCTCCAAATACCTTTTTCCCAAAGAGCTATCCAATTTTCCCATTTTTAATTGAACAATAATTCTAATCCCCAATGGAAAATTTTTTCCTTGGTGCTGTTTCTTTACCATTTCTCCTTGTTCTTAACAAATAACTTTCTCTCCTGTGTATAATACTTTCATGTGCTAGATACCTGGAGCCCTCAACCAAAATCTGCCATACCCAACAGTGTTCTATGCTGTATGCCTCTTTCTCCATGTCCCACTCTCCATCTCTAATCAACATGTTCTCCTATAACTAGGAAAGCTTGGAAAAATCAAGTTATACTTAGGTGCCAATAATAGCAGCTTAGTGTGTTAGCATCCAAGGAGTTATCTGAATTTTAACAAGGAACCAAGTTTTATTTCAATCCAAATTAATTAAACTCCAATGGAAATTCTTAAAGCATCAATGATAGGCTGAAATGAAAAGATTAGAGTCCTCAAACCCTGTAAATCACATTACAAAGGTGGCTTGCTTACTCTACTTATATCTAATATTGTTGCTGAGCCCAGTAATTTAATATATTCATTCCCCAGCAAACAGTTAAGAAAATTACAAAATAAAACAAATTTCTGACCTCCCTAAAACTCAGAGCTTACTTTCCAGGTATTTTCTCTTTAGAGAGAAAAAAAGTGTCTGGTCTTTTTTTTCCCCCCTCACATTTACTTACTAGCCAGCTTAATGCCTTTTAAACATAAATTAGGAGGCTTAGAAAGCCTTAAAGACAGAATCTGGTTTCCCAAGAGTACAGTGAGGTCTTTACTAATTATACTTGGCTGAAATGCCTCCTAAATAAAAATACTAACTTTACACAAGCTTATAACAGATTTGTAAGGCATTTATAAAGGCATTTGTAAGGCATTTAATAATTCATCAAACATTTATTAAGCACCTATAATGTGTAATCTCCACTACTCCAAAGTTTTTCCTGGTCTGGAAGTGACCCTAGGTTCTCTAGGTTATGAAGGTAGATCGAAAGGTCTAATGAGCCCTGCTATGCTAAAAAGGTTTCAAAAGTATAGGACTAGAAATTAATTTTGTGTCTGTTACCTGGAAAATAGACTTCTAAATTCTGAAAAGCTCATCTTCAGAAAGTTAATCATCAGATTTGGGAACAGAAAACTTGGGCCCGAATTCCAACTCAGCTATTTACTACTACCTGCATAATCTTGGCCACATCAACCTCTTCCTTAAAATCAAGGAATTTAAAGACTATCTTATCTCTAAAGTCCCTTCTAGCTCTAAAAACCTAGTACCCTAAATATTTGTGCATACCACAGTACTAGGCACCAAGCAAACTATTTCAATGAATAAATAATCTCATACTTTGGTTACTTAATTCCTACATACCTTCTCATCCTGCATGACCCTGATATTTATATAAATCCCCCAAAAGGGGCTATCCAATGTATGGAAGGCTTCTGGTTTTTGTTTGTTTTTAAATATTTAATGCATAGCAATGCAACATTTGGGCTGTCTCATTTATTAATGCTAACTTTTACTACATGACCAGCCCCTCCCTTTCCTGCCACACAAAGAATTTCAAAGCTATAAACTACCTCAGAGGTCATTTAGTCCAAAACGTAGGTAACACTTCATACAAGGATTCATTATACAACCTTCCCAAGGATTTTTGTAGCAGCAAGCCAACTGAGATTGTTAAAAGCACAATTTCCAAATTCGATCCATCCTGGTCTCCCCCTCCTATTCAGATATGGAGCCAGCCTGCCACCAATTAGATATCCTTTTATTTGATACTGACATGGCAAACCTGGGTTTTTATACTTCACCTAATGTTGGTACTCGGCAGATAATTCATCAAAGTAATTTCAATGAATAAAGATGGAAATATGTTCATAACATATAATCTTGCATACAGGATTTTTACCTTTTGTGAAAAAGACAGTTTGAGGCAAAGTCTTTATGGTTGCATTTTATTCTACCAAGTCAAATCCTTTTTTTTAAAAAAACTCAAACAACAGACTCAGCATGATCTTCTATTCACCACACTGCATCAGTTATATGATTGTGGAGATGACACATTTTAGGAAACTATATGCAAAAGCCAGTCTGTTCCTTTTTCATGTTTTCATCAAGAATACCCTTGATATGTACATACGGCATTTTATAAGTTTATAGAAATAGAAAGCAGTGACATGGGCTGTTAGTCGCTGTCATTTTGTTCATAGGATCATACATTTAAAAATGAAAGGGACCTTAGAGGAGGCCGGGTGAAGTTAAAATGATTTGCCAGAAATGATAGAATATCTGTGGGATGATTCAAAGCAGGTCCTTCTTGACTCTTAAGTTCAGTACTCTTATCCACTATATTGTTTCCTTGCCTCTCAACCCTATCTGTCCTTATTGATAAAGTACCATCTGTAATTTTTTCCATTATTTTATGTAATCTTTTAGTATCTATTTAGAAAAATCTATTATGTGCTCCATTTTGGTGGTTTTCATTATTTCCTTCCAATTTATTTTTAATATCTTTTAATTTTTGCTTTTGTTTCTCCAATGATTCCTTTTTCTAAAGTTTTTTTTTATTTGCTCTTATAACTTTCTTAACAATGTTATTTCTTCCTTAATGCCTTTTTGTTAGGCATCCCTTTCTAGGGTAACTCTTAAGATAGCCAGCAGTTGCTTTTTCCATCTGTTTTGCTGTTATATTAGCTGCTTCTCTACTGCATAATATTAAATTGTATTGGTTCTTTATTTTACTCATTTTCTATTTTACTTTTTTTTAAGGGTGGTGATTTTATGTAGAGGTTTAAGAGTTATTTTTAGTGTTTTCCATTGTTGTTTACTTAGGGGTGGTAACCTGGCACCTTGATCAAAAGCTGCTATCTTCAAAAATCTTCCCCTAATAGCGTCACCATTTAAAACAAATTTCTTACGGACTCGGGTCTGATCTTCCCAAATTCATCCTCTTAAATGCCACAGCCACTTTTTCATACTGGGTTCTGAGTCAGCAGAGTCCAAATGTGATGATTTTATTGTTGTTGCCAGTGGGAACAGATTATGATTTTAAATGTTGGTTAGATTCATTCCATGCCCTATTTCTTACACCCCTTTCTAGTTTCATCTACAAACCTGCCTGAGTTTCATGCCAAGCTCTCTGCAAGTCTGTTTCTCCTCATCACCTGCTTTTTAACATTTTGGTGATACTGTTTACAATCTTCCATACTGAACTTAATATTCTAAAGCAATGCTGCCTTGGTCTGTCTTGTCTGTCTCCATCTAATGAGATGAAGTATTTCACGGCTAAGACAATTTCTGCGCTCTCAATTTCATCATTATGGTGATTATTTTCCATCAGTTAAATTTCTCTGATAAAGAATTTGAATCAGTACCTTTAATTTTGTCTGTTTCTTATTTTTCAGCTGCCAGTTTTAAAAGGTTGAATTAGATCTATTGTAATAACAGCACATAGTACATGCTTCTCAAGTTTGTGCTTTTCTCCCAATGTAGCACTGATTTTAACTTTTTCTCTAACCAGTTGATGATCAGTATATATACTGACAGCTGATTCCAAAATAACTTGTGTTGGTAACTGTGCTGACAGTTAAAAGGCAGGATAGGGATAAGGACTTGTCCTTTCATTGATATAAAAATTTATATCTTTTCTGAAATCTAAGAGTCTTAGAGAATTGCCTAGAGCACTGAGAGGTTGGGAGGGAGCCCAAGGTTCCTGGCATGAAGGCCTGCTCTCTCTCTCTTCAACACTACTAAAAGACAGTCAAGTAAAAAGTTTTTACACAAAAACCAATTCTGCTAAAATTAGATCAGAAGCAGGATACTAAGTTAAAAAAAATCTTTACAGTAAGTTTCTCTGATATAGGTCTCATTTCTAAATTTCAAAGGAAACTGAGTAAAATGTATGTGTCATCCTCTAATTGATAAATGTCCAAAGGATATAAATAGGCAATTTTCAGAGGAAGAAATCCAAGCTCTTAATATAGACATATGAAAAAATGCTCAAATCACAAATAATTAGAGAACTGCAAACTAAAATAACTCTAAGGTACCACCTCACACCCATCAGATTCGCTAAGCTGACAAAAAAAAAGGAAAATGATAAATGCTAGAGGGGCTATGGGAAAACAAATACTTTAATGCACTATGGGTAGAGATGTAAACTGTTCCAGTTATTTTGGAAAGAAATTTGGAATTATGCCCCAAAAAACTTAAACTGTGCATATTCTTTGAACCAGCAATACCTCTACGAGGTCTATATCTCAAAAAGAATTTAAAAAGAAGAAAAGGATGCTAATGTATAAAAATATTTATGGTAGCAAAGAACTGGAAACTGAGGGGCTGCTCATCAAATGGAGAATGGCTGAACAAATTATGTTATATGAATGTGATGGAATATTAGTGGAGGCATAAAAAATGATGAAAGACAGTTTCAAAAAAACCTAAGAAGGCTTATACAAACTGATGCAAAGTGAAATGAGCAATACCAGAACAATTTATAGGATAACAACAACATTGTAAAGATAACCAACTCCAAGACTTAGTAACTCTGATCAACACAATAATCAACCACAATTCCAAAAGATGTATAATGAAACATGCTATCTACCTCCAGATAGAGAGCCAGGGGACTCACAGTACACACTGAAGCATGTTTTCTTTTCTCATTTTTTTAAAAGACATAGCTAATGTAAGAATTTGTTTTGTATGACTATATACATTTGTAATGGATTTTGTTTTTCTTGCCTTCTCAATGGATGGTGGAGGGAAAGAGAATTCAGAATTGAAAATTAAATTGAAATGAATTTTTTAAAAAGATAGTCAAGTAGATTTCATGAAAGTATTCGTTCATACTTTAGACTTGTAGGTAATCAAGCCTTTGGCCTCTTTCGTTTCTCGAATATGAATCATATTTTTGAAGTTTATTTCTGATGTGTTCCCCTTTGTTTGCCTTCACAGTGAACTCACAAAGTTGACACTTAGTTTGGATCTTGTCAAATTCTGCGTGAAAGCCAAGTGAGGTACTTGTCAGGCAAATAAGAGTCCAAATCTTGCCTCAGACCCTTATTTGCTCCATGACTCTGGGCAAGTCACTTAACCTCTCTCTGTCTTAGTTTCTCAATTTATAAAATGGAGATAACAATAGTACCTATATCACAGAGTTGTTGTGAAGATTAAATGAGATAACATATTTAAAATGTTTTGCAAACCTTAAATATGTATGTATACGTATGTACGTGTGTGTGTGTGTGTGTGTGTGTGTGTGTGTGTGTGTGTGTGTGTGTGTGTGTATGGTGTTACCAGTATGATTTTTACTTCTTCATCTGTAATAATCATTGAATTTGAAAGCTGGAAGGGACCTTAGGAACCATCTAATCTAATCCACATACAACAGTCCCTACTATAACATACTTGACGTGTTCATTGACCCTCTGCTTGAACATCTCCAAGGAGGGAGAAACTCACTCTCACATACACATCATTTGAGGTAGGCCATTTCACTCTGGGGCAGCTCTAATTGTTGGTGAAGTTTTTCTTAATGTCATCTAAATTGGCTTCTTTGAAATACCCAACTATTGTTCCGAGCCCAGTTCTCTGGGGCCAAACAGAATAAATCCAATCTCTCTTCCATCAGAAAGTCCTTCAAATACTTAAACACAGCTATCATAAATAACTCCCTTCCCTCCCCAATCTTCTCTTGTATGAGCTAAGTCTCCTCAGTTCAATCAATCATTATGTAATATGGATGGAAGGTCCTTCACCGTCATGGCTGCCTTCCTCTGGACATTCTCCAGCTAAGCACAGTACTATGGATGAGATTTAACAAGAGCAGAATACAATGGGACCATCACATCTCCCTCTTCCTGGAAGTTCTGTTCCTCTTAAAGTTCCAGATGACTTTGTGTGTTGCTACTTCACACTACTGACTCATATTGAGCTTGCAGGCCACTAAAACCCCCAGCCCTTTCATGAGAACAACTGTTAGTGATGTTCCATCATCTTGAACTTGAGTTAATTATTTTGCACCCAAAAGTAATTTATTAAA
This sequence comes from Phascolarctos cinereus, assembly GCF_003287225.1. NCBI lineage: Eukaryota > Metazoa > Chordata > Mammalia > Diprotodontia > Phascolarctidae > Phascolarctos > Phascolarctos cinereus. The sequence goes on from NW_027556180.1 coordinate 53,843,501, forward strand.
TTTCATCTTACATTCAGGCCAATGCTCTAGCCCATCAAGATTCTTACTCTGTTATCCACTGTGTTAACTATACTTCTCTTGCTTTTTGTCATCAGCAAATTCCATGAGCTTGTCATCTGTGCTCTTATCCAAGTCAAACAAAGATCCCTAGAGTACTATACTGGAGACCTCTGGCCACAATGACACTGAATCTTTAATAAATTGCTCTTTGAAGAATGGGGGGAGTTGGGAAGATGGATATAGGGACAATCTACACAGTGTAAGAACAGAAGAAATCGATACAAATCTATTTTTTAAAAAGTCAATTACTCTGATCCAACCACCTAATCAGTTTTCAATCTGTCTCTTCACCTTATCTATAAGAATAGCATGAGATGCTACCAAAAGCTTGGTTAAAATATAGGTAAGTATATTCAACAGCATTTTCCTCATCTACTAGCTTAATAATCTTGTCAAAAAGAGAAAAGTTTGTCTAACATGACCTATTCTTGATGAAGCCAAGTTATTTCTTTGTAATCACTGCTTCCCTATCTAGATGTTCAACAACCATGTCTTTAGTGATTCATTGTGGAATTTTCCCAGGAATCAGTCAAGTTTACTGGTCTATATTTTTATAAACTAATCTTTTTTGAAAAGTGGGATATTTTCCAATTCTCCAAATTTGTGGCAACTCTCCCATTTTCTACAATCATTCAACTATCACTGACAGTAGGTCAGCAATGATATAGTTCCTTTAGGACCAATGGATGTAGTGTTTAGGCCAAATAAGTTTAATGCATGGGCAGCTAAGCACCCTCTTAATATCTCTTTACTTGTCTTGAGTATCAATTCCCAGGTAGTCATTTCTGTTCTGTCATTTCCGGGGTAAAATTCCTAGTGTTCAGTGTTTCTAGTACAAAGTAACAATTTCAGTTTATGCATCAATATGTCTTTATGGTCTGCTTATGATCATTTTGAGTACTGCAAGGTAAGATGAACAAATGTTTCATAAAATGTTGATTTTTTGCACTTGAAATGCCATGAAACCATTCTCTTTATGGGCCCCTGGGAGTACCTAGGAGCTATCTTTCCATTTATTTCTAATTTCTTTTTGCTTTTTGATTTCACTAAAAACAAGACTGTTGATATAGATGTGGCTCAGTTTCTCAAGCAGAGTTCATGGTTCAGTGGCTCCCTGCTCACTAAACAAAGATGATATGCCAGGATTACCAATGATTAAATTAATGTTTGCAGACATTTTGCATCATTTTGCAATTCTCAGCACCCTACAATTACTTTATTCTACTCTATGAAAGTATCAGGGGGGTAGTACAACACTGAGGATTGTTTTATATTTTAATCTGTTTCATTAGGTCAATGTCGGAAAATGTGTTACCTGATGTCTCACTTTCTTAGTAATGAGTCCTTACACATTTAGTTGGGCTGATCTTTGAAAAGCAGTTTGGTCACTAGGTCCAAAGCCTTTTTCAGCTTGGTAGAATTTATTAGAGCTTGTACTCTATTAGCATACCCTTTAAAGAATGGGAGGGGGAGGTCACCTCTTATGCCACAATAAGGCACTATACATTACTGATTGCACCAAATCAGAGAAATAATTATGCAGTAATGGCCACTGTTAGGGGCCACTCTCTAGAGGGACCCAGTCATATCTGTCAAACACTAGCCAAGGGTCATTAAATGAACAATCAACAAGAGTTTATTAAGTTCCAGGCACTGTGCTAGGCACTAAGAATACAAAGACAAAAATGAATCTGGTTCTGCCTGCAAGGAGCTTACATTCTATTTAGAAGGCAGGCACATTAATAAGCATATGTAAAATATGCACAAAATAAGTAAAGAGTGATTTTGAAAGCTAGAGAGATCAGGAATGGCTTTATGTAGAATTTATTTACATAAAACACACACTTGTCACCAACTATTTAGAAAACAGCATTCTTTTACAGAAGCAGAGGATTTTTAAGCTACAAGAGAGCGTAGAGATTATCTAGCCCAGTCCACTCATTTATCTTTTCTCCTGCTTGATGTTTTTTGAACTGCTGCAGATACAGTCATTAAATCAAGATTCACTGTGTTCAACCCTATATTACCATATTGCCCTCCTAAAATTCTGAAGTTGTTTATTTTTCTACCACATCTTACCCTTCCACTAAAATAAAATAATTCTGATCCTCAAACTCGTTCCATACTTTTACTCAAGAAGCTCTAAAATCAACTCTGTGGGCTCTCCATCTCTGTCTCAATTTGGAACAAAACTACTATTTAAAGCCGTGCTCCTTGGCAGATCATATTCAGGTGTCCCTATATAAGACATACCCACATTCTTATAGTATTCTACTGATCAAAGTTTAGATCCCTGACCTACATCTTCTGTGAGGTAGCAGCGTGGGTTTGAATCCTGATGCTGCCACTTATTGCATGCCCATTAGCTTCTATGGACCTCGATTCTCCAATCTATAAAATGAGAGGGTACCTTTCAATAATAAAGCTCTTCTCACTCTTCTCCCTTTTTAAAAAGTTTATGGTTGCATTCTTGTTCTTCATTAACTTAATCAAGTATATTCAAAGTTCTACTCCTCCACTGCCATCATATAACCATAACCACTATAGGAGGATAAACAGGAATAAAGAGGAATTTACCACCCACTGCAGTGAAGCAATTTTATTCCAAGAGTTCTCACCAACAGGGAAAATTTATACAAGGAGGATTTATTATAGAATGAAAAGATTTTTTTAAAAAGGAAAAAAAAAACTAGCTGTGTGACCCTGGGCAAGTCGCTTAACCTGGATTGCCTCATTAAAAAAAAAAAACAAGAAAAAAAACCACTGCCCTGGAATATATTTGCTTTGATACTATGGATATCTTGCTTGTTTCTTTATCTTTACTGTTTAAATTTAATACAAAGAAACCAAAGCTCATTTTTTTTTCAGAAAAATATAGAAAACAAGTTAAACTCCCCCTGAATGTGATGGTATTGGTTTTCCCTAAACAAATGTTTTATATATGCTCTTTTCCTGCAAAGAAGTTTGTGGTTCATGCTGATGAGAAAATTTAGTCTAGAAATGTTCACCTTTGCACAGGAAACAGTACTGTTTTATTTGGTGCAGCCATTCAAATTATAGATATTTTGAATAGATTTTCACAATTTTTATTTAGTGAGGGTCATAATGAAAAAGTTTAACAATACTGCTTTAGTACATACAAAGTTCAAAAGGAAAAATTGTACGGCTATTTTTCAGTCACATTTTAATGAAAATTTAGATATTAATAATTGTACAAGATATACCATTTCTCCAAACTAATCCCAAGGACAACTTCAGGGGTTTTTTTAAATGCCTGAAATATAGAAAATCATCTCTGTTATTTCACCTTTTCAAATTTTGATTTTTAAGTTAATATTTAAGAAGTCATATGTATTTGTATATTTTCTTCTAAAAGGTAAATAATCTTTACAATGAGTTCATCAAAATGAAAAATTTAGGAAAAATACTTAATCACCACTGTCTACATAAGTATGTAAACTACAAAATTGTAACTTCTACACATCACTACTTTTCTTCAGTAAAGTGAAGTGCCAGATCCTGAGGCAAATTATATATTTAAATCCAATTCAAAATGCATGTGTTAAAATTCATGGTATTTCACTCTACCAATGTTAAGGGAAAAAATTATTAAAAATAAATTTTCTGCTGCTAGAGGATATCCCTACATGAAAGGCCTTTTTTGTTCTTCTAGGACAAACAAAACAATATAATAAAAGCAGGCTGCTTACTATCACCCGAGATGAGTAAAAATATGGCCAATCCTTCCTCCATCTCTGTCCAACCTGCTTCTCATCTTCCTTGCTTTCCTTAGCTTGATAATACAAGAGCTAAATGCAGAAGATGCCTCGTTCTTTCCTGAACCAAAGTGCTTTAGGCCTCAAAGTAAAACCTAAAAAGAAAAGTCTAATAAAAAATATAACCCTCCTAGACCCTTCATCATAAAACACAGGTGTCCTTCAACTAAAGTTTTTATACTAAACAACAATGAAAGTGGTTGAAAGACGAAATGTTAGGAGATTAAAATTACAATAACTTTTGCCACTTAACTTAGATTACTGGATTGACTTTTTTTTTTTGGTAAACAGAAATAGAGGCATTTGAAAACTTTAAAAAAAAATAGGAGTGCCTGAGTCCTAGAACATGACTGAAACTGAAAAGCCCAAATAATTTTTCTCCACTCCAGAATGAAAAGTTAATTTGGGAAAAGTTATGGGGATAAATCTATTGTATGCATATATCCAACTGCATGTGTATGAAAAAACATTAACTGGAAAAGAAAAAAAGAAAAAAAAAGAAAAAACAACTGATGTGAATAAGTGTGGCTACAGGGGCAGCTTTCCACTCCCCTTGCCTATACTGAATAATCCAGTAGATGTCCTGAAAAAGCAAAGTCTTTTAAAGTTTTAGCAGCTGTTGTATCTTCTTAGTTTCAACTTTTTTTTTCTTTCTCTCTAGTGTGACTCTTTGAACCATCCTTATTACCTCAAAGTAGGGAAAGCCTTAACAAAAAACTCACTGACCTTCATCCTGTCAGTATCTCAAGGAGCAAATCCAACCACAGAGCTTAGCAAGTAAGGTGAAAATCAAGAGGACTCCAGGTAGTGGCATCTACATCCAAGAACACACACAGAGGAAGCCAAGGAAAGTGCCACCCAATAGCAGTTGCTAAATTTGCAGCTGCAACCTCTCAGAACTGTGATTCAGACAACTTTATTTCCATAGGAAGAAAAACACAATACCACTTACTACGATCAGATTTTCACAGGTATTGCAACCTCTATAACTAAAGTTTTGGTTGTAATACTTACCTAAGGCCTGTTTCAGAACTTAAAACCTAGGATAATTTTAAGGAACTGACTAGAGTGAGGGAAATACACGCTGTGAAAAACACAGTACTAGGGGCAGCTAGGTGGCGCAGTGGATAAAGCTCCATCCTTTAAGTCAGGAGGACCTGAGTTCAAATCCAGTCTCAGACAAATGAGGCATACTAGCTGTGTGACCCTGGGCAAGTCACTTAACCCTGATTGCCTCCATTCCCATATACCTCCAAAAAGAGATTCTCCTAAAAAAAATAATAAAAATACAGTACTCAAATTGAGAACAGAAAACCCTACACACCAGAGCTAATTCAACAATGTAAAGTAATATCTCATAGCTCAAATATCATAATCTTTGAGGGAAAAACGTATTTGTTTGTTCTTTGAGTTTTTTCAGCCTAATCAAAGGCTCTGCCCACAATAGATACTGAACAAAGGATATAAATAACAAAACGTATTTACCTTTCTGTTAGTGTATGCTCACAAAAAATATCCTACTAATGAAGATGCAATTATGCTTCAATATAGTTATGAATATATACCTATAGTTGTTTATATAGTTCTAATATCTCATGTAAATCAAATCATATTTTACACTAAGTGGGAATGACTGCTATTAAAGATCATTCAATCTTTGCAAAGCAAAGAATTCTTTCATAATGAAATAATACCTAATGATACATATTAAGATAGCTTACGTATCAGTGTTCAAAGTTTGGATGTTTCTTTGCCAGATTTCTTAAAGTGTATCATGAGTCTAGAAGAATTTAAGCTTCTATATATTTTCTCTAATACATAAACAAAAAAACCCACCCCACTTTGCAAATATTAAATAACTTCCCACTCTTTTGATGACTTCCATCATAGAAAATAATGTTATAACACTTAAATCAACTTTCCAGAAAAAAAATTACAAAGATGTAAACAATTATGAAATATACTTTCCCTCCAAAAAAATAAAAATCAATTCACTAAGTTTACAGAATGATTCTTTTTTAAGTAGGAGATTATCCAGGCCAACCTTCTCGTTATAGTTGAAAATCTAAGAGGCAGGGAAGTGGAGTCACTTGTCCAAGATCAACCAGACGGGACTCGAACCTGCCTTTCCACTGAATTAAATTCACATTCTTATATTTTTGTTCTATACTTATTTTAGACACTCTATCTTCCTGAACCCTTGAGTAAGAAGCCCTCCTTAGGAGAGCTGTCTCAAAAACTAGATTAAGAAATTAGTATGAAAGAAAGGCTCCATTCATGAACTTCAGTTAGTTGGGTACCCCGCTGAGAGAAATCACTGCCCCAATAACTCGTCCCTTCGTTACCCCTGACGCTAGTAAGTGCTCGGCTGCAGAAGCTGCTTTGGAAGGGGGAACAAGGAATCTAATTTAATAGTACCGGGCAGCGTAGCTCAGTGGAAAGAAATGAGGCTTTACAGAGGAGCTGGATGTGAATTCGAGTTCTGCCACTTAATTCCGCGACATCGGGCAAATCAGTAAGGTATCCCTGTTCAACGCTTTCTCCTCTGGAAAGCGAGTGTGGGCTTGCTCCCCAGTACACCCCCCCTTCCAGCAGCGGGCCCTCGCTAAGTGAATGGCGGGACGGAGGGCTCCACGTGGGTCCCACACTAGCGGAAGGGCTCCACTTTGGGGGACCGCGGCGTTCACCCGCCCGGAGCAGCACCCCCCTCCCCCGAGTCCGCGGGCCGGGCCGGACCGGGGGCGGGGTCCCCGGCAGGTGGGGAGCGCTCACAGCCCCGCCTGCCCCCCGGCCGGCCCGGGTTCGAGGCAGGGGCGGGGGCGGGGCCGGCTCTCACCTTTGTCGCAGGCCAGCAGGAAGAGCTTCTCGTCCAGCGTGGTGTCCTCCTTCACGTCCCGCACGTCCTTCAGCGCCAGGAGCTTGGTGGGGGACGAGGACGCGGAGGAGCCCGACAGGTCCGAGCTCTGGTAGAGAGCCGCCATGATGGCGGCCCATGAAGGGGGGGATCCAGGGGGTGGGGAAGGGGACGAGGAGCGGGACGGGGACAGGGACGGGGAGGGGGACGGGGACGGAGGGGGGGCTTCCTCCGGCCCCGGCCCCGGCCCCCACTCCGCCCCGTGGCTGGAGAGAAGCTGGGAAGCTTCCACGGTCCCCTCGTGGCGCGGCTGCTCCGGAGCCACCGGCGTCAGCGCGCGAGCCGCTAGAGCTCCACTGACAGGCGACCGTCCCCCACAGCCGCCAGCCGGGGATGGGAAGGCGCATGCGCGGGCGGGGGCCGGGCGCCCCTCCCTCCCCATCCCCATCTCCAGCCCCATCCCCACCCTCTGGGACGGGCCGGAGGGAGAGCAGCTCGAGGGACTCGGCGGGGGGCGGCACGCGACACGGCACTCCGGCGGGGGCTGGAGAGCGCGGTGCTAGGCTCTGGGAAAGAGGGCAGGGAGGCTGGGAGGCAGGGAAGAGAGCACCGGGATGGATGCGGAGAAGGGAGCACGAGCGCGCGGAGCCCGGGATGCAGGAAGGGAGCACGAGTGCGCAGAGCCCGGGATGCGGGGAAGGGAGCACGAGCGCGCGGAGTCTGGGATGCGGGGAGAAACGCACGCGGAGCCAGGAGAGCGGTCCGGGGGGGAGGAGGCGGGAGAGGGGCTCGCGGAGCGGGTTTGGGGGGCAGTAGGGAGAGCGAGGATCAGGGAAGCGGAGGGAAGAGAGCTAGCTCGAAGAGAGGGGCGCGGGGGTCAGCGGAGAGGGGCAGGCGGAGCAGTGGGGTGAGGAGCTCAGTAAGGAAGGAGGAGTAGGGAGAAGAGCGAGCCGACCACGGGGAGGGGGTGGGAAAGGAGCTTAATGGGAAAAGGGGGGACAAGGGCTGCAGGAAAGGGGGGCAGAGGGATGAGCGCGAGGAGCTGGGGGAGGGATGGGAAAGGAGGACAAGGGGAAAAGGGGGGCAAGGGGATCAGCGAGCAGGACAGAGAGGCGCTAGCGGGGGCAACGCGGATCGGGGAGCGGGCAGGGAGAGATGAGAGCTGGGAGGGCAGGGGGATCAGTGCGGAGCAGGGGGGAGGGGGACAAGGAGAGACAAGAGATGGGGGGCAGGGAGGATCAGTGCGGAGCTTGGGAAGAGAAGTAGGAGAACCGGGGAGGGGGCAGGGAGAGGCGCGGGGCGGGGAGGAAAGACAAAAACTGGGGCGGCAGAAGGATCAATGCAGAGCAAGGGGGGCAGGGAGAGCCGAGATCTGGGGGGAGGGGGGTCAGCGATTGGGAGGGATGCCTGGGGTAGTGGCGAGGCCAGCGGAGCTGGAGCAGGAGCTGGAGCCGATGCTGTAGGGCCTCGGGTGCTGCTCTCCGACTCGCTCTTCACGTCATCCTCGGTCTCTCGGGAGCGGCCGGACCCGACTTGCAGCTATGGTGGCCGAGGAGGGCACCTCTTATCTTCTCTATACACGTTTAGGATGAGAAGGCAGCCTCACGGAGGGGCTGGGGGGAGGTGGGAGTCAGGAAGCTTGAATCTGCCCCATTACATGGCTGGGTGACCCTTAACCTCCCTGGTGCTCTAGGCTCTAGTCTCAGATCTAAGCTGCTGACCTGCAGGTTGTCCTAGCTGAGAGTGTCCCAAATCTCTGAAATCCTCGATCCATACAGAAAAAAGAAAAGGACATTTAGACCCAAAAGGGACCTTAGGAGATCGTAGGCTAAAAGTTTAAGCACAGGAAAGGGCCTTGGAAGCCATTAGATCCACCTTCCACATTTGAGGCCCAGAGTGTTTAAGTGACTTGCCCAAGTATCCCACAGCTACTGTCTGAGACCCTATAGGAACTCGGATCTTTGAGATTCCATTGCTTTCCATAAACATTTTCAAGATGACCTTGCACAAGATTGTGGTAATAGTGATGGAACTGAGACCAAAATGAATTTAAAAGCATCTTTCAAATGCTTCCTATGTGCAGAGGACTCTTAGGAACTGGGGATCTAATTAGAAAAGTAAGGCAGACTCTGCTCTGAAGCTCACACTCTGATGAGGGAGATGAAACATACAGAGCCCAACCTGGTACTTACTCTTGGCCAGATTTTTCCCCCACTATCACTTCCCAACAACCCTCCTTCAATAACTACTAACAGAATTCTCCTAAGAAGAGTTAAACAAAAACAAAGAATAACCACATCTGGCCCCTATAATTCACTGTCTGCCTCTTTAGGGAAAGGAAGGAGGGCTTCCTGTTGGAGATAGAGTCTGAATGGATTCCATGAAGCATAAGTGAGGGAAAAATATATTCTACAAGCGGGATTTAGGGGTTGATGGGAAGGGGAGCCTTGCAAAGGCAGAGAGTTAAAAAGAGATGGGAATGTAGTACACAGAGAGGGTTTTGTTTAATAAGCTTGGAAAGGCGAGTTGGAACAGGATTATGGCAGTACTTTTTAAGGCAAATGGTTGATATTTTATCCTAGAGGCAAGGAGATGTCACTGAATATTTTTGAATATTTAGGGGAGTGATATGGTCAAATTTCTCCAAATTTGGAGAACTAGTGGAAAAAACAATAACAAAATTCTAATAGTCCAGGCAAGAGAGGGTGAGGACTTGAACCTAATTGATGGCAGGTCAAGGGGAGAAAAAGGAACAGATGGGAGATGTATTGTGGAGGTAAAATGAAGGAGATTTGGCAGCTGATTAATTACATGTGGGGTAAAAAAAGGGGAAGAGTGGAGGGTGACTCCAAGGCTTTGAATCTGGATGACTAAAAGAATCTTGGTGTTATTCAACAGAAGGAATAAAGACAGGAAGAAGGGACAGTTTGTTGGGAAAGATAATGAATTCTGTTTTGGGCATGTACAGTTTGGGATCTCTATGGGACATTTATTAGGAGCTATCTAGTAAATAGACAGTTGGTGACATGAGTCTGAAGCTTTTAGACATCTGTTGGAGCATGCTTTCTGCCAAAAGCAGAGCAGTTGGTAAGTTCTTGACTAGTCCTAATGTTTATTTTATTCTTTGTAAATTGGAGAAAGGGAGGTGGGGTGCTGTTATGCTGATTCTGATGAATATGGAGGAACTTACACTAAAGTAGAAATAGAAAAATAGAATTTGCACATGCTTGAAGGTTTGTAAAGCGCTTCACATTTGCTCCTCACCACCACTTTTTGAGGTAGATGCCAATAAATCTATTTTACATATGAGGAAAATGAGGCTTACAGAGGTAAATGATTTGCCCATGACAGCTTGTGTCAGGTAGAATTTGAACTCAGGTCTTCATGTCCAAGTCCAGTAATCTACTAAAGAAACAAGTGACCAATCTATATTATGTGGTGGAGGACATACACACACACTAACACATGTCTTCAATCTGGTGAAGCTAAATTTTAAAGAGTTCAAATAATAGTTCCACAGCAGTGCCCGAGGTGCCAGGATGATAGATTTAGAGCTAGTAGGACCTGTCTATTTCATCCATTTCATTTTACAGGTAAGAAATCTGAGGTCCACACATCCTTTTTTTTTCTCAGTGAGGCAATTGGGGTTAAGTGACTTGCCCAGAGTCACACAAAGCTAGTGAGTGTTATGTGTCTGATGCCAGATTTGAACTCAGGTCCTCCTGACTCCAAGGCCAGTGTGCTATCCACTGCACCACCTAGCTGCCCCCTTGAGGGCCATACATCTTAAGTGACTTCTCTGGGGTCACACAAATAATGACCAAGCTTGGATTTAAATCCACAATCTCTAGCACTAAGTCCATACACTTGCTATCATGCCTCTCAGGTACAAAGGAATGGTTAGGGGAAACTGCCTGGATAAAGTAGATTTAGGATTTAGTCTGATTAGGGCTGGGTAGATAGGATTGTGCTGGGGAACGGGTAGGATGTTATAGATAGAGGAGACAGTCCTGGTAAATGATCAGAGGCTAGAAGTGAGAGGATTGTTGTGAATCAGGGCTGGCAAAGGTGGGAGTAGAAGGGGAAGGCTAGGAAAGCAGGTTTGCTTGCCTGGACTAAGGTTGTAAAAACTCACAGGTTAAGTAGCAGAAATGAGGATGAAATGTTTGAAGGCCTAGGACTGAAGTCTTATGATGGCCTAATCCAGATCCTTTAGGAGTGGTGTCACTAGAGGTATTTTTGGGCAGGTAAAATGAAGCTTAATTAAGAGCGATTCTCTATAAACATGTAAACTAGATTAAAGGAGAGGAGAGCCTGGAAATGCTGAGATTTCAATGTAATAGGAAATTAACTGGTTGAAACTACAACTGTAGTGATAAAGTGGAAAAACTTTACTTGAGAGATGTTAGGACTAAAAATATGGCAAAGATGTGGATCTTTGAAGTACTAATGAAGTGTCAAACATTATCCCCAAATCAGTTGATCAATATAAATTTAAGTGCCTGCTATGTGGCAGACATTGTGCTGGGCAACAGGGATACAAACAGAGAATGATATAATCCCTACTTTCAGGTGTGTTACATTATAACTGGGGAGAAAAATAAGTGCAATTGTAAATATTTACACAATAAATACAAAGAAAATACAAAGCAGTTAACTAGGAGGTGAGGAAAGACTAGCAGTTAGGGATTAAGGAAGGTTTGATGTAGAAAATCCTGCTTGAATTAAGTGTTGAAGGGATTCTAGGAGGAAGAGTGAGGTGGGAGTGAACTCCAGGCATGAGGGACCATGCCAAGTCATAGGGGGACAGGCAGTAGACAGAGAGAAAGCCAGTTTGGCTGGAGAGAGAGGCTAGAAAGAGATGGAGGCTAATTGGGAGGGGCTTTAAAAGCTAAAGAAACAAATTTATATTTTATCTTCAAAGCAACAGGGAGCCACAGCAGTTTATTGAGTAGAGGAGTGACATGGTCAGATGTTCATCTAGGCAGCTATTTGAAAGTTAAGGGGGAAAAAAAGCAGTTACACCTCTCTCTCTCCCTCTCTCTCCCTGCTTTTAACTCAGGTCCTCCTAATTTCAGGGATGGTGCTGTATCCACTGAGCCGCACCTAGCTTCCCCCTCATGCAGTATTCTATTTAGTTTTGGGGCTTTTTTTGTTTGGTTGGGGGTTTTTTTTAGGCAATTGGGGTGACTTGCTCAGGATCACACAGCTACTAAGTGTCAAGTGTTTGGTCTGAGGCTCGATTTGAACTCCAGTCCTCCTGACTTCAGGGCTGGTGCTCTATCCACTGTACCACCTAGCTGCCCCCTGATGCAATATTCTAAGGGAGAGGTGATAAGGACTTTCAGCTAAGGTGCTAACTCTGCAACTAGAAGGAAGGGGTTGGATGAAAGTCATATTGTAGAAGGAGACAATTATAAGGGGCTTGGGGAGTGGAGCAAAATGGTAGTGGAGCATCCTAAATTGTAAATGGTATTTTCTTGCCTGGACAGGGAAAAATAAGACAGGAGAATAAAAGAGTTCATATTAACAAAAGCAGTTATTGAGTTCAATCCCTTAATATAATGCATTTTTCTTTGTATATAAATGATTATTTGGACTTTCAGGTTTTTCTCTACTTATGTTGATGGAATTCTGTTTATTTACTGTTGTTGTTCAATCATGTCACACTTTTCTTGACCCTATGAACTATACTGTTCATGGGGTTTCCTTGGCAAAGATACTGAAGTGGTTTGCCATTTCCTTCTTCAGTGCATTAAGGCAAACAGAGGTTAAGTGACTTGCCCAGGGTCACACAGCTAGTATGTATCTGAGGATAGATTTGAACTCAGGTTTGCTGACGCTAGGCCCACTGCTCTACCACTGAGCCACTTATCTGCCTTATCTACTACCCATACCCTATTGAACAGTCCCCAACGGGATCAGCAACATACCTTGGCTTAATAGGTCTATATTATGTAGCTAAAGAACAGAATTACACTGACTGGTTTATTTGAAAAGTAAATTCATGAACTTGGCCTCACAAGAGTCATGGTTGAATCAACTCAACCAGATATTTAAAATAAAAACGTGCATTTAGTAAAAATACCAAAGCACAATTATATGCCAGAATTCTGTGAAAGCAGTAAATGATTGAAAAGAATACAAATCATCATATCCCTCAACTGAGTGACACGCTGGTAAGAGCTACTACTTTTTAGGAAGTTTATAGTCAGATCATCAAAAAAAAAGTTTTTTAATCTGAGTATTCAGTACAAAAAAAAGTAATTCTACTTATTCTGCTAGATGTAGTAATCTGAAAAATATAAGAAAATCCAAAATATGTAGATCAAAGGATAGGGTTGGCAAATTATATAGAAAAGAAATCACATAAATTTCTAATTAAAATTATTCACAAATAGAAATACCAGTTGAACTTTATTTGGAGAATATTGCTTTTAAGATTTCATGAATATGGGAAGTTCTCATGAAACATCCTGAAGATAACAGGCAAATGATTCTAAGGAAGAAAAAAGAGGAACCGTCTAAAGAGATTTACATGCATGTATAGGGAACTAATCCACCAATTTAATTTAAAAAACAAAAAATATGTAAAAGAAGGTAGAAACAAGGGCATTTAACTGTGGATGACTACAAATGAGTGGCACAGTCCCGAAAAAATAGCTAAATCTCATAATAAGTTGAAGCGGTGAAGGGTGGCTTTAGCCCCTCCCCTGTGAAGGGGAGGGGCTTTAACTAGATTGAGAGAAAAAGAAAGATAAGTATGATTTAGAGTAGATTGCTTTCAGAGTAGGTGGTAGGATTTTAACAAATGGAGGAGAAAAGAGAAAGACTCAGTTTTTGTTTTGCATTCTCTCCTGTCAAGGAGAATGATCTTCAGACTAGGAAGGAATGAACAAAAGTAGTTAATGGGAAAGTGAAAGTGATGAATGAGGGGATGGCAAGAGGATCAAGGTACTGAAAGAAATAGTGGCTTTGATTGCTAGTTTGCAGTCAGTAATTTTTTTTTTAATGGTAGAGAAATGGGAAAGTGCCACAGGACAAAAAAAAAAAAGCAAACATATTCATATCATGAGGTGGTAGAGAGTAGAATCTTCAAATTAAGCCATAATTTCACTTTCTTCAGCATTCTAGGGCATATTACTAAAGGGGTGGTTTAAAATCATTTAGAAAGAGAAATGGCAATTACTGAGATCACATGGGTTCATCAACAATATGTCATGCCAGAATAAATTAATTTACTTTTTTTGGATGTAGACCCCATTCCCATTCCAGAGACAACCCTTTCTAGAATATAACACTCTGATGCTTTCTCTAATGCAGTGATTCTCAAAGTGTGGTCCTTGGACTCCTAGAGATCTTCAAGACCCTTCCAGAGGGTCCAAGAGATCAAAACTATTTTCATCATAATACTAAGACATTATTTGCTTATTAAAATAATCCTCCCTTTTCTAAATACATATCTGGGTAACGTTAGATTTTCTTCATATCCTTCAGTTAGAACAGTGTACCACAATAAATGCATGAACAGATAGAAAAATCCAGCTATCTTCTAAAAAACTTTAGTACAGATTCAATGATGAACTATGTGTCTGTTCTAGTATTAGCCTAGCTAAACTCAGGGAGGCTCATCACTGAGCTAGGGGATGATTCATTTTTCAGCTATAGTAATTTCTGGGTTTTTTTGAGGGTTTTTTTGTTTGTTTGGTTAGGCCATGGGGTTAAGGGACTTGCCCAGGGTCACACAGCTAGTAAGTGTTATGTATCTGAGGCCAGATTTGAACTCAGGTCCTCCTGAATCCACGGTCAGTGCTCTATCCACTGCGCCACCTAGCTGCTCCCTATAATAATTCTTCATGACTATCTAGTGGTAGGTACACCAGTGAAATTATGGTATGTGTATATGTAATGTACATGTGTACGTTAAAATATATGTAATAGATCACTGGATATGTTTTCAAAAGACCTGAGTTCAATCCTAACCCTGCTTCTTACTTGCTGTGAGACACTAGGCAAGTCATCTGACTTTCCTTAGCCTTATTTTTTTTTCATCTGTAAGCTGAGGGAGTTGGATGGAGCGAAATAGTGGATAAGATTGCTTCCAGCTCTAACTTTCCAAAATTCAGTGATCTCTCAGATGAAGCCATCATTTATGTATGATTAAAGTGCCCTAAGTGCAGATTCATGAATAATGTATTGTTCCCATCTAATTGTTATGTCTTTTTATTCAAAGTAACTACCAATTATGGTACAGTACAGTGCTATTATCTAGATGACTTTAAAGCTGCAAATAAACACTGCATCATGTGAATAGCTTTGCTGTGGCCCTGCCTGCTCCCGTCTGCTACAATGAGAACCATTTGTTTACTGTCTTTGCATATGCTCTTAGATCATCCCCGTTGTTTCTTATTGTCACCCACTTCTTGCTTCATCAGCCAACATGTATCTTTTCCCATCATTCAAAGGCCTTTCCAAGTCAACATTAGGTATGATCTTCTAGAATTGGAAGACTTCAGAAATCATTCTGTCCATTTTATAGATTAAAAAGGGTACACCAGGAGTTAGTGGCAAAACCAGGACAAGAACCCAGTTTTCATTTCCAGTCCAATTGCTCATTAGTGTATTAGATTTTTTTAACAGCTTTCCAACCACTTACATATGTTTTTTTCAATATTTTACATATTTTAAAATCATTTTCTTATCTATATTAAATTAAAACCACTCTGAAATCAAGAACCATGTAATCTATCTCCAGTTCTGTCATGTTATTGGGTATTTTGTAAAATGCCATGCCTATGGGCTTGGAAGTTTGATAAAGTTAATCTCTATAGGCATTAAAACCAACCCCACTCTTACCTGAAGCATTTATGACAACTGATAATAATGGTCTATTTCTCATACTTTATGTGAGCCCAACATGAATTTTCATTGTGTGATGGGGGCTCAAGCCTGGCATTTGCATAAAACTCCTAATTGGAAGAGAGAGTGATCCCTTAATGCTCTTGACCTCTGTGAAGGGTGGAGTTGAGAGCTTGGAAAAGGAGAGATTCTGGGCTTCTGACTTTTGGCTTTTAAAGAAGACATGAGGTTCCAGGCTTTCTCCAGGGAGAGATTCCTTGAGGGAGAGAAATACTGGGAAGAGGCCAACATGAAGAGGATTCTATTACCAGTTTGCCACACTAAAGACCTTAGGGAATTTCCCCTTGGCTGAGATTAAGGACTTTCTCTTGGCTGTTCTCACCGCCAGTTGGAGAGTCCATTTGTTCTGTGTGTTGTCCATTACATTCTAATCTGTACAGACTCTCTAATTTCTATTTGCTTTCAGCTTGGATAAATGGACTTATTTGCTATGCATTATGTGTGATGGTCTATGTGGAACTGGCATTTGGTGGGAAAGAATCAGTTAAACTTTCAGATAGAGCATCTCTGTTAAGGGATGGTGCCTAGAAGAGTGGCTTGACCTGAAAATTCATTTCCCTAGACTTTCAATAATTAGGGGGGATGGGACAGATAGATATAATTCCAACCTAGTATCCTGTGTCTGAGAAGAGGACAGTGACCAGCTGCAATCTCCTGAAGGCTTTCCCTGCAGAAATCAAAATCTTCCTTGGAGAGGGGTGGAGGAGTATCCAGAGGTTGCTATCTGTTCACTCGTCCCTATGAGCCACCTTAAGATAGACTCGTGTAGACCCATATAACCTACAACTGGAGTCAAGGATGGGCAGAGCAGCTGTAGCACAGAATGACCTCAGCCCCTGGGCAGCTCCGCATTCTCTAAGGAAAATAAGTGCAGGTGGATCCAAACCAAAGAACCTCATCTTCAAATCAGAGTTTGAGAGCTCTTTCTGCAGTGTAGGATGTCCCAAAAGTCTTAGTGAAGTTTTAAATGTATGCTTAAAACTGTACTAAGGTTTTTGGGACACTGTACTATGCTCTCTCATAGTTCAGTGACCTTCTAGTTCAGTCCATATCCCTCCCTCCAAATAGGCATGTGAGAGCTAGTCAATCCAACAACAGACTTTTATTTAATTAAAACAAGGCCAGCTAAAACAGTCAAGTCACTCAAGTATTCACTGGGATTATTCTATCTCAAATCAGATAATCTTAGATGTCAAATCTCCTATCTTTTAAGTGAATTGATTTCCTGGTACAAGAATACTTCCACAAAGCACTAATCTATAAAACACATATAATGAAACAATGTTACTTCAGACAGTTAGCTACATCAGAGCATTTAATGAACAAGCATTATTATGTCTTTACTATATGCCAACCACTGGAGATAACAAAACCAAAAGTGAGTTTACCTTGAATTTATGATCTAACCAAGGAACACAACAAGTATATATATTTGTTCAGTCATTTTGGTCATGTCTGACTCTTTGTGCCCCTATTTAAGGTTTTCTTGACAGAGATACCAGAGCGGTTTGCAATCTCCTTCTTCAGTTCATTTTATAAATGAGGAAACTGAAGGTTAAGTGACTTGCCCAGGGTAACACAGCAACTAAATGTAGAAAGTGGTACTTGGAATAAAGGTAGAGATTCTAATAGGGGAAATTGAAGAGGGACTATTATAAATGGGAAATACCATTAGGCTAGGACAGCCAAAATCCAGGCAATAAAAAGCTTAAAATCAGCCTGAGGTTCCTAAAATAATCATAGGAAAATATGGGGAGTGTGCTGCACTGGGCAGAATTGTACTGGACATACTGAGACCTGAGATGTGGAGCTTCAGGGAAACTCCTAAAATTTACAGGTGGTAATCTGCCAGCAAAGGAGAATTGATGGCTGCAATTGTTTGATGGAGCCGAGAAAGATAGAGTGGACACACTAAAAGAAAGGTTAGCACATGATCAGATCTGGGGCAGCTTCCTAAAGGAGGAGATCCAAATGTGAATACGGTTTCTCCAGGCACTAGGGATGGGTTTGATGAGACTGAGCATCAAGAAAGAATCCAGGACACCCTGGAAAGTACAGAAGAGGGAAATCATTTAAGATCAGCAATGGCTCTCAGACGAGTTAGGACATTATCTATCTATCTGTAGAAGTATATATACATACATATGTACCTATATCTATATGTATATTTGAGGCAGCATAGCCTAGTCAGTTAACAAGCATTTCTTAAGTGCTTTCTATGTGCCAGGCCCTATGCATAGGAGAGTTGGCCCAAGAGTCAGAAAGATGTGTGGTCCAAGTGCCACCTCTGACACATACTGATTGTGTGTCTCTGGGTAAATCACTTAATCTCTTTGTATCTCGGTCAACTCTTTAAGATAAGTTTTCTTAACTTGTTTTTAAAATATTTTGATAACTTTCTATTGGTTTTCTTTGTTATCCAAAAATCTTATTTTATGCATTTGAAAACCTTTTTCTCTTTATTTCACATATATAGATTACATATACATATCTTCATATGTAGAGTTTATATTCATATATACATGTACACTATCCACAGCTTGCAATGTACAATCTATCTCCTTGAGGAACAGAGATAGAAATGTTCAAATCACTACTATAGCCCAGAGGGGAGAGCAGTTGGGTTAGTGAAACCTGGAGCCTGAGCCTGGGGGTTTAAGAGTCAAATCTCCCTTTCCTCTCATACCCACCTTGAAGAAACTGGCAGAGTACAGCAATAAAAGTAACACAAGTCAATGAAAACCCCTCTTTGGATACTCTGATCCAGTTAATTGTGCACCTGCCTAGTAGTTGTAACTATAGGTCAGACATCACATTGATATAGTTTATGTTGATGCCAGTGAGTCAAAGTCAGGTCACTGAGAATGCTAGAACATATGTCAACTCTAGCAGCAACTTGGTGTCTAGAGTAGTTCCCTCTTCTCCATCCTAACCCAGAAACTACCAAAAAGTTACTGCAGGAACTCTAAATCCATGGCAACAAAAAGGGTTTAATAATTGTGACTTTAGGTATAAATCATCTCTTTCTGAAGATAGATTCATGAGACTGACTTTATGCTAAATTTAGATCACTTGTCTACTAGGTCTTTTTTCTCTTAAATAATGCCTATGAAAGTATCAAAGAACTTCAAAAAAAATAGCACCTCTTCTTCTGGAGCTGCACTTCCTCCTTGCTTCAAGGAGCAGTGGGGACTTTGGGCTGTGGATCAAGATAGAAGGGGTCACTGGAAGTGATAGAATCTGTGGTCGAAGGGTCAGCATTCAAGGGAAGAGAGGTTAAGATGCTGGAATGCACATTGTTTGGGGCGAATTTCTTGCTGCTGAGTTCCCCCATTGTTCTATGATGGCACAGTTGTGGCCATTGAAGGTTAGTGATCCCTGCCAGGACAAGATAGCTAGGGCCAAGAATATCATCTGCTAAGTATTCTGCCTTGCCCTGAGTCTGTCTCCTGTGGCATGAACCCGAGTGTCAGACCTAGGGAAGGTTCCAGCTCCTCATCAGAAGACCACTCTACTAGACGTGTATGAACAATAAATGGGTTGTGGAGTACTAAAACAATTCCAACTGTGCCTTTCCTGGGATTCATAGTTTTAAGGCAGCTCCTATGATGAGGAGAGGGGAAGGGAGCTCCTGAGGACTAGAAGGGCTTCAGATTCTTTGACGTTCTATTGCATTAAGCATGGTATATTAATTATTATGTGTCACTTGTTTGTTTTTGGTATCCAAAACATTTGTCATCCTCTATGGAGAACTAATTCCATTATGCCAAGGTCACATAACTAGGCTTCAAAGAAATAAAGCACATCCAAGAAGTCTGGCCAGTTGAGTTGGGAGCTCAGACACAAATTCTAATTGGGTTAGAATTCCCAATTCCACTGATTTCACATGCTCCTTGCCGAAAAGTTAGCTCTGCCCTGCAAGAGGTGAAGCGGAGAAATAGAAGGTCACTAACATGAAAATCATAGAGAGTACGGCATTTATGCCATGCATCGGCATAGGCAAATTCTCAGGATAACTATGAGACTCCCCAGGGCCCATATCCTTTTTGGGAAGCAAGATTGTGTTGAGCAGCTACCAACACCACCTGGTGGTGGCTAAAATAACAGTATGAAAAGCATTTTATTTAAAAACAAATTTGCTACTTTAAAATTATTTTCTTTCATTTTCTGGAATGTAGGTTTATCATTTTAAAGGTTACATATTTTCTTTAAATGGAAGAAAAATGGACACATTTCTACATATATAACATCTTTATTAAATACATTTTGTCAGGGGGAATGTCCTCAAGTCACAGTTTATATAAATTTATTAACAATATCAGAGAGGAAAATTTTAAATGTGATTTAAATGATCTCACTGAAGGATGAGAACACCTTTTAATCTACACATTGGAATGACCTAGCCACAATAGAAAATAAAGGCAAAATGTCTTTTTTGCAAAGGAAAGTTACATTAAGATTCCACTTGCAAATTATTTTATTGCAAAAATTCCTTTCCAAAGAAATGGATGTTCTTCTTTTTCCCTGACACCTATCCATACTTGAAGCAGTGGTAAATTCAGAAGAGGAAATCCAGTTTAGTTATTCCCTATGAAATATAAGGGATAGAGCTTTTGTTACATGGCACAGCATCAGAGGTTGGAGGAGGAAACGTTGGAATTTTAAGTGGTAGCAACCAACCATGAGAATGGATTGGCTTAAAACATATCTACTCCCTATTCATAGCATCTCAAGAGTTGTAGGGGACCTCAGAGGTAATCTAATCCAACTGGCACCTGAGAGAGATACCAGCACTATTCCCAATCTGAAGAAAACTTAGGATCATAGATCTAGAGAGCATGAGAAGGGGTCTCAGAGGTCACCTTGTTCAATGTCCTCATCTCATTCTCAAGATGAGAAAACTGAGGTCCATATTTGTCAAGCAATTTAGCCAAGGTCACAGAAGTGAGCAGCAGAGCTGGGATTTGAACCCAGGCTCTCAATCCAGCTCTTTTGTCCCTGCACCATGTTGCCTCTCCAACTATACAAGAACATGAAAAGGTAAATATCCTCCTTATTTAGAATATCATCTATTGGTTCCTAAGTGAGCTGTGACCAGTGCAAGATGAGGTCAATATGTCTAGCTGTATGCTAGCTGAAGTCTGAACACAAAGAGAGCTCAGGAAGAAAGGGGCAGGAGGTTACCAAGTGTGAGTTTAAATGAATAGAATTCCTTAAAACATTCATAGATCAGAGGTAAAAAAATTTGAACGTTGCCAGACACAAAGTAAATACTTGTTAATTGGACAAATTCTCACATATTTGTAGAACTCTAGATATTTCAAATGTTTTTGTACAATATACACTCTATTAATGATATTTTGCTAAGTTTAATATGCCATATATTTAATGCCACATTATCAAACTACTAAATGTGAAAGTAATAGCACTACAGTTTTGGTTAAGTTTTCAGTAAAAAGCTGTAGCTGTTTAAACAAGAGAGCAAAATATTGGGTTTATTCAAGAACTGGTTCTCATATAAAAAGTTTAATATTAATGAACAATATTTGTCACTTTCAATTTTAGATACTATAGAAATTTACAGGACAAGGCTAGTTTGCTGATCATATTGCATATTTGAAAGAAAAAATGAAAAGGCTGAATTCTAGAGCGTGACTTTAAATATATTTGTGATTAAAGTTAAATAACACAAAAATCAAAGCTTGTTTTCCCCAGCAGGACCTGAAATAATGTATTGAGTTGGTTGATCTTTTTTACACTATGAAAGAAAACAAACCAGTCATGATTTAATGGTATTTTAGAAAAAAGAAAATAATTCAATGACAAAAATCTGAGGTTGGTAATGAACACTTTCTACTATCAGAATTAATTACTAAATTAATCATATTATCTAAAAAGGCTGACAAATTCTAACTAGTATAAAGAAGATACTAAATATCATTAATGAATATATAACCATTGTGCATACAAATAATCTCTGGTTTTATACCCACTAAACTTCAGAATTCTGTAAACTGTGAGGCATTCAATATGTTTAACATGGCAGGATATTAATTACACATCTCATTATTTTATTTTGTTCAGTCCTTTCCCCATTAAACATGCAAACACTGTCATAACCATCTTTGGCTTCACTTCTACCAGGTCGTCCGGTAGGGCATATATCCGGGCACCAATCTTTCGAGCAACCGAAATGGCATATCTTGAAAAGACAAGAAAGACATCTCATTTCTGGTCCTTATTGTCTACTGCAATTCCACTGAATATATTTTAAGTAAGTAATGAAATATGTTGGTAAATAAAAATAATTTTCTGGAAGTCTCTGGATCACAAACTCTATTACAACAATTTCCCCCACACTCTGTTACAATAATATCAGTTTTATGAATAAAGTCTGTTTTTCTACTAGAATGCCCCAAAATTCAAAGGATACCTTATTTGCAAATAGACCATCAGCACTTACTTAGCATTATTCAGCTTGTCTTCATCGGACAGGTTTTCTCTCTTGACCATTTCTTTGCGAATTGCATTTGGTGCGATGGCATCTATTAAATCTAATACAGGTAAACTCGTGCTAATAGATTTATCCTAAAAAACAAGCAGTGAAGATTCATAAATTTATTACTACTAACCTCTTTAACCATCAGAAATGCCTCTTTTGACTACATAAATGAAGGCATTTACACACTTCTCTTAATCTAACTTTACATCTCTAGCCAACCCCCCAGTATACATCATTTTAGCAGATCATTCCAAAATCTCCCTTTGGTAGCACATTAATACCATAGTCTTTTATGCTAATTATAATGCCACTACCTGTACTAGGAAGTACTATTAGGGAGCTTTATAAAGCACTAGCTAAAATTATTATGTAGCATATGAACAATGTCTCAATAGGCCAGCTGATATTATATAATAACTGTTCATGTTTAGATGCCACTTCAAGGTTTACAGAAGGCTTTCCTCACAACAACTGGGAAGTGTAGGGAGTTCAAGTATTAATATGCCCACTTTACAGATAAGGAAACTAAAAGTCAGAGAGGAGTCCCTAGCCCAGGGTCCCACAGCTAAGTATCAAACCAAGACTCTGAATTCTGGCCTCAAGGCTGATGTTCTTTCCATTAGAGTATGCTGTGCAATGCATAGATTATAATCCTGATAGGGGCATCAAACTGTCTGAAACTCCAGAAGGTTCTATAAATCAATGCATTTCATCCTTCAGATTGTTGATTCCTAAGTCTATGCTTAACGTTTCTCTGGGAAAGATAAAACATAAGATCAGCCAAACAAGGGAGATGAAGGATGGACTACAGGCAGAAGCCAAATACGTGTCAGTCAGTCAACAAACACTTATTAAGCACCTACTATGTGCCGGCTACCATAGGAAGCCCTGGGGATACAAACAAAGGTATTCTCTATCTGGGGTGCAGAGGAGAGGGAGATAATATGCAAACAGCTATGTAAAAACAGGATATCTACAGGGTAAATTAGAGATGATCTCAGAGAAAAGGCACTAAGATTAGGGAGGCCAGGAAAAGGTTTTTGTAAGGGGTGGGATTTTAGGTGAGACTTGAAGTTAGGCAGCAAAGATGTGGAAGGAGAGCATTCCAGGCATGGAAGGCAGCCTGTAAAAATTCCTAGAGTTGGGAGATGGCATGCAGGGTGTGAGGAATAGTAAGGAGGCCAAGTGTCCAGAATCCATGGTGGTGAGTAAGGTGAAGGAGGTTGGAAAGGAAGGAAGGGACCACGTTGTAAAGTGCTTTGAAAGCTAAACAGAATTTTAGGTTGGATCATGGAGGCAGTAGAGAGCTACTGGAGTTGATTGAATGGGGGGTGGATTTGACATGGTAACACTTGCGCTTTAGGAACATCAACTTGATATTTGAAGGGAGGAGGATGGAGCAGAGTGAGGAGAGACTTAAGACAGAGACCAGTAGGTTACTGCAGTAGTCCAGGCAAGAAGTGTTAAGAACTTGCAGCGGGGTGGTGGCTGCTTCAGAGGGGCATGTATAGGAGGTGTTATGGAGGTAGAAATGACAGGGCTTGGAAACTGATGGGAAAAAGATGGAAGAGTTGAGGACGACAGGCTGCAAGCCTGGGTGACGGGGAGGAGGATGGTACCTGCACTAGTAATAGGGAAGTTAGGGAAAGGGAGATTTGGGGGTTGAAGGATAATGAGCTCAGTTTTGAACATGTTGAGTTGAGGATGTCTATCAGCCATCCAGTTTGAGATGTCTGAATATCAGCTGGCTATATGAAACTAGAGGTCAGGGAGAAGTTACAGCTAGACAGAGAGATCTGAGAGTCATCTGCATAGAAATGCTAGTTGAATCCATGGGAACTAATTAGGTTATCAAGTGAAATTATATAGAGGGAGAACAGGACCCAGGAAAGAGCCTTGGGGCACCTCCGTGGTTATTAGGTGTGATCTGGATGAAGATCCTACAAAGGAGGAGACTGAGAGGTGGTCAGACAGGTAGGAGAGAGAAGAGAGAAGAGAGCAGTGTCACAAAACCTAGAGAAAACAAGTGGCAAGGAGAAGGCACTAATCAACAGCATCAAATGCTGCCGAAAGGTCGAGAGAGATGAGAATTGTGAAAACGCCATTCGATTTGAGCAGGAAGAGATCACTGGCAACTTTGGAGAGAACAGTTTCAGTTGAATAAGGGTAGAAGTCAGACTGCAGGGAGTTAAGGAAGAGAGTGGGAGGAAAGGAAGTGGAAGCATCAATTACAGACAGCTTGCTTAAGGAGTTGAGCTACAAAAGGAAGAAGAAATAGAGGGAAACAGTGAGCAGGGACAGATGAATCAAGTGAAGGCTTTTTGAGGGTGGAGGAGATTTGGGTGTGTTTGTGGGCAGTAGATAAGGAGAGAGTAAAGATTAGAGAAAAATGGGGATGAAAGAGGGGATAATTTCCTTAGAAAACCTGCTAGAGATGTACCCCAAACCAAGTAGTTCAGCACCAGGCAATTAGGAGGAAAGGTAAAATTGCAGTCACAAAAACAGGGACCTGGGGGTTGAGGGTACATGCAAGGTA
The DNA here is from genome assembly GCF_003287225.1 of Phascolarctos cinereus. Classification (NCBI taxonomy): domain Eukaryota; kingdom Metazoa; phylum Chordata; class Mammalia; order Diprotodontia; family Phascolarctidae; genus Phascolarctos; species Phascolarctos cinereus. The sequence continues at coordinate 53,868,148 of NW_027556180.1, forward strand.
CTAAAGTGAAAGGAGATGACTCCTAAGGTGTCAGAGAGAAGTGGCATATGGAGGCACCCAAGTAAGTGACTAGGTTCAGAAACAGATGGAACACTGTTTTTGCCACGTTCAAGGAACTAGTGGTCTAGTGCCTCTTTTCTCATGTGCACTGACCCTGTCACCACCTGGTTTCTAAAGGAACATAGGACAACTATTCCACATTCTCCATTCCAGGCCTGCTTCTTTCTTTGTGTCACTTTGTCTTGGAATTCCCCTCATCCCCTTGGCTTTAATTCTGAGCTTTATGCACGTAGCTTCTAAATCTAAATCTCCAGTCCTAATCTCTCTCTAGGTAGGCAGTCCTGTGTTTCCAGTGGCCTTCCAGACATTTCATCAAGATACCCCAATATCACCTCCAATGCGATGAGCTTAAAACTGACCGTAGTACTTTCCCTTCAAGCTAGCTTTACCTCCTGACGTTCCTATTAGAAGCAGGATATCAAATATGATGGTATCATCAATAAGTCTTCCATGCTAGAAACCCTGAGGCAAAGAATCATATTTTCCTTTTATACATATGACAGACATCTTACAGCCTTTAAAAATTCTTGTTACTGCTTTCTCGCCAATATGGCAAGAGGTCTCCAATGGAGTATGCCAAGGATCTGTACTTGGCCCTCTGCTGTACAACATTTTTATCAATGACTTGGATAAAGGCATCAATGGTATGAACATCATATTTGAAGAGGACACAAGGCTGGAGAGATGGCCAACAGAGCAGATGACAGAGTCAGAATCTTAAATCCAGGACCCAGGCTAGAGCACTGTGCTAAATCTAATAAAATAAATTCAATAGAGATAAATAAAAAGCCTTATGCTTAGGTAGAAAATGATCAACTTCAAAGGTCAAGGAAGCATGGTTACAGACAACAGTCTGAAAAAAAAATCTGGGGTTTTAGTGTACTGGAAGCTCAGTGAGTCAAGAGTGAATGTTGCAGCAGCATCTTGGGCTACTTTAAGAAAGGCATCGCTTTCAGGAATAAGGAGGTAATAATCCCACTGTTTTCTGCACTCATCAGACCCCACCTAGAGTATTGTGTTCACTTCTGAGCACCGAAGTTTAAGTGGCATATTTGACTAGCTGAAGTATAACCAGCATGACCTTCAGTTCATCTCATAAGAGGACTGGCTAAAGGCACTGGAGATGTTTAGACTACAGAACAGAAAACTTGCAGAAGAAGGGGGAGGGGATCATGAAAGCTGTTTTCAAGTATTTGCAGGGCTGTCAAGTGATTATGTTAGGCCCCAGAGGGCTAAGCCAAGAGCAGTGGGTAGAAGTTTCAAGGAGGCCACTTTAGGCTTGAAAAATTTAACAATTAGAGCCCTCTCCAAGTGGTATGGGCTGCCTCAAGAGGTGGTTCTGCCTCCTTGGATGACCACTTGTTGGGTATATCAGAGTGGGGATTCCTTTCATGTATGGCTTAGACTAGATGGTACCTAGGGTCTCTTCCAACCATTTGCCCAAAGCTCCCCAGTGACTACAGGATAAAATCCAAATTCCTTAGTCTGGCATTCAAGACCATCTGTCATGAATTAACCAGTTCAGCCAAGCTATTCTATTCAGTGTCCCCCAAAGAAAACTGGGCAGAATCCACAATTCTGCAATCATTGTTCCCACAACCTTGGAATGCTATGCATCTCTCATCTTTTCTACCTGCCAAAATCATGCCCAACCAACCTTCAAAGACAAGCTTAGATCTTACCTCTTCCTTTCTGACCACCCTAACTGGAAGAGATCTCTTGATCCTCTGAACTCCTAAAATCATGTGTGACTCATACAATTGATTTTTTACTTACCTTTTACAGACCAGTTCTGTCAAATTTACCTTTTCACGTGTCTATATCTTTTCTCTACCACTGAACTATAAGAAGCTGGAGAACAAGGGCCATGTCTTATATTTCTTTGTACCCCCTCATTCCGGGTTTAGAGAAAAGGGACTTCCACATAGTAGGCACTCCATAAATATTTACTGACATCAGGCCATTTCATTACTTCCTGTTTTTGTATCTGAAGTAATTATGTAAATCTAGCTATGCTATGATGCTGGGTGACCTCAGGCAAGTTACTAACTTCTATATGGCTTCAGTTTCTTCACATTAAAAAAAAAAGGTCAGAAAAGGTAATCTCAGGCATCTTCCTGCACTAAAATTTTATGATGTGTATTCATGTCTTTACAACTTTTAATGTCCTGAATTCATTATTACTTTTCAAAGATGAGGGCAATAAAAAAAAAGTTAGATACTCGGGGAAATCTAGGGGGTTTTGTTTACTTCTTTTTGCAAATTATTTCCCCCCCCTTATAACAACCCAGTCCCTGGCTCATTGTTCTGCTTCTGACCATCATATTTTTTAACCTTCCCTTGCCCAGACCAGAGAAGAGTGGGTTTCAGAAGATCCCTTCTCCTTTTCCCAACCTCTATATTTGAATTACTTTCGCTTCTGATGCCCTGATTTTAAGAAATAGCAAATCTTCCTCCCCCTCCTCTCTCCCTTAAAGTACTTTTTTTATTATGATGTTTTCCCCCAAAATACAATTTGACTGAAGGTTTTCCATATATTATAATGACAAACACAATGAAGATGAAATAACAAAGTAGGGTAGATGACTCACTGTATGTGTGCAAGCAAACATGCTTAGGTTTCTGACTTGAGCATGCATGCAAAAACAACAAAAAACTGGAAATGCACTAAAATTAGTGAGGATGTATATGAATGTATATATACAGTGTGAATGCTTTATGATTCACTGATTAAAAGTGAATATAAGTGAATGCTAAGGGCCATTATAAATTAGATGACAAGATTTTTTTCCTGCCCGTTTTCTCAATCCCACTTGTATCTGGCTGGTTCTGTTATGCCTTGGAACTGATGTCAGTATAGTTCTATAACTGCTGTCAGGGAGCACAAAGCATTATATGTCCTACATAGCAATAATTATTATTTTTTTATTTTCTGTTTTATTTCTTAAAGGACAAAGTTATGTTTGGCTTTTTACTTGTTTTCCTTTCTCATAAAATAGACTTGCCTATTCTGACACCCTTCAGCTGTCAATATAGATGCTGAGATAACCAGCAAAAAAGTTAAAAATTGAAATATTTGGATTTTTTTCTCTACACAACACCAAATAATAGCTTTGTTATTATCATTTTTGTTGTTGTTTCTGTTATTGTAACTAAACTTGTTTTGGTGCTGCCAATATACAGCCCTACACTAAATCTATAAGCTATATGACATATTGTCCATACTTCTCATTTGATGTTAAATTTAATTTCTTTGAAATGTTCTTATATTAGTCTTTTATTTACCTTGAAGCTGGAAATTGAAGTTTTTTTATTTGCCTCTTTAAGAGTTTGATTCACCCATTTAATAATAATTTCATCAGTTACTTTTTCACCTTCTCCAAGATCTGATAATACATTCAGTGTGTACCTGCAATGGAAAAAATGCTGAAATATAATATACACCTTCAGACCACTGATATAAACATTTAAGTGCATGTTATAGAATAATCCAGTTCTAAAGAAATCTATACCTATTCATCATCACTTTGCTAATTACATTTAATAAAGTTCACTAACAAGAATCCAGAGACTTGTGTATTTTTTTTCAAAAGGTTAACAATTTGCATTGTGAAATGTTTTGTAAAATTAATCATTGAATTTTGTTTCTATTTCATAAATAGAACAAGTCTATTTTTCAGATACATTGTGGTTTACCTTAAATGGTGCTTATCAAGAATAAATCAAATTTTAGAATGAACATTTTCTGTTTTGAATTTCCTTTATTCTCTATACAATATGAAAACAACTATAAAATTTAGTTTAAGTGACTGGATGAAAGAACAATTTGTGGTTATTATATTTAGCTCTTACTTATCCTTACCTTCTCATCAGCTGCCATAGCAATGCCAGGGTAAGAGTAGGATTTCCTTCATGTAAGTCCTGCCCACCAATCCCAACCAAGGAGAATTTGGCCTTATTCTTTCCAAGTTCCACTGCATAGTTACAATTTTCAAGCTACAAATATAAGTATAAGCCTTACCATAAAGATAAAAGACAAGTATCCATCAAAATTCTGCTAGACTAATATGGTTAATGATCTAAGCATCTTTTAGAATCTTATGTAATTAGTACTAGTTCTGCTTATACCCCAAATTGAGAACTTGAAAGCATCTGTGCTTTTAAGAATTAAACATCATTCTTATGAAAAAATGCTATAAATCACTACTGATCAGAGAAATGCAAATTAAAACAACTCTAAGGTACCATCTCACCCCTACCAGATGGACTATTGTGACAGAAAAGGAAAACAATGAATCTTGGAGGGGGTATGGAAAAATTGGGATGCTAATGCACTATTAGTGGAGTCATGAACTGATCCAACCATTCTGTAGGGCTATCAAACTGTACATACCCTTTGACCCTGCAATACCACTACTAGGTCTGTATCCCAAAGGGATCAAAATAAAAGGGAAAGAATCCATTTGCACAAAAATATTTATAGCAGCTCTTGTAGTGGTGGCAAAGAATTGGAAACTGAAGGGATGTCCATCAATTGGGGAATGGCTGAATGAGTTATGGTATACGATTGTGATGTAATACTATTGTGCTACAAGAAATCATGATGAGCAAGATGATTTCAGAAAAACCTGGAAAGACTACATGAACTGATGAAAAGTGAAGTGAGCGGAACCAGGAGAATAGTGTACACAGTAACAGCAATATTGTATGATGATCAGCTGTTAATGATTCTTAGCAATATAATGATCCAAGATAGTTCCAAAGGACTTATGATGAAAAATGCTATCCACCTCCAGAGAAAACTGATGGAGTTGAATGCAGATGAAGCAGACTCTTTTTCATTTGTGCGTGTGTGTGTGTGTGTGTAGTTTTTTTAGTTGTTGTTCTGTTTTCTTTCACAGCATGACTAATATGGAAATATATTGTGCATGACTACACATGTATAACCTATATCAAATTGGTTAGGGAGGAGGCAGGGGAGGCAGAGAATTTAGAACTCAATTTTTTTAAATGAATGTTAAAAATTATTTTTACATGCATTTGGGAAAAATAAAATATTTTTAAAAATTAAAAATCATTAAGTGATTGAAATTCTATAAATACAAGGCTATAATATTATTAATTCTCTCTTATTTCCAGTAGTCTTTATAGATAAATATACTCTGTTTAAAAGACATTTATACTCCAAATGTACAGAATTTTAAAAGTAAGGGAACAGATGCCCAATGTTTAGAGCTTCATAGTGTGCTGGCTGTAGTACTTCCTCTTTAGTGGGAGGATAGGCACTGGATACAGTTTAATTTTACAATTTAAAATGGGAGATGCTTTCGGAAAGCCTACAGAAATCTACTAATTTAAAATGGAAATTAATACATGGGAATATGCTACATAGCCAAATTAGCTGCAACATGTGTGGGGAGTAAAACAGAAGAGTTTGAGGGGGGGACCTACTGCAAGGTTGCAAGCTTGGGGCTTAGGAAGATGGTGGTATCACTGACAATTACAGCCAAATTGGGAAAGAATGTTAGTTTGAAGAAAAAGGTTAATTCCTTTTTTGAAATGTTTGGTTTTAATAAAAATAGCCAACTAAACACATCCTAAAGGTACCTAGAAATACCAACCAGAAAATGGATTAAGTTTGGAATTGTGCCATGTTTATAAGTAGTAACCAAGGTCAGGAAAGTGGATGAATTCCCTTCTAATACTGTTCCCTGCTGTCCTTAGAGAACAGCCACACTTACTGGACATAAATAAGAAAAACCTTCAGAGGACAAATAAAACAAGCAGTTAAAAAGGTAGCATAGCATCCTGGAATTAGGGAGGGAACAATAGCCAAGAGTTTCGAGAAAACCACTATCTCCAATGGTTTGAATAGAAGTAAAAATTATTATCTTTTGGAAGAGTGGGAAAAGTGACAGATTTTCAAAATCAGCAAATTTAAAAGTGGTGAAGAATGAATGGATAAGCATGTTAAAGTTTATAAAGTCTATAATTTTCACTTTCCTAATTTTCAATTTCCTTTTAATCCTCTTCCAATAGGAATAAAGTATCGTTGCAAATACAGCAGTTCTTTGTTTACAAGTTCCAGGAAAAAATTCCCGTAGTACCCATATATGCATAATACCATTTATTTTTATTGTTGCCCCATGAGTTGCCACTGTTGTTTTATATTTTATAACTTTTCATCTGTTTATTTATTTGTTAGTTTCATCTTCTTGTTCTATTCAAAGGGGTTTTCCTACCATTCCTCAAATTTGCCTTTGACTTTCCTTTTGCTCATACAATTCTCTCTGCCTACAATATCCTCCTCGTTGCCCTGTCATTCCTAGCTAATGGAAACACATATATTCTTCAAGGCCTAGCTCAAATCCCACTTCTTCCCATGACTATCTATGCTAGAAATTATCTTTTCTTCTTCTGATATCTTTTAGCCCATTATTCATAAGACATAGGATATACTGCTTTATATTATAGTTATTTGAGTGCCTGTCTTATTTTCACAAATAAATTATAAACTCCTTAAAGGCAAGGACTATAACTTAATATTATTTGGATTACCCATAACATCTGTCACAGTGTTTCACATATTGTACAAGCACTCAAAAATACTTATTGAATGAATGAACATCACCTAAAAAGGCTAGGTGAGTAGATACAGAATTTGAGGGACGGATTAGTAAGGGAAGAAATATATTAAAGTTTTAGATTTATGTGTTATAAAGTACCACAGGTTGGAGACAGCATAAAGTGGCTACTTTATTATGCTTGCTTCGAGATACTAATCCCAAACTACTAAAAACATATACGGAACAAAGCCAATCAATCACCTCAAGAAACGTTTGTTTGAATCAGACCCCCTTGTGAATCCCTGAATTCTTTGGGAGAGATCAGTACAGTAACAACTAGTCTATGGAATGACAGACACAAAAGTACTTCATTTACCTTTTTCATGTTACCCCCAAGTGCAGGATAAGGAGGTTTGTTGACACGGCCCCATTCTACTGGGACTCGGGTCATTTCATACAGCTGAAAGATCACTAAACCATCAGCAAGGTCACTAGGAACAATATGAATAAACAGGAAATGTTCATATTCAAGGTTAAAATTCATTCCAAGTAAGCTTCACCTATAACCAAAAATTACTATAACCCAGTTTCCTAATGCTCAGAATACTGTAGGAATATCACACTAACTCGACAGATGTTAGCTATTCACGATGAGTTATGAGGAGAACATGGAACACGTTTCACGAACCAAAAACTTTTAAGGTACAAATAGTACTTTAATGGTTCTGTGATCTTATTAGTATGAGTATGCCCTCCAAGGGTTCAGACGGTAATCCAGCCCCAACTCAAGCTGTACAATATTTTCTCATGTCCCCCATTAAATCCTCAAAGAAGACTGATTCAACGTCTTGGAGACCTCCTTCTTGTATTTAACATTTCATGGGTGATTTTAAAAGGACTTTACTGATGAGCTCAGAGAATGTTCTTCAATGTAGTCAATTCTCAATTTTCTATTCTAAGAGAATGAAGCAATAGCAATTGATCTAAAACAAATATTTGAGGATATATCATTTTCCCCAGTATTTACCTCTTTAATTATATTTGCTTAGACTAATATTAATTTAAAGGATATTAATATTAATTAAATAGTTAATTTAAGGGATTAATTTGTATCAACAAGAGGATGTTCTGGCATATTTGTGCATAGTCTCACATTCTGAATAGACCTCTCAGTGAATGCAGGTCTAAATTCCCTGCATGACATTACATGCACATGTCACAATAGTACATATATATCTATACAAGTAAATATGCATAAAAAGGAATTCAATAAATAACATCAATAAATTTACATAATAGCAGAACATCCATATATAGCAGCATATGTGCAGACAAACCAAAAAATTATGCATAGCTAACAGGCAAATATATTTGAGGCACATAAATAAGCAATAATCACCACATATATCAATGAACATAAGTAATCAGGCTGTGTCTGTAACCACTTCTGCAGTTTTTACTGTAATAACCTAAATAAGTCTGGTCACTGGCCAAATAAACCTATGTGTCTTGAGACCAGCTAACCCAGCTGTTCTATACCTAAGGTAGTTGACAGTATGGGCTGATCATAGGCCTTTTTAAAAACTGTAATCCTACCTCCTTAAGCCTGCATTTGTGGAGGGTCCAGGCTGGCTAGCAATGTTACAGTACTCTGTGGAGATTCTTGGTGCCCTAGGAGTTTCTACAGCTGAAGTTCTAGACAGGAAAAATATTGCCTCTGAGTTCAATCTCTACCTTCCCCCTCACTTAAACTGGCTGTCAGGTTTACAGTATACCAAATCTTCCCTTGAAATTTCTATTTCTGAACCATTGTCTGGTTCAGTCTCTAAAAAATTAGTAGATGGTCTCTGTTGCACTGAAGTAAATGCCCATGAATTTTTTTCCGTTTTATTATGGAGTCCAAGTAATTCTTTATTAGGCAATAAGTGGTAGTGATGAATTATTTTTAGAGAGGATCTGAGGCTATGTTATAAATGAAATAGTTTTCCAGTCTCTCTACAACTAGGTATGGAGTAGTTTTCTGCCAACTGATGTGTCACATGAAGCCCAAGATTTCTTAGTAAAACTGTCTCCTTGATTAAGGTCTTGACAATAAACTCAGGCATTACACCATGGATTGCTTCTGTCAGCACTCTTCTAAACTGAAGGTGCTAAGTGGTAAGCTCTTTTCACTTTTCCTCTAAGATTACATCTATAGTTTTTCCAGCTTGAGATGCTCCAAAACACAAGTCAATGTGTAGGCATGATTGTCACCCAAACCTTAGCAAGTATAGTATAAAATTGGCAGTATCATCCTGGTAGAATTGGCATTCCCGTACCAGAAAATGCCGGTGCTGTATGTTGTCTCTGCAGAGATTTCTGTTCTGATCTCGGTGTCCCCAACATGTTTAGGAATGTGCAATCATATCAGTTACACCATGGATCCCCTTGAGGGTGGAAAAGTATAGTTCTAGACTTTGATCTAGCCAAAGCTAGCATCTCTTTTGAGACAAAAGGCAAGAGGGGTACAGAAGCAGACAGTGTGGGAATGGGGGAGTATGATAGTGAAGGGAGATAGGCACCATGAGGAAGAGGATGGGGAAGATGAATCACTTACATATCCGTGGACTAGAGTTGTGAGCATTCGAGCAAGAGGAAACCTTAGGAATTGGAATAGTGTTGGTGGGGAGGGAAAGGGCAAGAGCTTGAAGATCTCTTTTTGATATGTCCCTTTTTGGAGGAACAGACCAACTCTTATCTGTGCCACCTTGGGATTAGTTCTCTAACATATCCAAATCAACTCAAAGTTATTGGTAAAACTTTAAAGTTAACATGTCCGTGTCATGTAAAAGTTATCAGCACCATTTTGATATTCTGCTGGTCTGGAACTATAGAGGTCTGGAATTTGTCTGGAATTTATGTATCATAGCACCAGAACCCTGACAGCAGTACCTACATGGCTTCTTCTGATTCAGCACATATTATTACCAGGATGTGAATTTTGGTTACTATATGATACAGTTTGTAAATTATTCTTCTTTGATCTTTGGGATGGTTTGTATGTCAGGTTCCCCTTTGTAATCTTATTTCCTGCTATTGCCCCTTTATACTGACTACTTATAAATTTACTTACTCTACTGACTAGCAAAGAGGGATGGAACAAGATACAATTTGAACACATGATGCATAGGGGCTGCTGTGCTGTGACAACACTGACCAGTAGGTATTTAAGATGATTTCTAAGATCAACCATCATAGATAAAGGTATCTTCCTAGATAACCCCTAGGTTGATTGGGAATTGGATTTTATCCTATGGGTTCATTCATGAGCACATCTCATTCATGTAGTGAGAACATACCTGTCCTTTGCCGAGATTTTTGACTCAATCCATTCTTCCAAGACTGGAGAATCAACAACTGCTTCAGGGGCTGCTTACAAGGTGCCTTCATGATGTTCATGGTTACCATTTGCCTCTAGTATCCTGTATTCCTCTGCACAGGTTGCATGGATAGTCAAAGTATGCAGTGATTGGGTTCAAGCTTGCTGTTTTCAGTACCTTGCTAGTATCTTGAACAGACTGGAATTGGTTCCAATCAGAGCTAACATACAGATGCTCTAAGGGTCCAGCCATGGTGTCTTCTTTCCCACTGACACCAATAACTTCATTAGCAAATTCCAATCTTACTCTGATTTAGCTCAGATATGGGTAGCATTTGTCACCCATTCCTCCAAGTTGTTCCAAAGCACGCAATGAAATTTGTGAAATACCTCTTATAAATGACTGAATAACAATGGCCACTTTTCCATGTTTGTCTACTTGCTATACAAGAGAACAGGGCTTTCTGCATCCTTAGTCTTCACTGTTCCAGCACATCCTCTACTTGCGTGGCTATCAAAATGGTCTTCCCAAAGAACATATCCCCCTCTCATTCAGTAAGCTCCACTAGTTCCCTATTGCTACCTCCAAGGTCAAATATAAAATCTGGTTTGGTTTTTAAAGCTTTTCATAACCTGACCCCTTCCTACTTTCCTAATACTCTTTCCTCCTCCCCATATATTCTACAATCCTGTGACTCATTACTGTTCCTCACACAAGACATTTCATCTCCTGACTTGGTTCATTTTTTATTGACTATGGAATGCTGTCCCTTCTCCCCTCTGTCTCTTGAATTCCCCAGCCTCCTTCAAATCTCACCTAAAATCCCATCTTATTCAGAACTCTTTCCCAATCTCCCTTAATGCCACTGCCTTCCCTCTGAGATGTCCTCCAATTTATCTTGTATATATCTTATTGGTACATAGTTGTTTGCAGGCTGTCTCCCCCACTGGAATGTGAGCTCCTTGAGGGCAGGGATAATTTTTGCCTTTCTTTGAATCCCCAGTACTTAGCATAGTGTCTGGCATGTAGCAAGTGCTTAATAATGCTTGTTGACATCACCATCACTGCTTTTGGAATCTTGTGAATCCAGGTGGAATAGACCCATGTGCAATTAATGAAGAAGTCAAATACACTTTTAGGGGGACCAGGGTGTGTTCTTTTCCTGGCACTGTCTTCCTTCCCCAGTGGTGGTCATATTGTACCAAAGCTGCATTCTCTTCCCATGTGGATCCAACTTGCATGTGTCCATCTTCTCAGCAGTTTATCTGCCTTGCCCATCCTTCTTTTGTGATTAGGTTCTGGGCTTTCAAGAACCACTCTCTTACAACTACTTCAATAACCCTAGATAATTTAGTGTAGCTAATCCTTTCAGGAAGCAATAATTGTGTCTGAGAATTAAGATTTCCATTAATACTTACAAAAGGTTTTGAACCAATTAGTTATTGATGAATTCAGGTAATTAAGTCCTGATTGTTTCAAAGATAATAGCTGACAAAGTTCAAATGAAATAGCTGTATTTTTAAAAAGACAAGTTGGTAGAATCTATAATAAAAGAAAGTAGAGGATTTTTTTTATCCACCCACCTCTGGGAGGAGATATTGGAGAAAGTCTTTTACAGACACAAGGGGAAGAATTTAGAACAATGTTTTTGAGTTCTGTCAATATTAATGCATCATTATAATTTTCAATACAAATTATAAAATAAATCACTCAAGTTATTTGGGGAAAAAACTGAAATCATGCCCAGAAGCATTATGAGTTGGCATTTCAGAAGATCCCCGATTTCACTGGTATGCTCTGTCCCTTCACTGGTGAAGATCATGACATAGTTAGCAATTTCATGATTTGTCATGTCCAAAATCTTCACCACCAGGCAGTCACTCTTGGCAATAAGCCTCTCTGAACCTTACCAGGTTGACCCTCAGATGAGAGACACAGAGCCTGTCTTTAGGCATGATATAAATATATATATTAATATATGTATGTACGAGTGTATATATTCTTGACTCTCCAAAGACCCAAGGGAGAAGTTACATGTTAGAAAAAAGTCAACAGGGATTACAGTATAAATACACTATACATAGAAGTGCAGGAATGATTTTGGGGGGAAATATCTCTTCTCCCCCTCCCAAAAAAACCCTTTTATAACACTATAACTTGGCAGATTTTGGAATATTGATAAGCATTTGTAAAATATAACTACATTCTTTTAATCAGTACAATTGAAAGTCAAAATCAATTGCTTATTTCTTGGTGAGCAATTCAAATAAGGCAGAAAGATTACTTTTACTAAAATGCTTGTTTATGTGAGCATTTGAAATCAAATTTTAACTAGCTAATTCTACAATTTCATTTTAATTTCCCTCTTAAATCTGTTGCATTGCTGGGCATCATTCATTCCTTAATTCCATGTGCTGGCAAAATTCCTGATTTTAAAAAAATATTTATTTAAAAATTCAGGATTAGTCTTTAAAGTGTTTATCCTTAACAATAAAGATGGAAAGCAATCAAATATTTACCTGTACAAGTGATTAATATATGGAGTGACACCCAAAGAATTCATCCAGTTCCGGAATGTTCTCTCTTCTTTGCTTTCTCCTATAGTAGACATGAGTTTGTATTAATGATTTGGGGGTTGGGGGAGAGGCAAGAAAGACATACTATTCTTACACTTAAGCCAACTATATGTGATTAGTTGTGGTTCCTGTGCTGTATTTCCTTTAGAAAACAATTCCCATTTTGCAAATGGCAATCATTGCTGCGGAAGTCTTTATTTGCTTTCAGCACTGCTGAGCAGAAAGTGGGGCTCCTTTGAGGCTACACTATGGGTGACAGTTGATATTTTTAGACCTGTAGTTGGAATTCAGTTTGAGGGAGGGATTCTAAATATTAATAAGAATTTTTTCCATATTAAGTAGAAATAGAAAAGCTGTCATTTGCCCCCAAAAAATCAGTTTTTCAAAAGTGGCTTCTAAATGTATGTTCTTTAGTTTTGCACAGAGAAACTACTGTAGTATGTAAACTTATACCTTGTCTATGGCAAAAGAGGGAAGGGGAAGGAGAGTGAGAGCTAAGAGAAAATGCAAAATACAGTAAAAATGCACTGTTAAGCCAGGTGTTAAGAGACATAGCTGACATTTTGATACTTAGAGGCCACCTGTGTTCTGCCGGTAGTTCCTACTATAAATGTATCAGAGCTACAGCCTTCTCAAATGCTGCTTAATCATCTCCTGTAGCTAAGATTTACTTTCTACCACATTAAGCCTACAGCGTTGGAAATCACTTTAGATAAACACCCCTAAGTACCACTATCTGGCCTGTGGCTACCATGGCCTCCTTCAGGATTCCCACCATGGCAGTATTTATATCAGTCTAAGGAAGGTAACTCATAAGATCATATAAGTATGAAGGAATAATTAAATCTCTTAAGAAATGTAGTGGGATGCATCATGGGATTTCACTGTAGTGTTCTTTCTTTCTGTGCTTTCTAGATTATAACTAGACCTATGTACTTTAATTTAACTCACAATTGACTCTCTAGATTTATTTCTTGGTGACAGTATTCTATCATCCTAGTTTGAGTCAGTGAGTACTGGAATATCCTCGAATATCATTAATCACTTGAGTCAAATTGGCAATTGACAAGGAGGGAATTTGTATCATTCAGTACTCATAACCCACAGGCTAGCCCAGCTACACACTCTGTAAGGCCTCAGACAATCATGATTCTTTCAAGACTCTCAGGGGAACAAGTCCATAATAACAGGGCCAGTTTTTCCATTCCTTTTCATCACATAACCCCAGGGTACTTTCAGACCAAGTTCCCTCATCTCAGAATCAAAAGGGCCAATCAATCTAACTCACACATGACTGAACACTTCCTCAATTATATCCCCACTCAGTGGTTGTCCTTAGTTTGAAGACCTTGATTAAAGGTGAGTATTCTACCAAACAAGGCAACCTATGCTATTTTCAAATAGATCTAATTATTAGGAAATTTCTTCTTGCATTAAGCCTAAATCTATCTCTTTTCAATTTCTAGCCATTGTTTCTTGTTCTGTCCTCTGAGGCCAACAGGGCAAATCTAATCTCTCTTCCACATGACAGCCCTTGAAATATTTGATGACAGCTAATATATGTCCTCTGAGTCTTCTTTTCTCCAGGCCAAGCATGACTAGCTCTTTCAACCAATCCTTACTGACATGTTTTCAAGGATCTAACCCTTTACCATACTGGTAACCCTCCTTTGGATGCTTTTGGATGTCCTTCCTAAAATGTGGTACCCAAACTGAACATAATACTCCACATTTTGGCTCTCCAAAGTAGAGTACAGTGGGATCATAACTTCCGTTATCCTTGACACTCTGCTTCTCTTAATGTAACCTAAAATAAAATTAGGGTTTTTGGTTGCTATATCACATTGTTGATGTATATTGAACTTGTTTTCTACTAAAATCCATAGATTTCCTCAAATGAACTGCTATCTAGTCATCTCTACTCTTTTGTGAAATTGATATGTTGAAGCTAAATTTAAACTTCACTTTAATCCCTATTAAATCATATTCAGCTCAAAGTTCTTGCCTAGTTTGGATTCTGACTGTATCACCCAATGTGCTAATTATCCTTTCCAGTTTTGTGTCATCTGCAAATCCTAACTGACTTTATTCAAATTTTTGATAAAAATACTAAATGGTACCTGGTTAAGTACTAATCCCTGTGACACTCCACTAAGGACCTTTCTCCAAATTGACATTGAGTCATTACTTGAGTATTCTGAATATAGGATGCTCTCTAGGCAGCTCTAAAATGAAATACCAAGAGTAATCTCTAGAGCCATGTTGGTTCTGAGAGTCAGGGTAGGAATGAGAAAGAGGAAGGGAGGATTTGGAGACTAGCAGGCTCGATGGCTATTTCTGCTAATGAGAGGGAAAAGGCAAATAATACAGTGGGTTTTCAATGTTTTCAACATTAATTATATCCTTTCTTAGATTATTTTGCTTTTATTTCTACTACACTACACATGGCATCTATTAGGAAGATTATTCTTTTTTTTAAATTACTTCTCTGCTTCTCAATAGACATTTATAAAACATCAATTTTTTAAAAACTGAAATGCCTAAAATCCATACTTTCCTTTTTCCTAGCAACCATTTAACAATTCTAATTATAGATATGAAATGTTTTCAAAATAATAGTCATCAACAAATATAAATACCGAAATTAAAGCTCAGTGTGTGTGACTTGGACTTGCCTTTTTTCCCCAAAAAAATAACAGAATTAGAATCAGCAAATATAGCTGGAAGGGGCCTTAGAGATCATCTAATCTAATGCCCTCATTTTATCAATGAGGAAACTGAGACATAGTGAGCCCAAGGTCACATTTATATTAAAGTTTGGAGCCAAGATTCAAACCCAGGTCTCAATTCCAAGTTCTGATCCAATCTCTTGGACTTAAAAACTATTTAGGGAATAACTCTGAAGGTCAAAATATGAATTACACATTTTCATAATGTCATGGTTCCATTTTGATTTAAAATAATAATTACCAATAAACACCAAGCAGTCATGATGTCATAAACAATGGAAAATGTCCTCAGGTTGCTCTGACACTTTTATCAGCTTCAGATTTATCAGCTTCAGATTTCTTACTGATTTTTAAATCTGAGTGTTAGCAAGAACAGCATCAATTTAAAAATAAGTGATAGCTAGAAAGTAGATAAGTTCCATAATGGAGCATTTATTTATCAAACTCTTAGTTTTACCTGTAAATAAATGCTCAAAACTTGAGACATCATACAACGTATAAGAGTGACTGGTAAGCAAAATAAAAACATGTATTCTAGACTGGGAAGAATTTTCTAGATTGGAAGTAGAAATAAAGGACACTGTAGAAACTTTAGTGGTAGAAGGCAAAATATTCTTTTAATTTATTGTCCATCCCCTTTGATAGAACTCCTAGAATGCTAAATAGGCTTGTTACATTCTTATAGAGCCACAAAATAATGCAATATTATGGACATCTATCCAGAGATAATGAATGATGTAACTCATGTGAAGAGTAGCAATTCTTCAATAATTTTGTTATTCCCAACAAAGTTTCTCTCTGAACTTGGCCAATAAACAATTTTGCTTTGTTTAATAAGAAGGATCTAGGGCTTAATTGTACTTTGAAAGATTTCTTTGGGTTTTATTAAGATACTTTCCACTAAGATTATTAGGTGGTGATTATGTCTGAATTTGTGGGGAAAATACTGTTACCTGAACTCTACTTATTATATGGCAATGATAATATGGCAAAATTTTCATTTTAATAAATAGTACATAAAAACATAAATATCCAGAAAAAAGTCATCTAAGGTTCCTCTCTGTTCTAGATTCATGGTCCTAAATATAATGATTATAGAGTCAAATGATTATTTTTAAAGGAGTATATCAGGAGATATGTTCTAAGGCAACTGATAAATACTTCCAGCAGTATCATCTTACAATTGTACATGGCAAATACTAAAGGAAATATTCAGCAATACCATTCACACTGAAAAAAATCTACCAAATGCATGCTGAATACTATAGCAAAGGAATCCAAACAAGACAAAAGGAGATAAGAGCCAGCAAGTTCAAGAATGCACCTCTAACTAGCAAGAATTCAGGGGCTAAAAATAGCAGACCATTTTTAATATGCCATTCTAAACAAATGTCTTTTATTGTAAAACACAGGAATTGTGAAATTTGCCAGAGTTGTGAAAACCTAGCCTTCCTTAAAATTTTTTTCCCAATACTTCAGTTTAAATTTCCATTTTTTATGGAAACATCTTATGGAAATATGACATTGCTGCCATTTACATATGTATAATAAGGAAACATATTCTTTAACTTTGAAGCTATTTAAATATAAAAGAAATTACTGTGGTTGTCAATTGGCACAGCAGGTATAGTGGTAGAAATGAAAATTATTTATGGTAGTGATGGAGTGATGGAGGTTATAAAAGATAATAGAAGAGGGTGTATATTCTTGACTCTTGTCCTCATTACCAAAGTCAAGGGAGGAGTATATGTGAAAGGGAGAAGTCTGGGAACTTCAGTTTTCACTTTTCAGGAATGGAAGAGGCTGCCATTCTCTGACATAAACAAAAAGAAGGGTCATCATTAACAATGGTGACTTTTTCCAGAAACCCCATTGTAGCTGTCATATTTTTTTCTTTTAGATTCTTAAACTAATATGAATAGATCTATAAAGCATGAGAAAATAGGAGGGTAGACAGGACAGGAAAAATAGAGAGAGAATTTTTGTCTTTGTTGATTTTTATATTGCATGTTGCAAAATAGGGTACTGGCCTTTTCCTATATTGTATACAGTAAGATCCTTCAATAAGTAAGGGATAATTATATATTAAAAAATACAGTTTTGTAGAAGGATCAAAGTCAACTCTTCCAAAAAATAAGAAGCAGGAGAGGTTTGTGGATCTGTAGCACAAGTAAGTCAAAAAAGACTTAAAAACAAACTGTGAGGTCAAATTGTCAAAATAAGTATGTTTTAAATTGTAATATCCTACTACCCTAAAAAGAAAATCAGATGGTTAGTTTATATTATCAAAGATTAGCTTCAGGGACATAATTTAAACTACACTTTTGCTTCTCCATCATAAGTCATTCTTTCGGCATATTAAGACAAGGATAACACAGCATAAACAATGCAAAGAAGAAACACCAACCCAGAAGAAAAGAATAAATGGTAATAATAGAAAAAATTCAGAATAAATAAGTTTATGGATAGAAAAGTACTAAATACAGTACCTACATTAGGAGGGGTCAAATCTGCATTTCATGAAGCAAAACAGGAAAGTTATAAATTATGAGATAGATAATGACAGCTTATATATGATAAGACAATAAAGTAATGTGTTTCATTCCCTCCCACACACACCTAATTAAGACCACTGTAAAGAGAACTAATCTGGAGAAAAATGAAATTGCTCCTTAGTTTTAAAATTAAAAAAAAAATTCCATTCATGTCTTCTAATTGAAAACATATTACCCATATTAGCATGATTATATGTTATTATTTAATGGATTTTTTTTTTAGCATATAGGGGTTTTCACCAAGCTAATAACAGCTGGGGAAATTCTAGGGTTTGGTTTTGTTTTTTTTTTTACCCCAGTGTTTTCCTTTATCCAACACTCGCTGAATTCTAATCCATTAACATATACATATGCATAAACACATGTGTACACATACACAAATACACACATACACAAAATGATTTCTTGGATTATCCTCTCACTCTTGCTATCCTTGATTGTTGCAGTGAGCCAGCACAGTGTTCTGAACAGAGCACGACAATTTAAGATTGAAAGAACTCACCTTCTAACAAATTTATATCAATGTCGTTATTCTCAGGCTTGTGCAGACATGGGTACGTATTAAACAGATTTGCTACGAAAGCTAAATTAAGTTTAGGATTTCCAGAAACCACATCTGCAGGAGAAACAAATTGCCTACAGCCCAGTTTGTCAGCTTCTTGAAGCATCAGGTCAGCTCTCTTCAGATCATTTTTCTCCTGTGAAGGAATGAATGAATGAATGTGAAAAAAAAACATTTATTGAGCATTTTCTATATACTTGTGAATGATGCTGAGTGTCAGCAACAACAGCATGATTTTTTTAAAAAATAATATCTGGGAAGTAAAACAGGTTTATCTAATAGTATTCTCTAAAGTATACATTGAAACCAAAAAACTCTCAAAAGCTAATTCCAAAATTTTTTTAGCTTATTCATACTGTACATAAACATTCTTCTGCAAATATATCTGATGACAGCTTGACTTAACAAAAGCATAGAGTCTCCAGGAATTTCTAACTCTGGCTGTAATTATTCTAAGTCTGTAAGAAGCAGGGATTAAATGTGACTTATTCAATGTACTATATTAGAACAAAAATAACACCTTACATTTGTGCAACACCTTACAAATGTTTTAATATTTATTACGTCTTTTGATTCTCACAACAAGCCAAAGTGTTTAGGCAAAGCAAGCATTTTTCTCATTTTGCAGATTAGGAAACAGGGTCTGAGAGGTTAAATGTGTAAGGTAGCTTCTTAAGTGAACACACACAATCAGACCTAGATCTCAGATCTGACTCCTGGTCCAATGTTCACTCCAATGAGCCATGTTGACAATAGACAAGAGAATTGTCAGATAATTACTGCCTATATAAGAGACATCTATAGATGGACTGGCTCATGAGCTAGCATTCAACCTAGTCTAGATTTAGTTCAAACTGTAGAAATTGTCCTAAAAGGATGAAATAGTCATTAAAATAGTATGTTGTCATAAGAAATTTATGAAAATGAGGCTAGTGTCAGAATTAAATTATTTATTATGTCTTAATATATGAAATAACTTCAGGAAATAAAGTCTTAAGTTTCCATATTTTATCTCCAACTAGATAGTGTGTATAAAAGAAACCTTAAAATATCGCATAAATATCAGATAGTTCTTATTAATTTTACTCATTCATCATTGTTCATCTTAGGCTCAGAAATTAATTCCTTCTTCTCTTATCTAAAAACTAACCTATTGCATTAAAAGTATCACCATCTTTTCATAC
Organism: Phascolarctos cinereus; assembly: GCF_003287225.1. Classification (NCBI taxonomy): domain Eukaryota; kingdom Metazoa; phylum Chordata; class Mammalia; order Diprotodontia; family Phascolarctidae; genus Phascolarctos; species Phascolarctos cinereus. The sequence goes on from NW_027556180.1 coordinate 53,887,739, forward strand.
AGAAAGGTGATACCACTCACTCCATGCATAGCTAACAATATACTTTGGCTTTTTCTCCAAATAATAGCCACTCAATAAATAACTATTTGTCTTAATCACACTTCTCAACCCCCTGACCCCTTCTAGGTTTCCTGTCTCAAGAAAAAACAATGTTTGGGATGAGAATAAAAAATAGGGACTACATGAAGGGACTGCATCAGGGCCAATTAAACATACTAGCAAAGAGCCAAGGCTTTCAACAACATAATTTCCAAATTATTTTACATAAATTTAATACTATGTTCTCAAACTGTTCATTACAACCATTCAAGATAAAATCAATAAAAGTAATAAAATGATTAGCACTGGCTTTCTTCAAGTCTCAATTAAAATTCTACCTTCTGCAAGAAGCCTGTCTTACCCCAACCCAACAACTTCAGCAAAGTTGTAGCATATAAAATAAACTCACATAAATCATCAGCATTTCTATATGTTACCAACAAAGTCCAGCAGGAAGAGATAGAGAAATTCTACTTAAAATAACTGCAGACAATATAAAATACTTGGGAGTCTACCTACCAAGACAAACCCAAAGCCTATATGAACACAATTACAAAACACTTTTCACACAAAGAAAGACAGATCTAAACAACTAGAGAAATACTAATTGCTCATGGGTAGGCTGAGACAAAATAATAAAAATGGCAATTCTACCTAAGTTAATTTGCTTACTCAGTGTCATGCCAATCAAATTACCAAAGAATTATTTTATAAAACTAGAAAAATAATAATATTCATCTGGGAGAACAATAGGGCAAGAATGTCAAAGGAATCCAAAAAAAAAACTGAAGGAAGGCAGCCCAACAGTACCAGATTTCAAATGAAATCAAAAATTGGTAAGCATCAAAACAATCTGGTACTAGCTAAGAAATATAATGGTAGATTAATGGAATAAATTAGGTACACAATACATAGCAGTAAATGACCCCAGTAATCTAGTATTTGATAAACCCAAAGATCCAGGCTGATGGGATATGAACTCAACATTTGACAATTGCCAGAAAAACTATAAAGCAGTTTGGCAAAACTAAGCATTGACAATATCTCATACCATATATACCAAATCAGGTCAAAACAGATAAAGGATTTTGACACAAAGGGTGATATCATCAGTAAATTAGGGAAGCATGGAAAAATGTACCTGTCAGATCTATGGACAAAGGAAGAGGTTATGACCAAACAAGAGGTAGAGAGGATCACAGGAAATAAAATGGATAATTTTGATTACATGAAATTAAAAAGGGTTTGCACAAACAGAACTAATGCAGCCAAAATTAGAAAGAGAGCAAGAAACTTGGAAAAAAATACATCAAGTTTTTCAGATAAAGGCCTCCTTGTTCAAATAGATAGGGAACTGAGCCAAACATTCTCCAGTTGATAAGTGGTCAAAGGGATATTAACAGGCAGTTTCAGAAGAAGAAATCAAAGCTATCAACAGTCAGGTGAAAAAATGCTCTAAATCACTGTTGATTAGAGAAATTAAAACACTCTGAGATAACTACCTCACACCTATCAGATTGGCTAACATGAGAGAAAAGGAAAATGACAAATGTTGTAGGGGGTATGGAAAAATTGGGATACTAATGCATTCTTGATGGAGTTGTGAATGATTCAACCATTCTGGAGAACAATATCGAACTATGCCCAAAATGGTATAAAACTGTCCATACCCTTTGCCCAGAAGTACCACTACTAGGTCTGTATCCCAAAGAGGTCAAGGAAAAGAGAAAAGGACCTATTTGTATAAAAAAAAATTATAGCATATCTTTTTTTGTGGTGTCAAAGAATCAGAAATTAAGGGGATGCCCATCAATTGGAGGATGGCTGAACAAACTGTGTTATATGACTATGATTGAATACTCTTCTGCTATAAGAAATGATGAGTGATGGTTCCAGAAATACCTGGAAATACTTAATGAATTGATGCAAAACGATGTGAGCAGAACCAGGAGAACGCTGTACACAGTAACAGCAACATTGTAATAGTGTTCAACTCTGAAACATTTAGCTACTCCCATCAAGACCACGACCCAAGACAATTCCAAAGGTCCAATGATGAAAAATGTCAGCCACCTTCAGAGAGAACTGATGAACTCTGAGTGCAGACTGAAGCATCCTTTTCTTTACTTTCTTTATTTTTCTTGTTTTATTTTTTATCTGTTTTCTTTTGCAGCATGGCTAACATGGAAATGTTCTGCATGACTTCACAAGAGATATCAAATTGCTTGCCTTTTCAAGGAAAGGGGGGTGGGATGGGAGGGAGAGAATTTGGAACTCAAAATTAAAAAAAAATAAAAACTTGAAAAAATTTTACATGTAATTGGAAAATATTTAATAAAAAAGTTTTAAAAAATCTTAATACCTTCTCTCTGAGATTATCTCCAATTTATCTTGTATATATCTTGCTTGTACATAGTTCTTTATATGTTTTCTCTCCCATTAAATCTTGAGTTCCTTGAAAACATGGATTGCTTTTGACTTTCTTTTCATCCCCAGCACTTAGCATAGTTCCTTGCACATAGTGTGTACTTAATAGCCTAGGAAATGTCTTGTTTGCAGCCCCAGCCCTAAAAGCTATTTAAAAGTTTATAAAATGCTTCATAAACATATCATTTTATCCTTACAACAACTCTGGGAGGTAGTTGCTATTATTATCCTCATTTTATAGATGAGGAAATGGAGACAGATAGAGGTTAAGTGGGTTGCCCAGGGTCACACAGCTTATATGTATCTAAAGCTGTACTTTAACTCAGTTCTTCCTGACTCCAGGTCTAGCACTCTGTCCACTAGACCACCTCATTTCCTACAGCTAATAAAGCTGCTTCTCAAGTGAGAGAGTGAAGAAGGATGTTGCTGGATTCTGCCTACCCTCACTTAAAGCCCAGAGTGATATGTATGATGATGCTTCATACAATATGCTATGTTGGAGGCTTGGAGCAAGGAGCATGTGTCTGTCCTCTGTCCTCCCTAAACAAGACAAAACACGAGATATTTGTTCCTGTTTCTTAAAATTTCAGTATATAAAACAGCATACAAATTCACAAAGTAATGTGCAAGGGCAGGACAGCTGGTGAACAACTAGATGCCTTTCCTCTAACACAGCATTAGAGAAGAAAGACCCCTCTTTAACTCCTAGTTTATTTTTTTAAATTATTATTTTTAGGCAGTTGGGGTTAAGTGACTTGCCCAGGGTCACACAGCTAGTAAGTGTCAAGTGTTTGGTCTGAGGCCAGATTTGAACTCAGGTCCTCCCGACTCCAGGGCCAGTGCTCTATCCACTGCCCCACCTAGCTGCCCCTCCTACTTACTTTTCATCAGAGAAATATTGATGGGTATAGATTCCAGATTCTATCATGGCCAAGATTCCTCTCTGACCCTTCCTCAATCACAACAGCCACAGGGTCTAGATATGGTAGATGACTTGATCTGAGCACATTCTAGGCTCCTAAAGACACAAGCACATCTTAATTCGATTTAATAAATATTTATTAAGCACCACACCTCCTGCATGCAAGGCACTCTTAAGTACACCGTAAGAGAATTTTTTTCTTAGCTCTCACTAAGTTATATAAGAGCTCAGTTGTTCTATCATAGCCGGAAAAAGGATCGAAAAGTACCCTGTTCTTGATGGAACACTGAGAAAAGAGTCTGTTGGGCACAAACAAGGACTTTTTGCTCATCATCCTTCAAGTCATTAATTTTAATCTATTTTTTTCAAATCTCTGGAAATTTCTACAGTTACTTAGCTGACCAGAAATAGGTCAACCACCAAGATGAATCTATAGATAAGAGTGAATCTATAAATGAGGAAGAATTCATGCCACTGTTTCCTCCTTGGTAAAATCTATTTCCTTTTGTGATTCTGATTTTCATTTCTGTGATGCAAATGGGCAGGAAATCTGGCTCAGCAGCAGCCTTACCAACAAGTGAATTTGTCCCTTATGTAGCGATAGCTACGACTGAACTTCTGAACCCCAATCTATATGTCAAGGCTCTGGGATTTTGTCAGACTGAGAACTTCTTTTGGCAAGGGAGATCATAACCAGCCTATAACTTATTAGGTTGGCTGAGTTTCAGAGAGTTTCTGAGGTTCAGAGAGGTTTGACAAAGGTTTCAGAGGCTTTCTAGAAAGTGTGAGAGGAAGGATTTGAACCCAGGTTAGGGCTTCCTGATGTTAAATTTGAAATCCTGTAATATTTCCAACATCCAGCAAAAGGTCCTTGAAGGCATCAGATTTACTAAAGGATTGAGGTTCACTCCTTCACTGCTCCCAGCCTCAGCTACCCATATATCACCATACTCATGCTACCTGGCCATAAATGGCTCTAGAATACTATACTTACATTAAATCCTGAAAGATCAATGGTAATAGAAAGTTTGTCATCTCTGTCTCCTTTGGGGGCAATCTGATTAAGCAGATGAAAGTAGGCCCTGGAATCCTATAAGGAAAAAAATCAAATCAATTTGTAAGATTCAGTTTTTTACAAAAGTGTTAAAATTGTAGACATAATTCCCTTCTAAAAGGACAACATAACTGATCAAACCTCATAGGGTTGTTGAGAGGTTCAAATGACATACATGTAAAGTGTTTAGCACAATGCCTGGCACATAGCAGGTGCCATACAAACGATATTGTTGTTCTTGTTGTTATTGCTGGAAGTGACCTACAAAAGCCCAATTCAAGTTTAGGACCTTTGGGAATAACTGAATTAAAGATTGGTTTAATGAAAAAAAAAAAGAAAATTCAATTCAATTCCACAAATATAATAATGGACATTTATAAGCATTTTAAATACAGTCCTTTACAGATAATCTCATTTAATACTCCCAGCAACTCTATAACGTAGGTTGTTCTAGTTGGATCTCTATTTTTGCAGACAAAGAAACTAAAGCTCAGAGAGAGGTTAGATGTCTTGCCTAAATTCCCATAGCTAGTAGGCAACAGAAGCAGAATTTGAACCCAGGTCTTCCCAACTCCAAGACAATTAAGCCATGTTATCTCTTTTGAAGCACCTACTTCATACAAGGTTTTGTGTTAGATGCTAGGGATACAGATTTACTTCCACTTGACCCACCAGGCACAGGTATGAAGGAGACAAAGACTTCCTGACCCCAAGGAGCTTCCTGAGGGAAAATACCAGGTTTGCAGAAAAACAGACACAAACCAGAGAGACTTAACTAAACATCAGGAAAGGCCCCTTGAAGGAGGCAATATGACCTCTACACAAACAGAGGCAGGGATCCTATGTGTTAGAGGTGAGAGAACATTCCAGGCCGGGGGAACAGTCTGTGAAGAGGTGAAGAAGGAACACTGTGTGTGAGAGACAGCAAGAGATCACTTCAGCTGTACTGAAGGGAACATGAAGGTGAGTGATGGATAATCTACCTAGAAAGGAAAGTTGGGCCAGATTGTCAAGGCTTCAAACAGAGAAGTTTGCATTTATCCTAGGGGAAACAGAATCACTGAGGCTTTTTGAGCAGAAGGAGGTGGTCAGATGTGTGCTTTAGGAATATCAATTTGGCAGCTAGTGGAGGGCAGAGACTGAGTGCAGAGAGACTGATTAGGAGGCTATTCCAATAATCCAGGTGAGAGGTACTAAGAGCCCAAACTGGGTTGCCATATAAGTGGAGAAAAAGAGTGACTTTAACAGATGCTTTGGAGATAATATCAACAGAATTTAGTAACAGGCTGAACATAGCGGGAGCGAGTAAAAATGAAGAGTCAGAAATAACTCTGAGGTTGAAAACTTTGGTGATTTCAAGGCTGGTGGCACCCTCAACCGAAACAGGGAAGTTTGGAGGAGCTTCATGGCACAGAGGGGTGGACAGGTAACGAATTCTGTTTTGGACATATTAAGATTAAGATGGCTATGGATCCAGGTAGAAGTGCCACCTGGATGTGCAGTTAGTGGTGTGGGATTAGAGCTTAGGAGTTGTCTGTGTGGAGATGATAACCGAACCTATAGGAGCTGAAAAGACTACAGAAAGACTGTGAAAAGAGAGAAAGAGCCTGAGACAGAGTCAGGGGCCCCAGAGATTAAAAATCAGCACAGATACTGTCCTCAAGGACCTTACAAACAAATACAAGAATAACAGGCAACCAAATAACAATGATTACAAGTGAAAGTGCTGTTGTCCAGTCATTTCAGTGGTGTTTGACTCTACATAACCCCATTTTGGGATTTTCCTGACAGAGATACTAGAGTGGTGGTTTGCTATCTACTTCTCCAACTCAATTCAGGGATGAGGAACGGAGGCAAACAGGATTAAGTGACTTGCCCAGCGTTACACAGCTAGGAAGTGTCTGAGGCCAGATTTGAACTCATTAAGACGAGTCTTCCCGTTTCTAAGCCAGGTGCTCTACCCACTGCGCCTCCTAGCTACCCATACAAGCAAAAGTGAGACACATGCAAATGAGAGGTCCAGGGAAAATGCTATTTAAAAAAAAAACAGAGGAGAAAGGTCACTTTAAATAGGGGGAGAAGGAAGGAGAGGGAAAAAAAAAAAGGAAACTTGTCATGAAAATCTTCATTGACTCTAGAGCACCTAATTTGGGCCTTAAAGGGGGTGAGAGTACTAAAAGGAGGCAGGGGGGTAAAATTCACCTGAGACACAGAAGAAAATAGTTTGATCAAAGGCAGTGAGAAATGAGAGAGATAGAATGAGAATTGTAGATGGAGAGAGGCCTGGGATGTTAAGGGAATGAGAAAAAGGTGGAAAGGGTAAATTGAGTCAAGGTTATGGAGGGTCTTCATTTTGAAGAGTAGGAGTTTATACTTCATTCAGAAGACATTGACTGGAAAGGTCCTGGAGGTTTTTTGAGTAAAGGAATGGAATAAACAGATGAGTGCATCAGGATGACTATTTAAGACAACCTGTGAAGGATGGAATCCTAGACTCAGACTCAAATCAGGGGAAAATCATATCTTTTATCTTCAAGCACATACAAACCTCAGCCAACGAATCTTAAAGTAACATTGGAGTCATTCTGAATTAGGTGAGATCCTTTATGTTAGATAAAACTTGCAATGTATTTTCTTATCTGAAAGCCAAAATAGTTTCCTGCAGGAAAATGGTTGCCATCTTTGTATAGAAAGATGAAACTACTGACCCCATGTGGGATTACACATGAACTTTAAATGACATGAGATGTACAAACGATAAATTGCTATAGTATTTCAAAGCACATCTCCAGCTGGGATGATCAAGGAAAGCTCTCCAGAGGAGATGGGATTTGAGCTGTGTGTAGAACAACAAAGACGATTTAGATAAGCAGAGAGAAGAAACATGGGGAGCTGACTTTATCCTGAGTCTTCTAAAAGAGGTTCCGAGTTAGGCCCAGCATAAATATAACACAAGGGCCCCTCGTTTTCTTTTTGCTGCCCTTTATAATGTCAATTTGTGAAATAAGATATTTGAAGAAAAAGGCAAACCTTAATATCCTGACTGAAGTTGCTGATTTTTTGCCATCCTGCATTAGTCAGATGAAAGTTCACCCATCGGAGCAAGAGTTCTTCTGGAGAAAGTTTCATGAGTTCTTCTAGTTCTTCTCGCTCATTTAGTAAGGCAATCAGGGCTAAAAAGGGAAAAAATGATAACTTATTGCTATTTTAGGGCCAAAAGTATGCTTTAAGGGAAAATAATATCTTTTTTTTACCTTCATTCCTGGAAATCTCAATATCAGCAAAAAGACCAACTTTAATGATCTGCCATAGAAGTCCCAAAACCAAGTGAGGTTTTCCTTCCTTCAGATCTTGGGCTCCAATATTGACTACAGTACAGCCGATGGCTGATGCTGAATTCAATGCAAGATTTAAGTTTTCCTAATTTTAAAAGAGAAATATTACCAGTCAGTTCCTTCAAAAGTCTTTCTACACATTTTTAAAAATTAATAAAAAGAATATGTTACAGAAGTATCAAATATCTTTTATATTTCACTTCAATGATCTATGTTTTCACTGGTGTGGATACTCTATCCGATAATACATGCTGCAAACCCATTTAGAACTTAGTAAATTGTTCAGCAGTCACCTTAGGAATGAGTCTCTCTAAACTTAGCTGGACAGAAAACATTCAGTCTATTAATGATACCAAATTCAAAACCTCTCCAGGTTGGTAAAACTTGCAGGAACATAGGCTCTACTGCCCCAGCCTTTGAAAATCAGGGTCACCGCCACACCATAGCAAAATTTTAGTGGAGGTATGTATTTCACAATTAACCAAAATTCAATATCACCAAATCTCTACTATTTAGAATTAAGAAAAATGATAAGGCAATTAAGTTTAAATAACAATAAAACTTAAATAATCCTTTAGACAATGAATCAGGAATTCTTGACTTTTTTTAAGTCCCAAACTCCTTTGGTAGTCTGGTGAAGCCTATGGATTTCTTTTCAGAACAATGTGTTTAAGTGCACAAAATAAAATATGTGGTATTTCAAAAGAAACCAGCTATGTTGAAAAAGGGGTATCTACCAATTGAATTACCAAAGAATTATTTTACAAAGCTAGAAATAAATAACAAAATTCATCTGGAATAGCAAAATGTCAAAAATATCAAAGGAATCAGTGGGGAAAAAATATGAAGAAAGATGGCCTAGTAGTATCAGATTCTAAACTATGTTACAAATCAGTAATCATCAAAACAATCTGGTACTGGCTAAGAAACAGAGTGGCGGATCAGTGGAATGGATTAGGTACACAAGACACAGTAGTAAATGACCACAGTAATGTGGTATTTGATAAACCCAAAGGTCCAAGCTGATGGGGCAAGAATTTGACAAAGTTGCCAGAAAAACTGTAAAGCAGTTTGGCAAAACTAAGCATTGACCAACATCTCACACCATATACCAAAATAAGGTCAAAATGGATAAATGATTTAGACATAAAGGGTAATGTTATAAGGAAATTAGGAGAGCATGGAAAAATGTACCTGTCAGATCTATGGATAAGGGAAGAGTTTATGACCAAACAGGAGATAGAAAGGATGACAGGAAGTAAAATAGATGATTTTGGTTACATGAAATTAAGTTTTTGTATAAACAAAACCAATGAAAACATGATTAGAAGGAAAGCAGAAAGCGGGGGGGGGGGATTTTACAGCAAATTTCTCTGACAAACTCCTCATTGCTCATATATATAGGAAACTGAGCCAAATTTGTAAAAATGAGAGCCATTCTCCAGTTGATAAGTGGTCGAAAGATATGAACAAGCAGTTTCAGAACAACAAGCCAAAGCTATCAATAGCCAGATGAAAAAATGTTCTAAATCACTACTGATTAGAGGAAGGCAAATTAAAATAACTCTAAGATACCACTTCACAACTATTAGTTTGGCTAATATGACAGAAAAGGAAAATGATAGATGCTGGAGGAGGTTTGGAAAAATAGGGACACTAATGCATTCTTGGCGGAGTTGTGAAGTGGTCCAACCATTTTGGAGAACAATTTAGAATGACATTGAAAGGGCTTTAAAACAGTAATACCACTACTAAGTCTCTACCCCAAAGAGATCAGAGAAAAGGGGAAAGAACCTATTTGTACAAACATATTGATACCAGCTCTTTTTGTAGTGGCAAAGAATTGAAAATCAAAGACATGTCTATCAATTGAGGAATGGTTGAACAAGTTGTGGTGTATGATTGTGATGGAATACTATTGTGCTATAAGAAATTATGAGAAGAATAGAAGACTTCCTATGAAGTGATGCAAAGTAAATTGAGCAGAACCAGGAAAACATTGTTCATAGTAACAGCAACATCATAACAGTGATTAACGGTAAAAGACTTAGCTACTCTGATCAAGGCCATGATCCAAGACAATTCCAAAAGACCCTTGATGGAAAACTGCTCTGCACCTCCAGAGAAGGAATTAATGAATTCTGAGTACAATTGAAGCATTTTCTTTATTTTTCTTGTTTATGTGTGTTTTTTTCTTTCACAACATGGCTAATATGAAAATATGTTTTGCATGACTTCACATGTATAATCAATACCTATCACTTGCCTTCTCAAGTGGTAGGTAAAGTCCTGGAAGGAAAGAATTTGGCACTCAAATTTTTTAAAGATGAAAGTTAAAATTTTTTTTCAATGTAATCAGGAAATATTTAATGAAAAGTAAAAGTATTTTAAAAAAACACAGGTATCAAAATATGTTTAAAAACAAGTTCATAGACCCCAGATTAAGAACCTCCGATATGGATCAATTAAACTTAATCCAGTGTAGAGATAAGCAAACTTTTGTGTTGGTCTCAAAATGGCACAAAAAACAATGGTTTTGTGTTGGCAGATCTGAATAACAAAAGAAAGAATATAAATGGGAGAGGGCTCAGTGAGATGGAGGGCAATAACCACCTTTTGCTTTAATTCTTAGCTTCATTTAAGGATCTTGAGGGAGATGAGGGGCAAGACTAGGTGACCCAGGCTCCACAAAACTTTTGTGGATTTTTTCCAGAAAGGAGGAAGGAGGGGAAAGCCCGTGAAATGGGTTTTGGGGACACAGGCTCATAATCAGGGATATAATCAGAATTAAAAAGACTTTCTTATCTCCAAGTCATATAGTTGTCAGGGACCAACAGTTATAAGTCTACTAGGAGAAAAACAATCAAAAGAATGGAGAACCTTATTCTGGGACATTCTTCTAATTACTACTGGCAGCCTAAAAATGTGTGGTAGCTAATAGCCCCAACTATGAACTAAAAGAGCAATGGCTTGCCCTTATCAGGAGGAGACTGTCTAGTTACTACACTTCAGAGAAGTTTAATGTGAGGAAGACCAGATGGCTCCAAAGAGCTTCCGCCTAGTGGATGATAGATCATCAGGAGAGACACCCAGTAGAGAGAATCTAGGGGCAGAGATAAGGGAAAGCTCAGTAGAGAGAGGTGATGTCCTATACAGTAGCCATACAATAGCATCACCAGAGAACTTTTGTTAAGTCTATTACATGCAAGATAACACACAAAGATAAAAAAAAAACATCCCCTGCCTTTAAGGAGTTCACATTCTACCTGGAGGAGAAAGCATGTCAATTTTAGTGAGGCCGGTTTGGCTAGAATAAAGAGTACATGGAAAATAGCAATGTGAATAATTCTGGAAAGTCAACATGGAGCCATTCTGGATGATAGGCTGAGGAGTTTGTGTTTTTCCACAAAGGTAGCAGATTGACATGGTCATAAGCAACTAGGTCACTGGACTTGGAGTTACAAGTGAATTCAAATCCTGCCTCAGACACTAATTAGCTGTGTAACCCTGAGAAAGTCATTTAACCTCTCTCAGTTTCAGTTTCCTCATCTGTAAAATGGCAAAAATAATAGCACCTGTCTCACACTGTTGTTGTGAGGGTTAAATATGATAATATGCATAAATCACTTTACAAACCTTAAAGCTCAACATAATGCAAGCTATTATTGCTCGTGCCTTGTAAGATTATTTGGCAACTGTGTGAAAGATTGGATTGGAGAAAGGAGAGGAAAAGAGAAGAGGTGAGAAGAGCAGAGAGAGAAGAGAAGAGAAAAGGTGAGAAGGGAAGGGGAGGAGGGAAAGCTAGGAGGCTATTACACAGTTTAGGAAAGAAGTGATGAAGGCCTGAACTGGGGGTTGCTTCATGAAAATGGATATAAGAAAATAGCTGCTAGTAAAATTTTTGGTGTAGAAATCACCAGGACAAATGCCTAATTTGCTATCATATTATTATCTCTTACATGCAAACTGCATGGAATTCGTTCCTATTATCGCATCCTAACTTTAAGGAAAATACAAATCCATATGTTCGCCCCTCATATACCGAAGTATAGACTTTTTCAATCAGCAACAAAATCCTGGTGGATCAGAATGTAGAGATGATCTCAAACCATCAAAAAACCTAGTTTTTAGCCTTGCCTTTATTACTTATTAGATCCATGGACTTGAAGAAATTATTGGCTTCTATAAGCTTTAATCTCTTTATCTGCTCATTTTAAGAATGAAAATCTGTACTACTTACCCCACACAGTTGCTGTGAGGATCAAATATAAAGCTCTTTGTAACCTTAAAGGGCTATTTAGAGTTATTAAGATGCCCATGTATTTTCTGAAAATAACAATTAATTTTTTCATCCCAGAAAAATATGGAATAACTCTTTTTTTCTCTTTAAAGTATGCTATCCTCTTTTTTTTTCCTCTTTAAAGTAGCTATCTCCAAAAGAAAAAAAAATCTGCTTTAAGAATGCCATAAAGTTACATACTGAAATCTACCTGCAAAGAATAACATTGATTTAACATATCTTTGCTCATGCCTTTTGCTTTTCCCCTCATTGGGGCTTCTAATATCATGGCTTATATTTCAATGATGACAAAAAGGAAAGTGAAGAACAAAAACTTCAGTCTGGGGGAGGTGATAAGGAAATAAAGATATTAAATTTGAAAAACCTGGACTTGAGCTGACTCATGACTGTTTTCCTCAATTATCCCCAGGAAATGCTGAAATCAAACTGTATACTGAAAATCTTTTCCAAAGACAGAATGTCCTATATTTACATGAATCATCTGTATGCAGATGGGGCCTTCTTTCAGTTGCCATTTGGTATTGATTAGTAATCTAGATAATCAGAACTGAATGCAGAAAATGCTAACAAGATATGGCTTGAAGGGTTTAGCTTTTTATATATATATAAAAGTTAGAGGTTTTTTTTTCTTCCCTCCCCCCCAAATTTCAGTTAAAAAACTATTCTGCTTAGAGAAATGTCCAACCTGGCACAGTCCTCTCGTGATCTGAGATATGTCTCTCCCTATAATATATTTTGAGTTAACATTTATAGGATTTTTAAATAGAGAAAATTTTGCCATATTAGAAAACAGTTACAAGATTTAGGGTAAGGCAAAAGTTAATATTTTGCTTCATCAGTCCAGAACAATAGTCACTTAATCTTGGAAAATCCTAAAACTACTCAAACCCTCTGACCACTCCCATCAAGGACTTTCCACTCCCTCCCGTTAGTCACCAGTAACCTGAAATCACCAAGAGATCTCCTCAGTAGGCCTAATCACTTTAGGAGAAGGGAGAAAGCAATCATCTTAATTAGACATGAAGTACTTCTTTCCCTAGGCCTGGTTCCCACCCCTAATCCATTTTCTGGGCCTTAGCTTTTGTTCTTGGACTTTCCTAAGCTTTCCTAAAAGAAAGGCTTAAGAGGAAGGGAGAAAAGGATATTAGTGGAGGGCACTGTTTCCTGAGAAGTTTACTTAAGTACTAATAAACTTTCTTTCCTTCTAGCAAGCCTGGAAAATATTTTAGACTGGAGAAATATTTATTTCTTAATATTTCTATTGAACTAATGAAAAAGCTTTCATGTGCTTCCACAAAGGTCAAACTACAGTAAATTGAGAAAGGGCCTCTGTTGGTTTATATTGATATCATTTTATAGTCATTTTTTTCCTACCCTAGGAACGTTAGAAAGTCAACTGCTTCTTATGAATCTTAAAGAGTTTCAATGTTTCCCCAAGGCCATGTTTCAATTCCTAGAATTGACTTCTCAGGGAGGAATTAAAACTTCAGGTACCTGGACACCATTTCTCCAGTAAACATCCATCCCACATGCAATTCTCCCTATTCCCTTCTATTCCAGTTTCCTGAATCAATTCTGCTGAGATGAGCTGGAAGGAAAGAAGGAAGGAAGGAAGGAAGGAAGGAAGGAAGGAAGGAAGGAAGGAAGGAAGGAGGAGGAAGGAAGGAAGGAAGGAAGGAAGGAGGGAAGGAAGGAGGGAAGGAAGGAGGGAAGGAAGGAGGGAAGGGAGGAAATGGCACAAAAGATGGAAGGAAATGGAAAAGAAGGAAAGAGGAAAGGATGGAAGGAAGAATGGAAAGAAGGAAGAAAGTAAGGAAGGAAGAAGGAAGAGATTTATTAAGTGCCGCTTATGTTCCAGGCTGTGCTAAGCACTTTACAAATATCTCATTTGATCCTCACAACAACAATCTCTATTATCTCTATTTTACAGATGGGGAAACTAAGGTAGACAGAAGTTAAAGGATTTTAATAATTTGAAACTGCACTAAGACTTTTGGGACACTGTGTGTGTGTGTGTGTGTGTGTGTGTGTGTGTGTGTGTGTGTGTGTAGATATATACACATACAGATATATAGATATATATGCTTCACATGTCATGAAACCATGATACAAAGAAACTCATATAGTCTATTGCTATCCAATAGAAAAGGTCTACTTCACTGGAAAAGTCTGACTACTTACAGAAATAGTGAAAGGTGTGAGTTTCTTCTTATTAATGGCTCTTTCATCAATTGTATCTGGTTCAGATAAGTTGATCATTTTGCTAAAAGGATGGAGGAGAGAGTAAACAAAAATTATTGCTTCAATTGCTTCATTTACTGCCACAAATGTTTATATTTAATTCTTCTAAACAACCTTTAAGACAGACATACTAATGAGCTCCTTTTAAGAATTTCTTCATCGTAAAGGAAGTCAAAAGCTAAATCCAACATGTTTTCCACCTAAAGAAAATTTTATTCTTCACTTCAACAATAGTTTTAGCATTTTAGAGACAGCTAGGTAGCACAGTCTATAGAGTACTGAAACTACAGTCCAGAAGACCTGAGTTGAAACCTAGCCTCAGTTAATTACTATCTGTGTGACTTTGGGCAAGTCACTTAACCTCTATCTGCTTCTGTTTCTTCATCTGTAGAATGGGAATCATAAAAGCACCTACCTGCCAAGGCCTCCCAGGCTTGTTGTGAGAATCAAATGAGATAAAATTTGTAAAGTGCTTTGCAAACCTTAATTGTTTTGGTTCAATTGTTTCAGTTGTGTTTGACTCTTTGTGACCCCATTTGGGGTTTTCTCAGCAAAGATACCAGAGTGGTTTGCGATTTCCTTCTCCAGCTCATTTTACAGATGAGAAAACTGAGGCAAAGAGGGTTAAGTGACTTGCCCAGGGTCACACAGCTAGTAAGTGTCAAATTTGAACTCGGGTCTTCCTAACTCCAGACCCAATGCACCACATAGCTGCCCTGCAAACCTTAAAGTACTTTATAAAAGCTAGTTACTGTTATTTACTTTTAGTCTGTGTGAACAAAGCCCTACATTCTCCTCGTGAGAGTTTAGCTTTTATTTCAAAAATTAACAGTAGCATATATTGACAAGAAGTAATTTCCATGGGAGTAAAATTCACAAAATCTGTTTGCTAAATGTTCTGTGTTACCATATCTACCTCAGAAATTGGAAAACGCTACAAATCAGGACTTGATTCATTGTTTTATTGATTTTTAGGCTTAAGAAAGTGATGGGAAAAACATTAATAATGAAGTTAAACTTAAAAGTGCGTTGTGTGGATAATGTTTTCTTCTAGAAAGCTGTCAAAAAATTTACCTGTACACCTCTAGATACATGCGTACACACATATATGCATACGTACATGTACATAATATATACATATATACACACATTTATATGTATATATATATATATATATACACATACATATGTATGTCTGTATCTAGGGGTATCGTAAATGTTTAACGTGTGTGTGTGTGTGTGTGTGTGTGTATGTATGTGTGAGACACATGCTCACAATGATTCATGAAAGGATCTATAATGAAATATAATGACATAGAAGTATTTGCTCTGGATTGGTGAAAAAAATACCTATCACTCAGGAAACGAGATTTTTTAAATACTTAAGTAATCATAGTAGTTAAAAATCCTTCTTGTGGCAGGAAAAAAGAAAGGGAAAGGACTATAAAATCATTGCAGGACCACAAGACTATGTCCTTAATTTCCCATCAATTTTTAATTTTCTGTTCTTTCTAGCAGCCTCTTGGCTTGTCTTTTATAATCTGCCCTGCCTACAGTCACATCTCTGGCAGATAAGTGTAAAATTGGGCCAGGATTCTTTTCACAAAGATTTCTAGTTTTTCCTTTGTGAGCTGCCGGGTTGATAAAGACAGTTGTCACCTTCACTTTGGCATCAAAAGGAATGAATTCCATGAGGGTTCCAGAAGACCCTATCCCCAGTAGACAGGAAGATGAAGTCTTGATATTCATTCTCCTAATAAAAAACCCTCCACTTGAAGTTTTTCAGAACACCTGGAGAACACTGACATCATTGACAGCATTGCTTTGGAAATATGTGAAAAGAGCAGCATTAAAAATAAAGGAACAAATTAACTTGCTGGAAACTAAAGTACTCAGTTGGGCCGCTAGGTGGTGCAATGGATAGAGTGTGTGGCCTGGAGTCAGGAAGACTCATCTCCCTGAGTTCAAATCCAACCTAGGACACTTACTAGCTGTGTGACCCTGGGCAAGTCGCTTCACTGTTTGCCTCAGTTTCCTCATCTGTAAAATGATCTGGAGAAAGAATTGGCAAACCACTCTAGTATCTTTTCCAAGAAAACTCCAAAGGGGTCACAAAGAGTCAGACACAACCAAAAACCGACTGAACAACAAAATGTACTTAATTAGCAAACCAAGAGGTTTCTATCCATGTGATTATTTTAGATAATTCATTTGCTAACTTATAATTTTCAAGAAAAATTCTTCAACAGTGTTGTAGAATATTATTATACACAATTACCTTATTATATTATCATATTATTATTCATTATTAGGCAGCTAGGTGGCACAGTGGATAGAGCCCTGGGCCTAGAGTCAGGAAGACAAGTTCAGAACTGGACTCAAACACTTACCGGGCAAGTTAACTTCTGTTTCCTCAGTTTCCACATTTTTCAAAGTGGAGATAATAATAGCACCTACCTCCTAGGGTTGCTGCGGGGGTCAAATGAGATAATAATTGTAAAGTACTTAGTACAGTGCTAGGCACATAGTAAGTACTATACAAATGTTACTGATATATCATTACAATCATATGTTGTTATACATTGCATATATTATTATGGCAGGTAGCCTTTATATGGCACTTTAAGGTTCCAAAGCACTTTACAATTATTTTACAATTATTTACAATTATTATCTCATTTGATCCTCACAACATCCCCATTTCACAGATGAGAAAATGGAGGCAGAGACCTGGTTAGTGACTTTCCCTGGGTCACGTAGCTGGTGAGTATCTGAAGTAGGATTTGAATTCAGGTCTTCTTGACTCTAAGTCCAACACTCCATCATGCACTATGCTACCTAGTTATGATAAAGAACCATCCTCTTAAAGTCAGGAAGACCTGGGTTCAAGTCTCACCTCTGACCCATACTGGCTATGAAACCCTGGGCAAGACGTTTAATGCCACAGTGTTCCATGCAGTTTTCATAGGATCATACTTTTAGAGCAACAAACAACCTCAGAAGCCAAGTCCAAACTCTCCATTTTACAGATGAGAAAACTGAGGCCAAGAGAAGTTAAGCAAGGTGTACGGGGTTACACAGCCAGTTATGTCAGAAGTGCAATCTGAACCTAGGTCTTCCTGACTCCAAGTATAGCTCTCGCTCTACCACACTATAACACCTTTTTTCTAGCACTATAAGCTACAGATCTGAATTAGCAGGTGGTGAAATACACTGTGCACAGGAATTAAGATCCAGAAGACCTGAGTTCAAATTTAACCTCAGATATTTACTAGTTGTGTGACCCTGGGCAAGTCATTTAACCTCTGTCTCCCTCAGGTTCCTCATCTGTAAAATGAGGATAACAGCACCTACCTCCCAGGGAATTTGTAAGGCTAAAATGAGACAATATTTGTAAAGTGCTTTGTAAACCTTTAAGCACTATAAAAATATTAGCTATTACAAAAGTTGCCCATACTGATGAAATCAAAAGGTTAGAATAAATAACAATAAAAAAACTTGTAATTCAAGAGAGATTTAAAACCCATAAACATTTGACCTCATCTTAAGAGTTTTGCTAAATAAATATTCACACACTAATGCCCTTAAACCCAACCACGTTCAACTTACCAAAGAAGGATGCCATCTGCAAGTGATTTAAAAAGACTGTTATCCGTGGGATCCATAGGGATTAGATGCTTGCAGTCAGGGTCATTCTCCAGGGCTTTGTTTATCCAGTTAACAAAAGCCACTTTTTCTTCCTCTGGAAAACAGTAAGTTACAAGCATAGTTATTCAGAAGTCACCTGCTCATGTAACCCTCTTCCACCATGAGCTATGGATGAGTTGCTGATATGCAGCCATGAAGGGAGTTTTTGCCCTAGAATTCCCAACATGAATGATAAAGTCACGCATCCAGAACCACAGTAACAAAGGATGACCACGAACAACAGAGAAACATATTTCAACATTTTCACACCTGTTTAAAAATGTACTAAAGCTTTGAAGAGTCTCTATGAATACTTCCATATTCTAGGGGAAAGTAAGGCACATTTCTTTAATGAGAATAATTTAAATTAATTTAATTTAGGCAGGGTTACTACTTTTCCTAATATGTGACATTTGACAAAGAATTAGAAGTAGGATTTCAACAATGATCAAAGACAATCCCAAAGGACTAATGATGAAGCATGCTATCCACCTCCAGAGAAAGAATTGATATTGTTTGCATACAGACTGAAGCATGCTATTTTTATTTTCTTTCTTTCATTTTTTTCTTTTATTTGAGTCTTTTTGTACAAAATGACAAAAATGGAAATGGTTTACATAATTGCAAAAAAGAAGAAATTTAGAGAGCAAACCTGTATCCTCCACCAAAAAATCAAGAGATCAAAAAACCTTATCTGTAGCCATCAATAAACTCCATGATTTATAAATAAAATTCAAAGATCTGCAATTGTGAGGTCAAAGAGAAATAAATCATCAAATAAAGAATCATTTTCTTGTTTGTTTGTTTTTCGTTTTTTGGTGAGGCAATTGGAGTTAAGTGACTTGTCCACAGTCATACAGCTAGTAAGTGTCAAGGGTCTGAGTCTGGATTTGAACTCAGGTCCTCCTGCCTCCAAGGCCAGAGCTCTATCCATTGCACTACCTAGCTGCCCCATAAAGGATCATTTTTAATAATTATTAGCCAGAATGTTACAGTTTTAGAATTCAGAGTATATAGAAAATAATACAGCTCTAAACTACCATACTGCTATCAATACTCAGAATTACCTGCTCAGGCTTTCTGCACGTTGTAAACCAAATTTTGCTTCTATTTTAGATTTAGACCCCAGATTTTTTATTCAGGGAAAAAAAAATGTTGCTGGGTTATCTTGTGAGCTATGTACTAATGAAAACAGGAAATTCAGGAGCTTTTGAGTACTACCAATATGTAAATCATTTAGCAACAGACCCCAGCACTGGATCTATACTATAGGATGACTGGTTTTCCTCTAATTCTAGTGTCTGGAGTTAATTACATTTTTAGAGCACATACTGAGCAGATAGCTGGAAAAAAAAATGGGATATTACCCCTCATCAAAAGAAGCCCAGTATGGATATTATCCTTGGGGTGGGGGAAATAACTTGGCTATATACATATATATATACACACACACACATACATATATATATACATACATGTATGTATGTATGTATATACACACATATACATATATACATATATATATATATATACATATATACTTACATATAGTTGTAAGCTCTTTGATCCTTTAGAGACAGGTTGCACAGGGTTTTAAATCGACTTATCTGATGGGCTGATGTGCCCATGGATTTGCTATAGGAGGGGACTGAAAAAGCTAATTCTGTGAGACAGACAATATTCTCCTCATAGCCGTTTTGTCATTTGTCATGCAGCCTCCAGCTGCACCTGAAAAGTGCTTAGCTTTATCCTTTCTACCTTTCTCTGAATAGGCCTGAAAGAAAAGTTCGTTAACTAGACAGGCAGACCAGGCCTCCATTCATTACTGTACATAGCTCTAATTATTACAAGGTACACAGTCAATGCATTGCTACTGGCGCAGCTTCTTGGATGATCACCCCCTAGTTTTTACCTGCATAAGAATGTTGTGTCCCCTCACTGGAGATGGCGGAGGTTCCTCCGATGGCAGTAATTCCTTCTCTCTTGTTGATGATTTTTCTGAATGTTTTGCTGATGTCTTTGCTTTTTAACTCCTGCATTAACTAGAATAGGTCATAAAAGAAGTTTCATTGAGAGTGAATCATGAGAAAATTTTCTGCAGAAAACAAGAGTAACTTGACTTGATTCTTTAAAGTAGAAAGTCACGTGACAGTCCATCAAATATTGATTCAAGGAAGGAAATATAAGTATGGAACACACATCTTAAAAACGTAGCTTACTATATCAGGTTGCTTGCCATCTTGGGAAGGAGAGAGGAGAGGGAGGGAGGGAGAAAAAAATTGGAACTGAAAATCTTATAAAACTGATTGTTGAAAACTACCTACGTGTAATTGGGAAAAAGAATACAATTAAGTGGCGCGGGGGGGGGGATGTAGCTTAATGTCTTGCCAAAAAATAACAATTCAGTGACACAGGTTTCCAAGCAAGCACTAAAATATTTTGTCACAAACAGAAGTTTAGGAAAGGCAATATACTTTTTAAAAAATTATTTTTATGGATACCTTCACTTTTGAGTATCACATTCATTTATGAATGACTCTGCGTACTTTACCCAACAAGCCATCCCTTGTAACAAAGACTTTAAAAGAAAAAGAGCAGTCTTGCAAAACTACATAATATGTCAACTGTATCTAGAAGCACATGCAATATTCCCCCAACTCTATAACGAAGAGGAAGGAGGTGCCATATATTTCAAATATCGTTCAGAGCTAAGCTTGATCTTTATCATTAGATATTGTTCAATTTTGGTTTTTATATTATAGACTTTATATTGATTGTTCAGTTCTTACTTCACACTGTATCAGTTCACACAACTCTTACCATGCTTATCTGAATTTTCCCAATTTATTTCTTATATTATAATAACATTCCATGATACTCAAATACACCAGCTTGTCTAGTCATTCTCTACTTGATTAGCATCTACTTTGTTTCCAATTCTTTGCTACCACTACGAAAAACTGTTGCTATGAATATTTTGGTCTTTAGCCTGCTTAAGTACAAGCATAGCAGTGGGACCTTTCCATCAAAGAATACGGACATTTTTCTTCATATTTTCCAATTATTTTTTAGCCTAATTCCAAATGGCTTTGCAGAATGGTTGAATCAATTTAATACAAAGTTCCACCAGCCAAATACTAATGTTCCTATCTTCCTGCAGCCCCTCCAATATAAACTTTTTCCATCTTTTGTCGTCTTTACCAATTTGCTGGCTATAAAGTGAAATCTCGTAGTAGTTGTTTTGATTTGCATTTCTTTTTTTGTTAGTGATCTGGAGAAATATTTTTTTTATGTGGCTGTTAGTAGTTTACAATTCTTTTGAAATGTTTGTTAAAAAAAAGAAAAAGAAAAGAAAACAGTTTATACATATCTTCTAACTACTTATCCATTAGAGAATAACTATTGGTCTTATGTATTTGTGTTAATTCTCTAAATATATTGGATGTCAGTCTCTTATAAGAAGTATCTGATGCAAACACATTGGCTAACTCTCTCAACTTTGTGTCAGTATATTTAATAAACATGATATTTATGTCTTCATTCGAGTTACTGACTAAAAAAAATTAAACAACTGAACACTAAGCACAGGTCCTTGAATACTCTGCTTAGAGACTGTCCTCCAATCTGACAATCCATTAATGACTAGTCTCTTTGGGTCTTGTCATTTAACCATTTCTAAATGAATCTCACTTTAGTATCACCTATCCCACATTTCTCCATTTTGTCCACAAAGATAGCAAGGAAGACTTTGTCAAATATTTGGCTGAAATCTGAGGTTACTGCATATGCAGCATTCCCTTGATTTAGAACTGTTGGTAAACCTGTCAAAAAAAGAAATGAAATTAGTAGGCATGACCTCTTCTTACAGAAGTCATGCTGGCTCTTAATGATTACCACTTCCCTTTCTAAACCAGTCTTTTAATGATACACTGTAAAATTGTGCCAAGAATCAAAGTCAAAACCATTTGCCTACGGCTTGTTATATTGAAAATGAGCACTGGATCTGGGATCAGAAGACATAGATTCAAATAAAATCTCTGCCACCTGGCCACCTACTGGCTTTGTGACCTTGGGCAAGTCATTTAATCTCAGTGAGCCTCACTGTCTTCATCTCAAAAAATGAAGATGTAGAATAGAAAATTCTATTTAATTAAACACTTATTAAATGTCTATGTGCAAGTCACTGTGCTGATCACCATTGATACAAAGGCAAAAACCAGTTCTTGCATTCAAGGAGTTTAAATCGTCCTTGTAAAACAAGAAAGTTCACCCCGTTCTCCTCTAGGTCATTCTTCACTCAAATGACAAAGTGATTTTCTTTATGCTTTTACATCTGACTGTGTCACTCTTCTCAACAAACTCCAGTGGCTCACTATTACCCCTAGACACAAATAGAGACTCCTCTATTTGGCATTTAAAGCCCTTCACAGCCTAGCCCCAACCTGCTTCACCACTTTGTTATACATTACTTTCTTTCATATAAAATACAGTTAAACTGGATTTTTAACTCTTCCTCATATAGATGGTACCAGATTTCCCATCTCTATGTCTTTGTACTACTTGTCTACCATGCCTGGCATATACTACCTCTTCCCATCTTTCTCTTAGAATTCCTAGTTTCCTTCAACACTCAGGTCAAGTGTCATTTTCTATATCAGTAATTATCAAAATGTCATCTAGGGAATCCTAGGGGTCACTGGGACCCTTTCAGGGGGTGTGCAAGGGCAAAACCTATTTCATAATAGAACTAAAATTTAATTTCTAATGTGGTGAATAAATTGGTGTGTATATGCTGTATTCTACATAAACAAAATCTCTTTGTGCAAAGGAGGTGGGGGTGTTCTTAATAAATTTTGAGTGTGAAGTCCTGAGATAGCAAAATATGAGAATCACTTCAAAGTTTCTCCTAATTCTCCAGCTGCTGGTACCTTTCTCCTGAAAAAATCCTTGGGGATCTATTTTGTATGTACCTGTGTATGAATACATGTTGTCTCACCCAATGGAATTATGGCTCTTGAAGTCAGCAACTATTTCACTTTTGTCTCTGTATCTTTAGTGTACATAACACAGTGACTGGCATAGAGGGGTGAGAAAAGGAAGGAAGGAAAGAAGGAGGGAGAAGAGGAAGGAAGGAGAGAAGAAAGGAAAGGAGGGAGGAAGGAAGGAAGGAAAGAAGAAAGAAATGAAGGAAGGAGAGAAGAAAGGGGGAAAGAAAAAAGGGAAGAGAGACACAAGGAAGGAAGGAAAGAGAGAAGGAAGGAGGGAAAGAAAAAAGGGAAGAGAGAGAAAAGGAAGGAAGGAAGGAAGGAGAGAAGGAAGGAAGGAAAGAAGAAAGAAATGAAGGAAGGAGAGAAGGAAGGAGGGAAAGGAGGGAGGAAGGAAACAAGCATTTATTAAGCACTTGCTATGTGCTAGGCACTATCCTAAGTGTTCGACAAATATTTCATCGAATTTTCTTATTAACCCTGGAAGAGAATTGCTACTATTATCCCCATTTTACAGTTGAGGAAACTAAAGAAAACAGAGGTTAAATGACTTGCCCAAAGCCACAAAACCAGCATGTGTCTAAGGTCAAATTTGAACCCAGGTCTGCCTGACTCCAGGTTCAGTGCTCTATCCACTGTACTACCCAGCTGCTTAATAAATATTTGATAATCGACTGACCGAGATTTAAATAGTACTTTCAGGCTTGACTTGCATCTCATTTAATCCTTGTAACAGCCCTAAGGAGTAAGCAATAGTTAGGGTCACTCTCTATCCCAGAGATAGGGAAGCTGAGCCTCAGAGGTTTTAAGTGATTTGCCCAAGGTCACATAGCTAGCAAATATCAGGTGGGATTTAAACCCAGATCTTTTCCAGACTTCCAGGTCCAGAATACCTTCCAGCATCCCACAGACCCACCTTTTCTGGGAATATAGATTGCATGCACAATACTTGTCAGTGATATCTCCTGGGAAAGTCTACATTCTGCCATGTGATTTATCAATGACAAGCATGTTACATCCCATGAAACTGCTCAAAGCAAACTCCTCAGTCCCTAGGAGAAGCTCCTATTACTTACTGATACAAACTCTTCAAAGTTTATTTTGCCATCTTTGTTGTGGTCAGCCACTGCTAGAATCTTCTCCACAATCTCTCGCACCTTGTAGCCAGGAAGGGGAAGCCTGGCTTCCTTAAAGAGGTCCTGAAGCTCATAGTCACTAACATAGCCACTGTTGTCAATATCTATAAAGGAAAATGTCAGCCATTAGATCTCAATCATTTACAGCTTTTGTTCACACATGTACCATTTCATAAAAATAATTAATTGCACTTATGTTACATACTTATAGCTACCAAACATATACAGTGTCCCAAAAGTCTTGTTTAAAACTGCCCTAAGACTTTTGGGACACCCTGCCTTTTAAGTACTCAGCCTAAGTGAGAATTGAGAACTGGAAAATGGGTTTAGCATGGGATGAAGTTTCAAATAACCGTGGGTGGAAATAGTTCAGGTGGCTGAAATAACGTCAGGAAGTAGGGGAAAGTGACAGCCATTTGGGCCAATTCTGATCTTAACCATCCCTTCTGGTAACCGACAATTGTGATGGCCTGGGATCCCAAGAGGAAAAGGCTGCATACATTAGTCACACTTGCACAGGGTCCCTTTCCTGCATATTTCTATTTCATTCATTAGTTACTTAGTGCATCATAACAGTGTTATGGTGCACTTGTATAAATTCAATCCTGTTTGAATCAGTGAGATTAGGAGTATGAAGAACAGAACAATCCTATACCAGGAGTCTGAATTTCCTGAAATAGCTACTAGAGCACAGTAAAAGGAAGGAAAGAGAGATTAACAGAAGGAGCTAACCCTATCTACTTCCTGGGTGTGAGAGGGGCTGGGCTTTATTTACTGTGCCAATCAAGGGCCCCTCCTTGGGGTTTCCTAGGGATAGGTTGTCATTTATTGACATAAGAAAGTCTCTGCACAGTATTATGCCTCTGAGTGTTTTGTTAGTGACAGAGTCACCAGAGAGAGCAACTTTGTTACCCCACATACACATTTAACCAGAAGATACTGCTACTGTAGACAATAGGTGTTTTCATCGTGACCTGCATCAGTAATAATATATTTTTTTTAAAAATGTAACTTTTTTTTAACTTTTTAGGCATTTGGGGTTAAGTGACTTGCCCAGGGTCACACAGCTAGTATGTGTCAAGTGTTTGGTCTGAGGCTGGATTTGAACTCAGGTCCTCCTAACTTCAGGGCCAGTGCTCTATGCACTGCACCATCTAGCTGCCCCTAAAAATGTAACTTTTCCACAGCAAGGCAGCTAGGTGGCACAGTGGATAGCATCCTGGACCTGGAGTCAGGAAGACCTGAGTTCAAATCCTTCCTCAGTTGCTTACTAGTGTCTGTCCTGGGGCAAGTCACTGTTTGAGGCACTGTTTGCCTTAGTTTCCTATACTGTAAAATGAGGATAATAACACCACCTACATTGCAAGGTTGTGAGGATCAAATGAGATCATATTTGGAAAACATTTAGCAAAGTGTCTGGCACATAGCAGGTGTTATATAAATGCTTATTCTCTTCCCCCTTTCTTCCCTTTTGCAATTGGCATATGTGGGAACATATAACTTGACTCATAACCTATAATGCACCAGCAAACAATCATGGCTGTGACTGAACTACCTAACAAGTCCATTGTGATATTGTCTCCTTTAGCATCGTAATACCACTTTATGAATTCAGCTTTCACTGAGACAAGATCATTAATCATCATTCCAAATACAGCATACAATGGAATTCAGTTTTATTCCAGCCAACATTTATTGAGCCCCCACTATGTGCAAGGCATTGCACTACCCTATGTGGCTACAAAGAAGTATGGTTTAAAACAGAAGGTGTGGCTTTGTTGGACAAAAAAAATTCTTTCTCTTTAAAGCTCTGTAAATTATCACATCAGTAAATACACACACTGGTAGTATTCACATTTTTGTAACACTGAACAAGTCATTTTGCTGTCAGACATTGTTCCTACAATGAATTATTTATTCAAAATATCATCAAATAAATATGCCAAGATTACACATACATGACTCATAAAGATAAGCATTCAATTGCTAAATACAGTGAAAAGAATGCTAATTCATTCCTTACATTGAGAACTCTCTAACATTTAAAAAAAATAAAATTAACAAATTGCTCCTATAAAATTAACAGGATGTTCTCTTTAATAGTATCAAACCAGAAACTGTATTTTAAAATTTTTCCTCTTCATTACTTATGATAAGAGGAGACTTTTGATGACTGTCCAGTTTTTGTCTTGAAAAGCTAAGTCTTCAGGAAATGATATACATGAACACTTAGCACAATGCTCTATAAAAAAGTATTATTAACAATAATACTGTGAAAAACCATTATACCATTTTGGTGTAAAAGTTTGTTGTAATAGTGTAATAGTTTAATTACAAAATTATACATAATAGCCCAAAGCAAAAAATACTGGAATTGAGATTCTCTCAGTAATATTAACTCAACCACAATGCAAATTATATTCTGAGGTCTAGGGAGCAAAAGGGGATATACAGGTGTGTATAAGTGTGTGTATATGTATATATACACATATATGTATATATAAATCATTTTTGTTTATTGCATGTGAGCAAAAAGCAAACATTTCCATGAAACCTCAGGTTTTAGATCATTTAAATTCCTTCTCTGGCTCTTCTTCCTCTTCCCATACCATACAGTGCTCTGCCCAAAGAAATATGAATTTTGATTGCTGAAACCTCACAAGATATTTTGAGGTTTAAAAGCTAGAATTCTTTTTTAAGGACCATGGCTTAAAACCAAATCATTCCGGCTCTCATTGAGTGGTCAACCATAGGTCCCAGACCAAGCCTCACTTGGTCATTGTTTGGGGTCTGATGGCTCAGAATGAGTATAAATAGCAATTGTTTCTGTTTTGGCCAGAAACCTTAAGGGTGTTCCCCTCCCAGATTGATTTATTTTTCTTGACTAGGAAAAAGAGGCCATTTTTTGCCTCATTTCTTATCTAGCCTTAATCACTGAATGGGTGTTGCCTCAGACAAACTGAGACCTGAGAAAGACCTTAGCTTAAAAAGGCCAAGGTTTCCCACTGCTTCCAGGGCCATCTCCAGTCATCCTGATCTATATCTTGCCACTGGGCCCAGATGGCTCCAGAGGAGAAAGTGAAGCTGGTGGCTTTGCATAGCTCTCCCTCACTTAAATCCAGTTCACTTGTAAGTCATGGCATCACCTTCCTGATTTCATGGTCCTCTTTGAGAAGGAAGGACAAACAACAACAACAATGGTGTGTGTGTGTGTGTGTGTGTGTGTGTGTGTGTGTGTGTGTGTGTGTTCTTCAAGACCGTGTTTCTATTCTCAGCTCTCTTCTTCTCTCTACATTATATCTTAGAGATCCCATTAACTCCCATGACTTCAAATGTCTCCTCTATATAGATGACCCTCAAATCTGTATCTCTGGCCTTTGTTTTCAAACTGCTTACTGAAAATCTCCATTTGGGTGGCCCCTGAGGTCTCAGACTCATTCTGTCCAAAACTAAATTCATCATCTTCACTTATAAACCACATTCTCCTCTGGAATTCTTTAGGTCTACTAATGAGTCACATTTTCTAAGTGACTCAGGTTGAAAAACTTCTAAGTCATCCTCAACTCTGCCCTCTTTCTTTCCTCTAATATCCAATAAGTCACCTGGACATAAAGGCCCTATCTTTTGCACCCATCCTCTCTTTTCTTTTCTTTTTTTTTATCTTTAGGCAATTGGGGTTAAGTGACTTGCCCAGGGTCACACAGCTAGTAAGTGTCAAGTGTTTGGTCTAAAGCCAGATTTGAACTCAGGTCCTCCTGACTTCAGGGCTGGTATTCTATCCACTGCACCACCTAGCTGTCCCCATCCTCTCTTTTCAGTTCCTATTGCCACCACCCTTACTTAGTTCTTGTGTCTCCTCCTTACTTCTTGGATTCTTACTACTGTAATAGCCTCCTAACTGGCTTCTTCCCTTCTCCAGTCCATCCTGCACACTTGGGCCAACTCTGATCATAACTCACTTCTCTCATTAAAACAAAACAAAACAAAAACAACCTTCACTGCTCAGAGAATAAAGTCTAATCAAACTGGCATTCAAGGCTTACCATAGTTTCACCCCAGCCTGTCTTTTCAGTTGTACCACATACTGTTCCTTTTCACATACTTTATGCTAGAGCCAGATTGGATTATTCACTATTATCCCCACCTGCCCTTTTTTCTCCCCAAACCCAACAACTCCTGAATTTTCTCCCCTTTGGCTTTTTCTTCTATTGTTCTCTATGCCCTCCCACTGCATTTCTATCTCTTAAAATCCTACCCACTCTTCAAAATACTGTTCAAATAGTATATGGTGATCAATTGAAGAAGCTGGGGATGTTTAGCCCAGGGAACAGAAGATTTACGGTAGCCATATTAGCTGTCTCTCAGTATTTGGATGGCTGACCTATGGAAGGGGGTTAGATTAGTTCTGCTGTGGCAGAACTGAGAGCAATGAGTTGTGTAGGGATGGATTTACATTTGTTTATCCATTATGGCCAAATGACTGCAGTCTATCCTTAAACTGTTAAGGTGTCTTCCTATGTAGAAGAAAAAGCAAGGGGTCTGGGGTAATGTATCTCTACAGATTATCAAGAAGAATGAAGGGTTCCTTAAGAAGGAAGAAAGGGTTTCAATGTCAAAGCACAGAAGGAAAAGGATGTGAAGAGGCTGAAGGGAATTCTGACTTCTATGAAGAGACTGAAGGGTGGAAGAAGGTAACAAAAGGAAAACAGAAGGACCACTGAGTATTCTGAGCTAAGCAAGAATATGAGGCTCTTTCCAAAGAGCTGGAAGTTAAACTCTCTGAGAAAAAAGTCAGGCAGTCAACCAACATTTTCTAAGTGCCTCATATGTGCCTAGCACTGTGCTAAACGCTGGGGATACAAAGAAAGGCAAAAAAAAAAAAATCCAGTCCTTGCTCCCAAGGAGCTCACAGCCTGAGGTGGAGACAATATGTAAACAAGATCAAGAGATTAGTAGATATAATAATAATATAATCAGAAAGAGGCAATAATCAAAAGAGGAAAGAGTTAGCAAAAAGGAAGATAGGAAAAGACTTCTGGTAGAAGGTGGGATTTTAGCTGAGACTTGAAGAAAGGCAGGAAAACTAGAATGATGAGAAGGGAGAGAGGAAAAAAGGGAGTACCAGGCACAAGGGATAAGCCAGTGAAAATTCTTGGAATCTGGAGGTGGAGCATTATGTGCAAGGAATAGCAAACAGACCCACATCAGGGATCATGGAATATATGGGATGGAAGTGGATATAAGGTGTAAGAACAATGGAAAGCTTTATAATCCAAACATTTTATATTTGATCCTGGAGGGAATTAGCAGCCATTGGAATTTCTCAAATGGGGCATAGTGTGACAAGGTTAGACTTGTTATTTAGGAAGACCACTTTGATAGCTGGGTGGAGGATGGACTGGAGTGGGGAGATACTAGAGTTAGGGAGACCATCCAGAAGCTATTTGCCCTCCAAAGAATGATTATATAAATTCAAGGTAGTTATCAAGTAGGAGCTCAACCAATAAGAGATAAGTGAAGAAGAGATAATGTTACTGGTGACTCCTTGCCAAGGGACAAAGATTGCCTGCATACATCCACCATGATGGATGTCATAGCCAGTAGCTACAATATTAAGAACAGCAGTAGACATACTCTAAAATTTACAGGAGATAAAAATCTAAGAAAGGAGCCAGCAATAAAAAGCATAGCTTAGATGCCACTACACAAATGCATAAAGTATGGGCAATGAGTAAAGTAAACTCAAGATCTTAATGAAAAGAATCAAATTTGGCCTTATGGGCATCACTGAGATGTGGTAGGCAGAGCCCATGACTATACTATGGTTCTGGAAGAATCTATGGTATGATGATACGCGATGGAGGACAGACGTGCCTGTTTATTTTGCTTCTGCTTTCTCTCCCAACAAGAGTGATATTTGTACTAAAAAAAGGATAAAACAAAAATGTCCAATTGTAAGTTGATACTCAAGATAAGTAGAGAGATAGTATGAGAACCCCTAGCTGCCTTCAATGAGTTCAAGTCACCAGGCCCACACAAGCAATATCTTTGGGTACTGAAAGAAGCGGTGAGTGTGATTACTGAGCCACTGTCACTGATCTTTGAAAACTCCCACCCATCAGGATGACCCACAGAGTCTACCCAATGCAGATATCAGGCCCTCTGCCCTGCCACTGGCCCTCTTTTCTCCTTCAAAAATAGAGATCTTCTTGCTCAGTCATGTCTTATTCTTCATGACCCCATTTGGGGTTTTCCTGGCAAAGATGCTGAAGTGCTTTACCATTTCCTTCTCTAGCTCATTTTACACATGAGGAAACTGAGGCAAACAGGATGAAGTGGTTTGCCCAGGGTCATACTTGGTAAGTGTCTGAGGTCAGATTTGAACTTGGGAAGAAGAGTCTTCCCAACTCCAGGCCTGGCTCTCTGTCTTCTCTATACACTATCTAACTAGCTGCCCCTAGAGACCTTCTCCTCTGGACTTATTGAGACCAAGCCCCCTTCCTTTGTTCTCCTCTCCATCCCCTGGGGGTATTAATCCACTCAGTTTTAGTGCTACAATTTGGCTTTGAATTATTCTGACAAGTGAGTTAAAAATCAGCTACATCTAGCTGGCCCAAGACCATGCAATCCTCTCTCAGTAAAGCAGGGTACTCAGTATCCCAGCAGAGGCACCTTGCCATTTGCCTGCTACTATGAACATCACATATTCCACCTCCTGCCTCCAAAGGATATTGACATAGCCTTTATATACATTGAATTTGCAGGTGACACAAAGCTGGAAGGGATAGTTAACACATTTGATTATGGAAACAGGATTCAAAAAAAAAAATCCAGACAAGCTAGAACACTGAGGTATAATGAAATTTGATAAGGATAAATGCAAATTCTTACATTTGCATTCAAAAGAACAAATTCACTAATAAGAAGACACTGGTTTCAGTAAAAAAAAAAAAGCTCAAAGAGTCAACAAGTTGATGCTATGGCTAAATTGCCAAAGCAGTCTTAGGCTGCATCAAGAGAGGAATAGTGCCTGGCACTGCCCATATCACTGGGAGGTGGTACTGCACTCTGACCTGGTCAGACCACAATTGTGTTCAGTCTCTGAGGCAAGCAGGGCAGGGCAGGTCAACATGAACTTACTAAGAGCTTACTATGCCCAGGCACTGTGACAAGCCCTGGAAATACAGATGTGAGGAAAAATAAAGACAGCACCTGCTCTCTAAGAGCTTTCATTCTAACGGGGGCTGAAAAGGGTGAGAAGGGTGAAGGTACATAAGAGGGGAGGAGGGGGAGCATTACAGAGAAAGACCTGGGACAGTCGGGGAAAGGGCAATCCGAACAAGAATAAAGACGAAGCTGGCTTGAGGCTCCACCCTAAAATGGAGGAGGAACCAATCAATCAGAAGGAAAGGCTGCAGGGACAGAAAGTACTTTCCATGGGTGAGAAGCCCAGGGATGGAGTTAGTTTTCTGGGTGCAGAGGCTGCTAGGTGGCAGAATGAATAATGTTGAGCTTGGAGTAAGGAAGACGAGTTCAAATTGTGCCTCTTCTTGTTGAGTCATTTTTCAGTCCTGTCTGATTCTTTGTGCCCACTTTTGGGGTTTTCTCTGCAAAGATTCTGGAGTGGTTGGTCACTTCCTTCTGACTATCTTACAGATGAAGAAACTAAGGAAAACAGGGTTGAGTGACTTGCCCCAAGGTCACAAAGTTAGTATCTGAGGCTGGATTTGAACTCAGGAAGAGGAGTCTTCCTGACTCCAGACCCAGAACTCTATCCACTGAGCCACTCTGGGGCAAGTCTCAGTTTCCTCACTTGTAAAATGGGAATATAATAATAACACCACCCAACTCACAGGGTCATTGTGAGGATTAAATGAGATAATATACACAAAGTGCATTGTAAACTCTAAGGCACTATACAAATGCTAGTTATTATTTTTATTATCATTATTCTCTGTGCCAGTTTTAGGAAGGATATTGCTAAGCTGGGGAGGGTCTAGGAGAAGACAGTGGTCAAAGGTAAAGGATCTCAAGATCATGCTATATGAGGACTGGCTGAAGAAAGCAGGGATGTTTATCCTAGAAAAGAGAACATTTGGTAAATGGGTGGAGAAGGGGGAGCAAGGTAAGGAGAGACGTGGTAATTGTCTTTAAGAATTTTGCAGAGCTGTCACTTGGAAGAAGGATTAAACCTATTCTGCTGGACCCCAAAGGGCAGAACCAGAAGCACTGTCCAACAATTTAAGGGAAAATGAGTTATCTCTAAGATTCTCTTTTGCTGGAGGTCTGCGTGCAAACTTTGTATAACTACTTATTATATATGTTATACAGTGGATCCTTGTCTAAGTGGGCCATCGCCACTCATCTTGACTTTCATCTTGCCACTTGACTCCAATGACTCTAGAGCAGAGACAAAGGCTGGTGACTTTGTGAAGCTCTGTCTCACTTAAATCCAATTCATATGCAAGTGAAGACTCACCTTCCTGATGTCACTGATCCTTTTCCAGAGCAAGGTTGTTCCAGAAAAACAAGCAAGGTTTTGGGTAGATGACCTCAGTGATGTCTTCCACCTCTGAGATCCTGTGTTCCTTATTCTGACCCTCCCTTCACCAAACTAACATGATTCTTCCTATTATGGATCTCCAGTGAAGACTATTTAAATATATTCTCCTCACGATCGAGTAATGATGGAGACTTCAGTTATCCAGACATCTACTGATGCTTGCTCTCTCGCTTGCGCTCTCGCTCTCTCTCTCTCTCTCTCTCTCTCTCTCTCTCTCTCTCTCTCTCTCTCTCTCTGCCAAGTGCTGAGAAGTAGATAAAGTCTAACAGTTGGATTAAAAAAAATCCCAGTCACAAGGACAGAGTGGAGCAGCATGGTTAGACAGCAGTTTGTCTGAGAGGGAGCTGAAGGTTTTAGTGACTTACAACTTGCACATAAGTTAGCATTGTGACAGGGCAGCAAAAAACTTAAATGTGATTTTGGAATATATTAAGAAAAGCATAACTTCCAGGAACAGGGAGGCAGTCCCACTGTACTGAGCTGTCAGTTCATTTCTGGGTGCTACAGTTTAAGAAGGATGTTAATAAGCTAGAAAGGGTCCAGAGGAAGGCAACGAAGATGGCAAAGAGCCTTAAGTCCATGTCATATGAAGACTAACTAAAGTAACGAGGGATGATTAGCCTGGAGAAGTGATAGCTCAGGGGCAATGTGATGACTGTTTTAAGGGGGGGGGGTGTCACATGGAAGATGAATTAGATGTGTTTTCCTTCCAGTGAGCAAAATCAAGAGCAGTGGGTTACATGATGCGAAGAGGTGAAATTAGTCTGGATGTCAGGGAAAACTTGGTAGCAATTAGATCTGTTCAAGAGTAGAATGGGCTCCAACAGGAGGTAGTCATTGTAAGTCTTCAATCTGAGGCTAGATAATTACTAGGCTGGTACTGTCTCTTGTAGTGAGGATTCCTTTTCTGATTGTTATCGGTCCTTCGTTTTCAAAGAGGACCAATGACAACATAATGGAGATGTCTTGTCTTTCCCCCAAGAACTGGATTTAAGGGAGGCAGAGTTGCATGAAGTCCTCAGCCTCACTCTCTCTTCCAGATTCATCAAAGTCCAGCGGTGAAACAAAAGTCAATACTGACAATGGCCTGGGATGCAGTGGATGATCTTGCTGTCTTCAATGTGTGACCAAGCTCAAAGCCTCTACAGCGCCTACTTCAGCCACTTTTATGGCCTTTGGGGGCTTTTGTTTGTTTGTTTGTTTTAGGCAATTCGGGTTAAGTGACTTGCCCAGGGTCACACAGCTAGTAAGTAAAGTGTTTGGTCTGAGGCTGGATTTGAACTCAGGTCCTCCTGACTTTAGGGCCAGTGCTCTATCCACTGTTCTACCTAGCTGACCCTTTTTGTTTTTGTTTTTTTTTTCAACAAGGGCAGTCTTCACATGCTTAGGCAGACATCCCCCTAACTCACCGAAGGGTCTGATGCCTGTCAGTTACCCTCAACCTCAATTAGCCCATTTGCTCAGATGGTTTTACTGGGGTGTGGCCATTGTGCATACTACAGTTTCTTGGAGCCACAGGTGAGAGTTGAGTGACAGGTGGACACCAAAAGTGGATGAGCAGCCCTGAAAAGTGCTCAGCAAACCTTCATGCTAAAGGCTAGTCCTCTCTGAACACCTCAATACACCCCTTTTCAGATAGAGATGGACTGAATAACTACAGGCAGTTAGGTGGCCCAGCAGAGTACAGATATGGAGTAAGGAAGACTTCAGTTAAAAATCTTTCCTCAAACACTAACTGTATGGTCCTGGGCAAGTCACTTAACATCTCTTCAACCTCAGTTACCTCATGTGTAAAATGGGAATAATAATAATAGAACCTGTCTCACAGGGTTGTTGTGAAGATCAAGTGAGCTAACATTCATAAGGGTACTTTGCAGACCTTAAAGCACTATATAAACGTCAGCTATAATTTTTATTATGCCAAATGAAGCCCTTTCTAACTCATAAATTCTGATTATTTTATGACGCTAATTATATTTTATCCTACAGCAAGAATCATTTGTTTATATGCCTTGTTTTTTATTTAACAGAATATGAGCTCCTTTCAGTAATGAACTATGTCTTACTCAAGTCACTGGGAAAAACATATGTGTGTATGTGTGTATACATATGTATATGTGTATGTATAGATATAGATATGGATATATCACAATTGCCCAGCCCAGTTCTTTGTCTGTTATAGATACTCAATAAATATTTGCTAAATTTTCAACCCCAGTATTGACCTTAGATGACATTTTATATTACAACTAAATAGTTTAGGATTTTGTATTGAATTTATGTAAATTCTAGGATCCCAACTAAACTATAATGTTATATCTTTTCATTTCCATCTTCTGCTACTGTTACTTTTATAAT
Organism: Phascolarctos cinereus; assembly: GCF_003287225.1. Classification (NCBI taxonomy): domain Eukaryota; kingdom Metazoa; phylum Chordata; class Mammalia; order Diprotodontia; family Phascolarctidae; genus Phascolarctos; species Phascolarctos cinereus. The sequence goes on from NW_027556180.1 coordinate 53,922,786, forward strand.
CCTAGTTTTCAGTGTAGTTGGAAATTAACTTTTGAGGATAGTTTAAGGGAAGAATTTGTGTGTGGGATCCCTATATGTGACCATGTCATCTCAAAGCTCAGCCTTTTACTTTCCTTACATTTCCAGTATAAACACAGGGAGTCATACCCATTTTCTTTGTCTACAACTCCACAGATGTTTTGTGAGCAGGCTGGAGATTTTTAACCAAAAATGAATCATAAAAAAAATATTTAAAGGGCTATCCAGATAAAGATGTGACAAAACAAAGACCTTGCTTGTTTGTAAATCATGAATATAGAGAAGAATATAGACAATAATCTTGAAAAATAACTCTTCATGGAGCCAGTAAATGGTGGTGCCACAAACAGCGATTCAGAGATCAGAGTTCAGTTTATGCACAAGGAAGTGGTTCTATATTACTCTGCAGGTGAGGACACCCTGTTAAGTGTATTCAGTTACATTGTCACTCATTAACCCGGATTATTCTCCACCAAGAAATGATCAAAGATTGCAAAGTTCAGTTCACTGAGAAATTTAAGGCAGTCTTAACTTATCTCCAAGAGAAAAGAAAGAATTCAGTAAAAGCTACTATGAGAATAAAAGGAATAATATTTCCCCAAAAAGGTGGGGTGGGGAGAAAGGGGCAGGAGATGGGGACTGACAGGGAGACAATGAAGGAAGGAAATGCTATCCTTTTTTAGATATTTTAATGTTAAACATGATACGTTTAAAAAATATTTCCCCAAAACATACCTATTTTATTGAATGCTTCTTGAAGTTCTTCCAACTCTTCCCGCGAAATGGTAGTTGTATTATTTTCCATCTTTGAACAACAGAAGTTGTTGCTTTCTATGCTTTAGATCTAGAATAAACAAAGTCGTTAAAAAGAAAATCAGGCCCTTTGGAATCTTTTAAGACACAGGCAAAGGTAAGCCCTTCAAAAAAAACCAAAACATACAGGATTACCCAAATAAGCAATACACATAAATTAGTCCTTGAGTGCACTATACTGTCCCAATAAGGTCCACTGAAATAACAACTTCATCTGAAAACTACCTTACCATTTATCAACTCTGACCATTCTCTGACCATTTATCCAATAGGGAATTACTTGGAGTCTTATAAATTTGATTCAGGTCTCTATAAATTTGAGAAATCAAGCTTTTATCAGAGAAACTTGGTGTAAATATTTTTCCTCCATTTTCTGCTTTCCTTCTAATCTTGGCTGCATTGGTTTTGTTTGTGCAAAATCTTTTTAATTTAATGTAATCAAAATTATCCATTTTAAATTCCATAATGCTCTCTATCACGTTTGGTCACAAATTCTGCCCTTAACCATAGATCTGACAGATAAACTATTCCATGCTCCCCTAATTCGCTTATGCTATCATCTTTTTTGTCTAAGTCATGTGATCTTATCTTGGTATGTAAACATGCATTTTTAAGTTTCAGTAAACTAAAGCATAGCATTTACAAATGCAACAGACAAGGTCAGAAATGAAAACTTGATATATTTTCTCATTTAAATTTAAAATAAGACTTTCCAAACATCAGCAAGTTAAAAGATGTGCTAGTTCTGCATCACTTCACAGTACATTGGATTCTATGTTGTTTTAATCTCCAGATTTTCAAAATATTGCCACATTCCAATGATCTCCAATAGCTTTTAGTTCATTAATGGTCTCCATCATTTTCCCTCAATTGTCTTTGGCTCTGTATTTCCCCTGCCTTTGTTAGAATTTTCTAGTATAAGCTATCTGATTCAATGACAACAAGCAGTATGATAACAAAGAAGACATGTGTGAGTAGGTAGAAGCAATGCCACGGTAGTTTTAAAATTATACAGGAATAGTATAACTGTCCAGTCATTATAAGGATTTGCCATCTATTGAGTTTGTCTCTTGTGAGTCCATAGATACTTACATGTTGCCTTCCCCATTAGACTGTGAGGATCCTTGAGAAAAAGGACTGTTTTAGACTTTCTTCCTAATCCCAGTGACACATAGTAGGTGCTTAATAAATGCTTGTTGACTAACTTGCAATAAATCATACACACTTCTTCACATGGCCTTTCCCAGCATTTAACACAGTGCCTGGCACATAGTAGATGCTTAGTAAATGTTTACCAATTGATTTCTCCTACTACCCACCTCAGGAAAAAGAAGAAAACTGAAATTAAGTGGAAAGGCCTCTTTACTGGAGTCTGCCTCTTGCCCCTAAATATTTTAAATTCTTCAGTGAAACATATCAACGTTCCATTTTATTAGTCAATGAAATTTAGAAAGGAACATCTTGTAAAATTTAATAAGTCATTGTTTTTCCTCTCAAATACATCCTAGGGCATGTTTCTAATTAATTGCACATTAACTGTCTCTCAGTTCTGAAATACTGTATGCAGCCCATTGGTTGCTCCTATTTGTTTAAGTAACACCTTAATTCAAATACAACCTCAGAAATCATCCCAAGTATTTCAGGTCAACAGAACAGGAGAAAAGGTGGGAAGAACTGAGGAGGAGAGGGGTAAATGGAGCTTTCTTTATTCCACAGATATACATTATTTTGTTTTACGGAGAAAAAAATGCCTCTCTCCCTTGGATAGAAGCCTCATCCCATTTAGTAAGTTCTTCCCACCTTTGAAAGCATTGTAGTGATGTTACTGCTGTGCTGCAAACTGTTAGTGCCAACCTCTTGGATTTTCCCTGGGTCTTGAAAATGCTAATTCTGTTCCTGTCAGCTTTGAATCTTTGTGGTTTGGGCCTTCCTGAATATACTTTACTACCTTCAAAATAGTTCTGATTGCTCGGAATTTCTTTACAAGTTTTAAAAATAGCCGTTCAACGTTAGTGTGTGCATACCACAGAAAGGCTATAAATGAACTGCCCTTCTCTCGTCCTTGCATTTTAAATCAACCTGGGACCTTTATTCTTTGCTCTTCGCACTATGTGTCATATTTAAATGGATGCCATTTGTTATTGCCTAAAATAGCTTTAGCTTGCCCATAATCTTGGAAAAAGCAGACAAGATGATTAAGCAAGTGATTCACAGAGGAAATAACATGCTTCTCGTTGAGAGACCCTTTTTTATGCACAGAGTACTTAACATATGGAAAGCATGGCTTAAATTTGAAAAAAAATGCATTTAGGGAGTTTGAAAATACACAAACCTTTCTGAGTTCATAGAGGGTATCTTATGAGCCATACTGATAAATTACATACATGTGAGGCACTTCTTGTCATTATATAGGCTCTGAAATGGCTTTAATTTTGGTTAATTTGCTTACGTAGTATCCCAGGTTCAAACACAACTTCACAATTAATCTAGAGCATTGAAGTAAATAGAACAGGCAGCTGGAGTAATTAGATCTCACCTTACTCCGTGGATGTAATTTATTATAATATCAATAATATTTTATAATTGAATTGAGGTGTTATTTAAATAACATAATAAATATTGAACAACATTATTAATATCAGTCAAAAATGTTTCATAAAAATCTCTATAGACACCATGACAGAGAAAAATAGCTAGAAAACCATTGAATAATTTGGAGTATTCTTCATTGGCACTGGGGTTGAATTACAGAGTAGATTCTGGCAAATAAGATTGGTAATTTTTTTTTAATTTTTAGTTTTCACTTTCACAAGATTTTGAGTTCCAAATTTTCTCCCCATCTCATCCCTCCCCCCACCCCAAGATGGCATGCATTCTGTATACCCCTTCCCCTAATCTTCCCTCCCTTCTATCTTTACCCCACTTCTCTTATCCCCTTCCCTTTCTATTTTCCTGTAGGGCAGAATAGATTTCTATACCCCATTTCCTGTATTTCTTATTTCCCAGCTGCCTGTGAAAACAATTTTTTTAACATGTCTTTTTAAAACTTTGAGTTACAAATTTTCTCCTTTCCTTCTTCCCCACCCACTCTCATTGAAAAGGCAAGCAACTCACAGGTTATACATGTGTAGTCATGCAAAACACTTCCACAGTATTCAAGTTGTGAAAAACTAAATATATTTCCCTTCATCTTATCCCGACCCCCCCCCATTTATTTTATTCTCCCTTTTGACCCTGGCCATCCTCAGAAAGGTTTGCTTCTAATTACTTCCTCCCCCAATCTGCCCTCCCCTCTAGCATTCCCCTGCTCTCTTGTCCCCTTCTCCCCTCTATTTTCCTGTTGGGTAAGTTAGATTTCCATACCCAATTGAGTGTGTATGTTATTCCCTCCTTAAGCCAAATCTGATGAGAATAAGATTCACTCATTCCCTCTCACCTTCCCCTATATCCCCTCCACTGTAAAAGCCTTTTCTTGTCTGTTTCACACGAGATAATTTACCCCATTCTACCTCTCCCTTTCTCCTTCACCCGGTATAATCCTCTCTCACCCCTTAATTTTGTTTTCCAGAAAGACTGGTAATTTTTTACTGTGCCTGTCTAGAAAGTATCACATTCTTATGAATTTTTATAAAATACAATAAGATAAGGGCTGTTGGAAATGGTAGGTTTATAAGGTTGATTACTATGGCTTTGTACATATCTTAAAATTTTTGCTAGGTATGTATGTGTGGCAAAACAGCCAAGTGGATGAGCAGCTGTAACTGTGACTTGATGTACTCTAAGTTTAAAATGTCTGCTCTCCTAATGTGTCCTCAAAGTATTATAAACTATGGTTTGATTGTTATACTCATTTAAAAGAAGAAAAAAAAAGGATCCTCTCGAAGAATATTACACCAACTTCTTGAATTTCATGGAGAGAAAATAAACACATAAAAGTGGCGTACCAATTTTCAGGAAGGAGGGCAGAGTGCCATGGATGCTTCACAAAACAGATGCAAACTAGGGACTCTGAATTTGACTGGGCTGACGTTCAAAAATCCCCCTGGACCACCAGCAGTGGTGACGATCCAGACAGGACAGGCTTGGATCTGATAGGAAACTGCGCAGAAAAGCACAGCAGGCACTGTTTGAGTGCTGGCATAATTAGTGCCTTACCAAAATAAAATGGTTTCTTAAAAATAAACGTGTTAACTTACTTTTAGAACAAATCCCTGTTAGAGAAATGAATCAAATATTTATTGAATACCTAGAATGTGGAAGGCTCCATGCTAGGCTTTAAGGCAGTTTGGGATGTAGTAAAATTAGTCAAGTCAGTCAATAAGCATTTATTAAGAGCCTGCTGTATGCCAGGCACTGTGCTAAGCACTGGAGGTACAAAGAAAGATTAAAAACAAACAAACAAACAAACAGTCCTGGCTCTCAAGGAGCAAAAAGCCTAATGGAAGAGACAAAGAACTATACACAGGCAAGCTACATACAAGATAAATTGGAGATATTCAGCAGTAGGAAGACACTAGAATTAACGGAGGATTAGGAAAAGCTTTCTGTAGAAGGTGGGATGTTTGCCACTATAAAAATACCTAGCATCTAAGCAGCTGAGACCCCAAGAAGAACCTATGAATCAAGTGCAACTTGAGCATCAAGTCAACCTACTGCAAAGACCTGAAGAGACAAAGAAGAGAGAGCTGCTGTCCAATGGTTGGATGACTGACTAATTACCCCTTCTCAACTATTCTGGTTACATGAGATCATATCACTTTTGTACATACCAATTTTTCCTCCAATTTCTGTTGTTTGACGTTGACAACGTGTTCATTTGTCCCCAGTAATTTCATTTTAGCAAATGTGTTTTTATTTGGGTTTAACACTAGGAGGACCAGGCATGCAAATTTTGTTGTTGTTGTTGCTTTTTGGTGAGGCAATCGGGGTTAAGTGACTTGCCCAGGGTCACACAGCTAGTAAGTGTTGAGTATCTGAGGCTGGATTTGAACTCAGGTCCTCCTGACTCCAATGCCAGAGCTCTATCCACTGCGCCAGCTAGCTGCCCCAATTTTTTTTTATAATTTTACTTTGAAACAAAAATTTTTATCATACTATCTCTATTTTCTTTGCCTTATGGCTTAAAAAATAATTCACTGCATCAACTGATGTGGCCTGGACTTTTGAGATGTTCTTCAATTTTTGTCTGTCTAGCACTAAGTTCCAACTTAGCTAATAAGAAAATGTCCTCTTTTCTCAATAATCATCCTGATCCTCAAAACAGGTCTCCTAACATAGCAAAACACACATCTAAAGGCTTCATCAGGCCCTTGCTAAAAATGAATCTACCAGTCTAGATAAAATAAGACCTGGTCTTGTTGTCTACACCTCAAATCTCTAGCTTCCTTGAATTTTGTGAAGTGTTACCCAAATTCATCGTTGCAGAATTTTAGGATGGGCAAGCTATAATCAGCATTCTTTTTTTAAACAGAGTTAGGGAGGCACGACTGGGACATGAATCTACATTTGGTATGTGGCTGAAGGGGTCACAAAACCTTTTTCCTCCACGTTAAAGGGGAAAGGAATGAGCATTTATGTAACACTTGCTATGCGCCAGGGCAGCTAGGTGGCACGATGAATGGAGCAGTGGGCTTGGAACCTGCAAGTCTCATCTTCATAAGTTCAAATCTGGCCTCAGACATTACCTGAGTGACCCTGGGCAAATCATTTAACCCTGTTTGCCTCAGTTTCTCACCTATAAAATGAGCTGGAGAAAGACATGGAAAACCGCTCCAGTATCTTTGCCAAGAGAACCCCAAAATGTCATCACAAAGAGTCGGATGTGCCTAAAACAACTCAACCAGAACAAATACTATGCTCCAGGTGCCGTGCAAATATTATCTCATTTGATCCAACATTAAAGTTCCAAATCAATGTTAAATATTATGTTATGAAATGTAGAGGGTCAGGGCTCACCCTAGCTAAAAATTATGAAGTAGGCAAAATTTGTCTCTGTCACTCATCTCTTGATGACTTCTCCCATTCTGTACCCATCTCTCCACCCCTGCAGTACCCCCATGACCTCATGCATACCCCAGTCCCCCCAAATGGCACCCCTCCAAGATCTGTCTGTATTCTTATTGTAGCACCCCATGCTCCAAAATTACCCTTTCCTGCCAAAATCATAAAGCAATCAATCAACAAACATTAAGTGCCTACTGCATGCTAGGAATGCAAAGAAAAAAATGAAACAACCCTATAACTAACAAGCAAAACATAAATTATTTGCACTAACATACAAATGACTAATCATCCTTAATAGGTTGCCCTCCCAAGAATATTTGTATACTGAAATGTGCAAATCGGCATACTGAAACCCAAAGAATAAATTAAATCCCTTAATAAAGGAATTTAAGGTAGCCAAGCAAGCCGGTAAGAACTATGGTTTTGGTGACCTCCTTGATGCCCCTCAAAATGTACAACAAAGGTATGATTTCATATCTACAGGTAATACCAGCCACATACAATAAACCTGTCCGTAACTGAGACAGCTTCCCTGAACCCAGCAGTGCCAAAGACTAACAATGATACCACCACAATGAGAGAGCCGTTAAGTGTACAACGCTGACTCAAATCCGACACAAGCACATACATCTATTTGTGGAAGGGATGTGCCTTGAAAGTGTGTGTTTCAATGTCATTTTAAAAATTAAGCTATGAACTCTGCATCAGACCCTTTTGTAGGCAAAAACTACCTCTATAAAATGGATAATCATCTCCTAATTTATCTGTTTTATAAATCCTGGTCTTCTTAACAAGTTTCTTTTATTCAGCAGGTCATTCAAGAGCTCAGCTATTTCTGTTGGGTAAAATAATATTCTATAATCCTAAAATTATTCCCTTGATGTTTTATATATGTCATTTCCCCCCTTACTGTTTGGATTCCTTTTTCCAATACAACATTTGAGGGCTTTTATAGAACATCTTTTATAAAACATCAGCTAGGTGGCACAGTGGATAGAAAATTGGCTCTGGAGTCAGGAGCACCTGAGTTCAAATCCAGCCTCAGATACTCAACACTTACTAGCTGTGTGACCCTGGGCAAGTCACTTAACCCCATTGCCTAGTCAAAACAAAATCTTTAAGTTATTCTTTCTCCTCAAAGCACTTCAAACTTTGTACTAGCAAAACAGTCAAGATACTACCTTTCATTTTGATCTTTTCTGTATAGTCCATTATTGTTATTCTTCAAATGTACAGAGTTGAGGAGAACCCACTACAGTATATGGTAGGGACGTTTCCTCTTCTGTTGGCTTTTATGCTATAACTGGGTTGGTACAGTGGATGGAGCATGGAACTGGAGACAGGAAGACTTGAGTTCAAATCCTGCCATTGACACTTAGTTGTGAAGCCATTTTACAGATGAGGAAACTGAGGTGGAGAGAGGTTAATTAAGTGACTTGCCCAAGGACACACAGCTGATATCTGAGGCAAGATTCAAACTTAGATATTTCTAATTCCAAGTTTAGTCTCATTTCTACTGTACCACCTGGCTGCCTCTGACAAATCTCTCTCTCCATGTATGTATATGCATGTATGTATCACAAAACTGTCATAAAGCTCAAATGAGATAATGTATGTAAAGTCCTTTGATGACCTTCAGGTACTATATCAATTCCGTTATTATTCCAAACCTCTTCCTCCTCCCCCTCTTCTGGTTCTTCCCATTTCAAATTTCATGCAAAATTGTACAAGTTTAGAGACACTGCAGTCACTGGAAGAAATCTCCTATATGAAACTAGGATAGCTAACCACTAAATATAACTTCATCATTGTCTTTCAAGCCAAAAATAAACCTGAAAATTTCTGAACTTACCTAATTTTACTTGCAGTATTGTAGGTCAATGGGACTAGTTTTCTGTAGGTTTCCTTACATAACATATAACTACAATAATTTATCTTGGTCAACTTGCATTGTTGACTTTGAAAGACACATTCATTTCCCCAAATCTGCAATTCATCTGCTTTCTTTTTTTTTTTACTAGTTTTTTTTATATTTTTTTTGTTTGTGTTTCCAATTTCTAGACCCTCTGATATAAGAAGCCTTGGCTTTATTTGCTTTATTAAACTCAGATGTTTCATATTCCATGCTGGTATGAATGAGATTTTAGACAGATGCCTACCTGCTAACCACAATTTTGATTTCTGTTCATTTATTTTTTCAATTGAAATAATAGATCTCATCTTTTTCATTTAGGTGGTAAGAAGGCAATTTAGACTTTATAGGGTTCCTTCTCTTTATAACCATTTTCCATTGTACACAGTCTCGGTGAATAGCAGTTGTTAAACCTGAGCCTGTTTAAAATTAACTACTATAGAGTTAATTTTATTCTCCAGCAATAAAAGTAATAATTTGGAGAGAAATTCTAACTCTATTCCTTTTTTAACCTATACAGTTCTAGGACCTTGAGAACACCAGCTGAGCATCAATATAAAGGATTTAGTTGAGAATGTCCAATTATCAATGATATAAAATAACAACACTTTCCCAACTAACTGTATTTCTGATCTTTTGAAAGATGGTAATTTCCTACAAAAAGGGAACTGAATGATAAAAATCTCTAAGCATCAAGGCTATTAATTGCTGAGTTCAAATCCTGCCTCAGATACTTAGCTTTGTGACCCTAGGAAAGTCACTTAACCCTGTTTGCCTCAGTTTCCTCATCTGTAAAAATGAGCTGGAGAAAGAAATGGCAAACCACTCCAACTATTTTGCTAAGAAAATCCCAAATATGGTCACAAAGAGTCAGATACAACTGAAATGACTGTAAAACAACATTCTGTCCTTTTTCCTTACTTCCCATCATGGACCTTTGAATTCAACCAAGATAGTCAATTTGCTAGGCAATTAGGGCCTGGAGTCAGGAAGGTGAATCCAAATCTGGTCTCAGACATTCATTAGCCGTGTGTCCCTGGGCAAGTCATTTAAGCTCTGCTTGCCTGTTTCCTTGACTATAAAATGGGGTAATACTAACACCTACCTCTAAGGGGTCACATAGTAGGTGTTTAATATATGTATGTTTCTTTCCTATATCCAATGCAAAACTTTTTTCCTTTTTATATACCACTCTCTAGTTCCCTCTTAGTCAATCCCTTACTTCCTTCAAAACCTAACTCAAATTCACCCTCTCTAGGAAGGCCCTTATGATTGATCACACCTGACTTCTCAATCTTCTTATTTCTTGTGTATTAAAATTGTGCTATATTAATTTTCACTTATTATATATAACTTTACAGCAATATTCATGAGCTATTTCATGGCTGTTTGTTCTACCTCCCCAAATAGATTTTGAGTTCCCTGAGGGCAAGGAAAGTATGTTTCCTTCCTATCACAATGCCATGTAATAACAACACATTTATAACAGTACTTCACTCTAGACACAGTATTTTCCTCATATACAGCAGTGCACATAGATACTTAAAAATCATTCCTACTCATATTTCAATTTGAATTAGGTTGGATGGTTGAAGTTACAAAGGACCAACAAAGCAGTGGCCAATTTGAAATGAGCCATTAGGAAGAGGAAGAAATAATCCAAGGTCAGGGTTTCTGTATCTCAGTGTATTTCTGTGGCTTTTCTTTTGATGATAACATATGAGGCTATGTAGCTCTAGCAATATGGTCTTTCTCTCCCCTTCTCCTCCCCTTTTTGGGTGGACTAACATGATTCTCTCCTAAGAAAAAACTTCTGGGTTACTAACTTGTACCTGTAGAGAAATGTCTTGGTATGGTGAGGGTAGGTGACTTCCTTCCTCAATGTCAAACTAATAAATTTCAGAGGTTGGGCTTGAACTTAGATCTTCCGGATTCTGAAGCCCACTTCTCTGTTGGCTTCCTAAATTATCCAAGGTTTTGGCTTACTTTTTCCTAATGCTTTTACTGCAAAATCTTATCATACAACTGCAACTGACCTTCCCAAAGTCACCAAAGGTCTCTTAATTGCCCAATCTAATGGCTTTCTCTCAGCCATCATCCTTGTTGACCTTTCTATAGCATTTGACACTGTTGACCATCTCTCCTAGATACTTTCTTCTCTCTGCATTTTTATGACACTGTTCTTTGCCTTGGCTTTCCTACTTGTCTGACTGTTCATTGTCAGTCTCCTTTGCTGGATTAATACTCACAACGTGGCACCTAACTGTGGGCGTGCCCTTCAAAGTCCTTCCCTGGGTCCTCTTCTCTTTTCTCCCTACACTCTCTCTCTCTCTGTCTCTGTCTCTGTCTCTCTCTCTCTCTCTCTGTCTCTCTCTCTCTGTCTCTCTCTGTCTCTCTCTCTCTCTCTGTCTCTCTCTCTCTCTCTCTCTCTCTGTCTCTCTCTCTCTCTCTCTCTGTCTCTCTGTCTCTGTCTCTCTCTCTCTCTCTGTCTCTCTCTCTCTCTTTCAATAACCTCATCACCTCCTATAGGTTTATCACCTCTATGTTGTTGATTTCAAGATCTACATTTTCAGTACCAGCTTTTCTCCTGAGTTCCACTCCCAGCACCTACTGTACATTTCTAACTGGGCATCTTGTCAAACTCAATATATCTCAAACTAAACTCATTCACTTTCTGTTCAAATCTGTCCATCTTCTGAGCTTTCTCATTTCTGCTGATGACATCACCATTCTGCTAATCATTCAGGTTGGTGACCTTGGCGTCTCCCTTGACTTCTCACTCTCAACTCAGCTGCCACATCTTGTCATTTCTATCTTCATAACATCCCTCCTCTGTATCCATTTCTCTCCACTCACACAACCACAACCACAACCCTTGTTCAGGCCGTTATCACCTCTCACCTGGGCTGTTTGCATTAGCCTCTTAATTGGTTTCCTTGCCTCAAGTCTCTCCTGTCTCCAACCCACCCTTCAGCCAGCCACCAAACTTATTTTCCTAAAGCACAGATCTGACCATGTGACCCCCTTACTCAATAAACTCCAATGGTTCCTTCCCTATTGCCTCTAAGATCAAATATAAACTTCTTTCTTTGGAATTTAAATTCTTTTACAACATGGCCCCAATCTACCTTTCCAGCCCTTCTACACATTATTTCCTTCCATACACATTGTAGTTTGGCTAAACTGGACTTCTTGTTGTTGTTCATACATGGTACTCCAATGTATGGCACAAGCTATACTCTAATCTGGAATATGCTCCTCATCTTCATCTCTTAGAATCCCTGGTTTCCTTCAAGGCTTATCTTTAGCACCACCTTCTACATGAGACCTTTGGTGATCCACCTAGCTACTAGTGCCTCCCCACCAAAATCACAGCATATCTAGTCTATATTATAATATATGCATGTGTTGCCTCCCTTGTCTAGACTGTAAGCATCTTGAGGAGAGGAACCCTTTTGACTTTTGTCTTTAGAACACCAGTGCCTTTCGTGATGCTTGGCATACAGTAGTCACCTAAAAAATGATTGTTGATTGTGCAATGACTAACTTTGATAGACTTAGCTCTTCTCAGCAATGTGATGATCTAAGACAATTCCAAAAGACTCGTGATGGAAAATGCTATCCACATCCAGAGAAAGAACTATGGAGTCTGAATGCAGATTGAAGCATACTGTTTTCTCTTTTTTTTCTTTCTTGTGGTTTTTCCCTTTTGTTCTGATTCTTCTTTCACAATGTGACTAATGTGTAAATATGTTTAATATGATTGTACGTGTATAGCCTACATTAGATTGCATGCCATCTTGGGGAGGGGAAGAAGGGGAAAAATTTAGAATTCACAATCTTACAAAAGTGAATGTCAAAAACTAAACATTGATTAGTTAATTAAGATAAAAATGACTGACATAAAAAAAAAGAAATGATTGTTGATTGACTGACCAAAAAACCATAGCAGTATCTCTTTTGTGGTCAGACCACTTTAAGCTGATAGTATTGTATATGAGGCAAAGGTAAAAAGTCTATACAACAAGAAGATGGCAAAGTTCATGAGATGAGAGGTCGTTTCAGTTCCTTTTGCTACTTTGGAATTCACATGCCACCCATAAATGATTACTTCCTGTTCATATTTGTGGCTTCTCTTGGATCTCTACATATGGGAACTAACCTGTCAAGACCTGTAATAGCCTCCATTACTATACATTCAGTTTGACAGTCTGGAAAATCTGGATTTCAAAAAGGATTTCCTGATCCCCAGGAAGATGTTTGATTTCCAAGCTGTTGCAGATTAATATTAGTTCTTCTGTATATCTAATGTCTAAAGGTGGTAGGAAAAGAAGAAAGAGGCTTCGGTCCTTTTCCTACAGAGTCCATTGAATATGCCCCAGCAGTGCCAGCTTCCTAGAGCCTGTCTGGCACATTGCCATTGCTGTACCTACTAAGTATCACCGATCCTTCAGAACTGCACCAGCTAAAGAATGAGAGAAAAAAATCCCTTAACCAAGAAAAGTTTGAAGTTTTTCATAAAGAACTTTTACTAGGAAACTAAGAGGAAGCGATAACAACAAAAACCCACAGCCCCCAAACCACATAATCAGAGATTTTAAAATGTCAGTCAGTCATGTAGCATTTATTAAGTGCCTACTGTGTGCCACGGATTGTGCTAAGTGCTGGGCATACAAAGGAAGGCAAAACTAGGATAACGATACATAGAAATACATGCATATGTATGGTGAAATTTATGGAATACAGTTTATTTAACCATGTTTTACAAAAACCTAATCTCAGCTACAACTGCAGTAGATGGTAACCAGAGAGTTAAGAGTGGTATAGAAGAAAGTGGTATAGAATCAGAGCACGTGGATTTAAATTCCCTCCTCCACCATCCCTAATCTGTTAGACTGTGAGCTCCTTGAGGGCAGGGATTATCTATTGCCTTTCTTTGTACACTTAATACAGTGCCTGGTACATATTACTGCACTTCATGAAGACTAGTTTGTTACCTGACTTGTGAGTTTTAGCATACCAATAAACTTCTTTAGGTGGAGAAGTGGATAGAGCACTGAGCTTCGAATCAGGAAGACACATCTTCCTGAGTTCAAATCTAGCCTCAGATACTTACTAGCTGTATAACCCTGGGCAAGTCACTTAACCCTGCTCACCTCAGTTTCCTCATCTATAAAATGAACTGGAGAAGAAAATGACAAGCCACTCCAGTAGCTATGCCAAGAAAACCCCAAATGGGTTCATGAAGAGTCAGACACGGCTAAAAACGACTAAATAACGAGAAACTTCTTTGGGCTTCAGTTGCAAAATACACAGGATGGATTATATGGTCTCTGTGATTCCTTCCTGCTCTAAATTTATGACCTTATGATACTTAAGCTCCCAACCCAAAGCAAATTTGAGTTGGCATGGCATCTCGGTCTGATGGAAGCAGTCCCTAGTTTTCCGCAGTATTTTCTCTGAGTTCTCAGCCATAGCCTATCTACTATATTTGTCCCTGGCCACCCTGGATCCCATGCCCCAAGACGAGGAAACCACTTCCGCATGTGGACTGGAAGAGCCCTCTGTTGATTTGTCCAGCAGTGACTTGACAGGCACTTCCTTCACCCAGCTTTTCGAACCTTAAGGTGCCAGTCAACTCAGTTAGAAGGTCACCAACGCTATAATTTCCTCTTCCTTCCTGTTCCTTTGGTTCTCTCAGGTAAACTTTCCCCAAGTCCCAACTGAGGGAGTTTGCCCAGGATCACATCATTAAGTGTCTTCTGATTCTATGTCTAGGGATATTTTGTTTTCTGTAATATGCTACCTGTCCAGTACACATCAAATCAATGAAAGTTCTTCTAGAGATTGTGATGCTCCAAAGTCTTCAGTCATAGAGCATCACTGGAAAAACATTTGTGTTTAAAAAAAAAATAGGTTTGAACGCTGAGAAATTTTAAGTAACAACCTTGGCCCCAGAAACCACCTCTCTCTTCTCAGTGGGACCATGGGTGTGGAATCCTGTATAACTGGCAGATGAAGTCTATGGTGGTTTGTTTTGCTTAACTGTTTTCTTCTTTGCAGGAAAGGCTCATTTAGTGGGAGTGGTGGCATATCTGGAAATGACTGTGATGAAGCCATCAATAAAATTTATTTTTTTACTATAAAAACAAAATGATAGACTTAAAAAAAAGACTCAGAGTTGGCCTTATTTCAAAAGAAGTATATATTCTTTACATTGGCCTTAAAAGAAGTGGAAGATTCTAATCTTAATTCTGTCACTTAATAGCACAAGTAACTTCATTTCCCTGGACCTCCTTTTCCTCACCTGTAAAATGAAAGTTAAGTCCTTCATGACGCCTGGGGTCCCTTTCAATTCTAAACTTATAGTTCATTTAAACTATGGCTTTCTATACCTTGAGGCTTCTGAGGTACAAAATTCAAGTGACTTGCCAGAAGTACCTCAGGCTTACAAAACAAAACTCTCAGTCCATTTTCATAACCACCTTTAAATAGATAATCAGATAGCTAAGTGATATGGTCACAGATTTATCTATGAGATAAGCCAGGAACATTAGAAATAAACTGTCTCCTCTGTAACATCCATTTGCTGTTGGATTTTGTGTGTTTTAACTAACTCCTTCTACTTTATAATTATTTCATACAAATATTTATAACAATATAAACTAACATAGGACTTGAATCAATCATGTTTGGTTCTTTTCTACTTAAAAAAAATCTAGAGGAGGAAAGTTTCCACCAATGTGATGTTTCCCCACGGCTCTATCTATCTCACAATCCACATATAATCCAAAGCAATTTTTTTTCAGTAGGCCCAAGGTAGTAACAGCTTTAATCAGATTTTTCAATTTAGCTAATGGGACTTCTTTATACTTTCTTTTGCTAAATTTTCTTTTTTTTTTTAGTTATGACCTTAACAAACATGAACATTTCAATAAACAAAGAAGAAAAAAGTGTATTATACATAAAACTATGCACTTTTATTGTGTATAGTTTAGCTTTTTTAAAGTATGTATTAAATTAAACAAAGCAGTAACAAAATTTCCCTACTTGTCTGTGATCCTTGCCTTTTGCTTTCTTTGGTGTATATTTTTAATGTTTTATTGACACTACGTTCTCTCTTCTTTTTATCTGCATCTCCATTGCTACCAATAACCGCTCCCCTCCCCTAAAAAAAGCCCTCCCTTATAACAGGTAGTCTAGTAAAACTTAGGGGCCCCTTAAGGGCTTTGTTCTGTGAGGTTTGGATTCAGTCAAAGGGCTGCACTTGAGGACCTAGAGGGCCCCATAGGCCATAGGTTCCCCACCCCTGGTCTATCTTATCTTCCTTTTATCTTTGACCAAATGACTATAATGGTATGAATTCAACAATATAGCTGTTAAGGTACCTTTCAACTCTCAAATCCTGTGATTCAGTCCTCTTTTCTATCTTACCTATTCCTCAAGGACCAGCTGAAGTCCCATCTCCCCTATGAAGCCCTTCTTGACCCTCTTTATGGCTCTCCCATTTCTCTAAATAATTACATACCACTACTATCTGGATCAAACAATTTAGCACTTAATCATACATTATCTGGTATTACTTTTTCCCATGTTAATCTTGTTTCCTCAACTAAAATGTAAACCCTTGAGAGTAAGGACTATAGTGAAATTAAAATGCCTCTTCTATATTCCCAATAGTTCCTAACTAGTAAATCCTCAAATATTATTGATTTATTGCTTCCTTAACCAAGTTATTTAAAGGGAATTATTAAATCAATTCTCAGCTTGCTTCTATGACATCCACAGAATGATACTAAAATATGAAAAATCTGCACAGGGATCTGAATTAAAACTTTTACTGCCTAAACCCATAGACTTATAAGATTTACTTCAGGTATCCCTTATTATAATTCACTTTGGTATAAAAACTGAAGAAAAACTGAAACATCACTCAAAGGAGCACTTATTTTGTATTGGCACTAAGTGAGTCACTGGAGCTACGCAGCTAATATGGCTTAGCAACCAGATGGATCTCAAAATCCACAGCCAAGTTACTGCAGGTATGAGCAGTCCATGGCATCTTCAAGTCCTTAATCACTTATAGTATCTCTTTTATGCAGGAACAGGCTCTGCCTGGTCACTGCATCCTCCCAGCTCTTCCTACATTCTATTCTAAGGGTATAATTTAATCCAATCATAATTAGTTGCCTCCACTCCCAAAGGATTATAATATCCTTCCAGCTTCCTGTGACCTAAAAGGATTATGCATTCATATATTGATTTACTGAAGAAAACTGAAAGTAAAAAATATGATAACAAAACTCTTCCTTGTTTGAGTAAACCACAGGTACCTTTGCTAATCTAAATTTTCTAATTTCTACCCTTATCTTCTGCTCTTCTCTGGCTGTGAGCCCTGAGACAAGTTCACCCCAAGGCCTTTTGTCAAGCATGGCTTAGTCTTTTTTTTTTTCTGCTCTTATTTTTTTTTCTTCTGTTTTGTTTTTTGGGGTTTTTTTTAATATAAATTTATTTATTTTTAGTTTTCAACATTCACGTCCACAAGTTTTTGAGTTCCAAATTTTCACCCCATCCCCCCTCTCCCCACCCCAAGATGTCATACATTCTGAATATCTCTTCCCCTAGTCTGTCCTCTTCTATCTCATTCCCCTTCTCTTATCCCCTTCCCCTTCTATTTTCCTGTAGGGCGGGACAGACTTCTGTACCCCTATATTTCCTATATTTCTTATTTCCCAGTAGCACGTGAAAACATTTTTTAAAAACATGTTTTTAAAACTTTAGGTTTCAAATTTTTTCTCTTCCTCCCTCCCCACCCACCCTCATTGAAAAGGCAAGCAACTCAATATAGGTTATACATGGGCAGTTATGCAAAACACTTCCATAGTAGACATGTTGTGAAAAACTAACTCTATTTCCCTTAATCCTATCCTGCCCTCCCATTTATTCTATTCTTTCTTTTGACCCTGTCCCTCCTCAGAAGTATTTGCTTCTGATTACCCCTTTCCCAATCTGCCCTCCTCTCTATCATCCCCTGCTCTCTTGTCCCCTTCTCCCCCTATTTTCCTGTAGGGTAAGACAGATTTCCATACCCAATTGAATGTGTATGTTATTCCTCCTTAAGCCAAATCCTATGAGAATAAGATTCACTCATTCCCTCTCACCTTCCCCGTTTCCCCTCCACTGTAGAGACTTTTCTTTTCTTTTTTTTTGTGAGATAATTTACCCCATTCTACCTCTCCCTTTCTTCTTCTCCGAGTATAATCCTCTCTCATCCCTTAATTTTATTCTCCAGATATGACCCCTTAATCTTCAACTCACCCTGTGCCCTCTATCTATCTATCTACATATACATACATATAATTTTTTTCCTCAACTACCCTAATACTGACAAAGTCTCATGAGTTATAAATATCATCTTTCCATGCAGGAATGTAAACAGTTCAATCTTAATAAGTCTCTTATGATTTCTCTTTCCTGTTTACCTCTTCATGTTCCACTTGAGTCCTGTATTTGAAAGTCAAATTTTCTATTCAGCTCTGGTCTTTTCATCAAAATGCTTGAAAGTCCTCTATTTCACTGAATGACCATTTTTTCCCCTGAAGGATTATACTCAGTTTTGCTGGGTAGGTGATTCTTGGTTGTAATCCTATCTCCTTTGCCCTCCAGAATATTATATTCCATGCCCTGCAGTCCTTTAATGTAGAAGCTGCTAAATCTTGTGTTATCCTGATTGTGTTTCCACAGTACTTGAACTGTTTCCTTCTGGCAGCTTGTAATATTTCTCTTGACCTGGGAACTCCGGAATTTGGTTATAGTATTCCTAGAGTTTTCCTTTGGGGATCTCTTTCAGGAGGAGATCTGTGGATTCTTTCAATTTCTATTTTGCCCTCTGGTTCTATATATCAGGGCAGTTTTCCTTGATAATTTCTTGAAAGATGATGTCTAGGCTCTTTTTTTGATCATGGCTTTCAGATAATTTTTTAAATTCTCTCTCCTGGATCTATTTTCCAGGTCAGTTGTTTTTCCAATGAGATATTTCACATTGTTTTCTAATTTTTCATTCTTTTGGATTTGTTTTACTGTGTCTGATTTCTCATAAAGTCACTATCTTCCAATTGCTTGATTCTAATTTTTAAGGAAGTAGTTTCTTCAGTAAGCTTTTGGACTTCCTTTTTCATTTGGCCAATTTTTTTTTTAGGGCATTCTCCTCATTGGCTTTTTGGACCTCTTTTGCCATTTGGGTTAGGCTATTTTTTAAGGTGTTATTTTCTTCAGTATTTTTTTGGGTCTCCTTTAGCAAGCTGTTGACTTGTTTTTCATGATTTTCTTGCATCACTCTCATTTCTCTTCCCAGTTTTTCCTCTACTTCCCTTACTTGCTTCTCAAAATCCCTTTTGAGCTCTTCCAAGGCCTGGGACTGATTCATATTTTTCTTGGAGGCTTTGGATGTAGGAGCTTTGACTTTGTTGTCTTCTTCTGGTTGTATATTTTGATCTTCTTTTTCACCAAAGTAAGATTATATGTCTGACTCTTTTTGCTGCTTGCTCATGATCCCGCCAATTACTTGAGTTTTAAACTCTTTGTTAAGGTAAGAGTCTGCTTCCAATGTGGAGAATGTACTGTCCCAAGCTTAGGGGGTTTGTACAGCTGTTTTCAGAGATATTTGTAGGGACCTGTAAATTTTCAGTTCTTCCAAGGTGGTATGATAAGGGCGAGGTGTTTACTCCTTTCCTGGCCTGTGACCACAAATATTCCTTTCTGTCCTGTAACTGTGAGGAAGGGTTCCTCTCCACAGCCACTCCAAGCTCCACCATGCCAGCATTCCTCCTCACCCCAACACTGCCACCTAGAACTGTGACCCAGATCCAAACATGGGCAAAGCAAGAGATTCCTGCCTCAGCACTGGCAAAGAGATCCCTGCAGTCCCTCTCTGATCAGCCACTGGATTCCCCCTCAGTCTGTGGGCCAGAAGCTTGGGAAGCAGCTGCCCCCCCCCACGCACACACACCCCCGCCCCCGCCCATGCTCTTGGGGAATGGAGCTGAGACCCCGCCTTCCTTTCTCAGCACCGACAGAAACAGATTTTTCCCCCTGACCTTCTAAGTTGTCTTTGGCATTGGTGGATTGAGGAGTCTGGAAATCTCCACAGCTGCCCGAGATTCAGTACTCTGAGGCCTGCTCCAGGTTCCCTGCGGCCTGTGCGCCCATGCCGCACTTCACTGTGCTCCCAGCCCGGCGCGATACACCTTTCTGATCAATCATCCAGGTTATCTTGGGCTGGAAATTTGTTTCACTCTGTCTTTTTGTGGGTTCTGCTGCTTCAGAATTTGTTTAGAGCCATTTTTTATGAGTATTTGGAGGGGTTTGGAGGAGAGCTCAAGCAAGTCACTGCTTTCACTCTGCCATCTTGGCTCCACCCCAAGCACGACTTAGTCTTATAATCTAAAGAAAGAATGAAGGAAAGAACTTACTACATTGCAACTTCCCTGTTAGCAAAGGAGCCTCATGGTGAAAGATCGTCGTCATTCTCTGACTAGCAACACCTATGGTTTAATGCCTTCTTTGGCTGGTTGTAGGAGAGCACGGGGTTAGGCAACTTCTCTCTGGTATCCCTACCAGAGTTAGGGCTCTGTTCTGTCAAGCCAGGCTCTGAAGTGCCTGGAGACACAGTTTCAGAAATACTTTCCTTCAAATTTTAATTCGAAAAAAAATCTAAGTTAGGCTCATAAACCATACTCAATTGAAATAAAAAATGTCAGTCATTTGCCATTAAAAACTAAAGAAAAATTTGCCAAGTTATCAAGCGACAGTTTAAAACTCAAGTTTCCAAAAAAATTGTTAAATGAATTTTGGCTTGGGATTAGGACAGAACTTCAACAATTTCTGAAATGGCCCTAACACTTCTGCCATTTTGTAATATGTATTTACGCAAAGCAGCATTCTCAGCATTAACAATTATAAAATCAAAATATCAACTCTGAAAAATGTTGAAGATGCTTTACATCCTGCAGTATCAAATATTCTGCCAAGATTTAATTCTTTATGTAAAAATAAATGAGCATATCCATCTCATTAGTATGCAAATTTGCTTTCATCTTTAATAAATGGCAAAATTATATATATACCAAAGAATTGTTTTAAAATAAATTTCTTTATGATTTATTATCAGTAAATGTTTGATTTGTATACCTATTTTATATACCTACAATACTCAGAGTTGTGTAAAAATTTCTCAGGCAGAGCAAGTTGTAGTATATGAATGTAATGGAATACCATTGTGCTATAAGAAATGATGAACAGGCTGACTTCAGGAAAACCTGGAAAGACTTATATGGTCTGATGCTGAATGAAGTGAGCAGAACCAAGAGGACTTTGTACACAATAACAGCTACCTTATGCGATGACTAATATTGTTAAACTGAACCCTTCTCAGCATTACAAGGATCTAAGCCATCTCCAGAGGCCTCGGGATGGAAAATGCTGTCCACATCCAAAGCAAGAACTATGGAAGTCGAATTGCTATCACTTATTTTTACCTTATGTTGAGTTTTGTTTCCTCTTTCTGATGGTTCCTCCTATTGGTTTTAATTTTTACTTACAATTTCACGAATGTGAAAATATGTTTAATAGGAATGTAAATGTAAAGCCTATATCAGATTGCGCGCCGTCTTGGGGAGGGTGGTGGGGAGGAAGGGGGAGAAAAATTTTCAACTCAAAAGCATATGGAAGTGATTGTTGATAAATCAAAACAAATTAATAAAAGAAATTTCTCTGGCAGAAAGGGATCACAAGTAGAAAAAGTTTTAAGAAGCCCTGAACTAGACAATAGTATAACAGGTGAATTCAGACCCAAAGAGTAATCATTGATGGTTTGATGTCAACTGGGAAGGTCTCAATAAAGTTCCCAAGGATTTGTGCTTAGCCCAGTGTTCTTTAACCTTTTTATCAATGATTTTGATAAAAGGCATAGATAGCATGCTTATTAAATTCTGGGCAAATAGGAGGAAAGGGATTAAGCATTTATACAGCACCTACTTTGTGCCAGACACTGTGCTAAGTGCTTTTCTTTTTTTTTTAATGAAATATTAGCTCACTTGCTTCTCTCCACTCATTACTCACCTGTGAGTTAGGTGCTGTTATTATCCCCATTTTATAGTTGGGGAAACTGAGGCAAACAGAAGCCCAGGGTCACAGAGTAGTAAATGTCTGAGGCCATATTTGAGCTCAGGTCTTCCTGACTCCAGATCACCAGCTGCCTCACCAGCTGGGATACATGTTGACAGTCAATATCCAAAATTATCCAACAGGCTAAAAGAACCTAACAAGATGATATTTAATGGAGTTCAAGTAGGAATTTTTACAAGTACAAGATGGTGAAGGCATAATTAGGCAGAAAAGATCTTGAGGATGGCTCTTAGTAGCTACAAACTCAACCAGTCCCAAGTGTTGCTTGGCAGGCAAGAAAGCCAGTCTAAACTTGGGTTGTATTAAGAGAACCAATTGTGTCTAGGACTAGGAAGGTAACAGTCTTGCTGTCCTTTGTTCTTATCACATTGGTCATACCACCTGTGGCCATACCACCTGTGGCCATACCACATTGGAAATATTTAATTCAGTCCTCAGGACCACATTTTAGGAAGGCCAACATTAAGTTGTGGAGTATCTGGAGGTCATCCAGATGAAGGACCTCAAGATTTCCCTAGGAGGATACATTGAAGGACCTGTGACTGTTTGGCTTAGAGAAGCAAAGATGGGCAGAGGTGATAGATATCTTCAAGTATTTAAAGGGATTATCACCTGGAAGAGGGCCTAGGCTTGATCTGCTTGGCTCCAATGGGCTAAACTGAATGGGGGATATTGGGGCCAAATCATGAAAACACAAATTTAGACCTGATGCAAGGAAATCACAGATCCCTTTGAATATTTTAGTATTAAAGTAAGGAAACACTTCCTAAAATCAAAAGCTATCCATTAAGTGAAATGGGCTGCCTCTGAAAATAGAGGGTTTCCCCTTCAAGGAGAGCTTCAAGCTAAAGACAACCACTTAGCAGGTATATTCGAGGAGATTCTTGGCCAGGGATGAGTCGGATTCAGTGATAACTGAGGTCCCTTCCAACTCCCAGATTATGTGGTTCTAGTCTTGATTTATCCTAGGCCTAACACCCTTTTAGGGATAAATTAAAATTATAGGTGAGGTAGGAGAGTTAACAACTCAATACAGTTAGTGGAAGTTAAGGAGAGAATTGTCGGAGTATTGGAATTATCTATAACACCAAATCACTTGTTTAAAATTCACAACTAACCACCAACAAAAAAGGACTGTCGGGATTCGCTTTGACACTATGTCATGGCCAAGCAGCAGATGAAATTTATGGTCCTTCTCCTTTACTACTAGTTAAGTTCCTATAATTCATATACTGATTTACAGGAATAAAATTAAGATTGGCTTTAGTTCCCATACAACTCACTTAGGATAAGGTCTCATTTGAACTGCTTCATTGCTGGAATTTAAACTCTGAACTTGAAACCAAAGGATAAAGTACGCCACTGGATGAAAAAAAAAAAAGAAGTTAATTTGCCCAAAGCTCAGACAGTTTGGTGTGTTTTAGATATTGAAACTGTGGGATACTTAACATAATTTTAAAAGCTGCAAGGCCCAATCCTGCTCCACACCCCTCTATGAAGTATACTGATGTTCAAGACTTGGAGGGAAATAGGATCAGGAGAAATGAAACTGAGTTTGTCAATTATTATGGTTTTATTCAGGATCCAAGAGATGCCCAATGAATCATCAAAATATCAATCAGTCAACAGAAATTTATCAAGCCCATCTTGTGTTCCAAGCACCATGCTAAGCTAAGCAAAACCAACAGCCTTGCTCTTAAGGAGCTCACCATCTAAGGGAGAGATAACAGGCAAACATTGTGCAAACAAGATATCAGGACAAAGTGGAGATAACCAAGAGGGAAGACACAGAGATGAAAGGGACGCCAGAAAACATTGAGTCCGAACCCTCCGTTTTACACATAGAAAATTAAGGAGCAAAAGAGTTTAAATGACTTAAAGTCACTTAGGGAATCAACAGCATAGTTGGGACCAAAGCCTGGGCTTTCTGCCCTTATGCGTCCTGTTAGTCAATCAGGATAAATCCTGCAGGGGTCAGCTAGGTAGCACAATGGATAGAGCACCCGCTCTGGAGTCAAGAGGACCTGAGATCAAATCCGGACTCAGACACTTAGTAACTGTGTGACTCTGGGCAAGTCACTTAACCCCAAAGGCTTCCACACACAAAAAAAAGTAAATTGTGCCTTTATCAATTATGAAAGCAGCATTAACATACACACACACACACACACACACACATCTATCTGAGAGCCCCAAGACTTATATACATTGACAACTCAAATCTAATAAATCACAGTGGTAATGAAAAGAGGTAGGACTAACTCACTAACTAATTAACTAGAAATCATGAGACCTGGGCTCTGGTTCCAACTGATCACTATGTGCTCTGGAGCAAGGAAGAGGAAAAAGAACAGTGCAGAAGGAGAAGACAGAAGATAAGAAGACAAAGGAAAAAACCTCATATTTATAGAGCACTTGAGTATTTACAAACCATTCTGGGCTCCCTCAGAGGCTAGCTAGATTGCACAGTGGTTAGAGCACTGGATCTGGAGTCAGGAAGACCTGAGTTCAAATCCGGCTTCAGATACTTACTAGCTATATGACCTTGGGCAAGTCACTTAACCTGTCTGCTTTTATCCACTGGAGAAGGAAATGGCAAACCATTAGAGTACCTTTGCTAAGAAAACCCTCCAGACAGTATAGTCCACGGGGACACAGAGTCATGACTGAACACCAACAGCTAGGGAAGAGCTTGGACTAGGTGGCTCCCTGCCCTAACATTCTCTTACTGAGCTCATTGAGACTTAAATTCTCTAACAATTTGGCATTTTTTCTTCCACTCCTGCTCTCATTCGTTCACATCTCTTGGCAAAACACTGATGGATAAAAACGTCAGGCTTTGTTTAGTTATTTTCTGCTTTGACATACCGTCCTCTTTTCCCCCTCCACCTAAGAGAGGTTAAAAACAAAACCTCAGGGTGATGCAAGGGAATCTTTTGAATTGTATTAAGCTTCTAAGAACCTTGCTCCTCAGAGCCAGCTTTCTAACTTGGCCTCGGGCTACGCTTTAAAATTCACCCGCCCATTATTAGTAAGGCTTTAAACAGCCACCAGTCTGTACAGGTAAGTCCTTTGCTTTCAGTTGCTTTCAGGTTGCAACCACTCCTACTCAGGGCCAAGTCCAAACAGATGTAGCATAGCCCATTTTCCCTCTCTCTATTTATAAAATCCGCAAATCCATATATAAGCCAATTCCTTAAAACATCCAGATTAATGAAATCTAGAGAAGAGCTATCATTTTCTTAGGCTTCTTGGAGTACTGAAAATCCAGTTGTCCTTAGTTAATGAAAATGAATTTCAATTAAATTCATTAAATCATTAACTATCACAGGCAGTTCAGCTACTTGTTTATTCCATCTAAACATTCTTTTCCTCTCTCCTACTCTAGCAGAAGAGGGCTAGGGTTGGAGCAAAGTGAGGAAAGGTATAATGTGGGATGGCACTCAGAGGTGTGGGCCCACAAGCCACTGCAGTCTAACATACTCGCCTAATTTTTTAGAAAGTGGAACACACACAGTCAAAAAAAAATCCTATTTTTATAGGAAATTATATGTGGCCACTCCTATAGGCTGAGTGTTGAAGGGCTAACCTTTGCATTAGGTGTGGAGCGAAGATGAGGGAAGAGCCTTTGGAATAAATGTGTCAGAGTTTATTCTTGGGGTGAAGGCTAGGAATCTAGGGTGAGAGCCTGAATATAGTAAGAGTTTACAGAAACACAAGGGCCTCCTCTCCTTCACAAACCTGCCCAGGCTCACCTTCTCCCCGCTTTCTAATTTCTATTGATAGGACAACTATCCTCATAGTTGCCCAAAATCAAAACACCTCAGACCTTACTTTGAGTCTTCCTTCTTCTTCACTTCCAGACTCAAATCTCAACAACCTGTCTCCTAATTAGGTGAGTAGGTAGATAAATATAGCATTTAGCCTGGGCATACAAATACAAGAAAGCAAGAGAGTTCCTGCTCTCAAGGAGTTTAACTTTCTGAGGAAGACAAAGCACAAAGGGAAGCTGGAATGAGGAGGCAGCTCAGGGAGAAGGCTGTCAAGCGTGTAGATGACCTAGAAGGGGCATGGATCCCTGTTTCTCCGCAAGATGACACAAAAAGGGTCCAAGATCTCAGAGGAAGATCCAAGGTTCCAATCAGGGATGATGACTTCCTTCAAGACTCAGCTCAAATCTAACCTGAAGGAGGCCTTTCCTGGTTCCCATCCCACTTCTGGGGGCAGCTAGGTGTACAGTAGATTGAGTTCCCAGCCTGAAATCAGGAAGACTCATCTTACCAAGTTCAAATCTGACCTCAGACACTTACTAGCTGTGTGACCCTGGACAAGTCACTTAACCCTGTTTGCCTCGGTCTCCTCATCTGTAAAATGAACTGGAGAAGGAAATAGCAAACCACTGTAGTATCTTTGCCAAGATAACCCCAAATGAGGTCACGAAAAGTCAGATGCTACTGAACAACAACCATTGCATTCTGATACTACCTTCCATTTTACACTGTTCATATCTTGTATGTGCAATTTTTTTTTCTCTCCCATTAGAATGTGAGCTCTTTGAGGACAGAAACTGTTTTCGCCTTTGTGTCCCCAGCACTTAGTAAATCCTTATATTGTAAGGACTTAATAATTATGTTTGTTAACTGATTGATAGCCAGAGTAGAGGCATATCGGTGAGCAGATTGCCAGGAAGAACTGTTCATCCATTCCTCCTGCAAGGGGTTATATCACTTTTTCATCTTTGTATCCCCAGGGAATTTAATTGATTATAGGAATCAGTCAAGAAGCAATTCCAAAACTAGGATTGGATTAAATCCAGCTCCTCTCTGGGAGTTCTATACTCAGGCTTGGTCTTCAAGGACTTTGACCAACTAAATTGAGAGACAGTATGAAGCTACATGATTGTCTCATTATTAGAAAATTTTATTTTACTTTAGGCAATTTAAAATAAAAATCCATCAGCTAAGCATATCCTCTATCCCCCTTCTTTTTCTGTTATTTTTATTTCATTTAGTATGAGTCTAACTGCATGCTCAGGATAGATGCAGTAAAGGTTTTATATTCTTCCTTAAAGATGATAATTATTCCAGGTCAGGGTGGAGATAATTATAAGGAGATAATTACAATTACAATTAGTGTGCATTTCACATTAAATTATAAGACACTTAATGAGTGACCTTAAATCTGAAAAGAAAAAAAATGAGGGAACTAGACATTAATTATTCATGTTGGTAAAGAACAAAAGGATCAGAAAGAAAAGCTACCAAGATAGAGCTAGAATACACAGGTCCTCATTGAGATTCTATGGCAAAGTAGGATGAACTTTATATCCTCAAGCAATAATGTCACCAAGCAAGTTGCCAGGGTAGCCAAGGAATCACATTCCCAGAAGATATTCAAGGTTGAGATTTGAGCCCCATCTATGAGGGGATCAAGAAATCCAATCCCTCATAATGTTTGAGAACACTAAATTAGATGATTCAATATGCAAGTTTACAAGTAACCCACAGCGAAGAATTCTTTTCAGATTCCAAGGTAAGCAAAATGTCCCAATCTGTATTAAGGAAACGGTTTGTTACATTGAAGAAAAATTGGGCAATGAGTTCTTAAAGATATAGTTACTCACAAACACCATTTTAGCATGAGTAACTAAAAGTTAAGACTAAAACTGGAAGAATCCAGTAAATATTAATCAAAGATTCAGAAGTAAGTTTTACAAGACTGGTAAGGACAGTAATAAGGATAACAAGATACGAAACATCTCAAATAATTGAAAACATATCGGAAGTGTAGGCAACAGGTTGGCAGAAGAACTTAAATGTGGTTAGAAAAGTTTACATTTGCATAACTAAAAGTAGCTTTATTTTTTCTATGCAATCTGGCTCAGAAAAAATGTCACTCAAGAACATTTCTTGGAAAATAACTTGCTAGTAACCAAGATGAAAGCAGCAAACAGAATTCTTCAATATTTTAATTAAAGAATGTATCCATTAGATTGCCGGCATCAATTGAATATACACTGTGTACAGTGCCCTAGGCAGATCAGGCCCCTAGGCAGCTAGTGCTTAGAGCAAGGACTCTGAGTCACAAAGACTGCCCTCAGATACTCCCCATCTGTGTGACCCTGGGCAAATCACTTAACCCTTCTAGGGTTCAGTTTCCTCAGCTGTAAAATAGGGATGATAACAGCATCTACCCCACAGGGTAATTGTAAGAATTATCATAAAGCACTCTGTGAATATTAAAACATGTATAAATGCTATTATTAGCTATTATTATTATATGAGGTAGACAATAATGTCTAATCTATGTTAGCACATATCACCATTGACTCGCAGATATAGTCTATTAAATGCCTCAGGGAAAAAAAATCGTTTCCATTATTTCAAAGACACATTTTTTTTAACTATTAAAACTGGTATTACCCGACTTGATGACCATCTTATTGACTAGACTTGGTTTTGAATGATTTTGTACTGACACAAGTTCTGTGCCTTTCATTCTTCCCTGGCCACGTTTTCAGCGCCCCAGGAGACTTTGTAAGACCTTGTAAGACCATAACGGTAGTTGCTCCTATGCATAGGCAGAAGGAGCATCCTTGAGCTTCCTTCCTCAATGGCATCACAAGTCCAGACCAAAAAGGAAAGGGCAAAAAAGGATATTTGAAAAGACTGCGCTACAAGGTATGCAAGCATGGATCTTCTGTTTAGGGTAAAAGGGAGCTTTAAAAATCATGAAGGCCAATGCCCTCACTTTACAGATGCGAAAACAGGGGCCCAGAGAGGCTCAGTACACTGGTCCTTGGTCACAAAGCCAATATATAGGAGAGGCACAAGACTCAAAGCCATGCCACTCGAGATGGCACAGTTGATAGATGGTGAGCCAATGGTCCCCTGACTCTAAAGAGCAGATTTCTCCTGCAGCCTGTCCCCCAAAGAAGAGTTCCAAAACTGTTTTAAGTAATGGCAACCTCTCTAGAATGAGTGCATAACCTCCCTAGGGGACTACTTTGAAAGGGCAGGCATTCATTCACATTCATACATTTGACTAGGTTACTTTTTAAGAAAATCATTCCCACTATGTGGCTTAGCCACTAGATAACTGGAAACTTGGACAACTCTTTGTGTGTAATGGCCTCTGTCTACTCATCTGTGAAATGAGGGAGCTAAGCTCAAGGACCACTTGTTAGATGCCTGCCATATAACATTCTTCTATAATTCTGCAACTTTATGTGTTCTGATACCTCATTAAAAACACAGACAAATTCAAAAACTGTTGTTATTAATGCAGGCTGAAATAAAATATGAATAATTATGCTCTACTGAGCTCTGGCATAGCCATTTCAAGAATACTAAATCAGACAGAAATGGTGCAACATTTCAAATTTCAATGGAAACTGCAGCTATATGTGTGCGTGTGTGTGTGTCTATATATGTGCGTGTGTGTCTATGTATATATATATATATATATGAAAAGGTATTTAGTGTCATGACACAATTCATTAACAAATTCTATACTATGCATAACCTCAGGCAAGCCACTTACCTTTTTTTTTTAATCCTGAGCTGTAAAATGATGGGGCTGGACTAGAAGACTAGAAGTCTTCTTCCAGGTCTAAATCTATGATCTTATGATTCTAAGTACAAAAATAAAAATGAATTACCTTCCCCCCAGGCTGTTCATAGATCATATAATCATAGGTTTTCAAGATGGAAGAAACCTTAAATATCATCTAGTCCTGGGGCTCAGAGAGATTAAGGGATTCATGGAGGATCACCAGGATAAATAAATTATGGAGCTGGGACTTGACCCCATACCCTCTGACTCCAAATCAGCACTATTTCTACCATATTACTCTCCCTTAGCGTCCGAGCAGAAGGACGCCATCTAGAGGGAAAGTGAACAATCATTATTATTGTCTTCATTATTGTTTGTCCTTCCTTCTCGAAGAGAACCATGACTTCAAGGAGTTGATGCCGTGACATGCAAACGAATCGGATTTATGTGAGGGAGGGCTGTGCAAAGTCACCAGCCTCACTTTCTCCTCTGGAGCCATCTGGATCCAGTAGCCAGACAGTGGGAGACCTTAGCCTTTTTAAGCTAAGGTCTTTCCTGGGTCTCAGTTTGCCTAAGGCAACACCCAATCAGTGATTAAGGCTAGGTAAGAAATGAGGCAGAGAATGGCCTCTTTACCTAGTCAAAATGGAAAGACAGATGAATTTGGAGATCTGGCCTCACTTCCTGGCTCTGTTCTGGAATCTCAGGATCTCAGGGCTAGAAGGGACCTCAGCAGCCATTTCCTCCAACTCCTGCCTGAACAAGAATTTTCTCTACAACACAGCCAGCAAGCAGATATCCAGAAATGGAATGGCTGCCTTGGGATGTGACAGACTCCCACTACTTCCTGATGGAGTCCATTCCCTTGGTGTA
The DNA here is from genome assembly GCF_003287225.1 of Phascolarctos cinereus. Taxonomy (NCBI): domain Eukaryota; kingdom Metazoa; phylum Chordata; class Mammalia; order Diprotodontia; family Phascolarctidae; genus Phascolarctos; species Phascolarctos cinereus. The sequence continues at coordinate 53,953,144 of NW_027556180.1, forward strand.
TACCTCTAATTATGTGGAGGCTTTTCCTCACCGCAAGCCTAAATCTGCCCCTTTGGTAACCTCCACCCATTGCTGCTAATTGTGTCTTCTGGGGCCAGACATCATGTCCAGCAAGGCTCCCAAGAAAAACATTCTGGTTATAAATGTACATAGAAGATCTGAGTCTAAAATAAAACCGTTGGTCAAAAAGACTCTGGGGGGAGGAAGACAACAGTAATCTGGGCATTCCCATAAGCATCATTTTTACAGGATCCCATTTGCAATCACTATTAATATCGGCCAAGCATCTGCTCTCTCCCATCTTTGGAAGCCTTTTAAGAAACTAAAGTGAAGTTTTATCCTTGCCTTGATGTCTTCAAATTCCCAGAGACTAGCTTCCATAGGAGCTCACTTAGGAAGCATGTAACTGCTATTACTACTCTCTACGGATCCCACAGTGTAGTGCTAGACTTACCTCTACTCTAAGAGAACATAATTTGGGGTTATCTAATGACAAAAAAAGGGAAGCTGAGTGGCACAGTAGATAGAGTACTGGGCCTATAGTCAGAAAGACCTGAATTCAAATCCAGCCTCAGACACTTAGTAGCTGTGTGACACTGGGCAAGTCACTTAACCCTGTTTGCCTCAGTTTCTTCAAATGAGCTAGAGAAGAAAATGGTAAACCACTCCAATATCTCTGCCAAGAAAACCCCAAATGAGTTCATGAAGAGTTGAACATGACTGAACAACAATAAAAGAACAATAAAAAGACCCCAGATTTAAATCCTCTGATAAAGTAGCGAGCAATATGGCATACTGGACAGAGTTGGCCTTAGTGTCAGGAAGAACTGGGTTCAAATATCACAGTTAAATCTAGTTTAATTTTTAAGGAATTATTTTTCTCAGTGACTTTTTAGACCTCTTTTTCTTCCTCATTGGCTTTTTGGACCTCTTTTACCATTTGGTCTAGTCAATTTTTTAAGATGTTATTTTCTTCAGCATTTTTTCGGGTCTCCTTTAGCAAGCTGTTGACTCATTATTCATGATTTTCTTGCATCACTATCATTTCTCTTCCCAATGTTTCCTCTACTTCTCTTACTTGATTTTCAAAATCCTTTTTGAGTTCTTCCATGGCATGAGACCAATTCATATTTTTCTTGTGGGCTTTGGGTATAGGAGCTTTGACTTTATTGTCTTCTTCTGATTGTATATTTTGATCTTCCTTGTCACCAAGGTAAGAGTCTATAGTCTGAGTTTTTTTCCTCTGTTTGCTCATCTTCCCAGCTAGTTACTTCGCTTTTAAACCCTTTGTTAAGGTAGGGCTCTGCGTCCAGCGTGGAGAATGTACTGTCCCAAGCTTCAGGGGTTTTGTGCAGCTGTTTTCAGAGATACTTCTAGGGACCTGTACATTTTCAGTTCTTCCAAGATGGTATGATCCAAGGAGAAGTGTTTACTCCTCTCCTGGCCTGCGCTCTGGTCTGAGAGTGATCACAAGCACTCTTTTCTGCCCTGGAACTGTGAGGAGGGTTCCCTTCTGCACTGCTGCCATGAGCTCTACCACACCAGCACTCCTCCTCGCCCCAGATCCAAGCACAGGCAAAGCAATCCTACCTCAGAGCCAGCAGAGAAATCCCTGCAATCCCCCTCTGATCAGCTGCTCATCCCCCCCCCCACATCTGTGGGCTGAGAGTTCCAGAAGCAGCTGCTGCCACTGCACCACAGCCTCAGGGGCCAGGGCTGGGCTGCATTCCTCTCTCACCCATGTCCAACAGAGCTTTCCCATTGACCTTCTAAGTTGTCTTTGGGGTTGAGAAGTCTGGAAACTGCTACAGCTCCCCTTGATTCAGTCTCCTGAGGCCTGCTCTGGGTTTGCTGGGCCCTATCTTTGACTGCACGGCCCATGCTCCTCTCCCAGCCCAGAGCAATAGACCTTTCTCATCAACCGTCCAGGTTGTCTTGGGCTGGAAATTTGTTTTACTCTGTCTTTTTGTGGGTTCTGCTGCTTCAGAATTTATTTAGTCATTTTTTTACAAGTATTTGGATGGGTTTGGGGGAGAGCTCAAGCGAGTCCCTGCTTTTACTCTGCCATCTTCTCTTCTCCCCCAAATGTACCTCAAAATCTAGTTTAAAAAATTTAAATCCTCTTTCATTTTAGAATTTCCCCTTACTGGTACACCAAAGAGCAACTGTATCCTTTTCACCTATGTAAACTGAGGCAACTCAATTTACCACTCTTGGCCCTCTGTCTCATTTATCAAATGAGAGTGTTAGAACTCTGAGATTCCTTCCTGAGACATAATCCCATAATCTGTTTCTTTTCATCTAACCCAATACCTAATGGGCTTAAATTTTTTTTAAATTTGAAATGACTGAATCAACTGGTAGTTTTAATTATCATGTAAGAAACAAAGAAAGATGCTAAAGTAGATATGACTGATAGGAAAAGCATTTTATATATTTTTAAAAAATCTCTGATTCTCTATTTCTTTATATGCTAAGTCATACAGTACAACTTATGCCATAATATCCAGGATGGTAGCGTTATAGCTGGAAGGGTTAGACAGGTCTTCGAATTGAATTCTTTTGCAGATAAGGAAACTGAGGTAAAGGTCTTACCCCAGGTTATACAGGTAGTAAGTGGCAGAGCTGGGATTTGAAACCAGGTTCTTTAACACCAAATCCAGGGGCATGGACATATGTACAGTCCATTTCCTTAACAAGTATTTTATAAGCTTTAGAGCTGAAAGAGATGGACCCTATTGATTACAAGCTCCAACTTCTTCATTTTATAGATAAGGAAATTTAGAAACAGAAAGCAAAAGTTACTTTTCCCAAGGTCACAAAGGTAATATCAAAATTTGGATTCAAAGCCAGAGCCTCTGACCTCAGTTCTGGGGAGGGATAAGGAGAGGGAATAAGTATTTACATAGCACCTACTATGTGCCAGGCACCATGTTAAGCACTTTACAAATATTATGTCATTTGATCCAGGTCAGTGCCTTTTCCTCTAGTCCAAAATTCCTAAATAGAATGACTGGCTAAGGAAACAATATTCTCCTCTGTGGACCACAAACAAATCAGTTATTCACAGACCAAAGAGAGCAGGTGAAGAGGGAATAGACAATTTAATATTCCAAAGAAAAAATACTGCAATCATTCTGCTTATTCCCACAGGATACAACATTTTGTCTATTGGATGTAGAGGGGGAAAAAAAGTCTACGTCTACAACTCTTTCAGTAGGTAGAAGGGGGAAAAAATTCTTCCAATGCCATATAAATGGATTTGGCTCAATGCATTTCTGACCGCTTGATTTCCTGCAGGTTAAAAAACTGGGTATGAGGCAGTGGGGGGCAGGGATGAGTGGAGAGAGTAAAGAAAACTAAAAACTCACACTTTCCTAACCTAGAAACAAATTAAGGTGCACACCACACTTAATACATTTTGCTAAAGGTCCTGAATGAAGATGCCCAAAGTGGCTAACAGTGCTAGAGCCAGCAGACTCCATAGGGAAAAGGGATCTCTAAGGTAACCAGGTCCTCCATCACCATACAGCGTTCTGGAGATTAAAATCAACACCCTAAAGTACCCTTAGAAGAAAATAGGCAGTCAGAAATGTGGGAGAGAACTGCTTTGGAGTATTTGTGAACTACATCCTTCAGTAGCTCAGTTTCACATTCTCCACCATCTTAAATTACTGGGTGGTCCTTCAGAGTTAGCCCTTTTCCAGTATTGACTGGAGGTCAGAGTGGAAGTAGATTTTTTAAATGGCTCTATAACTCTCTCTGGCCATTAGTAACATTTGTAGCTACACAAAGTAACATAATAAGGGTAATCGAATGTCATGCTTTGGGTAGTAAGCTGATCTAAACTGGGGAACATAAAGGAATGCTATCCCCCTCCTCTCAAAGAACACAATTGAGCAGTTGGCTGGTTCATTATAAAAACAACTGGCTGAAAGAAATGGAGCTGGTGCACTAAAAGTCTAACATAGGAAAGGAGATTCTGCTTTCTAAAAAAGCTACAGTGAAGTGTGTGTGTGTGTGTGTGTGTGTGTGTGTGTGTGTGTGTGTGTTTAAATGCTGCAAGACAGTTTTTTTTTCCTTGGCACTCCCAGTCCAGAGGTAATTAGTTCTGAATTGTGCTTTCATTTAAGTACAGTCAAACTCAGGTTCACTCACGAAATCATTTTCATTTCTCTAATGTTTTAAAAACAAAACAACTCATACACAAGCAGTTGGACAGTTCTCCAAGTTGAGCAGACAATGTACTTGTGAATGTTGCTGCAAAAAGGAGATATGTTTAACTTTGTCGAAGCTACCTCTGCTTTAAGAAAACTCAAGTCAGTTTTTGTACTTTGGCCCGTTAAGTGCTATGCAAATTCATCAGTGGTATCAGTATCAAAGTTTCCTTAACATGCATCATTCAAGAGCTTCTCAGTCTTACATGCACAGCAAACTGCCCATTTTCAGCTTTAGTTTTAAAAGCACTGGAATGAACCTGCCTCTTCTAAGAACTATGCAAGGTAATAATCAACCAGCAAGTATGACCCCATAAAAGAAGGTACTTAACAGGAAATTAATCTTGGAAAGGCCCTCACCACTTCCAAAATTTATTGGTGATAGGGAGTTAAAAACCTTCTGAGCAGGGAGATAACTGCTTTAACTCATTTTTAGAATGCGGAAAAATTGGAATGGCACGGGTAACCAGAAAGGATAGATGGTGCACTGAGTCTAAGTACCCCTTCCTGAGGATGCTCCACCATGGTTATACAGCATCCTCGGCCTGGTTTGCACTGTTTCTGCTATCAGCTGCTATGTTTTTAACCACAGGACCATTTGGTGGCCCCCACCTCCGGCCCCCTGGATCAAAGGACTCGTAGCCAGTCAAGGTAAAGTCTTAAGTATGGATTAACTGCTTTCCCCCCACAGGAAATGTCAAGATTTAAAAAGCAGTAGCACCAGTGCCTGGTAGAGAAGGCATATTCTGTTTATTGCTTTCACAGTTGCCTATCAATACTCTTTCAGAGAGAAAAAGTTGAAACCCAGCCACGTACACTTGTGGCTGCATAAGCCTGAACAAAGCCTTCTCTCATCATAATTACAGTTCAATTAAGAGAAGGTGAAAAGACATTTAAGGATAGGAAAAGGGAAGGAGATTTGTAAATTCTGTACCCCCACCCAACAAAATCGCTACTTAATTCTGCTTAATTCTACTTAATTCAGCACACCGAGAGCACCTTGGAAAGCAAACATGCCCTGAATGGCACAAGTGGTCAGTAACAGCCACAGTGACCAAGGTTACTTCTGTGCTCAAAATAAAAGTAAATTCTGCATACCTGGTTACGCTGGTCCTGTCACCTGAGAGTAGATACTAGTCCAGGAGATTTCAAGTTCAATATGGCCAAACTTCTCAAAAATCCCGTGCCAAAGTCTGGACTACAAGGAAGCAGCAAGTCCGCACTGAGTAGTATTCTGCCTACTACTGTAGATTTTATCACCAAAGAACTTGGTCTCTGTAAAAAGGCCAAGCTTCAGAATGGGTGTGGTTTCAAAACTATAAAAACATTCAAGAGGCTAAAATGTAAATGACATACAGCCATAATGGCAGTATCTCAGGGTGCCACGGACTTTTTGTCCCTGGAATGTCATTCAAGGAAGACGTCACAATCATGCCTGCACGATCATAGGACTACACCGTGCTGTTCCATCTTGTCTTTATAGCTGTGTCGCATGTAATTCAGTCTCTTTAATTTCATTTTGAAAAAGTGCAAGGTTGTTTCCACCCTGCTAAAGCACAGACTGAGCTTCTAGAGTGGGTAAGTGAGAAATAAGCAAAAGCAAAAAGAATACCCAGGACTGTATATGTTGGGCCCAGCAGACAGTTCAGACCTGATGGGCTCTCTCAAGGGATGGCCAATCCTCCTTGCCAGGAAAGGGGCTTGATCTCAACATACAGAGGCTTTCAGGACCCCAGAATGACCTCCCCAGCTGTCCCAGGACAGCTCTTTCAGTTCCTCCCAGCCTGATCCTAGGAGAACAAACTAGGGGTGTTTAGCCCCTAAAACAGAAGATTTAGGAGGGCCATGCTCCAAGGGGCTGAACAGTTCTCACTTGGAAGAGGGATTAGCATTATTCTACTTGGCCCCAAGAGGCAGAAAAAGAAGCAATAGGTAGAAGCTGCAAAAGGAAGTATAATATAAAGTTAAATTTCCCATTGATTCAATCTGTCCAAAAGTGAAATGAGCTAAGGAGGGAGTGGGTTCCTCCTCACTAGAGGGCTTCAAAAAGTTGTCAGATGGCCACTTATCATCTACTGTAGAGGAAATTTTTTTTTTTGAGACAGTCAGCGTTAAGTGACCTGCCCAGTGTCACACAGCTAGTAAGTGTCTAAGAACAGATTTTGAACTCAGGTATTCCTGACTCCAGGGCTGGTGCACTGTGCCACCTACCTGCCCCTGTAGAGAGAATCCTTCAGGTCTGGGTTGGACTAGCTAGCCAATGAGGTCTCTTCCAACTCCAAGATTTTGCAATTTTTTTGAACGAAAGAAGCAATTTTGAATGGCTAGTGAAAATATACAGAGTCATAGAATGTCAGAACCCAAAAGGACTTCAGAAATCATCTAGTTCAGTTCTTCCTTTTACAGGAGGGGAAACTGAGATATAAAGAAGTTCATTTGTCAAAAATGAGCCTGTTTTCATCTAACAGATAATTTTCTAGGGAAGAAAGAAATTTGCAGGTGTTTCCTAATGGTATTAAAAAGTAGAGCATGAATACTAATAAAATTGTCTTACCTGGTTAAAAAAATATAGATAGATTTTTATCTTAAGAGTGAATAGTAAATGGGCAAAAAGTGACACTATTTCTCAGTTTATTAATTATATGAACAAGCTATACCAATGTCATATTTATCTTCCTGGTTTATCAAAGTTTCCATGATTGTTTTAAAAAGTAAAATTTTCTCCTCTCCAAACCCATCTCCAGTGATTCCTGATTCTCTTTGGGATGATGACCCACCATGAGCTAGACCCCGATGACTCTATGCATTTTTAATCATCACCCCCCATTTGCCAATTTCCTCCCTCTACCAACACTCTCACAAAAGTGAACAAATTCGAATTTCAACAATACAAAAAGGAGAATGAAGGAAAGTCAAAAAGTCTGAACATTATTGAGAACTGATACTTAGGAAGGAGAGGGCAAAAGAAAAAAAAACACAAGTCAGTGAAAAAGTTAAAATACTCAAACATAAACACAAACACACACACATATAACCCTTGTTTATAAAAAATGCTAACCTAATTACAAATCCAGAACAACAAAGCAAATCACTAAGAGGTAATGAGATTTGCAGAAAACAAAATGGTACAGGCCAAGGTTACTATAAGAGTATAACAAATGTTAAGATAACCTGAGGATTAGAGTTTGGTTTGTTCCTTAACGCTGCATTGTACTTTCTTTATATTTCTCCTCTATATTTAATGATTATTTAGTATTAATGTCTTATGTCTCAACAAGTAATTTAAATTGGGCAGAGATCCCATATTATTTATCTTTATATCTCTTTTAGCACCTTACATGGTGGCTTTCATGTAATAGTTACCGAATAAGTACTTGTTATTTAGAGTAATATATTTCTATAGTGGGCACGATCTTAAGAATTCATTTCTCATACTGCTTTAAGCCAAAAGAGCATTTCTAATTAGGGGAAATTTACTGAACTGCATCTTCCACATTCTTAGGCTGGCTGAAGCTGGTGACATAATTAGATAAGGACTGATTGGTGAGTTCTGGAGAAGGTGGGAGATTTAAGGAGCTGGATGGCTACAGGTGGTTACACAGGGGTGGTGCAGGCTAATGTGAAAATGGAAAACAGTAGGGCTACTCCTAGAAAGGGAGCATGAAGAGGATCACAGGAAGTGAGATGGTCATGACTGTTGTCAAACTCAGGAGTTGCAGCTGGATTGTGATGACTCTGGAGCCAAGGTGAGAGGTTTTAGCCAAGTTTCAGCCTGCGCTAAGAGATGCCTCAGAAAGAAACTCCAGTGCACAAACAAAGCCAGTGCAACCAAGATTAGAAGGGAAGCAGAAAGCTGGGAAATGATTTTTACAGTCAATGTCTCTGATAAAGGCCTCGTTTCTAAAATATAGAGAGAACTGATTCAAATTTATAAGAATACAAGTCATTCCCCAATTGATAAATGATCAAAGGATATGAAACAGGCAGCTTTCAGATGAAGAAATTAAAGCTATCTATAATCATATGAAAAAATGCCCTTGGACCAGCTAGGTGGCACAATGGATAGAGCACCAACCCTGGATTCAGGAGGACCTGAGTTCAAATCTGGCCTCAGACACATAACACTTACTAGCTGTGTGACCCTGGGCAAGTCACTTAACCCCACTGCCTAGCCAAAAAAAAAATGCCCTAAATCACTATTGATTAGAAAAATTCAAATTAAAACAACTCTGAGGTACCACCTCACACCTATCAGATTGGCTAACATGACAAAACGGGAAAATGATAAAGGTTGGAAAACTTATGGGAAAATTGGAACACCTAATGCATTGTTTGTGGAGCTGCAAACTGATCCAGACATTCTGGAGAACAATTTGTAACTATGCCCAAAGGGCAATCAAACTGTGTATACCTTTTGATCCAGCAATACCACTACTAAATCCATATCATAAAAATGGGAAAAGGACCCACATGTACAAAAATATTTATAGCACCTCTTTTTGTGGTGGCAAAGAACTAGAAATTGAAGGGATGTCCATCAATTGGGGAACAGCTAACCAAGTTATGGTATATGAATGCAATGGAATACTATTATTCCATAAGAAATGATGAGCAGGTGGATTTCAGAAAAACCTGAAAGATTTCCATGAACTGATGCTGAGTGAAGTGAGAAGAACCAGGAGAATACTGTACACAATAACAGCATCATTGTGTAATGACCAACTTTGACAGACTTAGCTCCTCTCAGTAATGCAATGCTCCAAGACAATTCTAAAAGACTCATGATGGAAAAAAGCTATCCACATCCAGAGAAAGAACTATGGAGTCTGAATGCAGATTGAAGCATAGTATTTTCTCTTTTTTTTGTTGGGTTTTTTTTTTGTTTTTTCTTTCTCATGATTTTTCCCTTTTGTTCTGAATCTTCTTTCACAACATGACTAATGTGTAAATATGGTTTGTTGTTGCGGTTTTTGTTGTTGTTGTTTTTTAGTGAGGCAATTGGGGTTAAGTGACTTGCCCAAAGTCACACAGCTATTGAGTATTATGTGTCTGAGGTCAGATTTGAACTCAGGTCCTCCTGACTTCAGGGCCAGTGCTCTATCCACTGCGCCACCTAGCTGCTCCTTGTATAAATATGTTTAAAATGATTGTACGTGTATAGCCTATATCAGATTGGATGCCATTATGGGAAGGGGAGAGGGAAGAGGAGGGAATTTAAATCTTATAAAAGTGAATGTTGAAAACAAGAAAGAAAGAAAGAAAGAAAGAAAGAAAGAAAGAAAGAAAGAAAGAAAGAAAGAAAGAAAGAAAGAAAGAAAGAAAGAAAGAAAAGGAAGGAAGGAAGGAAGGAAGAAAGAAAGAAAGAAAGAAAGAAAGAAAGAAAGAAAGAAGAAAGAAAGAAAGAAAGAAAGAAAGAAAGAAAGAAAGAAAGAAAGAAAGAAAGAAAGAAAGAAAGAAAGAAAGAAAGAAAGAAAGAAAGAAATTCAAAGAAACTGAAGACACTGTATCCTAAGCACTTACTACGCAAGATGTCATTGGTCCTCTTCAAAACGGAAGGAAGAACAATAAAACTGGGGTCATGAGTCTCCCATGAAGTTACAACTGGATTTGTCTTCCCACTATGCTAGGGGATTAGAGAGATTGAGGGGTAATTATATGCTAACTTCCTTATAAATACAGGAGATTGTTCCCATTTGTGCATGGGTGCAGAGAATGGTTTTACTAAAACATGTTTCCTTCTTTTATGTTGTAATTCAGTGTTTTTACTGTTGGATTTATTGCCTCTTGTATAGTTGGTAGACCATAGAGATTGGATAGGTGTTCAGGCTATAAAGTATAGATTGCTGCTAAGCCAAAACATACTACATGGGGAGGGAGAAAAGGAAGAGGAATAAGGGGTGAAGCATTTGAATCATAGCCAATAAAGAAAGCCTCAAATGTGTAAGGGTCAAGTAATAACTACTGACAGGTACAATTCAAACTGCTAGTAAACACCATATGATTTGGAACTATAGGTATTTAAAGACCAAATTAATGGCCTCCTATTCTTACTGCCTTCAAACTCTTTTAATTTAGTTTTTTGGGTTTTTTTAAATTATTTTTTGCTAGGCAATGGGGTTAAGTGACTTGCCCAGGGTCACACAGCTAGTAGGTGTTATGTGTCTGAGGCCGGATTTGAACTCAGGCCCTCCTGACTTCAGGGCCAGTGCTCTGTCCACTACGCTATCTAGCTGCTCCCCTTCAAACTCTTTTGACAAAAATCCATCTTATACAAAGTAACCACTCCAGTCTACCTCTGACATTATTTTCAACGCATCACATCATTGCTCAAACACCTACAGAGGCTTCCCTTGCCTAGAGATTAAACACAGTTTCCTCCACCATTCAAAGTTCGCTACCCATAGACCTCCTTGATCTTTCTAAACTCATCTCCCGTGGACACCTTAATACCTTTTGCCCACCTTAGAATCACTGCCTCTTTTCTCTCCATCACTTCATGTCCACCTCCCTCTATGATTTCAACCCCTCCCCCCTGCAATCACTCATTCCTCCAAATTCTGAAAAAAATTATATATTTATTTTTTAATGGAGGCTAGTCTTTCCCAAATTATGAAGCCAGTACCTACCTCTTTTCCCATTTCCATTGGCACCTCAGGGCCCAGTATCTTCAGACTCTCTCTTCCCTTCCTACCCCACCCCCATTCAGGAAAGGATTCTATGATTATTTAGGGCTTAATGTTACCTCTTCCTTGGGTAGAGGGTGTGGGATTTTTAACAGTGTTCTTAAGCAAAAAAGATGAATCTCTCACTGCAAAATTTGGAATCATCCAATGAGCAAGCAGGGGAGATATTACAGGGGGAGGGGGTTTTCTCAACACTTCTGAAATCACTATTTATGGCCATGCTAGTCAGCCTGTATATAAGGCTGATCCTGTCTATCCTTTTGAACTTATTCTACATTAGCCTTTTGTCTTTTTAACTAGACTTTTAACTGCCTGGGACACGCACTATGTCTTCTTTCTCATTACTTCTAGGGCCTGGTGCACAGCAAATGTTTTTAGAATGAATGGTATTTTTTATTTTTGGTTGTCATGCAACTCTGTCACCACTTTTTGAAATCCTGTTCTCACAATGCAGAAACTGGTGATGAAAGAGGTGCTGACATTCAGACTTTGGAATGAATTAGAAAGTGGAAAGAAATGTTACAAGCCCATTAAGGGAAAGTGGAAAAGATTATACACACACCAATCTCCCCCTTTTCTTGCTCCAAATTCCCACGTGATTAGGCTGGTATAGTGAGTAATCTGTAATTGAGGCAGGTTCATTTTTTTTTGGAGGTGGAATAACTGACCTCTTCGAGATTACAGGTAATTACTCCTTTTTGGCCAGAGTTCAGTTATACTTTCCTCCTCCTTCTCCCCTGCGGGTATTCAAACAACGCACAATTTCTCGGTAGAGAATGACTGTTATGGGATCAGTGATCAGAGAACACATTATTGCTCTGAAGAAAATTATTCACTTAGCTCAACAAAACACTGCTTCTTTGGGCCAGTTACTGGGATACAGCTTTGTTCTATAGACTTCTACTTTGTAAAGGTATTCACCCTAATGGGCTCTTTTATCTGTTAAGTATTCACACTTTAAGAAACAGAAGAAAGTTCTATTTGCCCTATAGAAAATAAGGGTAAGAGGATACTGAAATCGAAGGCAGCAAATTTAACATGCAATTACCAGAAAGCTCCAAATAATACGATTGAAGTCCCTGATACATATCAAAGAGTCTAGGACTTAGCACTTAAAGCACACTGAGGCCCTCTGATCCAACCCCCTCATTTTAAAGATAAGGAAACTAAGCCCCACAAATTTAATTCAATTCAATAAACTTTTACTAAGTGCTTCCTATGTGAAAGGTTGACCTGTCCAAGGTCATGCTGGTGACAGGCAAGACTTGAACCCAGATCCTCTGACTTCCAAGGCCAGTATTCATATTGCCTCCCCTACTGCTTGACTTCTGGTCAAGGTAGAAGTGGGAGGTGGGGGAAGGGATAGAGTGGCTCTACGGCAGGAAGACAAAACTAAGTAAATCATTTATAGACATTCAATGTCTTGTGAAGTGTTTTTGGATTGCCTGATAAACTCTAATCTTGGGAGGAAAGTGAATGCAAATCTACCTAGGATTATACTAGACCACCAGGAAGAAGATAATCTGCTTAATGGATAGTTTTAATGAGTAAAGTTTTGACAGTTGAAGACTTATGGTCTAACTTTTAATGATAATGCCTGAATATATCTCTAACAGCTTCCAGTTCTATCTTAGAGCACAGCTGTAATTGTAAAAACACAGGATGAAATGAAAATACATGACATCACATGTAGTATTTATATAGATAGATTATATCCTCTGTCAAAGAGATTGATCTTTGTACTTAGGACCAAAGAAAAATGGCTAACAAGGAGTCAAAATCAAAGATAAGTAAGAAGATAGTAAGAAAGCACCTTGCTGTCTTGTTTGCATTCAAGTCAATGGATCCAGATGAACTATATCCCAGGGTACTGAAAGAAATGAACAATATGGTTGCTGAGCCATGGTTAGTAATCTCTGAAAGACAATAAAGAAGGGGAAAGTATCCCAGAATTAGAGGACAGATATCCAATGTTTTCTTTTCTTCTTTTAATGGCCAAGAATGGAACCTACAAATTACAAACTTGAATGGGCAAAAAAAAAAAAAACAAAGAGATGGCTAATGAAAATTTTCACAGAATCCAAGAGTGCTGTTTAATATCTTACTTGGATGAAGCCATAGAAAGCATGCTTGCCAAACACGAAGCTGACACAAATCTAGGTAGCATAGTAATTATCACAAAGAACCAGTCTGGCTTAATAAACACAGGTTATACCATACTAACTTCATTTCCTTTTTTTTTTTTAATGAGACTACTTGGCTGGTAGATCAGAGGAAGGCTGTAAGTGTAGTTTACCCAGATTTTAGCAGAGTATTTGACACATTTCTCTTGCTATTCTGACAGACAAGATGGAGAGATATGATTTAGATGAAAGTAAGGTTAGACATTATTCAGAGCTGGTTGAATGCCTGGACTGGAAGGGTAATAGTAATAAAAGCTAGCATTCATATAGCACCTACTGTGTGCCAGACATTGTGCCAGGTGCTTTACAAATAGACATTACTCCAACAAATGTCATATTGGGATAATATCTTATAGAGTGAGCCAGGTAACTCAGTTTGGCTCTGTACTGTTTAATATTTCTATCAGTAGTTTGGATGAAGACACAGAAGGCATGCTCATCAAACACAGAGATGACACAATGTTATGTAGAGTGGCAAACACACTGGATGACAGAATCAGTACCCAAAAATATCTTTGCATTGGGCAAATCTAATTAGGTAACATTTATTAAGGAAAAATAAATCCTTGGATCTAAAAAAAAAACAATGATAAAAGTTATAAGATGGGTAGGTAGGTCTGGAAAAGAGACCATGTAAAAAGACCTCAGGGAGCTGCCAACACAGTAATGATTGGTAGTAAGACCTGGTAATCAAAAAAAGTGAATGTATTATCTACATTAAGGGAAGCAGTGACCAAGTTTAGAGTGAGGATAATCCTGTGATAGCTTGCTCCACCGTGGTCAGGTCACAACTGGAGTATTATGTTCACTTCTGGGCGCCATATTTTAAGAAGGGCATGAATAAAGTGAATAATGTCCAGAGGACCATGATCAGGATAGATAAGTGCTTCTCAAGACCAAATCACATGAAAACTGGTTGAACTGGGAATATTAAGCAAAATTGATAACCTTTTACTAGGGATATTATTATAAAGGGTATTTTTGTTCAGGTATGATTTGGACTTAAATAGCCTCTATCATCCCTGCCCACTGTAAGCTCCTGTGATTCTCTGATATCAGTGCTGGATATCAACAGTAGAATATTATTTAGGAAAGTTGTTTAGATAAGCTTTTTTAAAAGATATGCCTTTGTAGCAACAGGAATATTAGCAGCTACACTTTGGAACTTCAAGACAAAAGTCAGTCGCCATCTGGAAATCCAAATGCAGCACAGATCAGATTGGCAAAGGTGACCAAAGATGGAAATGGCAAATCTGGGAAGAGATATGGAAAGGAAGGGACCCTATGACACTGAAGGTGGAGTTGTGAATTGGTCTAAAAGTCCGTTAAGACAATTTGCAATCATACTAAAGTCACCAAACTATACAAAAGCTTTAACTCAGTGAAACTGAAACCCCACTGGGATTAATCCCAGGAAGTCAAAATCAGTTGAAAATCTCATATATTAAAAATATATATAATAGAGTAGCACTTTTTGTAGAAGCAAAGAATTAAGAGGAATACAGGTGTCAACTGACCAGGGAAGGGCTAAACAAATCTCTGCTATATGAAAGTAATAGAATAACATTATGTCAGAAGAAAGGATAAATATGAAAAATTCAAAGCAACTTAGGAAGTCTTATATGAATTAATGCTGAGTTAAGTGGAATTTAGAGGGCAATGTACATAAAATTATCGTAATAATTTAAAGGAAAGTAATATTGAAAGACATCAAAAGTTGATGGCTATAAAAAAAAGTTGATGACTAGATGCCAAAGTACAAAGAACACTGGCTCAGTAGTCCGAAAACATGGGTTCAAATCCTACCTCTGCCTTGGACACTTACTGCCTGAATAACTGCGTAAGTCCCTCAAACTTCCTGGGCCTCAGTTTCCTCAGCTGTAAAAGGAGAGGGTTAGACTAAATGATTTTTTTGTGGTCCCTTCCAGCTCCAGATCTAGAATCCTGTGGGGAGGGGGGGTTAATATAGTACCTATTGATGACTTCTGTTGGCTAATGATGAAATACCGGAGAGCTAGTAGAATGCAGGTGTGAGAAATGCATATGTTTTATGGCACATCCAGTGGGATGATTTGTTTTGTTACATAGGAAGGGAGAGGAGAAAGGAAGGAGAAGAGAAGGGAAGGAAAGGAGTCATTTATCAAAAACAGTAATTTTTTAAAAGAAAAAAATCAATAAAACATTGACTTTTTAAAAATTTGATCAAATCTGCTATTTAAAATGGAAAATGGAATCATGAAGAAAAGACAAGGCCTTCCTTAATTACCTTCCTACATGAATCTATTACTATTTAATCTTGGAGGCAGCACAATTAGGCCCAAATCAAAGCCATTACATTCAAAAAGTGCCATAGCTACTTGGCTAATTTGATCATTAGAAATCTCCATAAAATTCTTCCATCGATAATAATGCATTGCAGTCTGTGCTTGGGTTGCCATAGCTTATAAGCAAACCAGTAAGGAGCACTGTTTGCTCAGAAGTGCTCAGGACATTGCATGCATGCAAGAAATATTTTAAAAGAATAACCTGACCTGGAGTTAGGCACCACCAAGCATTCCTAAACTTAAACCTAGGTGATATGCATGCTTCAAGATACACTTGAGCATATTTAGAGAAAGCTACCTTGTAGTGGGATGGCATGCATCTTGAGAGCAAGTAATACATTCTTTTCATCTTCGTAAACCTTTCCAAAGCCTACTTAATGTGAATTAATGATGACATTTTCTTCTGATATAAAAAGGCATCTATCACAATTTTTTTTGAAATCTCAGAAACAATTCAAACATCCAATTTGCCATCTAACCACAACTACTTCACTTAAATCGTTCTTCCCCCTCCCCCTAACTCCCACAGATTCCAAGAATTGGAAGACACCACTGAGGCCATCAAATAGAAGTTACACCTAAAACAATT
Organism: Phascolarctos cinereus; assembly: GCF_003287225.1. Lineage (NCBI taxonomy): Eukaryota > Metazoa > Chordata > Mammalia > Diprotodontia > Phascolarctidae > Phascolarctos > Phascolarctos cinereus. Next base: position 53,969,140 of record NW_027556180.1, read on the forward strand.
TTCCTCTATAATGTCACAAATAAGAGATCATCATATCTCTACTTGAAAACCAACAGAGTGTTTATGTTGGGGGAAGAGGAGCCCACTACCTCCTGAGTCAGTCTATTCCACTTTTACAAAGCTCCATTGGCTCATTTTTCTTTGCATCCAGCTGAAATCCGACTCATAATCCCCACACATTGTCCCTAGTTCTATCTATCCTTCAGGGTAGAGTAGAACTTATCTAAACCTCTTCCCCATCATAGACTTCCAAATAATAGAAGACAATTATTCTATCTTCCCTGAGTTTCTCTCTTCTCTAGGCTAAGCACTCTCTGTTCAATCCTTCTCTGGCATGTTGCCCAGTCTCCTCACCAGTCCATTCATCCTCTGCCTTGCCTATGCCCTTCTGAAAATGTGGAGGCCAGGAGTAGACACAGCACTCCTAAAGCAGTCTAATGAGGGAAGAATATGTCTCAATTATTACTTCCCTCATTCTAGACACAGGGGCTCTCTTTTTGTTTTTTTTTTCAACTTTTCAACATTTTTATTTAAAGTTTTGAGTCCCCAATTTTTTTTTGGGGGGGGGGAGCTACGCAAGGGGTTAAGTGACTTGCCCAGGGTCACACAGCTAGTAAATGTTACGTTTCTGATGCCTCATTTGAACTCACGTCCTCCTGAATCCAGAGCTGGTACTCTATCTACTGCGCACCTAGATGCCCCTTGAGTTCCAAATTCTATCCCTTCCTCCCTCCCTCCCCTTGCCCCTCCTTGAGACAATAAACAATCAGATATAGGTTATATGTGTGTAATTATGTAAAACATTTCCATATTAGTCATTTTGTACAAGAAGACTCGAATAAAAGAAACAATGAAATAAAGTGGAAAATAGCATGCTTCAGTCTGTATTCAAACAATATCAGTTCTTTCTCTGGAGGTGGATAGTATGCTTCATCATTAGTCCTTTGGGATTGTCTTGGATCACTGTTTTGCTAAGAAGAGGTAAGTCATAGTTAGGCATTACACAATGTGGCTGTTACTGTGTACAACATTCTCCTCATTCTGTTCACTTCACTCAGCATCAGTTCATGTAAGTCTTTACGGGTTTTTCTGAAATCATCCTGCTTGTCATTTCTTATAGCAAAATAATATTCCATTACAATCATATACCACAACTTGTTTAGCCAGTCCCCAACTGATGGGCATCCCTTTTATTTCCAATTCTTAGCCACCACAAAAAGAGCCGTTCCAAATATTTTTGTACAAATAGGCCCTTTTCCCTTTTTCTTGATATCTCTGGGATATAGACCTAGCAAACGGTATGCACAATTTTATGGCCCTTTGGGCATATTTCCAAATTATTCACTAGAATAATTGGATCAGTTCACAACTCTACCAACAGTGCATAAGTGTCCCAGTTTTCCTATATCCCCTCTGACTTCCAAAGTTTTCCTTTTTTGTCATATTACAGTGGCTCTCTTAATGAAGCCTTAGATTAATGTTAAATTGAAGACTACCATTTAATACTATTGTCATACAGTTTACTAAAACTGCCCAGTCTTTTTTCTGATCACAACACCACAGATGAACTGTTATCTGCCCAGACCTCACTGAGCCTGTGCTTATGAAGCTAAGTTCTGGGAGCCTGAGAATTCTCAGGTGCCTCTATTAAGTTTAACCTTATTGGATCCAGTCTATCATTCCAGCTGTTCTCATCTTTTTGGATCATGAATCTGGCACCTAATGTTAGCTATCCTGCCCAGTTGGGCTTTCTGTCATCTACCAATGAGACAAGCAGGCCTTTGTGGAATAATGGCCTCTGAGATTTTACCCACATGCAAACTTGTGTGAGATTATGAATGATGAGATTGTGAGGCCAGGTTGTCAGGAATATTGAGTGTGTAAAGGTGAGTAATATGAAACAAGTCTGTAAAGGTAGGTTGGCACCTATGCCAAAGTGAAGGATGGGTATTTTGTCCTAAAGGGAGGAGTCACTGAAGATTTTCAAGCTGTGAAGTTAGAATCATTCCTTACTTTGGCAGCTGGGTGGAAGACAGACTGGAGGAGAAACTGGAAGCAGAAAGGCCAGTTAATTAGGAGGTTATTACAGTAGCCCAGGTGAGAGGTAATAAGGGCCTGAACCAGAGGAGTGTTGGTGTGGTTGGAGAGAATGGAACAAAGGGAGGTGGATGGACTGGGAAGTTGTGAATGTCAGGACAAGAGGATGATGAAATCAAAGTTGGAAGACAGTACATAACTATTAGGTCAAAAAGATGAAGAGAGAAAAGTATGACTAGATCAGGGGGATGGGCTGGGAAAACAAGGAGAAAGCGTGGGTAATGATAAATAGGTTTGGGGGAATGAGATGAAGACAATGATGAAAAGGTGAACATAATGAAAGGGAAACTTTAGATTTCCAAGTCACAGAAAGGGAGCAGTTTGGGGTAATGAGGTCGACAGCGTGGCTGGCTGAGGTAAAGTAGACATATAGTCTAGGAAGATGATGAACTGAGAGTCCAGAGTGAGAGACTGATGATGCAAAGAAATCTTAACACAGGTTAGAATGATGGGCTGAATCTAAGAGCATAGAATTCAATAGAGAATAATGTAAATATTTGGTTTTTTTAAAAACATCAAGTCCACAAATACAGGATAGGGAAGGCATGGCTACATGATAGTTCATGAGAAATAGATCTGGGTGTTCTCATAGACTACTGGATCAAAATGAGTCAACAGTGTGGCCTGGCAACCACAATGCTAATGTAATCCTAGGTTGCACTGAGACCCAGCAGCAACCCGAGCCATACCACATTTCTAGTGCTATACACATTTCTGGTACCACATTTTAGGAAGAACATTGATAAGTTAGACAACATCCAGAGAAGGAAAACCGGGATAGTAGTGACACTATACCACTCATTCAAGGATGAACTGAAACAACTCAGAGGGGATATGATAGCTGATATTAAATATGTGAAGGACTATCATATCTAGAAGGTGGCACAGTAGCTATAGTGCCAGGCCTGGAGTGAGAAAGACTAATTTTCCTAATTTTGAATCTGGCCTCATACTTAGTAGCTGTGTGACCCTGAGCAAGTCACTTAACTATTTGCCTCAGTTTCCTCATCTGTAAAATGAGCTGGAGAAGGAAATGGCCAACTACTCCAGTATATTTGCCAAGAAAACCCCAAATGGGGTCAGAAGAGTTGGACACCACTAAAAAACAACTGAACAAAATCATATCTAGAAGGATTAGAATTTTTTCTATTTAGCTCCATATGGAAGAAGGGGGAGCAGTAAGTGGAAATTAGAGATAGGAGATTTCTGTTCTATGTCAGGAAAACCGTTCCTCATCTTTAAGGCTACTCAAGAGCAGAATGGACCAAAGCTTTCAAAGCAGAGGTTTGATGACTGTGGTCAGCCTACAGTAGAACAGCTGCTTGGCCAGGCAGAGGCTGGCCTCTGAGGTCCCTTCCAGTTCTCCTATTTTGTGATTCTGTTTTTTTATATTGGGTGTCCTTCAAACATGCCACCTCCTTTCTTTGTGGCATAGTAGACAGAGAATAGGCGTCAGTCAGAAAAACCTGGGTTCAATTGCCGTCTCTGGAAGGAAGGAAAGAGGGAGAAAGGGAGATGGGGAGAAAAGGACAGAGGAGCAAGGACAGAAATAAGCATTTATTAAGTACCAGCTGTGTGCCAGGGACTGTGCTACACTCTTTACAAATATTATCTCACAACACCCTGAGAGGGAGGTGCTATTAATGTTCCCATTTTACAGATGAGGCACCTGAGGGAGACAGAGGACTTGCCTAGGGTCACATAGCTAGTAAGTATCTAAGGCTGAATCTGAACTCAGGTCTTTCTGACTCCAGGGCCAGTAAGCCACCTAGCTGCTTAGTAACACATACCGATTGTGTAACCCAGGCACTTTGTTTAACTTCTCTGTGTCCCAGCCAGCTCTTTAAAACCATATACTCTTCAAAGCAGGCACAGAAATGAATTGGTAGAGAAAGTTCCCTCCTCAAGAGTTGCCTATGACAATGAAATATCAAGTCAGGTTCTCTCTACACATATATGTACATATGTGTACAATCACACACATACATACATGTACACTCACACATATACAAATACACTCACATATACACTCCTGCACACACCAAACACATGCACATACGAATGCACACATACACACCTGCACACAATCATGCCCCACATACCTGCACCACACACCTGCACATACACATACACATGTATACACACATACACACATTCACGCACTCACACACAAATCTTGAGGTCCGGCAATTTTAAAAATGTACTTTCGTTTAAATGTACCTGTCCAGATTTTAGAGATACCCGGGAAGAATTGCATGAACTGATACAGAGTGAAGTGAACTGAACCTGGAGAACAATTTATATAATAACAACATTATTAAAAAAAAAAACTTTATAGAGCACCGGCCCTGAAGTCAGAAGGACCTGAGTTCAAATCCGGCCTCAGACCAACCACTTGACATTTACTAGCTGTGTGACCCTGGGCAAGTCACTTAACCCCAATTGCCTAAAAGCAAAAAAATAAAATAAAATAAAATAAAAACTTTGAAAGACTTGAGAACATTGGTCAATACAATGACAAACTATGACTCCAGAAAACCAAAGGTAAGGCATGCTACCCACCTCCTGACAAAGATGGACTCAAGATGCAAAATAAGGCATACATTTTTTGGAACATGGCCAATGTGGGAATTTGTTTTGCATATATGTGTGTGTGTGTTCATATATATGTGTGTGTATATGTGTATATGCGTGTGTGTGCGTATGAAAGAGTTGGGGTTTTTTTTTCTTTTTGCAGTAGGATGGGAGGGTAAGGAGTAATAGGGATAGGGTAACAAAAAGAAAAAAAAATAAAGAAAATCATCGAGCCATATATATACTTTTTTTAATGTAAAGACAAGAACAGAAGAAAGCCCAGAACAAAGCAGAGACAAGCAGGAGAGCTTTGAAAGCTGCAGGTTGAACTTATATGCTTAAAGGCAAATTGCATTTAATGGATCTAGAGATCTGCAGTTCATGTACAATCCTCTCTTTCTATTCTACTCTATATATGGAAATATCCATTTTATTTTTTGTCTCCTATATTCAGACTTCTAAAAAAAAAGTACCTATCTACTTGTGGCTTTCTTAATCAAACAAGAAACTGACCAAGGCACCCAGAACCCACAGTGATATGCTTTGGAAGTAATAATCAGATAATAATTTGAACAAGGTTTTAATGCTTTCACGTCCACTTTGAAGAAAATAAATAAAAGATTAGGACTTCCTCAGGTCCCGCAATAGTAAGTTTTGTTTTTCAGGGAAAATTATTTCAAATACTTTCAAAATTATTATTTCTGTGCATTCACATTCCTGTAGAAACATACCTTTGCTACAGAAAATAGATAGAAGAACTTCAAGGTGCCCATCCATAATAAAGTACTGAAATTACTCCTCTCCTAAACTACTTGTATCCATATCTGGCCCTGAAAACATTTCATTTTACAAAAATATCATTTCCTATCACATTTTCTTGGGTTAATCAGGATCAGTGCTTAAATCCCTATTGGTGATGGTGATAAGGTTACTTTGCAAAGCCCAAGTTTTTATAGAACAGCATGTTCCCATCACCTTGGCCTTGAATGCCCACAAGAGAATTGCTACCAATTTGGGCTGGCACACTTGCCTTAGAATTCTATTCAAGTAATTTTTTTTTCTGCCTAAAATCATTTTCTCACATCCTGGAACTCAATGATGTGTTTAAAATGGATCAAGTTGCTAAAAGTGGATGGAAAGGAGAAGGCTGGAGTAATATAAAAATATATAAAACAGTATTAGGATTTTGCCCAAAATGATCAATATTAGCAGAGGTGCTTCTTTCTTTTTTGCAATATTTTTAATGTGTCCCCCATTTTTATTGATAACTTTTGTTTTTATGTTACCTTAATTTCTAAATATATCCCTCCCCCACCACCATTGAGCCAGACATCCTAAACCCCTCCCCCCAAAAAATTAAAGTTAAAAAAAAGCAGGTTAGCAAAACTCACCACATCAAATCAAGTCTGACAGTGTATGAAATGTTCCATTGCTAAGAGTCCCCCCTCACTTCAAAGAACAGAACAAGGTGTACTTTCTCCTCTCTTCTCTTGGGCCAAATTTGGTCATTATAATTACACGGCCACTTCTTTCTTTGAAAGATATTTAGTAGTTTTGTGTTGAGGTCACTCCTGTAGTGACCAAGTGTTGTTACCTACCAGTCAGAGAGCAGGATCAGGATAAAGAATTCCTAGGTTCTACCTCCACATTATTACTGACTGTGACTTTGGGGAAATCCCTTAGCATCTCTGGATTTTAGTTTATCTCACTGTGGAGTGGGAATAAAGCTGCAGTCTGGCAGAGAAGTGAATCTCATCACACGTTCTACTCTTAATTAAGGATGTTCAGGTTTGGCTTATCCTCAAAGATGTTTATCCATATTTAGCCAGTAAGGAACGGGATAGGGGAGAGGGAGCCTGCTCTAGACCAGAACTGCATTGGGATAACTGGCCCAGTCCAAAAAACCTTAGGATGCTCCAAGCCTACCATCATTCTATGGGGTCCTCTCCACCCCCATTAGACTGTAATCTCCTTCGGGGCAGGGACTGTTGTCTTTATACCCCAGTGCTTAACTCAAAGTCTGGTACATAGAAAGTGCTTTTAAAATGCTTGTTGATCCATAGGTTGAGGACATTGTATGTCCTCAGGGTTTCTGAACAAAGATGATCCCTCCTCCCCTGACTCAATATACCCAAAGTGGATGACCTCTAGAATTGCATCATCAGAAGCATTTCTTGAGACTGTTCCATACTAGAACAGAACTGTTCATCCTATTCTAAATCAGAGCTATGACATCTCAACTCCCCATTCCCTACAACTTCCACATACATTTTTACCTCCAGCCTTGGTCAGATCCATACTGAAAGCAGATGGGTAGAATGGCTAAGTACTTTGTTACATGTTCTTCCTCATTGTCCCATGGGATACTTGATTGTATCAAACTTTGAAGTGTTTGAATAATACCGGTATAAAACTGTGGCAATTAATTTTTTTTCATTTCTACTTTTTGGGAACAATGTCTAGGAACGTTAAGTATTTAGGAAGAATAAAGGTCATTCCGTATGAACATATTGTGTTGTGTTTAATGGGAGGGATCATTGGAAAGAAAGAAAGCAATTGGGCTACATCTCCTTGGAATTGTTGAGTTTTGATGCTGAATATAATTTAGTGAATTATTCATCCAAAAGATTCTAAGGAAAGTTAACACAATTTAGATAGACACTGCCTGAAGAACTAAAATCCCTTAAAACCACACCCTGTACTGTTCCTGTTTTAGAAAGTAAATTGCTGGCTATACAGAGGTTTTGTTGTTGGTGGGGTTTTTTTATTTGCTTCTGTGCGTTGTATTGGGGAGGGAAGGGAATGGAGAGAGTGTCCATCTGTCAGTGTATTTACCATATAGATGGTGCCTATCCCGAATACCTAAGCAGAGTACAAAGCCGACCAAACTATCCCACTATCTTTATTTTAAGAGTAACAAAACTGAATTGAGGTGGCCTATTCAAAATCAACAAACAAGTTACATCATGTTATGAGCCATACACATCTGTGATAAAGAATCATAAGATGATTGTCCTAGAACAGAAGGGGACCTTAGAGATTTTCAAGTTCAATTTCCTCATTTTTGAAAATGAGAAAACTAAAGCCTAGAAAAGTTAGGTGTCTTGCTCAAGTCCATGCAGATGGGATTCAAAGCCAGGAATTCTGAGTCCAAATACATCACTTCCTACTGTTTGCTATATTTATTCCATAATTCAGTGACATGCTGGGTACTGAAGTCCCTAAGAGCTAAGCCTTTACCCTTGCCATCCACCAGGATATTAGGTCATGCCATTACCAGACAATACAAAATAGTTCACATTCGTTGAAAGCAACATAATAAAGAATGAGGCTGGAAAAAGACACCAAATGCTCCTTTCAGTATATCCTCCCTGCTCCCTCTCCCCTCTTCTGTCTATGTCTCTGCCCCTTCCTTTGTGTCTCCTTTATCCTTTATGTTTCCCCTTAAGTATCTTTTTATTTTGAATCTTCAAATGTGAGAAAAGAACAGTGAGGTGAAAGAGGGATATTTGGCTAAAATCTTCATGTTTAAATTTGCCCTGAGGCTCTGAGAATCAGCCACATGTACCACGAGCCCAGACATTGTGTCTTTATATATTTAACTATGGTGTCTACCATATAGGAATCCTTTTTACTTCATACACTCAGTTGCTGTGGTCACCATCCTGGTACAAAAACAGCTGATCTCCCTTGTGCAAGCAGCAGAGATATCACAGAACAATCATTAATTAATAATTATCCAATCCCTAAGGTTCAGGGGATGGAATTAGGTATTGTGACATGAAGAAAGAGAATCTACAGCCTTTAGCAGCTTGTACCTTACTTCTGATAAGGTTCTTTTAGTAACATCATAGATCAGCCAAAGGTGATGGGTTTTTTCTTCCCTGCCATCCTGGGTCATCCTCCTTAAAAACAACACTGGAGCTAAAATCCAGAGATGCTCAATGGCAGGGTCTTGAGGGGAGATGAAGCCTATGTTTATTTCAGTTTTCTATGTTCAGTACACCCTGCTCCAGGGTCCTTGGGTCCTCTTACTTCTTGGACTATGAGATTTCTCCCTCACCAGATTTTTTTAAAAGCAGATCTATACGTTCACATATTGATATCAACATAACAGAAAGGGCTCTGTTATAGATTCTCTGTCACTGGAGAAAACACAAAGGGCCTTCACCTAAAATGTCACAGGGTCTAGAGTTAAAGGGCACATTTTGCAGATAAGGAAATCCAAGCCTTGAAGGCACAGTGAACCAATATTACCCAAAATATAAGTAGCCATCTTTGGATTTGAACCCAGGTCCTCTGACTCAAGACCTAGCAATATCCCTGTGCCACACACAGCCTGACTGCCCATAGTAGTCCTCCCTACTGGGAACATCCCTCAAACCTCCTCAAAGCTCACCTTGTACTTATACTACTTATCCCTAGTGCACTTAGGTTAATGATGAGAAGCACCATGTTGTAATGGGCAGCATGCTGGACAGGAATACCTAGGTTCATATCCTACTTCAGATACTTCCTGCTGCATTATCATTGGAAGGTCACTTAACCTCTCAGGGCCTCAGTTTCACCTTAAGGAATATAGCAATAATAACACATGTACTACTCATAGAGTTGTGAGGAAAGTGCTTTGTTAGCCTTAACACAATATAGCAATGTGAGTTTTATTCTACATTGTAGGGAAGGTAGGTGGCACAGTGGATAGAGTGTTAGGCCAGGAGTCAGAAAGACCTGAGTTCAAATACAGCCTCAGACACCTACTGGCTGTTTGACCCTGGACAATTCTCTTAACCCAGTTTGCCTCAGTTTTCTCATCTGTAAAATGACCTGGAGAAGGAAATGGCAAACCACTCTAGTATCTTTGCCAAGAAAATCCCCCATAAAGGGGTCATGAAGAGTTGGACACAACTGAAAAACAAATTAACAACATGAACAAAATTATATTTGTTTGGCTTATTGCTCCTATTAACTTACGGCCTGTTTCTGATTCACCTTTGTATTCATTCATTCCTTCAAAAAGTATGTAAGTGCCTACTAAGTGCCATACACTGTACTACCTTCTGGGGAACCCAAAGTAATCTCTGCCCTCAAAAAGCTTATATTCTATTGTGGGAAAGGAAAAAGAAAACAAACATGTGCACTGGTAAGTACATTTTCAAATGTAAATAAATTAATCATTTCAGAAGGAAGACTTTGAGAGTCTTCCCACACAGATCTAGATAGAACATTAGCTGTGTTACCTCAGGCAAATGATTTCATTTCTCTGAGTCCCACAAGCCTGGGATATCCAAGAGAATGCGGTGACACCCAATCAGTCTGGAACACCATACATGAGAAACTGAAGTAAGTCCTTTCCCCTCTCTGAGCCTCAGTTTCCCCATCTGTAAACAGAGGGTTTAGATGAGCTGATCCCTAACACAAATACTAGCTGTGTGATTATGGATAAATCATTTCATCTCTCTAAGCCCCAGTTTCTTTGTATCCTGTCATGTACCACTCTAGAATTAGTATTTCCAACATGCAGCACATGGGTCCCACTGAAGAGTCCACAGTGCCCAGCATAGTGGCTGGCACAGGACTTCCTTGATGCCTGGTGTCACATTCAAACAGAAACAGGACATTGAACTGTATACGAGGATCTCTGCATGTGCATGTTGACTTAGAAAATCACATATTAACATTCTCTATGTTGTATTGTATTTTATCTATTGTTAAATATTTCCCAATTATATTTTAATCTGGATATGTTTGACACCTCTGGCATAGGGTATGAGATTTAGAGTCAAGAAGGTACTTGGCCCTGTACAAGGTATTTAATTCTCTGAGGCTCAGTTTCCTCAGTCTTTAAAAGGAAGACAATAACCCCACAGGGTTATTGTGAAGATCAAATAAGACAATATATGAAAGCCCTTTGCAAAATGGAGACTATAATTATTATTATATTATAGATACTTAATGTTTATTGAACATGAGTGACATTAATTTGATGTTAGAAAAAACCTGTATTATTGAAGTTCTTTCCAGCTGATCTGCCATTCTTTATTTTAGGATTGTAATGGTAAGAAACATGTAAAAATTTCAAGAGTTTGTACCAAATGGTCCTATACAAGGCCTGGTTCACCATCTAAATTCAAAACTGAAATAAAATTTCTCCCACTTCCCCTAATTGCTTCTAACAACACAGAAATCTAGCAACTATGCAAAAAACTGGAGATACAACATATGTTTCTAACCCAGCAGTGCCTTACTAAGCATAGTCAATTTTTCATTCATGTTTATTGCTGCATCTGAAGTAAATATAAATTCTGGAAAGACTTTGGTACCTGAAGGATTTTCCTTTAGCAATCAGCAAGTCTCTAAGTCTAAAAACTATGATAGCCTATGAAATGAACTATGTGAGAAGCTCTGTCTAACAAGGGAAACCGAAGGGAAACTAAATGCGTTAATTACTTAATAATCAATCCCTGAGTATAGTAATAAAAATGTCCAAAGGTCTTACTCTATCAAATCATCTGCCATCCACATGTACAATAAACTTGTTAAAACCATTGCCATGTGACCTACAGATAACTTCATTAACACATCAAGGAACTTTTATAAAATTCAGCTGCTGTTATATTTTCAGAAATAGTAGTGTTTCAGCTATCTTGCAAATTCTTGCTCTTTGGCCAGAAGATTAGATTGAGACGTCATTTAGTATTGTCATTTTCATTTTGGAACATCATCTCTGCCTTCCAAATTTCTCTCTTCCACCCCTCCCCAAGGCTGAATGATCTCAGTCGTAAATTGAAATGTTCCCAACCTTATATTCCTTTCTCTCCTGTGTCTTATGAGATATTTGCTATGATAAATTAGCAAAGATGACAAAAGATAGAAATAGTCAATGTTGGAGGGGTGGCAGAAAGACAGATAGACTAATACACAATTGGTTGATTTGAGATTTGATCTAACCATTCTTTGCCCACATAATGAGAAGATGAAATTCATTGAAAAAAACACCCAGATGTTGGGAAAGACTGAAGGCAAAAGGAAAAGGAAATGGCAGAGGATGAGATGGATGGACAGTGTCGTGGAAACAATAAACATGAACTTGGACAGATATAGTGGAGGGGTAGAAGGGCCTGAAATGTTATGATCCATGGAGTCACGAAGAGTCAGACATGACTGAATGATTGAACAACTAACCATTCTGGAAAATGATCTGGAATTCAAAGACAAAAAGGAAGGTCCCACATATGCCCACATAATTTTAACAGCACCCTTTGTGGTAGCAAAGAATTAGACACAAAGAGGGTCCCCACTGATTAGGGAATGGCAAAGCAAATTGTGGTACATGAATGCAATGGAAAATTACTATCCCATAAAGAATGATAAATATGAAGAATTTAAAGGAACATATGCAGACTAATATGAACCAATGCAAAAGTAAGTAGGCAGGACCAGGAAAGCAACATGTTCAATGATAAACAGAAATGACAATGAAGGAGCAGCTAGGTGGCACAGTGGATAGAGTGCTAGCCCTGAAGTCAGGAGGACCTGAGTTCAAATTCGGCCTCAGACCAAACACTTAACACTTACTAGCTGTGTGACCCTGGGCAAGTCACTTAACCCCAGTTGCCTAAAAATAAAATAAAAGAAATGACAATGAAATGAAACTGAATGCTCTATAACTCTAATAACCAAGGGAAAAGATAAGAAAATGTTATCTTGCTGTGGGTGGGGGACAAAGGATGTGGGATGCTAAATATGCTGTTAAATTTGGTAGTTTGTTTGCTAAAAAAAAAAATCCCTTGTTATAAGGGTAATCTCTTTATGGGTAGTGGATGTATCCGGAAAAGAATACGATGTAAAATGGCATCAATAAAACTTCTTTTTATAAAGATACTGGCCAGTGATAGATTTTTTCTAGACTTTTTCCCCTAGGCCTAATCTGAAATTTTAAAAAAAAACTTACTTGGAATTTTATTCAAGTAATAATCTGTTGAGAACTTCCCTTATTGTGATCTGAATGAGCTAATACTGAAAGTAAAATTGTATTTGCAATGTCATGACTTTCCAAATCAAGCAGTCTGGAATTAAGCAAGCTTTCATATGCAACTGCTGAGGGCATTAACACAAGATGTGGACCCAAATCCTGGGTCAGCATCTTTATTACCTGCTAGACCTTAGACAGCTTGTTTATGTTCTTCACACGTCCTTTTTCTCATTTGTAAAATGAAGAGGTTGGAATGGATAACTTCTAAAGTGCTAGCCGGTTCTAAGTCTATGATTCTGGGATTCTAAGAACCATATGATTGGCTATCAATATCAATTCACTTTTCACAACCCAAAACTTAAATTTTTTACTCTGGGCTTAAGGTACACTTCATGAACCACCATTTTATCTGATGGGAGGGGAAGGTTAGTATTCATTTTTTAAATTTTGAGTTCCAAATTCTTTCCCTCCCTCTAACCTCTCCTCCACCAATTGAGAAGGCAAGCAATGTAAACTACCCTTTTAAAGAGTTCTCTAAAACATTAATCTGTGGAAAACAGACTTTCCTACATACTTCACAGAGAAATGATGGACTAACAGTATAGAATAAGGCATATATTTTCTAATACGGCCAATTTATTTTATTTGTCTAATTTGTTGCAAGACAGATTTGTTATATGAAGGACTTGGGAAAAGAGGAGAGGTAGAGTTACTGGGTAGTGATATAGTTTTTTGACAGAAAGAAATAACACCAACAAAACATCAAAATACACAGAAGAAAGCAAAAAGAAGTTCAGAAGGGGACACCAGTAGAACAAATTTGTTTCTACCAAGTCAAATTTAATATATACTTTTAGAAGTATATATAATAAAATATTATATAGACTATACCAGGAGTGGTACCACCCCTGGACTATACTATGTATATAACAGCAAAGTATATACTATGAATAACAAATATAACATATATTATATAGAATATATGACAAACATAGAATAACAATATATAGACTATACAGAATAACAAAGAATATACTATGCATATAACATACTATATATGTATAACATAGTACATAAAATATATAGAATAACAAAGTATATAGAATAACATAACAGAAATTCAAGGTTTCATATACAGTTCTCTTTTTTCTTCTCATTTATATAATGAAATGTTCCTGTTTATTTATTATAAAATGTATAATAAAAATTTTACAGAGTTAAAAATCTTTTTAACTGCCATTAATTTTTTATAATATATTAATTTCCAAATATATGTCACTCCACCCCTATCTAATGAACCCTTCCTTATACCAAAGACTAGAGAAAAGGAAATTTAGCAAAACCACCTATTACACTGACCTGGTCTGACAAATACACAATACTTTATTTATAATAGTGGCTCTTAAACTTTTTTGGCTCAGGACCCCTTTATACTCTTAAAATGTTTGAGGACCCCCAAGAGTTTTTGTTTTTATGGGATATATCTGTTGATTTTTACCACATTGGAAATTAAAATGTTTTACTCTTATTATGAAAATCACCTTGGCCTAAGGGTCTCCAAAAGGGTCTCAGAGACCTCAGGGGTCCCTTGCCTACATTTCGAGAACCATTGCCCTACACCAATAACTCTCCAACTCTTCAATGAAGGAAGGGGTGAATAAAAATAGACTTTTAAAAATTTTTTTTAATTTTTTAAAAAGGAGAATAATTATGATTAAAGTTAGGAAAGTTACACCGAGGAATAATGCTACATAAGAATTATTTAGTCTGGACAAAAAAAAAGTTGAATGAAAATTGTTATAACTAGACAAGGAATTCTCCTGGACTGGCAGCACATGGTAGGTGTTTAATATTTACTGATTGAGCCATTGATTTATATGGTTAAACGAACCTACAACCCTTCAGTAGATGTGTGATCTTGCTGATACAGCCACTCCTTAATCCAAGACTAACTAACCCATCCTAAACCCCAAGTAATCCATGATTTCTCATCCCATGCGGTTTTTCCTTTGTTCTCCCTCAGATCCACTGCAGAAAAACCTTTCAAGGTCATCAAGGAGTTCCCCGACAGCTTTTAAAATTTAATGAGTTGACACAATGCAGCCTTCAAACTGTCAGCTTGTCATCTGCTTCAGCCCAACTGCACTAATAAATGAAGTCCTTAAAAAGAGAGGTGCAAAGAAAAAAGAAAGGCAAGAAGCCAGACAACTGGACTTAGAATCAGAAGACACATGGATACAAATCCTGCCTCCAACACGTGTAAGCTGTGTGACCACAGATAAGTCGTTTAAACAGGCTTAATTTTTTTCATGTGTAAAACAGAGATAATAATGCCTGCAATTGTTACCTCACTGAGTTTTGAGGTTCAACCAATCCATTAACAAAAAGTATTTATTAAGCAAGTCAAGTCAACAAGCATTTATTAAGAACCTACTATGCACCAAGACAAGTGGTAAGGCTACAAAGAAAGGCCAAAAAACAAAATCCCTGGTCTCAAGGGATTCAGTCTAATGGGGGAGAAAACATGCAAACCATTTAGTACAAATAAGAAATATTCAGAATAAATTATAGATGATCAACAGATGGAGGGCATTGGCATCAAGGGGGATCAGGAAAAACTTCTTGTAGAAAACCCCTCCAAACACTTATAAAAAATGGCTCTAAACAAATTCTGAAGCAGCAGAATCCACAAAAAGACATAGTGAAACAAATTCCAGCCCAAGACAACCTGGATGATTGATCAGAAAGGTGTATCACTACAGGCTGGGAGCGCAGCGCGGCGTGGACACGCAGGCCACAGCAAACCTGGAGCAGGCCTCAGAGGACTGAATCTCGGGCAGCTGTGGAGGTTTCCAGACTCCTCAATTCACCAATGCCAAAGACAACTTAGAAGGTCAGTGGGAAAAGTCTGTTTCTGTCAGTGCTGAGACAGGAAGGTGGGGTTTCAGCTCCATTCCCCAAGAGTGCGGCCCTGGGCGGGGCAGCTACTTCCCGAGCTTCTGGCCCACAGACTGAGGGGGAATCCAGTGGCTGATCAGAGAAGGACTGCAGGGATCTCTTTGCCAGTGCTGAGGCAGGAATCTCTTGCTTTGCCCGTGTTTGGATCTGGGTCACAGTTCTAGGTGGCAGTGTTGGGGTGAGGAGGAACGCTGGCATGGTGGAGCTTGGAGTGGCTGTGGAGAGGAACCCTTCCTCACAGTTACAGGACAGAAAGGAATATTTGTGGTCACAGGCCAGGAAAGGAGTAAACACCTCGCCCTTTATCATACCACCTTGGAAGAACTGAAAATTTACAGGTCCCTACAAGTATCTCTGAAAACAGCTGTACAAACCCCCCTAAGATTGGGACAGTACATTCTCCACACTGGAAGCAGACTCTTACCTTAACAAAGAGTTTAAAACTCAAGTAATTGGCCGGGATCATGAGCAAGCAGCATGGAAAGAGTCAGACCACAGAATCTTACTTTGGTGAAAAAGATCAAAATATACAACCAGAAGAAGACAACAAAGTCAAAGCTCCCACATCCAAAGCCTCCAAGAAAAATATGAATCAGTCCCAGGCCTTGGAAGAGCTCAAAAGGGATTTTGAGAAGTAAGTAAGGGAAGTAGAGGAAAAACTGGAAAGAGAAATGAGAGTGATGTAAGAAAATCACGAAAAACAAGTCAACAGCTTGCTGAAGGAGACCCAAAAAAATACTGAAGAAAATAACGCCTTAAAAAATAGCCATACTCAAATGGCAAAAGAGGTCCAAAAAGCCAATGAGGAGAAGAATGCCCTAAAAAGCAAAATTGGCCAAATGGAAAAGGAAGTCCAAAAGCTTATTGAAGAAAATACTTCTTTAAAAATTAGAATAGAGCAATTGGAAGATAGTGACTTTATGAGAAATCACGACACAGTAGAACAAATCCAAAAGAATGAAAAATTAGAAAACAATGTGAAATATCTCATTGGAAAAACAACTGACCTGGAAAATAGATCCAGGAGAAAGAATTTAAAAATTATTGGAAAGCCATGATCAAAAAAAGAACCTAGACATCATCTTTCAAGAAATTATCAAGGAAAATTGCCCTGATATATGAGAACCAGAGGGCAAAATAGAAATTGAAAGAATCCACAGATCTCCTCCTGAAAGAGATCCCCAAAGGAAAACTCCTAGGAATACTATAACCAAATTCCAGAGTTCCCAGGTCAAGGAGAAAATATTACAAGCTGCCAGAAGGAAACAGTTCAAGTACTGTGGAAACACAATCAGGATAACACAAGATTTAGCAGCTTCTACATTAAAGGACTGCAGGGCATGGAATATAATATTCTGGAGGGCAAGGGAGATAGGATTACAACCAAGAATTACCTACCCAGCAAAACTGAGTACAATCCTTCAGGGGAAAAAATGGTCATGCAGTGAAATAGAGGACTTTCAAGCATTCTTGATGAAAAGACCAGAGCTGAATAGAAAATTTGACTTTCAAATACAGGACTCAAGTGGAACATGAAGAGGTGAACAGGAAAGAGAAATCATAAGAGACTTATTAAGACTGAACTGTTTACATTCCTGCATGGAAAGATGATATTTATAACTCATGAGACCTTTGTCAGTATTAGGGTAGTTGAAGGAAAAAAATTGTATGTATGTATATGTAGATAGATAGGGGGCACAGGGTGAGTTGAAGATTAAGGGGTCATGTCTGGAGAATAAAATTAAGGGATGAGAGAGGATTATACTTGGAGAAGAAGAAAGCGAGAGGTAGAATGGAGTAAATAACACAATTTGGGGAAAATCCAAGATTTTCAACTAAATGATCTCTAAATACCATGAATCTTATGCATTTAACTCATGCTAGTGTTCAATGATAAGATTTTTAATGTTAATTTTTTTTTAAATGTCCCACTATTTTCTCATTAGAAGTAAACTCCTTAAGAGTAGAGTATAAGAAAATGAGTCTCCTTTTACCATTGGTAAAAATTGTTTTTGTCACTATAATTCAATACTTCAAGGATTCATTCATTTTGTTGGTATGGATTCTGTCCCCACCAGTACAGATCACTCCTCCTCTAAAACTCAAATCTTTGAAAGTTTCTATAGGAAAAATCATTAGTCTACAGCCAATCTTGTCCTGAGTTTAGCTAGGTGGGTCCTTGGATGACAACCTCAGAGTTAATACATCACTGGAACTGAACTCTAAGCCAGTGATGGAGTATAATATCATCCCTCTGAGGGCCCAGCTAGTGAAGCTCAAAAGGTTGGCTATAGGCTGATGATCTTGATAGATGTTACCAAGCTTCACTAGCATAACCTTCAAGAACCAAGGATCATGGGGAAGGCATGGGGAAGACTTTAGCAGAGGGCTCTTATTATACATGCAAATAATCTATTACAAAGAGACTTCTACAGTAGTAACCGGTCATTTTCTGTCTATTAGAATATAATCAATTTCATTTTTTAAATGTCATTTGGTGCTCAGCCAATAGTAAAAAACCTATAAGTATTTATTTTGTTCCACCATGTCCAGTGCATCCAGATACTTCTTCTGGTAATCATAATTTGGTATATAGGCTTAAGAGCTCTGTATAGTCTAAAGCCCTTGGTTTCTTACTGCTCAACCATGTTTTCTGCCATGCTTTTATCATTTCTCTTTGTGCCTGCCTTTGCATTGAAGTCATCAACCACTCAAATTTTTGTTAATTAATTTTGAAGGTTCTCATCGAGGTCTTGGTAGAATTTTTATTTTTTACCTCCTCATCCTTTGCACCAGATGTTGACACATGAGTTGTAATTATCTTCATTGTGATCTTTTTTGCAAATGCTTATCATGAAGTCTGTAAAGATCAAGTTTCTCATGAAATGATGTATCTTGGTGCCCTTGGATATAATCAGTTCTGCTATAAAGATTGTTTTGAACAGTTTGAGTATAACAATATTCACAATTTCATCTCAGGCAGCATGCGGTGAGATCTGTATGAAGAGGAGATATCTGACTCCAACTGGGGGAAAAGCTGCTATGGTCATCTTCTACAACTCAGGATGCAGTGGGAAAGGGTGAGAATAACACTCAGGGGAGTAAGAGGTGGGGAACTGGAGAAGCAGGCACAGAATCGAAGGGGAGAAAGGAAAAGCCCCTCCCAAAAAACGCCCCCTATCTCAACCCCCAGAATAGATAGAATAGACCTAGCCCTTTTGATTCACACCACCCCTGAGCTTTCTGCCCTGCGAAAAGCTCAGCTGGACATGGTCCTGGTAGACTGTCACTGTGGAAATGGGTCTGGCACTGTTGGAATGGGGTAGTGCCCCAGGGCACCTCACAGAAAAGGCTGTACCAAAGGTCTCCCATTCACCGTATGGAGATCCTATGCCCTTCATGGGGCAGCAACTGGCATTGTTGGTGACCCAGATGACGTGGTAGAGATTCCTTATGTTACTTGTGGTAGCTTTCCCTGTGACCCAGGAGTGGTGATCTGCCTTGGTGAAGACAGCATTCATACTAATGAAATCAATGAATCCTTGAAGAATTATAGTGACAATTTTTACCAAAAGTAAAAGGAGACTCATTTTCTTATACTTTCCCTTATAGTATTCCCTTAAGGAATATCCCTAACTCCATTTTCCCCATAAACCCTACAATTTTGCATGATTTGCATAGAATGGTGATTTTTAGGAACATGTGTCTTATTATAGCATAACTTCCTGTACAATAAAACCAATTCCATTACTCCATCACCACCACTGCAGAAACAGAAGGGAATCATATGCTGCTGAGGACCATTTTGCACTTGTCTTTGTTTAATGTGTTGTATTTGCATCAGTCTATGTCTCATGGGTTGCCATTGGCAAAGGGTCTATCACCAAATGGCCATTACACTGCTGAAGTCATCATTATGAATATCAATTATTCACTCAACCATAATATGGTGACTGCACAAGAAACTATTGAGATATATAAGACTTTCTCCCACACACTAAATGTTCACAAGGATGACATGGTATAATAAGGTATGTGAAAGTCTCATACTTAGCCATCTCACTCATCACTTCATCTCACTCATGCCTTCCCTCAGTTCTTCCATTATCCCCTTTCCACAGTTCCCACTGTAACTCCTGCTAAAATTTTATATTTGAATGGATTTGTGGATTCATCATTCTGGGCATCCCCTCTAAAAGTACAGGTCGCCTCTCATCCACACATTCCCATCCAGTATCACTTTGGTCTTTGGCTTCCTATAAATCTTCTATAGAGATGTCTCACAAATGTGCTAGGGGGCTTTGTTGATACCAATGAAGCATGTAGGCTTTTGCTCTTGCTACACCATCATCATAGCTAGCATTTATATAGCACTTTAAAATTTGTAAAAATATTTTGCACATATTTTATCTCATATCCATGACTGTCCTATCTCCTTTTCCAGTCACACATATTTCAAATGATATATTTAATACTTCCTCTGGCATGCAATTATTCACTGGTAAAGTGATACTGCTTATTTATACCCACCACAATACTTTCCATTGCTATTTGGGAGACCTGCAATTGAATTCTTCCCATTGTGACATCCCGTGATTTGTCCACAGCTTCTCCTTAAATCTATTGCTCACTTTTTAAAAACCATAGTATGATGCAAACTAAAACAACCAACTCAGTAGGCTCAGTGGGAGAAGATGCTGCATCTCCAATATACAAAACCTCTTGGGCTTAAATTAAACAAAACTTTCTGTTCTCACCAAGTTAGTTTTTTAGGTAACACACTCATTAACCTCCAAACAACTTTCTCCACTCACAACAAAAGATCAGAAGACTACAATTTTGTCCATTATTCTGAACTTCTTTTATAGCAGGAATCTTCAACATTTACTTCATTTAAAAAAAAAATTCAGTAGCTATATCTATTAATTATCAGTATGGTTTATGGCAATAATAATTCATATTCAGATATAGCTTACTCCAAAGTTCTAATAAGAAGTTCAGCTCATTTTTGTCCACTTTTTCTTTCAAATTTAGTTTTAGCAACAACTATACTTAAGTACTTGCTTTATATACTGTCTTTTTTTTTTAAGAAAAAAAGAGTATGCTCTTTGAAAGCCAAGCATTTTCACCAACTCTTCCAGCACCAGGCAAGGATTAAGGCTTAAGAGAAAATCAAGCTTGTATATATCAGAGAGGGATTAGTCTAACCCCCAATGTGGAATACATGACAAGGACGGGTAAAGCAGATTCAATTGCCATCCAGATTTTCCAAAGATAGGTCTGATTTTGTTTGGAATCAAATTCCCCATTATCTGGCATACCTGTGTTCAAAGGTAAGAATCAGGATACATTCAAATAAAATAGTTTTTAAATTACTCATCATTTTGAATTACTTATGCTTCTGTACTTGACATTTACTAGCTGTGTGACCCTGTGCAATCACTTAACCCTGATTGCCTCTCCAAAAAAAAAAAAAAGAATTACTTATGCCTCAGTACTACCTTTCAGGTTTGCAAACGATTGGAAATCAGTTAATAAATTTGCTGAGCATTATATAAAGTATAGATAAAAGGCCCTTCTATGTGAAGGGCAGAGAACTTTGTGATAGGGCAGATATGATATTTTCTATAGCACTATCTCCAGCAATAGCAGTTACCTAGGAAGCCTACACAGCAAGAGAATTATCAAGTTACTATGCTGATGAGGTGATAGGGATGATGGCATAGTGCCCTTGACAGAGTTGGCTCAGTCCTTCTTTGTCAAAGGTCAACAATTCTGCCGTTAATTGGGTAGGCTAATTTAGGTGGGTCTTTGAACATAGAGATCCTATCTCTTTTGACTGGCAGTAAAAATATCCAGTAAGATAAGCATCTACAACTGTGCCCTTTGAGATATTCCTGATTGGAAATCATAGGAACCTTTGGAGCTTGGCTCTCTCTTATCACATTGTTAAGTAGGCTTTGAAGTTATTTATATTTGATTTTATTGTATCAATTTACTATAAAAACCTTTTTCTATGCAATACCACTGGTACAATACCAAAAAGAAATGACTTTGGCTCCATCCTTCCCTGCTGTTATTTCTCTTCACTGCATTGGTTGTGATGGTCTATTAATCACCCCAATGACACCTGGGAAGAGAAATTCTAATATTTATTACAATCAGCCTCAATTATGATCAAGTACTTCCTATGGAAATAACTCCTGATCTAGATTTTTGTACATCTAGAGTCACTGAAACAGGTAATTGCAAAATAAATAGCTTCTTCCTAATTATTCTCCACCCCTTCCCCTAATTTTCAGGAAGAAACGTGCTTTTTTAAGGGGGGGACAGAAATGACTGAAAAAAATTCAAGTACACAAAATTTTACTGAATCTGACACACAATTAAGTCAGCTTCTGATCAGATGAGGTTATGGAGAGATAGGACTTTTAAAGTTCTGTTTATGCTCAATTTTACATTTCCCACATGGCCAATGTGGGAATTTGTTTTTCTCAACTCTACTCATTCGTAACAAGGGTTTTGTTTCCTTGCTTTCTCAATGGCGAGGGAGGAAGAGGGGAGAGGAAGTGGAGGGAGGGAAGTAGGAGAGAGAAGAGGCTTTTATTGATTGAAAAAAAATCTAATTTTAAGAAATTTACATTTCCCAAGCAAGTTTTGACACACCTCTGTATTTCCTTTTATGCCTGGTATCTTTCTTAGCTTATGTGACCAACATTTGTAACATAAGCTTTGCTAGTGTCTACACTAAATGTGAAAGGAGATGCTGAAGAATCTTCTCACAAATATTTAATAATAAATTAGCTTACAAGAAAGAGTAGCTTCTTTTGTACCCTTTTTGTGGCAGCCAAGAATGTGGCGGTCTACTCTAGGACAATGGAAAAACACAATGCTTTGACTTCTACACCACCTTGTCCTGGTCTTCTGATGGCTATAATACTAATCTCAAGATGTATAGCTGCTGGGAAATAGACCCAACAATATAAAATTCTAAAAGCACATGAGTAACAGCAAAGATGTGTAGACAATCATCTCACGATGCCACGCTTGGGATTTTGTATGTATTTTTTCCCCCAGCACCTTCTAGCCCTTTATACAAATAGATAAGACACACATTTTTAATAAAATAACTACTTTTTACAAAATAACTGAGTTGAGAGTAACAGGTTAATTTGTCTACAATTGCATAAAACAACTGAATTGGCAAAAGAGAAAATTGATACCCTATATTTTCTAGGGTGGAACAGTTGTCACTGTTCTGTTTCATACACGTAGGGGAAAAAGAGATTGTCTTAAGGAACTGGATAGTGCAGCGGGTAGAATGCTGGGCCCAGAATCAGGAAGACTTGAGTTCAAATCTGACTTCAAGACACTGTGTGACCCTGGACAAATCATGTAACCTCTGTTTGCCTCAGTTCCATCAACTAAAAAATAGAAATCATAATAGCATTTACCTTACAGAGTTGTTGCGAGGATCAAATGAGATAATATTTGGAAAGTGCTTAGTGAAGTACCTGGCACACAGCAAGGAGTATATAAAAGCTAGCTATTATTAGCAGTCATATTTACATGAGGCCATGGAAAGGAGAATCACAGAATGTGAAGGCGTGGGTGGGCTTCAATCTGTTCCGCAGAGGGAGCATTAACATCACGATGCATTTAAATGTGGAAGTAAGGGATACCTGCACAGAAGGTATCATCTCAATATCATACTATTTCAGGAACTAGTTATTCCTTGTGTTCTTATCATCTACACCTCCTCCAATAAACCTTCAAGAGGAATGCAACTACTAAAGGACTAAAGTCAGTTTATCACGTGTAAGTACTCTAAAAAGCATGAGGCATCCTACAAAGGTGAACTGTCAGGATTTGTCTTTCTATGTGATTTCATCAGTGCAGGGCATGCTCCTGGAGCACCTTCTTCTACAAATGCAGATTAGAATCTTCTCTGCAGTTTAGCCTCTTAGAGATATCCGGAGTCCTGAGAGTGACTTGCCCAAGGTCAAAGTCATTATGTGCCACACTTGAACCCAGGTCTTCCTGATTCTAAGTGGAACTCTCTAATCCCTTCCTCACATTGCCTCTTGCCTGATCACAATTATTATGGTATTCATTTTCTCCTGGAATTGTTCAATTCTTCATATTAGTACATCAAGTCTGAGCTAATTCTTAAGTCAGATGAAAACATGGTAGTATTGATGGTTCCAGTGACAGAGGTGATTCATGGGAAGGCTAGAAAGAAGGTCCTCAAGGGCCAGTAAACTAGAAGTGATAAATAATCAGGGATGCAAATTCCTGCTATCAAGATCTCTATCAGTGTCAGAATGCTCTCTACAACCAACCTGATGATGGATGGTCATCCAGCCTTTGCTTTGTGACATTCAGGGACAGGATATCCACACCATTCAGAGATGGCCCATTCCATTTTTGAATCAAGTCCAGATTTGCCTTTTTCACTCAGTACTATGAGTACCATCTTCTCTGGCCAACTATTGTGTTCCTAGCTGCAAAAGCTTCCCCAAAAAGTGGAATGCAAGCCTCAGAGATAAGCTTCCCCAGGGCATGAGCTTTAGCATCCAACTAAGACAATTCTCTAGGAATGCCAGAAAGGGGATTCACTGCCACCTCTCTTCCAAGAGATGATATACCCCTTGGGGTCAGCTAAGCACAACTAATTGTATTAGCACCCCACATTTAATTAATCAGCTTTGATGTTAGAATTGTCTTTTTTTCTTGGTGGAATTGAGATCAAGTACTTCTTATGGCCGTGACATATATAATCATATAATTTTAATTGGTCCTTTCCTGGAATGTAACAACAACAACAGCTAACATTTATAAAGCACTTACTATGTGCTTTTGATCCCCATTTGACCCTTACAACAACCCTGGGAAGTAGGTACTCTTGTTAGCTCCATTTTAGAGTTGAAGAAACTGAGCAAATAGATGAAATGACTTGCCCAAGGCTACACAGTTAGTAAGTACCTGAGGCAGGATTTGAAATCGGGTCTTCCTGACTCCAAGCCCAGTATTCTATCCATTGCACTTCCTAGGGACCAAGGAACAAGAGTCACCTGGGTCATTCAGTAGATAGAGGACTAGAATCAAGAAGACCTGAGTTTGAATCCTGCCTCAAACTCTAAATAGCTGTGTGACTGGGCAAGTCACTCAACCTCTCTCAGCTTTTCATCTACAAAATGAGGAGGTTGAACTCAAGAATTCTAAGTTCTTTTCCAGCTCTAAATCTATGATACTATGACAATTCTGATAGTCGAGAAAGGAAGAAAAACAATCTATTCCTAATTTTTTATGTTTCTTATTTTTTTTGTCAAAAAGGCTCTGAGTTCTTATGTAACAGGTAAATTTTTATAAAGTTATAGTCCAGTTGTTTTAATTGTACAACATAATTAATTGTATTCAAATATTAGAGGAAAAACATTCCTACTTGACTTCTACAAAAAGTTTATAAGTCAATGGCCTTTCAGAAATTGGCAAAGTCCCATTATTTAGGGCCTGGCTGAACAAATCATGGTCTATGAATGTAATGGAACATCACTGCATCATAAGAAGTAATGAGACACTTTCAGTGAACTCTGGGAAGACTTGAATGAACTCATCCAGAGTGAAGTGAGCAGAACCGGAAGAACCATTTATACAGTAACAACATTATAAAAAAATAAACAATTGTAACATCTATTAGGGATTCTGATCAAAGTCCAGCCATCATTCCAGAGGACCAATGATGAGGCATGCTACCTAGTGAGGTAGGTGATAGACTTACTGCAGAATGAGACCTATGGTTTGTTTGTTTTTGGACTTGAGCCACAGTAATTTGTTTGACTATGCATAATTATTACAGAAAATGTTTTGCTTTATTTTGTTTTGTTTAATTATGCATATTTGTAAAAAAAAAGGCTCTTTTCCCATTGGGGGATGAGAGAGAAAATTTTATTTTTGTTCATTAAAAAATAAGATTTAGTTGAAAAACATTTTAAAAGAAACAGGTAAGGAGACAAATTGCTGAATCCTATTCTGGTTAAAATTAAGTGACAGCAAAGGGATCAAGGGGGAGAAAAGGGTAGTGTCGATGGCTATGGCTGCTGCTTTGGGAGATGTACCTCTGCTTAATTTTCCCCCCATATGACCTTTGTGATTCATGGCTCCCGATAAAGTCCTAGCTCTCCAACCTTGTAATCCAGCTCTCCACAAACCACCCTCAGTTTATTTAATAAGAGCCTTATTCTCTACTGCCAATGGGAGTATGGAAAGAGCCCTGAATTTAGGGTCAAAAGAGCAGGATTCAAATCCCACTCTGTCGCTTACTCCTTATGTGACCTTAGACAACTCACTTTGCCTTGCCTCAGTTTCCTCATCTGCAAAATGACAGGGTTGAACTCTATGACCCTTCCTATGATAATTCACTACTCCCTAAATTAAGGGTGTCAAATTAAAATAAAAACAGGGGCCACTAATCTATAATTAGCATCGCTGAAGGTAGCATATTGACTTAATTTTAAAATGTAATATTATCTATGTTTTATTGTGTTTTTATTTATGTTAAGTATCTCCCAATTACACTTAAATCTATGAGGTTTTTAAAAAGCAAAATTATAAACTTTACATGTAAATCATTTACTTTGGTGAAAAAGAAACAAAATAAAACTATAACTACTAATTTGGCAGTAAAACAAAAAAAATACAATCATGGGGAGAGATTTCTAAGCATACTCCCAAATATAACCTTTAAAACTCCCACCACCAAAAATAGTCAACTGGAAAAATGAATGGTCATCTGCATGATCAGCATAAATGTTTCCTATTCTCAGATACCTCTTTGATAAAGGAAGTAGACAGTGCTCCACAGAAATAACCTGGTGTTTCCAGTGAGGCATGACATCAGGCTTTTATTGAGTTCTTTATCTCTTATGATTGTTTTTAACTCGGAGAGAATTATTCTAATATTAACAATTAATTCCTATGCCACTAGATAAGTGAACAGATTTGCAGGATCAGAATTAGAGGAATTCCCTTCAAATTCTGACCTCTACCTACAAGTGGCTCTACTCTTCATTTTCCTCACCTAAAAGAAAAAAAGGATTAGACTAGATGATTTCTAAGGTTTGTTCCAGCCCTAAATCTACCACCCCTAGTTACACTGTCATATAGAAGTGCCTACTATATGCAAGGTTATCATGCTAAAGGCTAGGAATGCAAATATAAAGTTTAAAAAAAAAAGGAATAGTCCATGGCCTCAAGAAGCTTGCATTCTAATGCTGAAAATTATTGGGATAATAGTGAAATGAGAGGAACCAAAGTATTCTAAATGATGTTATCTATTTTTTAGGAGTCAGAGGCACAAAGTATGTACTTAAAAAACAGGTAATGCTTCAGGAAAAATTTATTACCCAGTGTTTATAACTTTAAACCAAATGCTGCCCCAGGTAGTGGTGGAGGTGGTAGTGATGGTTGTGGTGGTAGTAGTGGTAGTAGTGGTAGTAGTAGTGGTGGTGGTGGTGGTGGTAGAGGTGGTGGTAGTAGTGGTAGTGGTAGTGGTGGTAGTAGTAGTAGTAGTAGTAGTAGTAGTAGTAATGAGATAGCAATAACAGCTAGACTACAAGACTACAGAGGGCAGCTAGGTTGTGCAGTGGATAGAGCACCAGGCCTGGAGTCAGGAAGATTCATCTTCATGAGTTCAAATCTGACCTCAGATACTTACTAGCTATGCGATAATCAGGCAATGGAAGTCTAAAATGAATTCGGCCACCAATTCTCTTACATAACAACTTTCACAGAAAACATCACTGGTGTTTTTTATTAGAAATGCTTTCTGGCTGGCACCTCACTGGCCTGATAACACTCCAAGACTACAGGTATCACTGCGATTCCTGGGATCATCTAAATAGAAGCAAAAGTGAGTGAGTCTAAGCTTTAAGAGGAGAGCCAGAGAGAAAGAAAATGTATTAGGACAGAATTTTACTTGGATGTAATTTGGAGGTTTCCTGACATGAAAGAATGCTTAATTATTTCAGGATTTGTATGTTGTACCAATGGTCATTTGCACTGACTTAATATGGAATTAAAGGTCCAACTGGATATGACTTTGATGCTGACTTACCACTTTATTATGTATTGATGAATACTATTAAATTATTATGGCAATGATAATTTCTAAGACTTCCAAATGTTATGATTTATTGATTGTTCTATCTAGATTCTACATACAGGTATATGTTGATCATCAAGGAAAGAAAATGCAGATCATTGTCAAATGACTGTCAAACAGTCAGCATTAAAGATAGAAACATGAACTGAGACAATGAATCTACTTTCATAGATCGAATTTTTTTTTCCTCTGAGTCAGCTTGGTGCTAGCTATAAAATAATTTTATTCATTTTATGAATTTAATCCAGATTCAAAGCACTGGATATGGTAACAACTTGGTACTATTATCCTTAGGATCAATGGTCCTTTTTGTTCAAGGACCTCAAAGTACTTAATTTTAGATTGTAAACTGCCAAGCATGCTACCTATGTGTCTCTCACTGTAATCAGTAATTAAAATCTTTTTTTTCATCATGAAGCTTTGTATTGCTTTTGAGCTTTGTTCTAACAAGCTGATTAAGAAATTACTCCTATATTAGTAACCAGATTTTTGTTTTAATTTCATTGGTATGTATGTGATGCTTGCTATATCTAGGGCCTCCTCACTCTGCCCTTTAAAAAATATTCATGAATGCACCTCCCTCCTCTTTGGAGAGGTTGGGAATTATGGGTACAGAATGTAATATAAGCTACCAGATGCAGCCACTGTGTTAGTTGGTTTTGCTTGTTTTTCTTTGTTACAAGGAAAGGTTCACTGATTGAGTATTGTGGGGCAATGGTATAGCCAGAAATGATGATGACATAAAACATTTATTGACTAAATCAAAAGTCACTAATAAATTTTAAAAAAAGAAAGCATAAGTGATATAAACACATGATATTTCTGTATAGCCTACAAAGTATTGGTCTATCTCATTTTTCACTCCTACTCCGTATTTTCCAACTTTTTTTGCCATCCTCCCCAATGCCCATCTTTTTATTGAAGTCACAAAGTATACATTGACTTAATTTGGGGAATCTTTTCAAATTCTTCATGGAATTTCTCTACTTAATCTGTGGCATAGAGGATGCTGAAAGATGTATGATCAAAAAAGAGGCATGTTGGTCATGTAGCAAAAGTAAGGGATGGCGACAATCCATGTGCTCCACTGATATACACACAATTTCAAGAGATTTAAAGAAAGACTCTTCATCTTATTGGGAGGATCCCCTGTGAAGGACTTACGGGAGAATAGAGATAAGAGTTGCAAAGAATGTGAAAGCAATGGAAAGTAAGAATGGTAATCCCTACAGTTGGAAGGGGCACCCACATTGATGAGATCCTAGATCTGTTATAGAAGCATCATAGGGTAACTAATATTACTGAATTCTCTCTCCCACATATACTACCTCTTCTATTTTTCAACCTGAATTTAAATGAGAGCTCTAGTTTTAGGGACTAAATATGTTTTCTGAATCTCCAGCAGGCTACAGTGGCCTCAAGATTTCTTTTCCTTTCCTCTCTGCCTGCTTATTTCTTTCTACATTTCATACTTTTAGCTCATTTTCTTTCTCAGTTACAAAACAAATCTGATTAGCCCTAATAATTGCTTCTTCATTTCTGAAGTCAACCAAATCTAAATTTTTGACTTGTACTCTGAGAAAACAAGTCAGTGCTGGAAGTGTTGAAAGATTCCTGGACTGGGTGTTAAAAAAAAAAAAAAAACAGCTTGGGTTTGAATTCTGCCTCTAATACTTTCTAGTCGTGTAACCTTAGGCAAGCCTTTCTCTCCCTCGGTTTCCCTACTTGCATCATGGAACTAATAATACTTGAAATCTCCAGCTCCCAGATCGTTGTAAAGAAAGACTTGTGTAACATAAGTTGATATTGACTAGGAATATGGCAGTGGGTTAAGAATATTTTGTCTGTGGCATCTTTTAATCTTGGGATAGGTTACAGAGTCTTTTTTCTGTATGTGATGTATTCATTGTGTATATCTGTGGAATATTTTGTTATTGTTAAATCATTTTTCAGTTCTGCCTGACTCTTTATGACCCCATTTTGTGGTTTTCTTGGCAAAGATACCACAGTGGTTTGTCATTTCCTTCTCCAGTTCATTTTACAGATGATAAAACTGAGGCAATCAGGGTTAAGTGTCTTGCCCAGGGTCACACAGCTAGTGTCTGAGGCCAGTTTTGAACTCAGGAAGACGAGTCTTTCTGACTCCAGGCCTGGTACTTAATCCACTGCACCACCTAGATGTCTCATGGAGTATTTAAACAAACTAAATTGGAAAATGGCTTAAGTAGGATATTTGTCTTACTATAATGTCTCTCTGAAATTCACAAAGCAACTATAACAGTCCTGGAAGGAGAATTCTTTCTGAAGGGGTACAAACAGAAGTTTTAAACCAACAAAGTATGGAGTTTTTCATAATCAACCCTTTAACATCAAGTCTTGTAACTTATATATGTTCATCTTCATGCATGCATGGAGAAATACTAAAAGGAAGTGCACTTTTAGAGAAGCCACAGTAATTAATGTGCTTCAGGTCAAAAATGCTGAATGGTAACTTATGGTACAGTGGGACTGGAGGTAAAATGGCAATACGATCAAAGTTGACTACACAGTGTCTCAAGATGCCTCATGTGGTTTTAGCATCAAAATCTCAGAGCTGAAAGAAAACTTAAAGATCATGTGGTCTAACTCCATAATTCTGCAGATAAAAAAAATGAGGCCCAATGAGGTCAGCTGACCTACTCAAAGTCTCACAGAGGCAGAGGTAGGAATCAAGATCCTTTGACTCCTAAACCTGGTGTTCTTTCTACTGTACCGTTACAGCCAAAACTGTTGTCAAGCCTTCCAGTGATTAAAACTATAATCAATATGCTCATAAAATCCATGGAAATAATAACCCAGGACATAACCCAGTTGATTCTACTTTTCCTCCCACGTTCACCGCAGATTCAGACATTTGTTCAGAGCATAAGATGTGGTATGGCCAAGTCCTTCTCTGAAAGGTCATCTAATCTAATCCTCTCATTTTACAATTGAGAAAACTAAGACTCAGGAAAGTTAAGTAACTTTCCCAAGGTCCTACAGTCTATGATGAGCCATTTACATCTAGATCCGCTGATTCCTAAGCTAATATTCTTTCCTTTATATCCTTCTAGGGCTCATTTCTTAGGATTAAATGAAAACAGAATTGAAAAGAGACGTTAAAAAAAGTGGAACATAGTCCTTGCATTTGCTTCAGTTTGCATGAAAACAGCAGGCTTAGGATATGTGCAGTAGGCTAACAAGAGAAGTGTGATGAAGGGGTGGGGGAGGGAAGAAAGGGAAGGAAGGCACCCAGGATCTACAAAAGAAGGGTGCAAGAAGGGGAGGCCACTTTCTTCAGCACAGCAAATCAAATTACCGCTTCGACCAGAGTGAGGCCAAACCAGCTCTTCATGAATCTGTGCATTTAGGTTGCCGTCTCTCTACCCTTGGCCTTCCCTTAAGGACTCACTCTCAATTTTAGCCCCACCCCCAGGAGATAATATGTCCTCCTCCCTCTAAAAATCTCTGTTCCTTAAGAATCTCAGTGAGCTAGGCCACCTTTGGGTGCCTCTTGGTGGGTGGGATAGGACCACTGTTCAGCGGGTTTGGATCAACCCACAATTCATACAGATTCCAAGTCCCAAAAGTGATGGAAACGCTGAGTTGTGAAGCAAGGAAGAAAGGAAACAAACATTCATTAAGCTCCTACTGCAAGCTAGGCACTGTGCTAAGCACATTACATACTATTATCTCATTTCATCCTCACAACAACCCTGTGAGGTGGGTGCTATCATTATTCCCATTTTACAGTTGAGGTAACTGAGGCAGACAGAGTTTTAGTGATTCGTCCAGAGTCACAATGTCACTAAGCATCTAAGACTAAATATGAACTTCAGCCTTTCTGAATCCAGGGCCTGGTCTCTATCCACCCTCACCACCTAGCTGCCTAGAGGCATAATCAGTCTCCTGGGGATTCTTCAGCCCAAGCATACATAGACTAATTCCCCTCTTTCAACCTAGTTTGATACCACTGCCTAGAAGCATGGCCCTCCGTGGACCTTTGGTTGAATCAATACCAAGCCAAACTCGAGCAACTAGAGACAGATCCAAGTGATAATAAAGACTGCCAACAAAGAGGCAGCTATCTGGTTCAGTCACTAATAGGAAAAACTGGCCAAGGGAAAGTAGGTGGGGAAGAAGAAAAAGACAATGTCGTTTTTCCTTTTTCCAGTAAAAACCTTGCCCTAAGGAAGCTGGAAAGTTTAATTAGATGACGTCGGCAATGCACTTTGAACATCTTAGAGAGGTGTGATAAAAATGTGATAGAGAGGTTGCATTATATAATGGGAAGAATCCTGGGCTTGGCCCAGCTCTGCCTCTAACTAGCAATGAGCCCTTAGCAAGTGAATTCACCTTTCCAGGCCTCTTTTTCCTTTTTTTATAAAATTAGGGGAGGAGTTGGATTTGGATTTGTAAATAGCTAAAATTCAATTATGCTAATTAAGTAAATGTGAACCAAGGGACAATAGATACACTGTGCCACCTAGCTGCCCCAATGTGAGAATTTTGAGAAAGTCATTTAATATCTTAGATAAGATTCTTAGTTCTATAACACGACTGCATTTAATATTTTAGGAATTGTTTTTGTTTGTTTTTTTAAAAAAGGGAAAGACCAGATATGTCTCCCCAACATGTCAAATGAAGATGCATCTGTCTGTCTTACTCACCCCATTGATGTCGTAGGCCATAGTCATCCATAAGCACACAATTTACAATTCTGTGCAGAAACAAATGCCATTTCCTCCCATTTACTAAAGTCCCTAGCTTTCTTCCTATGTTCTTTCTACCCATCAACTACTTAGTCTCCACTTACTGTCTTTTACTTGGGAATAGGACAAGAAAGCAGAATCATCATTGACTAAGGAGTCACAAGTCCTAGGTTTCAACGTTGGTTCTGCCCCTTACAAGCTGTGTGATTTTGGGTAAGTCACTTAATCTCTCTAATTCAGTTTATCTGTAAAATGGGGACAATTCAACCTACATGACCTACCTCACAAGGTTATGAAGACTGAATTAGATAACATATGTAAATTCACCTGAAAACTATAAATAAAGTGTTCTATAAACATGAGTTTTTGCTATTTATAGATAAACTTGCATTACTGTCTTGTATATTTAGAGTTGATGCTATTGGTGAATATAGTCCATGGTCCCTTTTGTAAGGTTCATATGTAAAGACTGCACACTTTGATTTGCAAAGTTGGTATTTGCAATGTCCATCCCAGGTAAACAAATTTCCCAGGTCACTTCTTTAGATAGAACTTTTGGTTTATAAATACTACCAGGCATTTGGCTTATATGGTGATTTTCAGAAGCTAAATACTGGACTTGCATATTTTCCAACTATTATCAATCCTCTTTCCTGTCATTCTTAACCAAGTTACTGAATCATGAACTAGGTTCAAAAGGTTCTGATTGTCCTCTCAACTAACTGTCTTCTCAACCCTTTCCAATATGACTTCTACCTACTTTGCTCCTCTTCCTTCTCATCAATTCTCTTGCATAGACTTGTAATCCTGTGAGTCATTCCTGAATATACACCAACTGGAGATGCTGGTCTATCTTGCTTTGAACATCTTTGAGCATCCTACAATGACTTTTTTCAGAAGCCTCTTGTTAACCCTCTGAGTTTGGAGATTCCCTGAGAGCCCATCAAATTAATTCAAGTCAACAAATATTTAAGTGACTACTCCATGTGCAAAGAACTGGGCTATCTGCTAGAAATACAAAGATGAGAAAGTATGTAATCCCTGTCTTCATGAAGGCTGCAGTTAAATAAGGGGAACACGACATGAACAAGCATGCCACAACATCGAATGTGATAATGGCAAAGGGAGAGATCCTGTCAATGTGTACTAAGATGATTTAAAGACAAAGGGATCTCATTTGGTTGGAGTGACAAGGGAAGGCTTCATGGAAGGAGGTGGCACCTAAGCTGAATACCAAAAGAAGAAAAGGATTTGAAAACACAGAAATGCATAAGAAGTACATTCTAGTTATACAGACAGCCTGGACCAGTATATGGATGTAGAAAATGGCAAGATAAAATCAGGGAATAGCCAAATAATAATAATGACGATGATAACAACTAACATTTAATTAGCGCTTATTATGTGCCAAGCACTATTCTAAGTGCTTAACAATTATTATCTCTTTTGATCCTCATAATACCCTGCAAAGTAGGTGCTATTATTAATCTCATTTTACAGATGAAGAAATTGAGGCAAACAAGGTTAAGTGACTTGCCCAGTGTCGCACAACTAGTAAGTATTTAAGGCCAGATTTGCAGTCTTCCTGACTGCTGGCTTGGTGATCAGGCAGCCAGTAGACTAGTTTGGCCAGAAAATAGACTATTTAAAGGGAAGTTCTATGAAATAAGGTTGGAAAGAAAAGCTGGAGCCAGACTATAAAGGGCTAAATGATAGGCTAAAGAGTTTGCATTTTCTTCTGTCAGCTATATAAATAAGCAATGGTGGTTTTTGAGCAGGGATATGACATGGTTATTCCTCTATTTTGTTGTTGCTTTTCAGTCATTTCAGTTGTGTCAAACTCTTTGATACTTCATTTGGGGGTTTTCTTGGCAAAGCTACTGGAGTGGTTTGCCATTTCTTTCTCCAGCTCATGTACAGATGAAGAAACTGAGGCAATCAAGATTAAATGACTTGCCCCAGAATCACACAACTTGTAAGTGTCTGAACTCAGGAAGATGAGTCTTCCTGATTCCAGGCCTCACACTCTATCCACTGTGCCACCTAGCTGCCTTGTCTCTATTTTAAGAAGGTAATTTTGGCAGCTGTGGGAAAGATGAAGTTTTTACATGAGGGACAGGGAGAGTACTCATTTCAACAGCCCAGAACCTAAATGGATCTGATGGCAATATAAGGCAAGAGGAAGATATGGATATGAGAGGCAACCTGGAAGAAAAATTGATCAGTGTTGACACCCTCTTGGATGTAAAGGATGATGGAAAGGAAAGAACCAAGGATAACTCTAGAATTTGAACATGGATGTCTAGGGGAATGGTGTGCTATCATCAGAAACACGAAGCTTGGAAGGATCAGCAGATTTTGGAGAGATGATGGGATTTATTTTTAAGCACCAGAGGGTACATCCAGACCCTACTTTTCTCTCCAAATCAAGACCCTGAGGGATCTCATCAACTACTATACATACACAATGATGTATAGCTACTGGTCTACTAGTCAATTTTCCCCTTTAGTCCAGTTCCAGATACATTCAACTTAGAAGACATATTAAACAACCCAAAATGGTGAAAATGGAGCTACTCAACTTCCTTCCAAAACCAATATGTTGTATTAAAAGGGACAGGCTCCCCAACTCTGCTACCCTACAGTTTTACCTTGGACAAGTGTTTACATGTTCTGATGCCTGAGGGTTGTTTTTTATTTGTAATATGGAGGAGGTAGACTAGATGTCCTTTCCAGTCAAGGATTCTAAGCATTAACCTTCCCCACAATACTATCAAATCACCAACTTCCTAATCATTCATTCATTCATGTGCTAAATGTTACTGAGTGCTTCCTTGGTTCAGAGCACTGTTCTAGGCTCTATGGGAACTGAAAGTTTATGACACAGTTAGATGGTTCAGTGGATAGATCACTGGGCCTGCAGTAAGAGAAAACTGAGTTCAAATCTGGCCTTAGACACTTCTAGGTATGTGATCCCAGGCAAGTCACTTAACCTCTGCTTGCCTCAGTTTTCTCAACTGTAAAATAAGGATAATAACAGATAAAATAAGATAATATTTGTAAAGTGCTTAGCACAGTGCCTAGAACAGAGCAGGTATTATATAAATGTGTATTCTCTTCTCTTCCCTTCTCTTCAAAAACATACTTTTTGACCTTATGGGCTCATAGCCTAATAGGAAAAAAAGACAAGGACACAAATAACTATAAAACACAATATTCTATAAAAATGAATTAGAGAAACATAAAACAAAGTAGTTTGTCATTCTAACTTTCCCCTACCCACTCAGTTAGGGTTGCCACAAGCATGGTGAGGGGGTAACAGCATAATTAACAAGGATATAACAAGGGCTTCACAGAAGAGGTGACATCTTAATTGAGTTTTAAAGGGAGGATAAGAATTCTATAAATAAAGAGAAAGTAAGAAGGCCATTCTAGGTGAAGGGATCAGTATAAGCAAATGTATGGATAGAGAAAGAATGGAGGGTGTTGATGGGCTTCAGCACAGAGCATGTGAGGACAGTATGATAAGGTAAAGCTGAAAAGATAGGATGGTTCTAAAGGGTGCCTTGGCTATTAGATAAAATAGTTTAAAATTCACTTCATTGGCAATAGGGAGATACCTGAAGATCTTTGTGCAGAGGAGGGAATGGACCACATCTAGGTACAAAAAAATTTATTCTGACTGGAGGGAAGAAGAAGAACTTATTGCAATAGTCTAGGGGAATGAGACCGGAGGCTTCTGGTGGAGTAATAGCATTGGGAATAGAGAACCAATGACTGATTCAGGAAATGTTGTACAGCTTGAATTGACACAAGTTAGTAAATAAGTAAAAAGGCACAGAAGGAAGAGCGAAAGACAACCACAAGGTCAGGAGAGATTATATGAATAGTGAGGTAAATGAAGCAGAAAAAATGAAGTTTGTGGGTAAGAGGGAAAAGATTTTAAGTTCAATTTTAGGCATGTCATGCTTTATTGTTGTTTGTCCTATTGTTCTTGAAGTAGACAATAACATCAGGGAAGTGATGCCGTGACATGCAAGTGAATTGGATTCAAGTGAAGGAGGGCTGTGCAAAATCACCAGCTTTGAGATATAGATCAGGATGACTGGAGATGACCCTGAATGCAGTGGCTAAGGTCTTTAACATGTCTCAGTTTGACCGAGGCAATGCCCATTCATTGAAAAAGGCTAGGTAAGACATGTCAAGTTTTAGGTTCTGGTAGGACAACCAATCTGTGATATCCTATGTGCAACTGGAAATTCAAGTCAACAGATCACAAGTGAGGCAGATATAAGTTTGAGATAATAGTTGAAGCCATTGGACTGAATCAGATTGTCAAGAGAGGAAAAAAGGGGAGGGCCAATAAGAGATCCTCAGGGACTCCTATTTTAAGGGATCAAGAAAATGATGAGGAGTCAGTAGAGACAGAGAAGGAATACTTTGAGTGATTGGGAGCAGGAGAAGGTGATGTCTCTGAACCCAAGGGAAGAAATAATATACAGAGGAAATGGATAGACAACAATGTCAAATGCTGCCATGAGTTCAAAAAAAGAGGGTAATGGAAAGAAATTGGATTTAGCAATTAGGAAGTCACTAGCAACTTTTGAGAGAAGAGGTTTACTAGAGTAGTGAGTGGTCAGATTTCAAAGGGTTTGGAAAGAGTAAGGAAGTAGCAGAAAGAAGTACAAATTTTTCAAGAAGATTAGAAATGGAAATGAGAAGAGATCAGATGGCAAGTAGCTGAGATAGAAGATTTAATGGAAGAATTATTTTTTAAGGATTTAGGAAACCTAAGAATGTTTGTAGGCAGATAAGAAGCCAGTAGAAACACAGAGACTGAAGATGCATAAGAAAGAAAGGGGCTGATAGCTAAAGTAAGATTCTGCAAAAGACAGGAAGGAACATGATTAACTTTAGTGGGGATAAGGTATGGCTCTGAAACCAGAGGGGAAGGAAGTGAGAGAAGGTAATAATACTGAGATTTTTTTTTAAGAATAGAAAGGAATGAAGCAGAGGCTATGACAACTGCTATTAAGTGCAAGATTTGGAGTAAGAGGAGAAAGGAAAAGCTTTAGACTATTTGCTGTGATGAACGAGATAAAGATTTTGACAAAGGTCATGTAAAAGAGTTGTTGAGTCTCACTAAGGATCTTGTTGAGGTCACAGAGTGCTTAAATTTCTACTGCGTGAAAGCAGTTCCACAGCTGGCCTTTTCCCATTGACGCTCAGCAACAGGAGCAAAAGCCGAAAACTTGGATGGTGATGGTCCTCCAGGAAGAATACGGACAAGCACCTCCACACATCTCTGTCCTTGGCTCTGCACATCTACTCTTTCGCAAGGTTTTGTGCCTTTCTCCTTTAGAACACTTCTTAAGTCTGTCCTATTTACCCTACATCTATTCATGTCGTTAGTTGTGAACTCTTGCTCAATGCAATCCTGAATTTCTTGCCTTCCATATGATCAGTATGGTACATACATGGTACCATATGGTGCAATGGAAAGAGCACTGCTTCTGAAGTCAGAAGAACTAGGTTCAAAATCTGACTTACTACCTACGTAGACCTCAGCTTTGTCACTTGCCTTTCTTGGGACTCAGCTTTCTCAACTGTGTAACAAGGATGTTGGAATAGATGGACTCTGTGGTTCTTTCCCTATGACTGCCAAAGCTATCTTCCCGATGCATCAATGTTTTTGCCACCACCCAAGGGCAGGTCCACGGTGATTTTCCATTACAGTAAAACTTGGGATCAATATTCTCACCTTCTCTTTCAAAACACTTTACCAGGCTTTCTGCACTGAACCACTATCTTTGGTTCCTCCTTCTCTCCTTCCTTCAACGAATAATTATCGAGCATCTAAAGAAGGTAAAAATGCATAAGACATGTCCCCGACCTTCAAAAAGGTTACAATTTAGTAGAAAAGATATATACAAACAACAAGATGTAGTAAAGGATGATAGGCGCAATATAAACAGTAGAGAAAGTTGGTGTTATAGAAATCTGGAGGAAGAAGAAAGTGCTTCTAGTTAGGAAAATATGACAAGACTCCATGGAGGAAATGACATTCAAGCTTGGTCCTAAAGGCAGGGGATGGCTATTGTAGAAGGAAATGGGAGGAGGAAGTAAAGACATAAAGGGAAGGAAGCACAAAATATTTTCTGTTTCAAATTTGGAGGACAGGGAAAGTGGGCTATCGGAAAAATTATCAGAGAAAGAGGGATGGGTTGGTTTGTGGATGAATGAGAGGAGTGTGGTTTTAAGAACTCTGGAGTTTGATTTGACAGCAAGTCATCCAGGTGAAATTCAACAACAGACATTTCTTAAGTACCTATTATCATGTAAGATATTTTTTCTAGGTCTGAGAATACAAAGCCTTAAGAGCTGGAGTCAAGAACACCTGGATTTCAATCCAGCCTCTGACACTTATTAAATGTCTGACCTTGGGCAACTTACTTAACTTCTGTGACCTTTGTTTTCACCTAAGAAAAATGAGGGTAATAAAACCTTTAGGACTTATCTCACAGGGTTGCTACTTTAAAGCACTATATGTCAACTATCATTACAAATAAATAATAATCATAATAAAGATCAGATGAAACAGTTCTTACCTTCAAGGAGCTCACACTTCACAGGGAGATGATACAGTGTGTATGTAAAGAAATAATATCCTTTGACCATTTATCAGTTGAACTCCCTAATTGATAAATGGTCAAAAGATATGAACAGGCAGTTTTCAGATGAAGAAATTAAATCTATCTACAATTACATGAAAAAATCCTCTAAATCACTATTGATTAGAGAAGTACAAATTAAAATAACTCTGAGGTACCACCTCACACCTATCAGATTGGCTAACATGACAAAAAAGGAAAATGATGCATGTTGGAGAAGATGTGGGAAAATTGGAACACTAGTGCATTGTTGGTGGAGTTATAAACTGATTCACCCATTTTGGAGAGCAATTTGGAACCATAGCCAAAGGGCTATAAGACTGTACATACCCTTTGACCCAACAATATCACTTCTAGGTCTGTATCCCAAAGAGATCATACAAGCAGGAAAAGCATCCACATGTACTAAAATATTTATAGCAGCTCTTTTGTAGTGGCCAAGAATTGGACATTAAGGGGATGCCCACCAATTGGGGAATGGCTGAACAAGTTGTGGTATGTGAATGTAATGGAATACTATTGTGCTATAAGAAACGATGAGGAGGATTTCAGAAAAACCTGGAAAGACTTACACGAACTGATGCTAAGTGAAGACAGTAGAACCAGGAAAACATACACAGTAACAACAACATTGTGAGATGACCTTTGATAGACTTAGCTCCTCTCAGCAATGCAATGATCCAGGACAATTCCAAAAGACTCATGATGGAAAATGCAGATAGAAGCACACTATTTTCTCTTTTTTTTCTTTCTCATTTTTTTTCCCTTTTGTTCTGATCCTTCTTTCACAACATGACTAATGTGGAAATACATTTAACATGATTATACATGTATAGCCTATATTAGATTTCTTGCCATCTTGGGGAAGAGGATGGGGAGGGAGAGAAGGAGAAAAAAAATTGGAACTCAAGATCTTATAAAAGCATATATTGAAAACTATCTTTACATGTAATCAGAAAAAAAAACCATACTATTGGGGGGGGAGAATGTAAGTTTGTTGAGGGCAAGGACTGCTTTGTTTTTGTCTTTGGATATCTATGCTTAGAAGAGTACTTTAGACATAATAAGTCTTAAAAGAAAGAAAGAAATATACAGTAATTTGAGGAGGAAGAGGACACTAAAAATAGGGGAATTAGGAAAGGGTTCAAAGTGGAAGAAGAAATGTTCACAACATAATAAGAGATGTGGGACAGTCACTCAACACCAAGATGAAGGCTGAAGATTTAACTTTGATAATCCTCCACCTTGAGGATAGAGTTGGAGTTGTGGGAAAGAATGAAATCTCTAAAGAACACAGAAAAAAAACAAGGGACCAAAGATAGAACCTTAGTAAATGCCACCATTTTGGAGAGAAAGAAAAACGAGTAAAGAAGACAGAAAGAATAGAGTCACAATAGCTCTGTTCTGCAGAAACCTTTCCAGGCTTGCCAGACCCATTTGTTATGCCCCTTTACTGCCCTCATCTACCCTCCTCCCATTACTTCACATAATTATCACCTTGCTATTTGAACTTCCTCTTATGCTTAGGATAACCTAACCCCCATCTTCTCTCACTAAGCCTTCTCTTTTTTCCTTCACTCAAACAGCTCTTGAAACCTAACCTTGTTCAGAAAGCCTTCCCTAACTGATTATTTTTTTACCCTATCCAGCCATCCAGTTCACCTATCTCCCCTTCACTCATCACTTAGAGAATAGAGGAGGCTTTGCATTTAATCAATGTAAGAACTTCATATATTTCCTTAATGTTTGCTCAGTTGCTTATATGTTCTTTTTAAGTTCATCATTAGCATTCTCCGTTTGAGGTCACAGACTTCTAGAGAGCACCTGATATGTTTAACTTGCTTGATAACTACCTAGGATTAAAAAAAAATACCTAGGATAAAAAAAAATAGAGGTACCTAATAAAGGACAATAATATTGCAATTCACTTTTCAACTCAACAAACATTAGATTTCACTGAACACAAAACTGAGATGAAGATGAAGATGTTCAGCTCAGCTCAATTGCTACCACCTACCTATAAGAGTTTTCTTATTCAACCTCTCCTCTACTCAACTCCCCAAAATCAATTTGTATTTACCTTGTGCATATTTCATGCTTAATTATCTGAGCAAATTTTGTTTCCCTTAGTAGAATGTCTGCTGTAAGCTCCTTGAGGGCAAGGACTATTTCCTCCTCATTTTTTATATCCCCAACCCTTGTTGTTCAGTCATTTCAATCATGTCTGACTCTCCATTTGGGGTTTTCTTGGCAAAGATGCTGACACTATTTGTCATTTCCTTCTCCAGCTCATTTTACAGATGAGGAAACTGAGGCAAATAGAGTTAAATGACTTGCCTAGGGTAATACAGCCAGTATGCGTCTGCAGCTGCATTTGAACTCAGGTCTTCCTGACTCTAGGCCTGGTGCTCTATCCAGTGTATCGCCACCTCGCTGTCCAGAACATAGCAGACACTTAATAATAAATAATAATAACATTCCTAATAAATCATATTATATTAATGATAGTATTAATAACAAATGTTTGCTCAATTGATCATGATGATGATACACTAATGATAAGCCTAGTGATAAGAGAAGTCTTCCCTCCTGTTCTTTCAGACTACAGGGCCTTAAGTCTTGATTCCCATTTATCCTTAGACTAAGCAGTTCACAAAGACTTCTTGGGGCAGAACTAAGAGATTTTAACGAAGAGGTGGAGAAAAAATAGTCCCTTTCAAATGAAGGTACCTTGTAATACTGTTAGAGACCTGAAATTAGTTTTGTTTTGTTAGAGAAAACTTTCTAGGGAAGAAAAGGTTTACTAAAGGATTTGGAGGATGAGGATAACGACCAATGATGAACAGACTGCTTCTGAACCTAGGAATTTGTAAGGAAGACACCGATAGGACTATATGACTTAGTCACTGGAAAAGTAGTTTATACATAAAGGACTTCCTGGCATCTTTGTTCTGTGTTTAAACCACTCTATAAAAATATTTCCTACAGGTGAAAAAAGGAAGCTAAATAATCCTATTGCCTAAGAGGGGGCAGACCTGTGATCTCATCCTAAGGCAGCCAATAAGTAGCTTTGTCACTCAGGTAAGTTAGTTAACATCTCTGAGACTCAAGTCTCTCTAGCAATAAAATAAGGGGGGGGGGGTGGACTAGAAGATCTCAGTGGGTCCCTTAGAACTTGGATATTTTTAGGATTCTACCTATATTTAGTGGGGGGAGGGGGAGAAGGGAAAAAACCAAACTTGCATATACGAAGAAAGTGCTTTATAAACCCTAAAACACTATAGAAATATGAGCTAATGTTGTTTCAAAACCTGAAATGTAAATTTTGTATTCTGGAATTTGTTAACTATTTCCATAGGTGTAGTGTGTGTGTATATATATGCATACATCAAAAATTCAACATGACCATAAGAGGCACAATGGATGGAATGAACCAGGCCTGGTTTTGAATTCCAGTTCTGATTCTTATTAGCTCTGTGACCCTACATGTCACTTAACCTCTCTGCAAATCTCAATTTTTCTCATTTGTAAAATGGGAATAATTACTTTGTACCACCTACCTCACAAAGCTGTCACAAGGATTAAATGTGATAATACTGGTAAAAATGCTTTGTAACTTACATAACATAAATTCAGCTATTATTATTTACATCTGTGATGCCTTAATATTCAGGGCCCAACACCTGGAGGATTTCAATGGGTCATAGGATGCAAAGGAAATAACACAGTCCTGCTTACCACCACACCTACCCATCTAACGTAACATTCTCAGGGTTAAATATATTGTTTAACCTGTAACACAGGACAAGTGAAATGGGGGCAGGAGAAATGGGAGGAAGAAAGTAGGGGCAGCTTTATGTTTCATTCATCTGAAACTCTTTTAATGCTCCAGTTCTTTCTAATGACATCAAATGGGGCATTTCTCCTGTCTGGGGGGAAAAAAGGCATGTACCAGGGCTATTATTATGCAGAGGCGTAGCCAAATGTTCCTTTTGAAACTCTGATAATGACCACAAACTCCAAATTCAATGTCTTTTCTTGAAAATAGACCTGAATCTTGATTCTTTTCTTGGCAGTGAAACTCAAGAGAAACCAAACATTTTCTTACCCAGCATCCAATGTCCCTGTCCCAGAAAGGGAAACTACTGATGGGATTTCATTTCAGCCTATTGATCATCTGCAGCAAAGCCCAAAGGCAAACAAACAGGTCACACTATTCAAAGAAAACAGACGAGCCCCAAAGCAGCTGCAGCAGCAGCAATTGAAAGTTTTGAGGGTGTTTGGGGGTTTTTTAAACGAAAACTTTTTGGATGTATAGCTTCATGCAGATAAAAACAAGGTAGATCTTAAACTTGTTTTTTAAATAATGTGTAAAGCCTCATCTGAAAATAAGTATTTGTATGTAGCCACAACCCTGTGGGCGTACACATTGAAAGACATTTCCATGACTGCTACTGTAAACTAGGACGAAAGGCTAAAAATGTCAAGTTGAGACACCCTAACTGTAATTTTTTCCCCCGGTACCTTCAGTAACAACTAGAGAAAACACACTTTGTTCGTACAGGAAACAAAATATCAACTCCTCTTGAAGCTAACAAACGCACCCAAGTGAGAGAAATGCAGCCTTTCCGTGTCTTTGGCACTTTGGGCATCATCCGGGGGCTCTGGGTCCAACTTTATTCCCCTCCCCACTTACAGGCTCAGGCTCGGGCTGCGGGTCCCAGGCTTTGGGGCTGCTGCGGCTCCGCCGGCCAGCGACTGCTCTCTCCTCTTACTTCTCCTCTTCTTCCTCCTCCTCCTCCTCCTCTTCCTCCTCCTCCACCTCCTCCTCAGCTCCAGCTCTCTCTGCTGCAGGGCAGAAGCTTCCTTCTCGCAACCAACACCTTCTCTCACTACTGAGCATGCCCAGCGCTGGAGTCACCCAGGAGTTTAAATGGACAGATTCCACCTTTCCGGGTTTTCGAGGCCACTCCAGCTTGAGAGGACCGAGAGGACACCTCGTGCGCCCTGAGGGCAGGAGAAGAAGACAGCGGTGGAGCGAGTGGAAGGATAAAGGGACTCGGGGCAAAAATATGATTTAGGTTGAGGAGACCAACTTAATAGGTTTCCCCCAAAGTAAAGGCACTCTCTGCAGGAAGAAATTTGGATTTGCTAAGTCTGATTAACGTCGGAAAGGTA
Organism: Phascolarctos cinereus; assembly: GCF_003287225.1. Lineage (NCBI taxonomy): Eukaryota > Metazoa > Chordata > Mammalia > Diprotodontia > Phascolarctidae > Phascolarctos > Phascolarctos cinereus. The sequence continues at coordinate 54,013,483 of NW_027556180.1, forward strand.
CATTCCTACCATCACCTTGGTGCAGGTCAGATGCTGCTGCAAAGCGTCCCTGGTACATTCTTTTGCATAATCTGGCCTCCTTGAGCCGAGCTGGAACCATTAAGGGGCTTTTAGGAAGGCTTTTTTCCCCCTTGGGCAAAGGGAGATGTTGGACAGACTGAGAGCAGGAAGGCGTGTCAGAAGTTAGCCAAGCCAGCTCCTTTATTTCCCAGACGAGGAAACCAAAGGCCAGAAAAGTGAAAGGAGCCCAAAGTCACACAGCGAGCAAGCTGATGTGTTAGGATTTGAACCCAGATTCTCTGACTCTAAATCCTCTACTTTTTGCACCACCATATTTCATGTATGGCTTTCTCTCCAACTTTGTAGAAGAAAGAAAGAAAGGGAGAGAGAGAGAGAGAGAGAGAGAGAGAGAGAGAGAGAGAGAGAGAGAGAGAGAGAGAGAGAGAGAGATGTGAAAAGAACAGAAGTGTAATACTGTCTGACATGAGCCAAGTCAATGGAATGCAGCCTAATGCCTTTTCTAGGAATTTTACCTTAAGCCTAACTAAACAGTGATCCTATCACTCAATTACTTGTCTGGAGCTAGAACTTACCTCGTTAATTCAGCCTTCTCTGAAATAGGAAACAAATACATTTATAATCTGCACCACACCACGTAGCTGTAAATTCTACTATTATTGTCTGTGAAAAAAGTCTCTGAGGTTTATTCTCTGAGGGGCACATATATGCCCGTCTTGTTTATACAGTAGATTTTAAGTTCCTTAAGGACTGAGACCATGTTTTGTAGGGTTTTTTTAAACAATTTTTTTTTAGTTTTCAACATTCACTTCCATAAGATTTTAAGTTTCAAATTTTCTGCCCAAGATGGCATGCAGTCTGATATAGACTCTACTTATACACTCACATTAAGCATATTTTCTCATTAGTCATGATGTAAAGACGAATTAGAACCAATGGGAGCAACTACGAGAAAGAAGAATCAAAACAAAACAACAAAAGAAAAGGAAAGCAAATAATATGCTTCCATCTGCATTGAGATTCCATAGTTCTTTCTCTGGATGTGGATAGCTTTTTCCATCATGAGTCTTTTGGAATTGTATTAGATCTTTGCATTGCTGAGAAGAGCTAAGTCTATCAAAGTCAGTTATCACACAGTGTGGCTGTTACTGTGTACAACGTTCTCATTCTGCTCACTTCATTCAGCATCAGTTCATATAAGTCTTTCCAGGTTTTTCTGCAGTCTGCCTGCTCTTCATTCCTTATAGAACGATAGTATTCCATTACATTCATATATCACAGCTTGTTCAGCCATCCCCAATTGATGGGCATCCCCTCAATTTCCAATTCTTGGCCACCACAAAAAGGATTGTTACAAATATTTTTCTACATGTGGGTCCTTTTCCTGTTTTTATGACCTTTTTGGGATATAGACCTAGAAATGATATTGCTGGGTCAAAGGTATGCACAGTTTTATAGCCCTTTGGGCATGGTTCTAAATTGCTCTCCAAAATGGTCGGATCAGTTCACAATTCCACCAACAATGCATTAGTGTTCCAATTTTCCCACATCTTCTCTAACATTTATCATTTTCCTGTTTTGTCATGTTAGCCGGTCTGATAGGTATGATGTGATACCTCAGAGTCATTTTAATTTGCATTTCTCTAATCAATAGTGATTTAGAGCATTTTTTTCATATGACTATAGATAGCTTTAATTTCTTCCTCTGACAGCTGAAAATGGTCATATCCTTTGACCATTTATCAATTGGGGAATGACTTGTATTCTTATAAATTCCACTCAGTTCTGTATATATTTTAGATATGAAGCCTTTATCAAAGGCACTAGTTGTAAAAATTGTTTCCCAGCTTTCTGCTTCCCACCTAATCTTGTTTGCATTGGCTTTGTCTGTACAAAAGCTTTTTAATTTAATGTAATCAAAGTCATCCATTTTGCATTTCATAATGTTCTCTATCTCTTGTTTGGCCATAAATTCTTCCCTTCTCCATAGATCTGATAGGTAAATTATTCCTTGCTCTCCTAGTTTGCTTATAATATCTATCTTTATATCTAAATCATGTACCCATTTTGATTTTATCTTGGAATAGGTTATAAGATGTTGATCTATGCCTAGTTTCTGCCATACTATTTCCCAGTTTTCCTGAAAGTTTTTGTTAAATAGTGAGTTCTTATCCCAGAAGCTAGAGTCTTTGAATTTATCAAATAGTTGGTTATTGTAGTCATTGACTGTTGTGTCTTGCATATTTAGCCTGTTCCACTGATCCACCACTCTATTTCTTAGCCAGTACCAAGTAGTTTTGATGATTGCTGCTTTATAATACAACTTAAGATTTGGTACAGCTAGACCACCCTTCCCTTGCATTTCTTTTCATTATTTCCCTGATATTCTGGACCTTTTGTTCTTTCAGATGAATTTTGCTATTATTTTTTTTCTAGCTCTATAAAATAATGTTTGGTAGTTTGATTGGTATGGCACTGAATAAGTATATTAATTTAGGCAGAATTGTCATTTTTATTATATTAGCTTGGCCTACCCATGAGCAACTGATATTTTTCCAATTATTTAGATTTGACTTTATTTGTGTGAAAAATGTTTTGTAATTGTGTTCATATAGTTCCTGAGTTTGTTTTGGCAGGTAGACTCCCAAATATTTTATAATGTCCACTGTAACTTTAAATGGAATTTCTCTTTCTATCATTTGCTGTTGGGCTTTGTTAGTAATATATAGAAATGCCGATGATTTATGTGAGTTTATTTTATATCCTGCTACTTTTCTAAATTTGTTTATTGCAAGTAATTTTTACTTGATTCTCTAGAATTCTCTACGTAGACCATTATATCATCTGCAAAAAGTGATAGCTTTGTTTTTTCTTCACCTATTCTAATTCCTTCAATGTCTTTTTCTTCTCTTATTGCTTTTTTTTGCTTTTATAGTTTTTTTCAATAGCTAGCATTTATATTTACAGATGAGGAAACTGAATCTGAGAGGCTGTGACTTTTCAAGGGTTACATGCCAGCAAACATTTGAAGTAGTATTTGAACTTGGGTCTTCCTCACTCCCAGTTCAGTACTCCACTGTGCTACCTACCTGTCTCCCCCAAAGCATGTAACAATACTGAGCACCTAGTAGTAGCAGTAGTAGTAGTAATAATAGAATAATAATAGATAGAATATATGCATACATATATGTGTATGTGTGTATATATATGTATATATGTGTGTGTGTATATATATATATATATATATACACACACATACACACATATACACACATATAATATTTTAAGGTTTGCAAAGTACTTTACACATACTTTCCGACTTGGTCCTCAACAACCCTGTGAGGTAGATGCTGTTATTGTCCTCACTTTACCAATTAGGAAACTTGTCCAGGGTCATACAGCTAGTTAGGAACTGCAAGAAGATTCTATCATAGGTCTTTCTGACTACAAGTCCTGTGCTCCATTTATTACTCCATCTAGTGCTTAATAAGTATTTGATTACTATAATAATAATAACAACAACTAACACATAGTGTTTTAAAGTATGTAAAGTGCTTTACAAATGATCTCATTTAAACTGCACAATGACCTTGTCAAATGGGTACTACAGTTATTATTGTCTCTCATTTACAGGCGAGCAAACTGAGGCCCAGTGACTTGGCCATAGTGTCACACGGCTCATAATGGTCAAGGTGGAATTCCAACCCTCATAAAATTGAGGCTCTGTCTGATCTCTAGGTTGATGTTGGTAAGAGTCATAGTTGGTGCCTGCATTCATTTATCCAATTATCATTTATTAAGTGCCTACTGTGTTCTAGGCATTGTACTTCATGTATACGGAATACAAAGAAGAAAATGAAACAGTTGCTACTTTCTAGAAACTCCCCTTCTGTTGAGAGGAGGGAATACAAAGTACAAAGAAAAGTAGTATACATGCATACAAAGTAATTGGGGGCAAGTGGGAGTGGAGGACAGAAGATGGATAATCAGAAAAGTCTTCCTATAGCAAGCGGCACTTGATTTGTGAGCATTAAGGGAAGCTAGGAATTCTGTAAGACAGAGGTGAAGAGGAAATGCATTTTAGGCAGAGGCAACAGCCTATACCAAGGTACAGATATAAGACATACATATAGCAACATAAGGAATGTTGGTTTAACATTCTGGTTACATTCTGAGAAGGGAAACTATATCCTGTTTGCTTCATTGCTTTGTTTTAGCCCCACTTCAGCTTGTTAGTTACTACATAATTTTGCCATTAAAACAGGGACAATATTTCAGTGTAGCTGTTGCCAACCTGTGGTCTGAGGCCCCCTGGGGGACTCTTGGAGTTATTGCAAGGGGCCTTAGCCTCCATTTTTGAACCAAAGCATCCTGAACTTTATTTAGTTCCTATTAAATATACATTCTGACTTGGTGCAACAAATAAACAAAATATTTTCTTTTGGTTGAATGAGTACGTATCAGACATAAATATATGCCGTTTTCAAGTGTGTGGAACACCTATTATTAAAAAATTAAAATTAGGTGTAATACTAAATAATGCTCCAAATCACTAAAAGCAGGAGATATGTAAGTTAAAACAACTGAGCTTCCATTTTACATCCATCAGATTGACCAAGATGACAAAATGGGGGGTAATGGTCGTTGTTGGAGGGCTTTGGGAGACAAAACAAATTCGCTGCGGACTGAGCTGAATTGGTCCAATCATTCTGGAAAGCAATTTGGAATCACATCCAAAAGGTCACTAAACTGTCAATAACCCCTGATCCAACAATACTGTTACTAAGCATAAATCCTAGAACAAGTCAAAGATTGAAATAAAGGACCCATAAGAATCAAAATGTTTGTAGCAGCACTTTTTGTTGAAGAAAAAGAGAAATGAAAAAAAAAGAGCACAATGACCACAACAGTGTAAAAGAAAATGACTGAAATATTACATACAGAATTCTGATCAATTCGGTGATCAATCATGGCTTCAGAAGCCTGATAACAAAATACTACTCACTTCTTAGTAGAGAGGTGATGGACCAAACATCTGGAATGAGATATATTTTTGGACATGGCCAATGTCTTGAAATATTTGCTTCACTATACTTATTTTTGTGAGAGTGTGTGAGGAAAGATACCAAACATACGGAGAGAAATCTCAAATCTTTTCAATATGGAAGAAAAGCAACTAATAGAATATCAAATCAACTTAAAATCCCTCTTAATTCCTGTGCCTTCTGTCTGTTAATTATTCCTTATTTATTTATTTATTTAATGTTTTTTTGGCTAGGCAATGGGGTTAAGTGACTTTCCCAGGTTCACACAGCTAGTAAGTGTTATGTGTCTAAGGCCAGATTGAACTCAGGTCCTCCTGAATCCAGGGCTGGTGCTCTATCCACTGTGCCACCTCGCTGCCCCTAGTTATTCCTTATTTATCCTGTATACAGCTTGCTTTGTATCTATTTGTTAGCATCTTGTCTTCCCCATCGGACTGTAAGTTCCTTGAGAGCAGGGATTATCTAGGTTCTCAAGGGCAGCCCTTTGACTGAAACCAAACTTCATAGAACAAATCCCCTTAATAAAAGGATTTGTTCTGTAAAACTTGGACTCAGTCAAAAGGCTGCACCCAAGGACCTAGAAGGCCACATGTGGCCTTGAGGCCACAGGCTCCCTACCCTTGGTTTAGGGGGAAAAGAAGAGTTCGATTTTGGGCATATCGAGTTTAAGATGTCTACTGAGCATCTAGTTTGAAATGTTTGAAACTCATTGGAGATGTAACATTAGAGGTCATCAGAGAGTTTGAGTCAGAAAAGGTAGATTTGAGAATCATCAGTGCCCAAGATGGTCATTAAATCCATGGGAGCTGATGAGATCACTAAGTAAAGTACCATGGACTTTCACAAGTGATACTCAACAGTGGAAAGCAACTTTTACATTTCAATCAATCAACAAGTATTTATGTGTGCATACCCTTTGACCCTGCTATAGCACTTCTAGGGCTGTATCCCAAACAGATCATACAAATGGGAAAAGGACCCACATGTACAAAAATATTCATAGCAGCTCTTTTTCTGGTGGCAAAGAATTGGAAATTGAGAGGATGCCCATCAATTGGGGAATGGCTGAGCAAGTTGTGGTATGTGAATGTAATGGAATACTATTGTGCTATAAGAAATGATGAACAGGCTGACTTCAGAAAAACCTGGAAAGACTTGTGTGGTTTGATGCTGAGTGAAGTGAGCAGAACCAAGAGAATGATGTACACAATAACAGCCACATTGTGTGATGATTAATATTGATAAAATTAACCCTTCCCAGCAATACAAGGATCTAAGACATCTCCAGAGGCCTCGTGATGGAAAATGCCATCCACATCCAAAGAAAGAACAATGGAAGTTAAATTGCTATCTTTTTTTTCTCTTCTGTTGAATTTTGCTTCTTCTTTCTGATAGTTCCTCTTATTGGTTTTAATTTTTACTTATAACACCACTAATGTGAAAATATGTTTAATAGGAATGTAAATGTATAGCCTATATCAGATTGTATGCCGTCTTGGGGAGGCTGAGAAAAATTTTGAACTCAAAAGCATATGTAAGTGATTATTGATAACTCAAAATAAATTAATAAAAAATTTTTAAAAAAACAAGTATTTATGAAACATCCTCTATATGGCAGACTTTGTGTTAGAAGCTGGGGGTACAAATGCAAAGAATGAAACATTCCTGTCCACAATGAGTTTACATTCTAATGGTAGAGATACTAAGTGCTCATAAAATACACAGCATAAATAGAAAGATAATAAATACATAAATACAAATATAAGGTAGTTTGAGAGGAAGGCGCTAGCAGTTGTAAAGATTAGACAAGGTTTCATGGAGAAGACAATATCTGAGCTGCATATTAAAGGAAGAGATGGATTCTCTGAGGCAAAAGTCAGGAGGGAGAACATTCTAGGCATGAGGGACAATCAGTGCACAGAGATAGGGGATGAAGTGTGGTGAACAAGGAAAAGAAAGAAAGGCAGTTTGGCTGTATCACAGTGCACAGGAGAGAGAGTAATGTTCAGGAAAGCTGAAAAGATAGATTGGGACCAGAACATGAAGGGCTTTAACAGCTAAACAAATGAGTTTATATTTTATTCTACAGGCAATAGGGACTGGAACAGGAGTTGGCTGAGTAGGGGAGTTTCTTGGTCAGATCCGCATTTGAGGAAAATGACTTTGGCAGCAATGTATAGGATGGCCTGGAATAAGGAGAGACCTGAATCAGGAAGACAGATTAGTGGGGCTATTGGAATAATGTGGTTGAGAGGGAATAAGGGCCTGAACTAAAGCATTAGTTACACAAGTAGAGAGAAGGGCTGAATATGAGAGATCTTGTGAAACTGTAAGTGTCAAGAGTTGGCAACTGATTCTATATGTGGAGTGAAAGAGAGTTAGGAATCAAGGATAATATCGAGGTTACAAACCTAGGAGTTGGGAAGGATGGTGGTTCCTTTGAAAGAAATAGGTAAGTTTCAAAAAGGGGAAGGTTTAAGGGGAAAGAGAGTAACATAAGTTTGTTTATGAGTTTAAGATATCTCTAGGACATCCTTCTTGAAATGCCCAGTAGACAACTGGTGATGTGGGACTGAGGCTCAGGGAGAGATAATAGGTCTGGTTATATCAATCTGGGAGTCATATGCTTAAGGATGAGTATTAAATCCATGGTAGCTGATGAAGCTACCAAGAGAGGGAGGGTAGAGGGAGAAGAGAAGATCCAGAACAAAACCTTTGGGAATACATATGGAAGGTATGATGTGGCTAATGAGCCAGCAAAGGGGACTGAGAAGGAGTGTTCAGATAGATAGGAGGCAAACTAGGAAGAAGGAGGGAGAGAATTTGGAATTCAATTTTTTTAAATGAATGTTAAGAAAAAAAGGAAATGTTCAGGGCAGTATGAGTGAAGTGGCTTGCCAGATGGTCAGTAAAGGTCAAAGGCAGGACTCGAATATGGTCTTCCACATTCTAAGGCCAGCTCTCTATTCACTATGCCAGGCTGTCTCTAAGTAGTAGTAATAGAAGATGCAAAAATAAAAGAAAGAAAATAACATTTATAAAGTATTTTACACCCAGGACAACATTGTCATTCCTATTTTAAATTTAATATACACTTAAAAAAAAGAAACTATATAATAAGTTCATGGTTTCATATATCACCTCTTTTGTCCTTTGCATACTGGAATGTTTATGCTCATTGATTAAGTTTACAATAAAAAAGTTAAATTAAAAAAGAATAAAAATAAAAGTGTTATTGAATTCTCAAGACCTTTTTTTCACATATTTTCTCAATTACTGGATACAAATAGAATACTTAACTGTCATGTGAGAGTTTGGAAGCTTTACAGTATTGAAGAAGAGGTTGGGAGCCATAGTTTTCATGTCTATAATGGTATCTATAGAAGAATTAACTTATTTTGGACCCAAAAGCCCTAGCATAGAAGCTACCAACTTTATTATCCTTGGACAAATCCCTTCATTTCTCTAGTCCTCATTTTCCTCATCTGTAAAATGAAGGTGTTAAACAGATAGCCTTTAAAGAGGCTATGTTCTAATTACAAAGCTATCATGATTTTATAACCAATGAAGTGGTGGAGATCCTAAGGTATGTCAAATCTGCTACAGAGGGGGAGAGAGAGAGAAAGAGCAGAATTTGTCAGACACATAACTGGAAAAAAATTGTCCTGACTCAAGGACAGGGAAAGGACCAGAGAGGTTCTCTTCCCCTAAACTTAGAGTAGAAAGTGTTGAGACGGGAAAAAAGGGACTAGAGTCATACATTAAGACATCCTTTTCCTGAATCCTTTTCTCCTTCTTCTGTAACTTCAGAGAAAGAAGAAAAAGTGGAGTGGTTCCTGTTACTGGAGACCAGATGAAGAAATGACCTGACCAGAACTTGTCAGAAGATGAAGCAGTGCTACAAGCAGAGATTCCCGACCTAAAACAGAGATGGTGACTTGGGGGTGAAATATCAATGAAAAAAGTCCTAGAGTTGCTAAAATGGGGGGGGTCCCAATTTGACTAGTGAGCTAGGCAATAGAATCATCCCCACTTTCCTTTTTCAGTTACTTATATTTAGACTGAGAGTATAAAACCTCTTTCATTAATTACTTTCCAAGTGTTGTGGGTATGGGTAATTTGGATTCCTCTATCTCTGCAGCTAAAGACCTGGAAGGGAAGTGGGAGGAGGAATAGGAGATGGTTAGTGGAAAATGCCTCTTGAAGAAATATTTAGTTTAATTCCCTTATTACTTCATTCTTTGTACCGTAAACTATTTGAACACAGTAAAAGTCTTTAAATCAATGAATGCATTGAGAAGTAAACTGAGAGGGTGAGCTAGATATAGATAGCAGGTTGCATTTTAATATATTGAGCAGCATTCAATTCCATCCAGTAGATCAAGTTTGGACCAGCAAGGGTTAATCAAAGCTATGTTACCACCCAGGAGAGCAACCCCTGTTGTTTGCAGGTTGAGAACCCTCTATAAGCCTTAGCCACGTCAAAATAAATTAAATAAATCAAGTAATTGCAAACTTTCCCTTGAGGGATTGGGGTGGGGGGGGCAAAAAGGGGGCATCCCTTTCTTTCTCCTTCTATATTCCCTATATGAGACCACTCAGCATTCATTTTCTTTATGTTTTCTGATGAAGAAAATATTGCTTAAATGAAAAGAATAGAACTAAAATGATCTGAAAGGCAGGTGAAATTCAAAACACATAGAATAATTAACTACCACACATTACCTGCCCATGTATGCATGCTTTCAGGGTTTTAGTTTCCTCACCTGCAAATTAGGGAAAGGAAACCTCAAATGGCATCACAGAGAATCAGACACCACTGAGCAAGGGCAAACAAAATTATTATTATCATTCAGCACGTTGAAGAATTTTTCTTTCAGAGAGTGAGTTCCTCTAGAATAGAGGTGTCACACATATGAAGCCCATAACACTCCCAGGTGTGGCCTGAATCAAATTAAAATATAACTGAGAAATATTTAACAAGGTAGATAAAAATACAATAAAATATAGAAAATATTAATATTTCTAAGTCAACATGTGGCCCACTGGAATCCTTATATATGGTTTAGTGGTCCCTGTTTCTATTTGAATTGGATACCACTGCTCTAGATGCATATATTTGCTGATGGCATGAAGCTCTAGAATAAAGCAGAGTTTCCTTGAAAAGATCTGAAACCATTCAGAAGAGTTTGGCTTGACCATTCACTCAAGAAGGACCAACAGAATGATGAATATCTATTGCCCAGATTATAGCATGTATTCTGAGCTTCATCAACACAAATGTCTTGGACAGGCAGTATAGATATACAATGAGTTGGGTCCAGACTTGAAAAACAAAATGAAAGTGGGCTGGACTGCTGAAATTGCAAAGCTCCTTTAATGATCTTGGGCTGCAAAGGCCCATCTTTTTAATGCCAACATTCTATTGGTGTTGCAATATGTCATTGGGACCAGGAATACAACTTCCTCCAAAAAAAGTAAAAGTTAATCACACAGAAGGCAATGGAGAGGCATATAATAGGTGTGAGCAGGCTGTAACATACAAGAAATGAATAATTCCAAGAAAAGAACATTAGATATTAACATGGAATTATAAGAAGAGAAAATGGGCTATCCATCTATGGTACAGATTATGACAGGGAGACAGTCAGACAGTACTACATTGATATTCTTGCAATGTCAGCAGAAAAAGCAATGAACCTCAGGCATGTTGGGTGAATCTCTGTGCCAAACTTATGGGAGGACCTGAACAAAAGTTGACAATGGATACAGAGACAGATGGGTTTCATCTTCAACAACGGTGGAAACTTTTGAATCAATTTGATCACAGATCCTTTTGCATATTTGAATGTGTACTCTAATAAACATGGAACAGCTATTTAAATGAGCAGGAGGTCCCCTGGTGAAAGAGATTTAAGAAAGGAGACAGGAAATGTCCATGTTACCCATAGGTAGCATAGTCTCTATAATTTGAGGTGTAACGCCATTCAATCTTTCCAGATTTAATATTTAAGATATTTTAATGACACCTGTTTAGGTGGTTACTTTACCTAGAGCAGAAAGCATCTTAGATAAAGAATATTGAAATACTATCCAGCAGTAAGCATAAGCATAAGGCATTAGAAATAGCACCAATGGTTAATAAAATTGAATTGAATTGTTATGCAAATTAGAAATTTCTCATATTTTGGTCATTTTTATATCAGTGGTGGGGTGGGATGGTAAGCAGGGTTGTTCACGCACTCCATTTACTCTCTCACCCTACTGCTGATTCATTGTCTAGATGAATTTTTTAGTATAAATGATCCTTCATTGTTCTGAGAAGTTGCATCAAAGAATCTGTATTTCTAGGGTTTTTTGCTCTGAGTGTACAACCAAAGAGATCAGAGATTAGCCAAAACAACATCTCTCTCTCTCTCTCTCTCTCTCTCTCTCTCTCTCTCTCTCTCTCTCTCTCTCTCTCTCTCTCTCCCCACCCCCTCCTCTTTCTTTCTCTATGATTTGAAATACACATGATTTTTATAGTGTGTAGTAGGCGTTTTTGGTCTAATTTTGGAGTGTATTGTAAGAGAGATTCTAATCCCAGTTCTATTCACTTATTGTGTAACTTTGAGCAAATTATTTCGCCTCTTGCATGTCAGTTTTCTAACATTTCTTCTGAAATGGAACTTTAGACTGGGTGACTTCTAAGGTCTCTTCCAATTCTAACATTCTATAGTTTTATTTCTGTTGTTGTTTGTCCTTCATTTTCAAAGAGTTCCAGTGACATCACAAGGTGATGTCTTGACTCATGAGTGAATTGGATTTAAATGAGACAGGGTTGTGCAGAGTCATCAGCCTCACTCTCTCTTCCAGTGGCAAGACAAAAATCAGGACAACAGCTGATGGCCTGGGATGTAGTGGATGACCTTGGCATCTAAGCATTCCACAGCATCTGCTTCATCTGCCTTCATGGCAATTAGAACAAATCATTCTCATCTGCCCATTTTGTCAGGAGAAGCCTTCACACGCTTGGTATAGACATCTTCCTAACTCACTGACATGTATGGAGTGCATTGGCTATCCTTAATGTGGTTTTACTGGGCTGAGACTGCTGTGAATGCTACAGCTTCTTGGAGCCACAGGTGAAAGTTGGGTGAAAGGTGGACATCAAAAATAGGTGAGCAGCCCTCATGCCAGAGGCGCCAGTCCTCCCTAAACACCCCATACACCCCTGTAATAAACATTTATCTGTAATAAATGGAAGTAGAGCCAAATGAACATGTGGTATTTGTGTCTTAATTCCGTAGGGCTGAACAATGAGTGACTTTCAAGATACTTAAATTTAGCTTCCTTCAAAGCACCATCCAGGCTGAATGTGCCAGTTGTTACTGTTCTGTTCCTCTGTAAATTATTTTGCATGTTTGAATTGATTTAACTGTGTACACCCCCTCAGCAGAATGTAAAGTCTTTGAGGACAAGGACTGTTCTGGTTTAGTCTTTGTATTACCAGGACCTTGCACAGTTTAGGCACAAATTAGGCACTTACTAACTGCTTATTGAATTGAAGAGGTCACTAACATAGTCATTTCTGAATCAGCTGCCAGCATACAATCAGTTAACTGACTTATTAGAACAAAGATAAAAATCAATACCAAATTAGAAGAAAGGCTAAAAATGATAAGAAGATGTAATTTGAAAGGGAGAATAACCTTATGGAAAAATTGTGAGAGACTCAACTAAGCCAAATTATCCCCAGAGAATTTGAGGATGAAAGTGAAGGAAAATGATAGCTAATGATAGAAAAGATATCAATATTTCTATAGCAAACCATAACTCCCCACCAGTAACAGTGATGCTATCCCACATAGACTCTCTAGCATCATGGTTCCCTATAAGTTGCATGAGAAAGTGAAAATGATATTAAAGAGAACAAAGATGACAAGAGCATCTCTTTTAGCCATTGAGGGATCAATTCTCAAAATATCTGAAAAAAGGGAAGATATTAAATACTTTGAAAAAATCACAGACTGAGAAAACATTAATAACTACCCACCAATATGCATATTTTCCCACATCTATAAAATCTATATAATACTTATATTGATCTATCTGTATCTCTATCTATCTACTGAGAATATCTTTGATGAAGATATTGGAAGGGAATAAAAAAGTTTTGCAAATGATATTCCATAGAAGACCACATCTTTATATTACACAGTGCATTGGAAAAGTGTAGACAATACAAGACTTCATTGTGCTTATTTTTTGTTAAGTATAAAAAAGCATTTGATTTGATAGAGCAAAGCACTAGATGAAAGGCTCCTTTTGAACTGTCTCCCATGCACATGTCAAAATTATACAAGATTCTTTGAAAGATGAAAAAACTAAGACAGGTTTGTTTGACGACCATCAGTGTATTTCTATCAAGGTGTTGGCCACTACCATGGAGCATATCCAGAGCATGGTTGGCATCCAAGGTAGAATCCCTACAGATATTGAGGTCAAAGGATCAGAATTTTAGGGCTGGCGGGGACCTTAGCAGCAGCAGATGATGAGTCATCACTCAGCTTCTCCTTGAAGACCTCAAATGAGGAAGGAACAGGTTGGATGGTTAGGACGTTTTCCCGTACATCAAGCCTAAACTTACTATTTATTTCATCTTCTATGATTGTTCCCAGTTCAGTCCTTTGGGGCCACACAGAATAAATATGATCCCTTTCCTACATATGCACCCTTCAAACATTTGAAGAGCATTTTTATTCCCTCCTTCTCCTCCCACCAGGTTTCTCTTCTCCAGGATAAATGTTGCTACTTCCTTCAACCAGTCCTTATCTTATAAAGACTTAAGATCCTTTAGCATTTGTGTGTTCTCCTCTGGACATTCTCCAACATATAAATGTCCCTCCTAAAATCTAGTTCCCAAAACTGAAGAAATTACTACAGATATGGTGTGACCACAGGAACACTTTAGCTACATCTGATACTTAAAGGAAAAGTTAAATAGTTTATAAGAAGAAATATACAGTGAATACATGGTGGCAAAAGATGGAATATGTCTTTTGGACGCAGTCCATAGGCCAGTTGAACTGGAACTGAGAGTGCATGAAAGGGAATATATGAAATAAGGCTGGAAAGGTAGGTAGGGTCAGATTGTTGTGGCCACTAAAAGTGGAGGGAAGGGAATAAGCATTTATGTAGTGCCCATGTACTGAGCACTGTGCTAACCACTTTACAGATATTGTCTCATTTGATTCTCACAACGACTCTGTGACGCAGTTGCTATTATTATTCTTATTTTGCATTTGAGAAAACTGAGATTAAGTGACTTGCCCCGCATCACACAGCTAGCATGTAACTGAGGCTGGATTTTAACTCAGGACTATTTGTTAAGATAAGGATTTTGAATTTTAGCACAGTGGCTGGCACCTATTAAGCACTTAATAAATTCTCTCTCTCTGTCTCTGTCTCTCTCTGTCTCTCTGTCTCTCTTTCCCTCCCTCCTCTATATCCTAGAAGTGATAGAGAGGTGTGGTTAGATCTATGTTTAAGGAACATCCATTTGTCAGCTAACTGGAAGATGGATTGGAAAGGAAAGAGACTGGAGTCAGAGAGGCTGATTAAGAGGCTATTGCAATGGTCCCATTGAAAGATGAGGACTTAAATTAGAGGCTGTGTGAGTGGAAAAAAGGGAATAGAGGTGAGAGATGTGGTTGTAGAACTGACAAAACTTGGCAACTGAGAAAATATGAAAATGAGGGAGAGAGAAGAGTCAAAGATGATTTAGAGGTAGATAACTAAAAGGATAGCAGTGTCTTTAACACAAACAGGGAAGTTCTTGTTTTTGGTCATAATGAGTTTAAGATGCCTAGAGGACGTCAAGATTTAAATGGCAGCTGGGAGATAACAGCTGCATTCACTTTCATCGGTATTGATATGTTACTTCATTACTGAATAACTCAGTGCCTTTTACTAGTTAGTTACTCACTTAAAATCTAATCTGTTACTGGATTGCAAGGTCTTCTTTTCTACTCTGCCTAATGCAGTTTCCTGAACCCAGATGGTGTTTACTAAATGTGTGCTGCTTCTTATAACATTGTTATTATAATACCATCATTTAACATAATCAATGACTATTTACTGCATGTTCCTTGTCTGTATGCCACAGTTACCAACTAGCTAATATCCATTAGTTCTGTTAAATTTTTAAAAACTGAGATCAGAAGTACTTTACATATTTTTAATCTGCTAAGTTGTATTTTTGTTGATAGGATCTTAGCTGTAAAATAAACAGTATTAATATTGTTTTCATAGTAGAATGAAAACAACTACTGTATTACAGCAGACAAGACACTACATTGTTCTATCCTGTACTTAAAATTTTTATTTTTATTTATCAGCTATTTATTTGAAGATAAATAAAGATAAATAGCTCATAGCTGACATTTCTATAAAACTCTAAGGTTTACAATACTTTAGCTCATTTGATTCTCATAACAACCTTAGGAGGTGAATTCTACAGGTATTATGATCCCCGTTTTACAGATTCGTAATTCGAGGCTCAAAGAATTTAATGGACTCGTCCACGGTTACCCAACTAGCAAATTCAGGAAGTGAAAGTTGGATCGCGATCTCTCCACACCAATTCCTGAACTTTTTCCATTGTTCCCTTTTGGGTAATTCCACATTTGGTTATTTCGAAGTCGATTTTATTTATTTATTTGCTTTGAATTAAGGGCACTGTAAGAGGGGAAAGAGAGGAAGAGCGAGGGACCCTATGCTGGTGGAAATCTGGCCAGCGAGGAAGCCACATCTTCATAAGATCCTGGAGTTAGACGACAAAGAAGAACTTTGAGGCTATTCCTAGAGCACTTAGCACAGTGCCCGGCACCTAGTAGGAGCTTAATAAATGCTTATTGATTGACACTGCCCCTCATTTTTACAGACGAAACGGAAGCCCAGAGAAGCTTTGACTCTGTGAGTTGCACAATAAGTAGCTAGAGGAAGGATTATTTGAAACCCAGTCCTAACGAAAGGATTCCCAAAGGTTGCAGAGAAAAGAGGTTAAACGCCTCTTGATTGGCAGCTGCACAGAGAGTCTGGCTCCGAATAATCGGGCTAGCCGAACCCCACGCGACCGCTTTGGATTTGCTCAGCTGTACAAGAACCAGATGCAAACCCTTTTCCCCCTGTGCCTGAAGCATCCTCCCGGGTCGCATCCTCCTGGGTGCATTCCCAGCTCCATCCAGCTGGGGGCCAAGTCCTTGGCAGCCTAGAGCTGCGGGTGCGCAGGCGCAGGCGCACGCGCGGAGCGGGGTTCGCTGAGGAGTTTTGAGTCCTGTGAAGCCCCGTCGCTTTGGCTTCTGCTGTTCCCGCCTGAGGTAGCGGAGGGGACCCGAGGGAGCTGGTTGTCGTCCGCCTCCCGGCTCCGCTTAGTCCCAGCATGGCGGAGCAGGGCTTGGAAATGGCTTCTATGATCCCTGCGCTTCGGGAGCTGGGCAGGTAGGGCGAAGAGATCCCCTACACCCCTCCTCCCCGGAGCCCTCCGCGCCCTCGCCTCCAGCCCCCCGACTGTTGCCTCTCCGCAGGCCCGGCCGCGGTTTCCCCCTCCCCGCGCCCCTGCTTTGTCCTCTCCTCGTCCCCCGCCCCTAGGCCCGAATCCCGGGGACCCTGGGAAGGGAGGTGGGGCCTTGGTGGCGGAGGTGGGCACCTGGGGGCACCTCCTTTTGCACCCCGCCCCCGCCTGGGCTGTGACTCTGGGCCAAGCTCGGCCCCTCCCTGCACCTCGTCTGTAAAATGGGGCGAAGAGTAGTTACCTCTCGGGTTTGTCGTGAAATACACACGTGTGAATGTGTGTCTGTGTCCGTCTGTACCTATGTCTGTCTGTGTCTATATCTGCATACATCTGTGTGCATGTGTGTTTGCATCTGTCCATCTCTTAACGTATGTCTGTATCTATGTCTAAGTGTATCTATAGCTGCATCTATCTATGGGTATGTCTGCCAGTCCATCTTTATCTGTCTGTCCATCCTTCTGTCTATGCCTTTCTATGTCTGTCTGTCTGTCTAGTTTATCTGCCTATGAGTGTCTATATCTGTCTGTATCTGTCTTTGTCAGACCATATCTATGTCTATATCTATATTTGTCTATTTCAGTATGTCCTTATCTGTCTATGCCTGTGTCTGTCTTTATGTCTGTGTCTGTCCTCCATAGCTATCTATCCATCCATCCATGTGCATATATGCACAAGCACATATGTGTGTGTATATTGGAGCCAGCTTGTACAGCTACGTGATCCTATCATTGAATTTTCATTGTGAGCATTTGCACTTCAGAAATCAGCAAATGCTATAAATCATTTATGATTTATAAATATATATAATATTATAAATATATAAATGATTTATATTTTTGGTGATTGTCTGTACTTAAGAAAGTGATGGGTGAAATGTTAATAATGAAGATTAAACTTTAAAAATGTGTCCTACATTCCTCCCCCTCCCCCCCAGCTGGTCGTTAAACATTTGCTAACACACCCTGTTATAGATAAATCTATGTGAAATGATGTAAGTAGATACAGAATATATGTAATACAGTGTGATATGTGTATATATCTATACATACATCTGTATATGCTTTGCAAACCTTAAAGCTTTATATAAATTGGTAGCCTCAAAGAGACAACATGGCAATAGTGACCACAGATTGGATTTGGAGAAAGATCTGGTTTAGAATCCAGCCTCAGACACTTATTAGAAAGTTGCTTAACCTCTCAGAGCCTGTTTCCTCATCTGTAAAATGGAGATGATAAAGCTGGTAGTACTATCCTCACAGGATTATTGCAGAGGGCAAATGAAATAAAGTATGTAAAACATTGCAAACTTTTAAACAGTGCACATCAGCTACTATTACTACTACTACAGGTACTACACATACTGTATGTAGACAGTGAATTGGACCTGGAATTGAAGAGGAAAACAAGTTAGACTGTAAGAAATTACACAGTTGTGTTCATGACGAGAAGCAGCATAGGGTAGTGGGCAGAAAGTGGGCTCTGAGCTAGAAAGGTCTGGATTGCAGTTTCATTTTTGACTCATATTAGCCCTGGGACACTGGACGAGTCCTTTAACCTTTCAGTGCTGTAGGCAACTCCCCTAAGATGCTAAGTTGCACAGAAAGTGTTGACTTGCATTGGTGGAGGGAGTTTCTTTTATCTAGTAATTCCCTGTACCAATGAAATTACAGATCCAGGTCCTATCCCTTATCCTTTCAAGACACCAAGCATCTCCCTGAAACAGAGACCCATCTTTTTAACGAGGGTATTTTTCCAGTGATGCTTTAAGGCTTCCAGGCATATTGTCTGAAGAGAAATCAAGTTGAGTGTCAACCAAAGGACAAATGAGATGGCTTCAGTACATTGCCACTAAAGAATTTCACAATAGAAGCAATGCAGTGGATCTCAGGAAAACACAGAGTATCCCAGAGAAAAGGTGGTCAACAGTGTCAAATGCAGCAGTTAGTTCAAGAAGGATGGTGGTTGTTCAGTTGTTTCAGTTGTGTCTGACACCTTCTGTGGTCCTTTTTGAGATTTTCTTGGCAAAAGATACTGGAGTGGTTTGCCATTTCCTGTTCCAGCTTATTTTACATATAAGGAAACTGAGGCAAACAGGGTGAAGCGACTTTCCCAGGGTCACATAGCTAATAAATGTCTAAGGCTAGATTGAACTCAGTAAGATAAGTCTTCTTCACTCCAGGCCCTGAAATCTATCCACTTTGCCACCTAGCATTAGAATTCAGAAAGAAAAAAAAGCATCAGATTTGGCAATTAAGAAAGCCATGATAAATTTTGAGAGATCACTTTGAGTTGATTGATGAGGTTAGAAGCCACATTACAAAGAGTTGAGTGAGTGAGTCAGAGGAAGTAGAAATAGCTTTTTCAAGCTCATAGAGGGAGGAGAAATACAGGATAGTAGTTTGAAGGATTCGTAGGGTCTAGTGAAGTGTTTTTATTTTGTTTTGTGTTTTAGGGATGAGGAAGTTGACATATTTGAAAGCAGTAGGTAAGGAACCAGTTGATAAGGAAAGGTTGGAGGTAATTGAGGATACAATCTGCTGCAGAAGACACTTTGGAGGAGGAGACATGAGATCAAGTGTACATTTAGAGGGCTTAGCCTTGGCAAAGAAAAAGACCACCTCTTTATTAGAAATTGAGGGAAAGGAGAGAGGAGGGGATGATGTCAGAGTTATGAGACAAAGGCCTTGGAAGAAGAGGATTCTCACAAAGAATGGTTTCAGTTTTTCTCAGTAAAGAGGCAGCTGAGAGAGAAGGGGAAGTCTGGGAGGTTCTAGGAGGGAAAGGAAGATTTGGAATAGCTTCTGTGGGGAGTAAGATATTGGATCAGTTAGGGAAGAATAAAAAGCTGCTTTGAGGACCCATTTGAGGTGAGATAGCATAAATTTGTAAGGTGCTCAGTAAGCAGAATCGTGAGGTGCCTCCAGCTGCATTTGTTGTCTTGTGAGTAGGATCAGAGGATATTCAGAGGTCTGGCAAAGAGAGCTATAAGATGAGTTCAAGGGATTTAAAAACAGTACAGTGTTGGGTTGAAATGGCTATTGTATACTCATTGTATAATAGGCACTTAAATGCTTGTTAGAGATAGCTGGTGGTGCAGTGGATAGAGCAGTAGGCCTGGAGTTAGGAAGACCTGAGTTCAAATCAGGACTTAGACACTTCCTAACTGTGTGATCCTGGACAAGTTATTTAACTTCTACTTGCCTCAGTTTCTTGAACTGTAAAATGGAATTAATAATAGCACCTACCTCTCAAGAGTTGTTGTGAGAATCAGATGAGATAATGTTTGTAAAAGTGCATAACACAGTGCCTGGTGCATAGTAGGTGCTTAATAAGTGCTTATTCCCTTCCCATCCTCATGTCGAATGAAGTCTGATCTCCAATTTCCCTACCTCTAAATTTTCTCCCAGTTGATCATCCCTGCCCTGGTTTTGCTTTCCTACCTGCAGTGTTTTGACCCTATGTTTAATCTCAACTAAACACTATCCTTTACACTTGAATCTCTTGCCCGCTTGTCCTGTTACTACTCATACTAAGTTAAACTTCAAAACAAGTGCACCACCCACCTTCTCTGCAGTTCCTCTTGAGATACTCATTGAGTGAAAAATGCTTTTATTTCAAACAGTGTGCAAAGCACTGTGCGTGGAATACAAATAACAGCAAGACAAACCCAGAGATCCCTAAACCCTAGCATTCTAATGCGTGGAGACCACACATCTAGGAGGTTTCAGCTGTAAGTTAAATGGAAAGATGCTGTGGTCCTTAGGATGCATTGGCAAAGTAGAGGGTAATATATCTTCTTTAGTTAAAAAGATAATGCTGCAGAAAAATGACATAATGCTAAGTGGGTCCATTTATATACTGTAACCTTTACTGCACCCACACTGTTATGTGGCAGTCCTTTTATTCTTTCTTTATTGATACCGTATCATAATCCCCTGATCAGCAATTCCAGACTTTCTCTTCTTTCGTTAAACTCCTTATATTACTCTATCCCATCTTCTTCTCTGCCTGGGACTTCACCTCCAACTTTACTGGGGGGGGGGACCTGTTATCAAAATGAGACTGAGCAAATGTGTGCCTTGATAGAGTGCTGAAGGGTGGAGGGATTAGAGGTCTCAGTGAGGATGAAAAGCAGGTTAGGAGGGATATGGGAGACGTAGAATGATAAGAAGAGGTTATGGTCAAGATAGGGGAAGTGGGACATTTATGGGTTCAAGCCAGGAATGCAGAGTACAAGCCAGAGCTAATTGTCAAGTAAAAACTTTTGGGGCTAAATTTCCAGTCTTTGGTTTAAATAGATAGTGGCTGTTTTTGTAGTGAAAGGATTAGTTTTCATACAAGCTATAATTGCAATCCCCACTGCAATTAAATTTATAATCAAACAGGAAGTATTTGAGATAGATTATCAAAATGTCCTGCTATTCCTACACTAATTCAGAATTAGCAGAATAAAAAAGCTATCTTTTCTAGTCTATCACTATTGTTTTTCTTTTAGAATGTAGATTTTACCAAATCATGTATGACTAATCACCATATCTCTAGAATACAGATTCTAAATCTGTGTTCCGTATTTAGATGCATATATGTACATATCTCTTTTTTTTACTCCAACATCCATTTTCCTTTGTAATTCTATATATTTTGTTTTATGCATTTTAGAACATTATTCTGAGGAGTCCATGAGCTTCACCAGACTTCTAAAAGGATTGATGACACAAAAAAGATTAAGAATGAATACATGTCTTAAAACATGTATATTACTTCATAATTACAGTAATAATAGTTTATGGTGATAAAAATCATAGTGCTTTTTTGCAAAGCACTTTCATGTGAAATTTATCAGAAGTTACTTGATCTCTGATCATAGGATCATAGAATTATTAGAGTTTGCAAGAGCATTTAGTCTTTATTATTGGCAACAACCATAATAATAACAAAAACAGATAGGTCTAATTTATATAGTGCTTTAACATATGTGAAGTGCTTTATTAAAAAAAAAAATTTCATTTTATCCTCATAACACCTCAGGGAGGTAGGTGATATTATTATCCCCATTTTATGGATGGGGAAACTGAGGCAGACGTCGCAGCTAGTATTTGGAGGCACGTTTGAACTCAGGTTTTCTTCACTCCAGACCCAGCGTTTTGTCCACAGCACCATGTAGTGTGCCTTATTGTTAACATATAAGGAGATATAGGCCCAGAGATGGGAAGTGAATTCTTTGTTTCCTCTTTATTATCTCTAGTCATCTAATAATTTCTGGACTTGGAATGATCTCTGTATCAATAATAATAATAATGATGTCCCCAAAAGACATGAAAATTTAGAAACATATTTATGAGCTTCTGGATCCTTCTTTTGAATATGAGTTTAGTAAATCATAATCACTCTGGAGTTTTAACTTGGATGGTGTGGTTGGGAAATCGAAAAGACAGTACTCCTCTTATGATATTCTTTGCCCAACCATGCTGCTCTCACTAGTTAACAAGCAGTTTTGTTGGGTCATGGGATCATAGATGCCATGTGCCCTATAGCCTTAAGGTTATTTGGTTGGATTTGGGAGTGGACCCAATAACCTCAATTATGTGACTTCCTCTAGTAGTATTCAGCGGCTTGGAATTAGCAAAGAGAAAGATATAGTGGGCATAACCTATGGTTTAATATTAGCAGAGTTTGAGTGGCTATAGGATAAAAAGACAAGGAAATCGTGGAGAATGATTGAATTGGTTGACTATTGGGTTGATACTGTGAAGATAAGAAGAGGCCAGAGCAAGGGTGACGGATTGGGAGAATGAAGAAGGATAGAAGACCTGGAGATTAAAGAAAGGGGGAAGGGTAGGTTTGACATACCTTTCACCCTCTGGCAAAGAAATGATGGACTAGAAGTACAGAACATTACATTCATTCCCAGACAGGGCCAATGTGTTGGTTTATTTTGCTTAACTATACATATTTGTTATAAGTAATGGGTGAGGAAGGGAAGTGGGGAGCAATTGACATTGAAAAACCAAAAAAAAAAGTTCATATTGCCATTTTGTTTCTTGAAATTAATTTAAATAGAAATGGTTACTAGACAAGTTTAAGTAGTTGTAGTGAAGTTCAAAATTAATAAAACATTCCATTTTTTAAGAAAGTAATGTTTAAAAGAATTAAGTTAGAGGGAGAGATAAAAGGACAGGAAATTATGGTTAGAGAGGGGAATTTCAGAGTTTGGGACTATGGAGACTGTGGGACCATGGACCACATTTAAAAGTAGTGAAACTCAGAGGTCTGATGAGGATATGAACTTGAAAGGAGTAAGGCTAAGGTAAATAAAAAATTAAACACACTACATGTATAGAACTTTGTTTTGAAATATGTTATAAAGCTTTGTGAGATCTAATAATTCTTTACTTTATTTCAGTACCAGGCCAGAGGACTATAACACAGTTGTGCAGAAGCCAAGACAAATTCTGTGTCAGTTTATTGACCGAATACTTACAGATGTAAATGTTGGTAAGCTACAGATTTTTTTTTATGTACTGGATTAGTTTCTTTGAATTCTATGAAGTGTTACCTCATTTTTGATGTTTTAAAACTTAACATTTGTACAACTTATCTTACAAAAGTGTTTTTAAATAAAGTGCTTTGTGTAACACTTTAAAATGCTCTGTAGATATGAGATGTTTTTATTAGTTTAGTGTCCCTATGTCCAACTCTTGCTGGTGGGGACTGTCCTAAGTATAATCAGTCAGTCAAAAGCATTTAGTAAACTCCTACTATGTGCCAGGCATTGTGCTAAGTGTATATACTTGAAGTCTTCAGTTCCTAAAATTATAGCTCACAAGCTCTCCACCCAAGTGTTTACTTTTTGGTGGTCTGCCAAAAGACACAATTATATTAGTGGAGAGGCATTTACTTGAATAGCATAGTAAGAGATTTTACGTTAGGGCATTTTTTCAGAAACTTAGGACACATAGACTGGCAGATAATGCATATCATGGTGGGGAGAGTGAGCAAGTATAGAGCTCTAGCATGGAGTTGGGATGAGGAATAAACATGAAAATATGATTCATATTGGCTTAATGACATATTCCTGAGTCTGGGTGTGCAAGTAATAGATTACTAGAATGGTACAAGATGATGTGATGAGTGCAGCTTCCTGAGATCTTCCTGTTTCCCTTTAATGATGTGTTC
The DNA here is from genome assembly GCF_003287225.1 of Phascolarctos cinereus. NCBI lineage: Eukaryota > Metazoa > Chordata > Mammalia > Diprotodontia > Phascolarctidae > Phascolarctos > Phascolarctos cinereus. The sequence goes on from NW_027556180.1 coordinate 54,037,276, forward strand.
TTTGATTCTAAGTGGAAGTGGCCCACATGGAGCTAGGAATTCCCTGTCAGGTCAGAGAAGTCAAGGACGTCTGGAGTAGAGGGTGGGTAACTCTTGTATACTTACCTAAGAGGGCATTCCCTTTTGGAAGATGACTTAACTGAAGCCCCTACCAACTGTCTTAGGTCCTTTCCTTGAGTTCAAGTTAGCTTGATTATATTTATTACTTCCTTGTTCTGAATTTGTAACTGCACCATAACCCAACTCACCTCCCAGTCTACCACTGGGGAAACTTAGGTATTTGGCCTTGCAGGACCCCAGTGTCTTCTGGTACACTGTGTCTGCCAGCTATGTTGATCTGCTGCACAAACCCCTGGGTGCAGTATTTCTTTTTTTTTCTTCTTTTTTTTAATTAATTAAATTATTTTTAGTTTTCAGCATTAACTTTTATAAACTTTTGAGTTTTAAATTTTCTCCCCCTCTCTCCATTCCTCCCTCCCAAAAGCGATGTGCAATCTGATATAAGCTCTACATATACATTCCTGTTAAGCATATTTTCACATTAGTCATGTTGTAAAGAAGAATCAGAACCAATAGGAGGAACCACAAGAAAAAAGAAACAAAACAAAACAAAACAGAAGAAAAAAAAAGAACAAACAGTATGCTTCGATCTGCATTCAAACTCCACAGTTCTTTCTCTGGATGTGGATAGCATTTTTCCATCATGAGCCTTTTTGGAATTGTCTTAGATCATTGCTTTGCTGAGAGGACCTAAGTCTATCAAAGTTGGTCGTTTCACAGTGTGGCTGTGACTGTGTACAACGTTCTCCTGGTTCTGCTCACTTCATTCAGCATCAGTCCATACAAGTCTTTCCAGGTTTTTCTGAAGTCCTCTTATAGCACAATAGTATTCCATTACATTCACATACCATAACTTGTTCAGCCATTCCCCAATTGATGAGCATCCCCTCAGTATCCAATTCTTTGCCACCACAGAAAGAGCTGCTATAAATATTTTTGTACATGTGGGTCCTTTTCCCATTTGTATGATCTCTTTGGGATACAGCCCTAGAAGTGCTATTACTGGGTCAAAGGATATGCACAGTTTTATAGCCCATTGGGCATAGTTCTAAATTGCTCTCCAAAATGGTTGGATTATTTCACAACTCCACCAACAATGCATTAGTGTTCCAGTTTTCCCACTTCTTTTCCAACACTTATCATTTTCCTGTTTTGTCGTGTTAGCTAATTTGATAGGCGTGATGTGGCATCTCAGAGTCGTTTTGATTTGCGTTTCTCTAATCAATAGTGATTTGGAACATTTTTTCATATGACGATAGCTTTAATTTTTTCCTCTGAAAGCTGCCTGTTCATATCCTTTGTGGGTGCAGTATTTCTATTGGATTGTGCACTTGGCTAAGCCATTTAGCTCTTCCTTCAGCTCCTGGCTCAGCCAGAGACCTTGGCTGGGGTGCTGCCAAGCTCCTTGAGTGAGAATCGGAACTTTTACCCAAGGAGAATGGGGATGCCTCTTAGTTCTCCTCCCTGGACACAAAGCAGCAGTTCCCTCTTAGATCCCAAGCTCTCTTCCAAACATCCCAGAGTCTCTTCCCTGAATTTTAACCTTTCTTGGAAACTGTCCATGTTCTGGGTCAAGATCTCTGCTGCTGATTCTCAGTTTGTGCAGAGGTGCTTGACTTTGTCTTATCAAACCGAACATCCAGAGTCTAATATCTAACAATTTATTATAATGGTTTGTGAAATTTCATGGAATGTCAACAGTGAGATTTAGGCAATAAACATTTTATCAGTTTTAAACTAGATATAACTCATATTAAGTCTCAACAAGGTTTAAAATTTGTTTTTGGAATTAATTTTAAAAATTAATATTTTGTTGTTTTTAGTTGCTGTAGAACTTGTGAAGAAAACTGACTCTCAACCAAGTTCTGTGATGTTACTTGATTTCATCCAGCATATCATGAAATCTTTCCCCCTTATGTTTGTAAATGTCTGTGGAAGCCATCAACAAAAGGAGGCTGAAAATAGTTGTCTTGGTGAGTCTAATGACTTTGGTAAAACTACCCATGTTTTTCATGGAACCTCTTCTGTCTCCTGAATGAAATGTGTCATATAGATTGGTAAATAATTACTCAGTGGAATTTTGATGTAAATTCAGAGGGCACATTATTGGTTAATTTGATTGAATACTGCAAAAGCTTATTACATTTGCCTTTTATTTATATACCAACTACCTATCACAGATAGCAGAAATAATCTAAGTTCCATTTACCTGTCACTGAACTCACTTTTCAGACAAAGATGCAGTTAAAGTAAAGTATGGGTATCATTTGATATGGCAGTTGGAATAGAAAATGTTATTCACTGATCTCTTCATGACACTAATGGTGTTCTCTCCAGCTTGGTTTTTATTTATTTTTTTGTCTGTTTGTTTTTGCAAGGCAGTCAGGGTTAAGTGACTTGCCTAGGGGTCACACAGCAAGTGAGTAATCATGTGTCTGAGGCCAGATTTGAACTTAGGTTCCAGCTTGATTTTTAAAAAAGAAATTTATAGTACATTTGTTTCTGAATATATCCCTACTTTCATTCTTGCCGGTGAAACGAAGATTTAAAAGAGACAGAAAAAACAGTTCAGCAAAAACAATTAACTGTATCTGACAGTAAAACCACTGTTACATAACTAAATCTCCCTCACCTCTGCCTTTACAAAATGGGAGGAAGGTACCATTCATTCATTTGTTTTTCAGTTTCTCTCCAGGGCAATTCTTGGTCATTCTAATTACACAATTTGAAGTGTCATTTCATTGTTTTTTTCTGTTCATGTTGTGGTGATTGTGTGTGCTGTTTTCCTGATTCTTTCTTTACTCTGGATGAGCTTATATGTCTTCCGATGATTTTATGAATTCTTTATATTGTTTCTTATTTTGCAGTGATATCTTGTTATATTCATGAACTACATTTTGTTTGGTTATTACCCAATTGATAGTCACCTAACTGTTTCTAATTCTTTATCCAGATTGATTTTTAATGCTTCCTTCTGCCTGACCCTTTTTACTCTTTATTGGTCCCTTTGATGGCTAAATGAAGGGTTAAGCTATATGATATGCACTTGGAGTGCTTTTAATTTTATCAGAGTGCTTTCATGTCCTTGAGCTTAATTTTCCTAATAACCTTCATTGACATTTGAACAGATTGTGTTCTAATGGTTCATTTGCAAGTCAGTTGTTTGAAAATTGCCTTTCATCCTTTACATTGGGTGGGCGGCCAAGTCAATTAGTTTTGTTTTTCAAATATTTCTCAAGTCTGTCTTCTCAAATCTATCCCAACTGTCACAACCCTAGTTCAGGCTCTTTTTTTGTCCCTTAGACTGTTGCAGTATCCACTTTACAGGTCTCTCAACTTTGAGAGAGCCTACTTACAACTTGTACTTCCTGATGCATGGGTCTTATTTTGTCACTTCTTTGCTCAAAAACCATTAGCACTGTTGTCCATTGAATGAAGTAAAAATTCTTTAGTTGAAATTTAAATACTCCTACAACATGACTTCTGTCTCTTAGGTGTTATCTTACATTACTTCTTTTCATGTATTTATGATCTAATGAAACTTTATTATTTGCTATCCCCAAATGTAGACATTTTCCTATCTATATCTTTGCTCAGGCTAGTCCCTGTTCCAGGTGTGCATTCTTCTTATCCCAGGAAAGCTTGAATATTAAGCTAGGTTTGCATGTTATTCATTAGATAGTGGCAATCCACTGATGTTTTTTGAACAGAAGAGTGTTTGAGGATAGATTGGAGCAGGTAGAGACTGGAATTAGAGAATAGTTAGGATTTTATTAGTAAAGTTCAGACCTGAACTAGTGTTCATATGCTTTATTCTTTTATAATTCAAATATGGTTATAAAATAATTTCTTTTACTTTACATTTTTCTGATTTATTTGACTTATTAATTATATCCCTAACTTCATAAGAAATGTGATTCTTGTAAATAAACTATTATGCGTTCATTGCCATTTAGTAAAGATTTAGCAAACAAATTTGTAGTTGTGACATATGTACAATGTGTTTGTTTTTTTTTTAACCCAAAGAATTCAGTCACTGGATTATGACAAGACTTTTTCGAATTGCTGCGACTCCATCTTGTCATCCGTTACACAAGAACATTTGTGAAGTCATCAGCTCATTATTGTTTCTTTATAAAAGCAAGAGTTCGACAATTTTTGGGGTGCTAACAAGAGAATTATTGCATCTTTTTGAGGATCTGATTTATCTTCACAAAAGAAATGAAATGGGACAAACCATAGAATGGCCAGTGACAGTGAACAGATTTTTAAGTGACCTGGAGAAACGCATGGGATATTTGCAATCTGCTCCTCTGCAGTTATCGAGCATGCAAAATGTGGAGTTTATTGAAGTTGCATTATTAACAATTCTCAATGACATTATTGCCATTGTGTTTTTTAGAAGACAGGAACTTTTACTTTGGGGCATAGGCTGTTCTTTGCTAAAGTATGGCAGTCCTCACATTAAAGCCTTAGCAGTTTGTCTTTTGACTAGGCTCTTTGAACTTGGGGGACTACCAGAACAATCAGCAAACACTTTTTTCAACTCATTTTTCGAATTACTAAAAAATGTTGTAGAAATGGATGCGGATCAACTAAAACTTTATGAAGAACCTTTATCACAGTTAATGAAGCTGATGTTCCCGTTTGAAGCAGAGGCTCATAAAAACACGGAGCCTGTGTATTTGAGCATGTTACTGGAGAGACTGCGGCTCCTCTTCGAAGCGGGCGTACTTGTGAAGCTCAAATCTGAATTGCTGAAATCTGCCTTGTGCCACTTGCTGCAATACTTCCTCAGATTTGTGCCAGCAGGGTATGAATCTGCCTTACAGATCAGGAAGACCTGTGTAAGCAGCATTTGTAGAGTTTTTGTGGATGCACTTGGAGCTCAGGGGGAAGGAGAGGTGGGTAATTTTGAATGCTATTTGGTGGATGTGTACCTTTGTCATTTGCTGTATGTACTTTGATCATTTGTCTATGCTGTGTTAGTGAAGGAAGTTTATTTTTCAGAAATACCCCAAATGCAGAGCCATGACTAGGTATTATTTTCCTTGGTGCAGCCTCCTCACTGCTGTCTGTCTGTGTGCATAATGTGTTTTTTCTGTGATTTTAGAGGAATTGGTTTACTAGTTAAGTAATTAAAATACAGTTTTGGAAAAGGACCCTGTGTTTGCTTAGATTGATACATAAATATTGGTTTGTGTGGGGTAAATTAATTTTTTATATTGTTAATAAAAGGTTGGCTGAGTTTCATAGACCCTGTGCTCTTAGAAGATTGAAATTGCTAATAGAAAGTAGATAAAATGATGGTACCAACATTAAGTAAGTAAATAGATTAATAAAGTATATCTCCCCCCCATTCATTCATTATTTATTTATTTTTGACATTCTTTTGTTTTCCAGTTTTGATTTCCAAATTCTTTCCCTCCCTTCCACCCTTCCCTACTCACTCAGAAGGCAAACAATATGATATCAACTATATATGTGAAATCATATAAGACATATTGCCATATTAGCCATGTTGCAAAACAAAGCAAAAAAAAAGTGAGAAAATTATACTTCAGTTTGCATTCAGAGTTCATCAGGTCACTCTCTGGAAGTGGAATAACATTTTATAAAGTATTTCTTATGCAAATACGGCATGCAAGTCATGGCAAACAAATATGCTTGGCTTTGAGAGTAGAGCAAAAAAATTTAAAGACATGATTAAACAGGCATTACTTTGATTTCTTTTTTTTCTCTGTAGAAAATTTTGTTAAAACCCAGCTGGGTTTTCCCTGTGAAAGTAATTGTGTGATTTCCTGTTAGAATTTATCTTTACATCATTTTGAGTAAGAGAGATGGCATGGTTATTGAGAGGAATTTTAGTTTTAACAAAAATAACAGAAAATAAAGAATTGTCATATTGATAGCAAAATAAAAGACTGATTAAGATCTTTGAAAATGTGTTAGCTTTGTTAAGAAATAAGTAACATATATGAGATATTTTTCCCCTCCCTTTTATATATTTGATCAGTGTAAATATGGTTGCTAATAGACTTTCTTAACTTGTTTTTCCAGTATTTGTTGGGCTCACTGTATGCAGCATTAAAGCTTGAAAGTATGGAAATCTTTGAGCACTTTCAATGTGAAACCCAGCAAGATATTCCTTTTAATGATGAATGGAGCAGCTGTAGTGGTGGAATACCACGAAAAAGACAGCGACTAAGTTTATCATCAAAACATTTCTCTAACTCAGCAGGACGGGCAGAAGAGTAAGACTGTAATTCTGTTTGTGTTTAGTACAGTAGTAGAGCCTCATTAGCACTTTAAATTAAATACTTGATTTTCATAAGACTAAAATATATCCAATTTGTTTTGCCTGAATTTTGTTAAAGGAATGCTTTTGCATTCATACTTACTGTAGGGTTGAAATTGATTAATTTGAATAGAGATATTTATAGTGATTGTACAGATCTTCCCAGTCTCTGTTTAATTTTTCTTTTCAAAATACTTAACGCCATGAGATTATTTTATAGACTAGTAATTTATGAAATTTAACATCATATAAGATATTATTTCATTTAAGCAACGTTAAGACAAGTACTAGAGCAGCAATTATTTTTTGCCATAAACCTAGTTTAGTATGTAGTTTAGTATTTAACACTTTTTATATTTTTATGTTTAAATTATTTTAACTGGGTTTCTACTTGAATGAAAGTATTCTGAAATAATTATTATTAATTATAGAATTAAGCGTGTGGACATGAATGAAAAGAACATGTTGTGGAATGCACTGATCAAGAAAGCTGAATCTCTTCTCGTTCTCCTTGAGCAAAATAGTATGGAAAGCCCCATAATTCAGACATTAGAAGGAATTGTTGTCACTTTGCAGTTGACTGCTCTGTGTACTGTTCACTGTTCTCCACAAATCTGGTAAAAACAATTTAGAGTAACTTCTTGTGTGTCTTCTTGGTGGGGTCCTGGCCTATGATTGATAAATTTACCTTGCATTTAAGAGATCTTAGGAGGACTCATTTGCTCATTTCATTGAGGTTATCTGTAGTGTACAAAGCCTCTATTGATTGATTATATGTTGTTGAATTTTAGAGCTGAAAGGTACTTTAAAAACTATCTAAGTTAGCTGTATCTTTTTGAAGATGAGAGAAGTGAGGCCCAGAGATGTTAAATGATTTACCTAAAGCTTCATAGCTAGTTAGTAGCAGAGTTTCTCACTACCTACATCTCAGCCCCTTACATTGTGGCTTCCAACCGCAGTGCTCTACTGTGCTCTTCAAAGCTACCAGTGATCTCTTAACTGCTAAATAGAATGACGTTCTTTAAATTCTCCTTCTTTTTTATTGTTTTTTATTGTTGTTCAGTCATTTCAGTTGTGTCCAACTCTTTGTGACCCCTCTTTCAGTTTTCTTGGCAAAGATACTGGAGTGGTTTGCCTTTTCCTTCTCCAGCTCGTTTTACAGATGAGGAAACTGAGGCAAACAGGGTTAAGTGACTTGCCCAGGGTCAAATCTGAGGCCAGATTTGAACTCAAGTGTTCCTGGCTCCAGGCCTGGCACTCTATCCACTGTACTTGCTAGCTGCCCTCCCGTTGTACTTTCCTATAACTTTTGACACTGTTTACTTCTCCCTCCTCCTGAATACTATATCCGCCCTTGGTTTCTGTAATGCTGCTTTTTTTCTTGTTTTTTTCCTCTTATCTGCATGACCTTCTTGGTCTCTAAATATGGGTGCCCCCTAAAGATCTACTGTGGGTCCTTTTTTCCTCTATTGTTACCTCATTTAATCTAGTAGGTTCAATTTTTACCTGTATAAGAATGATTGTTTAATTGACCTTAAATCTGTCCATACCTAACCTTTCCCATAAATCCAGGTCCCATATTGTCAGCTGCCTATTGGACATATCTCCCTTAAACTCAGCCTATCTAAAAGTCTTTTCCTTAATTCCATTCAACCTTCCTCATTTCTTTTTATGATATCATCATCTTCCCAGTTACTAAGGTTCAAAAACCCTGGGTGACCCTTAATTCTTCCCTCTCTCTCACCCTAACTTTCACCAATTGAGAGAATGTAGAGAAAGAAAACAGAGCCCAAGAAAGCCTTGAGGGGACAACCACACAATTAGTAGTCATGGCTTTAATGGAAATCCAGTAAAGGAGACTGAGGAGTAGTCAGATAGTAGGAAAAGAAACAATAGGGAATAGCATCATGAAAATCTAGAGAGGAGAGTGTATCCAGGAAATAAAAAGTGGTCAACAGTGTCAGATGCTTCAGAGAGGTCAAGAAGGATGAGGATTGAGAAAAGGCCAATAGATTTGAATGGTAAGTTCAGAAGCAAGACTACAGAGGATATAGAAGAGTGAGAGAAAAGGAAATGAAGGTACCTATTGTTAATGGTTTTCTCAAGGGGATTAGTTGAGAAGGGGAGAAGATAAATAGTATAAGAGCTAGTGGACTTTGAACATGGGCTTTTAAGTATGGGAAGACATAACCATATTTTTAGACTATAGATAGGGAGAGATTGAAGATTAGAGAGAGTGGTAATGATAATGAGTTCAATCTGCTGGAAAAGATGAGAAGGGATGGAATTAAGGGTCCATGTAGAGCAGATGCTTTGGCAAGGTGAAGGCTACCTCTTCAAGGTGAAGAAGGAAGTAGTGGGAGAAAATATCTTGAGTGATATGAAATGAGGAAGGGGGAGAAGGGGGAACTTGGCTAATGGCTTCATTTTTTTTCAGTAAAGTAAGAAGTAAGGTTCTCAGCTGAGATTGTGGGGAGGAGGCATGTAGTGGAAGGCTTAAGGAGAGATCAGAAGGTTTTGAATGACCTCTGTGCTGAATGGGGTAGTACAAAAGGATTGCCTTGCTGTGGTGAAGGCCCGTTTGAATTTATATATCAGATTTGTGTTAGACCCAATCAAGTCAACAAGTTAAGTCAAGAAGCACTGTGCTAACTGCTATAGATAATAAAAGAAGCAAACGGTCGTGTCTGTCTTCAAAGGGTTCATAATCTAATAGGAGACAGCATGTAAATAACTGTGTGAAAATAAGATACCTACAAGATAAACTGCAGGTAACCTCAGAGAGAAGACACTAACATTAAAGAGGACTGGGAAAGGCTTCTTTAAAAACTGGGATTTTAGCTGAGATTTAAAGAAAACTGGGAGGTAGAAGTGAGGAGGGAGAGAATTCTAAGCAGGAAGGAAAGCCAGTCTTGTTCAGGGAACAGCAAGAAGCCTAGAATCATGGGATTGTAGAGTACATGTTATATTGGAGAGTAAGATATAAGAAGATTGGAAAGGTGGTAAAGGACCAGGTTATAAAAGGCTTTAAAATTCAAACAGAGAACTTTATATTGATCCTAGAGGCATGAGATTAGCCACTGGCATTTATTGAATAGGGGAGTGACAAAGTTAGACCTGTCCTTTAATGGGAGGATGGACTAGAGTAGATGAAGACTTGAGGAAGGCCACACAGAAGACTTGCAGTAGTGCAGGTATGAAGTGATAAGAGGCTGCACTAGGGTGGTAATAGTGTCATCAGAGAGAAGAATCCATATACGATGTTGAGAAGGTAGAATCTTCATAACTTGGCAACAGACTGGATATTGAGCGGGTGAAAGAGTATAAGGAATAAAGGATGACATCTAGGGAGTGAAACTGGGTGGCTGGGAGGAGGCCTTCAGCAGTAATAAGAACGTTTGAGAAAGAATATGGCTAAATGAGTTCGTTTTGGACTAGTTAAATTTAAGATTTCTATGGTACAGTAAGTCTGAGATGTCTAATAAGCATTTGGAAGTGTGAGTCTGGAGGTAATCATGGTTTCTTGATTTTGTACTGCTCCTTTCAGCAGCACATGAATAGGAGTGAAGGAAGAGGATAGTGGAATTTTCTAGGATTGGGGGGGTTTGGTAAGACATGATAGGACAAAGGGACAAGGAATTTCAGGGTAAAAGATAGTGGAGAGATAAACTGGTTCACCAAGGGGTTGAGATAGGGAAAGGAGGAGAGTGTATCTAGTACGTGACCTGAAAGAGAACTGAGGCATGGAAGGAATGAAAGTCATGATGAGAAAGGAATCCATACAGGGTTAGGGATCATAAGGCATAGGGAAAGATGGGATGTTGAAGGATTATGATCAACTAGAGGAAGTTCAGAGTTTATGAACATAATGTAGAATAGTTGGAATGATGACACAATCTAGGGTTATACCATCTAACTCTCTGTAGCTGAGATGTCATAGAGTTGAAAGCCATAGGAATTGAGTAGATTGAGGAACTGGTAAGTTAGAGTATTTGAGGGAGTATTCTCATACATTTTGAAGTCTGCTCATGAGGGCAGGAGTTGTGGTAGGTAGAAACTGAGCCAGGGGCTGAGTTCTTGAAGAGATGATGGTAGAGGGAGAATCTGGAACTGGCAATGGGGATTAAGGAGAATTCTGATTCCCCTGCCACTACCAAGGATTAAGGATATATGAGGGAGAGTGCATCCAGTCCTGGAAGAGGCCAAGGATGCAATGTTGTCAGCAGGGAGCCAGGTCTCAGTGAGTGCCACAATATGGGAGGAATTCGAAAGAAACAAATTTAGTATGAAAGAAAATTTATTATAAAAATGTATTTCAGAGCCCATAGTAGAAGGGACAGGCAGTTCAACAGTAGCACATTGAAGAATACTCACATCTGGCTACAAACTAACTCAGCCTTATTTCAAATTATTTGCCTTCCTATACTTTTCTACCCTCACACCCTCTACATTCATCTTGTTCCCTAAATATGAAACTGCTACTAATTGTGCTTTGTAAACAGAGTAACGGGTCTGCCTGAAGCCTAAACATAGACAGAAAGCCTAAGTTTAAAATGATTACATTTGACATAACTAGTACATTTGCATGTTTATGTTGGCCTCCCTTTGTGATTAGAATGAACTAAGTACAGAATAATTTTGAACCCTTATTGCTTTTGGCTTTACTGGAATACTGGTTTTGAACGTTATCAAACAAGATTTTATTCTGCTATCTTTTTTATTTTTCTTTTACAGCAGCCTTAATTATAAAATCTCTCCCCATAAACATGAGATGAAATCTTCAGACTTAGTGTCGAATGTGCAAATAACCTGGCTGTCTCTGGATTTCATCACAAGAGTGCTTAAGATATGTAGATGTTTATTAGAATCTGTTCAGAAGCCTAATCTGGAACCAGTGATTAATAGATTGCTGAAAATATTTGATGCTTTGTTTTATATGCAAGGTAAGTTATGGAAATAAGCATCAAACTGGAAAAACCTTTAAAAATGACATCAATATATAATAAGCTTTCCTGCAGAGTTACTAGTATCTAAAGTTTAAATTCGCATATCTTTATTTTTTAATTTTTCAAGTTCTTTAAAATGATTTAATATTTTATTTTCCCCAGTTACATGTAAAAACAATTTTTAATATTTTCTTAAAAATTTTGATTTCCAAATTGTCTCCATGCTTCCTTCATTTTCCCACTCACCCTCAATTGAGAAAACAAACAATTTGATATAGGTTATACATGAATTCTCATGCAAAGCATATTTCTACATTAGTCATGTTGTGAAACATGACCAAAAAAAAAAATAAAGAAAAAATATGCTTTGATCTGCATTTAGACTCCATCAGTTCTTTCTCTGGAGGTGGATAGCATTTTTCATTTTATATCCCCTGGAACTTTTTTGAATCATTGTATTGCTGAGAATAGCTAAGTCATTCAAAATTTATATTTCTTTAGAATGCACAAATGTGTCTCTTAGGTTTTCCGTTTTACTTATTCTGCTATATCTTGCTATATTGTGCTTCGTATAAATGATTAAAAGTAGTTCCTTAGCCCTGTATTCCTGTTGGTGAAATATTTTGATTTAACTTTTCTCACAATGTGTATGAAATAGATTCTTTTAATTCAAAGACCTCTGATTTCATTGGTTTGTGTAGGCTTTCTTTAGGAGTTGATGTGTCTGAAAATTCATCAGTCAGGAGCCTCTGGGAACTTAGCTCAGATGTTCTTGAATGACATGCATGCCTTTCAGCAGGCCGATACTTAGAAGTTTTCTAGCTTGGTGTAAGACCTGTCATAATTTGGTGTCTTAGTCTTTGAGAAACCAGAGTTATCTCCACCTCAAAACTAGACATCAGACTTTTCTGACACAACTAAAATTCATTTATACAGAAATCCATTTTATGTTGTTATACAATACATACGTTGATTTTATTAAAAAAAACTTCAGAGATATAGTAAAGATTGAAATGCAATTAATTACCTATTGTATGTTTTTTTTTTCAGTAAAAACTCCATTTGAAGATAAGATTCTGGAGGATTTGTGTGGAATGTTATCACTTCCATGGATTTATACCCATTCTGAAGACCCTTCTTTAAAACTGACCACATTTGGCACTGATCTTTTGGCCCTGAGCCAAAGTATTTCAGATAGTTTCTGTAAGTGTACAGATAAAAGTGTGTCTCCTTCGCTGTCCTTAATATCAGTTCTTTCTTATAGTTTATAATACTGTGTTTTAATTTTAGGATACTGCCCTTACTTATATTAGATAAACTTATAACAAATGTTGCAACAAGTATTTAGAATTACTGATATAGGAAACATTGTTCAATAAACTTCATCTTTTCAGCACCCCAGGCACAGTCACAGTGTATATACCTTCTGACTTTGTTCCCGAGAAATATTTGTCTTGAATGGAGAACAGCGGTGTATTATTGGGCATTGCAAAGCTCCCATGAAATTATTCGTGCTAGTTGTGTTAGAGGATTCTCTATCTTGTTGCATCAGCGGAGTAAAAATTCGTACAAGAGAGTTCCCAAGATTCTCATGTATGTATTATTTTATTCATGTAGATTCTGTAGTTTAACATTTTTAAGGTACTTGATAAATGTTTGTTGATGATAATGCAGAGGGGATAGCAACTTTAATTTGAAAATCTGCTTTTTTTTACAACAAGCTGTTCCTGATTGATGTCTTGATGCAGATGAGTATGTTAATATTCCTGACTAGGCCACATAAGTAAATATCCAGAAAGATAACTTTTTTTCCTAAATACAGAGATAAAGTCAAAGATGATTTGGGTGCTGTCAAAAAAGCATTTGCCACTATACTTGGACAGCTGATTTGTACTCTTTGTGGCCCATTTGAGTGGAAAAGTCCTTTAACAGAACCTCTCTCTGAGGATGGAAATGTTGGCATCTTCTGTAAGAACCTCACAGTTGCTTCTGATTGTGAACAGTCATTTTTTCTACTGAAAGCTTCTATCTGCAAGCCAGTCCTTTTCTTGCTGAAAAAAAAAGTTCCTAGTCCAGTAAAATTGGGTAAGTGTTGATTTGTTTTATTGTCTGGTTTGAAATCATCTTGGGCCTGTGGGGCTTGAAAAAAAAATTGTGCCAGAGTAAATGAATAAGAATTTTAGCAAAGGTTTTAAATGTATGTTTCACAAAACTAAAAAACTGCTTTTCATGTCATGATGCTTATTACCATTAAATTCATCATTATTTTACCAGTATTGCTAGTACAACTACTACTGCTTCAAAATAAAATAACCTCATGTTGTAAAACATACAATATAAAAGTTTATTTGTCACAGTAACCCAGTAAGGTAGGTAGTGAAGTTCCCCATTTTATAAATGAGGAAAATGAAGGTCAGACTTGGCCAAAGTATTGGGCTCACAGGTTATTCATTTGAATTAAACTGAAGAAAACCTCATAGTCACACAGTTTGTCAGTGACTATATCAGTCATTCAATTTTAGCTTCCATATACAAAGGATTTGCTAAATTAAATCTTACAACAGCAATATAATAGTTTTAAGGTTTGCAGAGCCCTTTACATTGATGATCTTCTTTGGTCCTCACAGCAGACCCATGAAGTAAGTTTAGTTTGTTTTGTTTTGTTTTGTTTTTTACAAATAAAGTGAAGCTGAAAAAGTTTATGACCTGTTTGAGGCAGGATTTGAACTCAGGTCTTGCTGACTCCCAAATACAGCATCCTATCCCCTGCAACACCAAAAGGAATAAATTTTGGAAACTGAGAAATTGGAAATAATTTTGTCTTATTGCAATGTACTGAAATATGAGATTTCGAAGCTCTTTGGATAATGCTGCATACCTTTGTTCATTATTTATTGTAACTTATTTTTTGACTGAGCCATTGAACACTGGACTGATCAAATGAAAAATAGCTGATATGGTGAACTTATGATTGGGAGGTTCTTATTCCGTTATAAATGTGGAATGTTGTAAAGGCTTTTTCATCCCTTCTTGTTATAATTAAACGTAAACTTAAAATTTGTATTGTACTGTATTTTGTTCATTGAAACATTGACATAATATTCCTTATATATTTTTAAATGTGTTAATTAGATGTTATATATGTTTTACCCTTTAGCCTTCATAGATAATCGCCTCATCTTTGTAAGCACCTCAATTTTCGGGAAGATGAAGCAGATGTAAAAATAGTCCTTGGCAGTTTATTAAATTTAATGGAGGACCCAGACAAGGATGTGAGAATGGCTTTTAGTGGAAACATCAGATATTTATTGGAATCCTTGGACTCCGAAGATGGATTTATAAAGGAGGTCGACTTTTAATTTCTTAATATTGTCACTATTAAAAATCTTGTTCTATAAAACACCTTTAATGAGTTATTGAACATATTTTTGTTGTTAACAGCTTTTTGTCTTGAGAATGAGAGAGGCATATACACATGCGCAAATATCAAGAAATAATGAGTTGAAGGATACCTTGATTCTTACAACAGGGGATATTGGAAGGTATATTTGACTACATATTTGCATTATTACTTATTTCCCTCTAAATTCATGATATTTTGCTATATTTTGCCCTGTATCACACATAACAAAATGCTGTTTTGCCAACGTAACAAGCTTGTCATAGACTAAACTTTGCAGGTGGCCATGTTCTTTCTCCTCTATTGTATTTCTGGTTTGTGAGATCAAAGATTTAAAGCTAGAAGGATCCTTAGAAGTCACCTAGTGCAACTACTTCATTTAAAGTATAGGAAACTGAGGCCTTGCCCAGAGTCACAGAGTTAGTAAGTGGCAAAGCTAGGATTCACATCCATTACATAATTCATTGCCTGTCCCCTATTCCCTGATCTCAGTCCTTAAGCATCTTTATGTTACCCTTTATAAAATATGTGATTTCTATATGCATTACTTTCTATTAACCAAGATGTGGTTAATATTTAACATTGAATTAATGGGGGAAAATAATTAAAGAATGATTGGTTTACATGTACTGAAACATGTCTTCTCATTGTATTAAAACCAAAATTCTGTTAATGTAATCCATGAAGAATATAATCTAATAAGTAAAAGCCTTTGTTCCAAAAGAGGAAATGTGTCCACTATTACATATGAAGGGATAACTTGATAAATTTATACTTCACTAATTTTCCTAGTTGTATTATATGTGAAAACCCTTCTGAGAAAAAACTTTATGGGAAGATGGGTGTATTTGGGGGGAAATCTACATTTATAAAACTTGAGACACTAATGAAATCTTTCCTCTTTTAAGGGCGGCAAAAGGGGATTTGGTGCCTTTCGCACTCTTGCACCTGTTGCATTGTTTGTTGTCCAAATCGCCATCTATTTCTGGAGCAGCATACACAGAAATCAGAGCACTAGCTGCAGCCAAATGTGTTAAACTGCAAACCTTTTTCAGCCAGTACAAGAAACCTATCTGCCAGGTAAGAGCCAGTATCCTTGCTGAATATAGAGGAGCAACCCTGCTGTGTGTTATCTACAAGAAGCATATTGCCTGCAGTGTAAGTTTAACTTGTTTTCTTTAAAAGTGGAATTCCATTTAGGGCTAAAATACTGCCACTTTATATTGCAATAGCTATAAAGATACCCAGAAACGTAGTTACGTATACAAGAGTGTACATAAGTACAAATTCATGATGATTTAATGTATTTTCCCTTTCATTGCTTTTTATGCCATATGAGCAGCCTTGCTTTTTATTCTTAGGTGATGCCTTTGTTTTATGGTGGTTTTTAGAGGAGAAAAAATTAGTTTTTCCCATGGTATTATGGCTTGCTTTTCTTACTGAATCAATTCATGTCCAAGAATTCAAGCTTTTAAACATCATGGGGTTTTTTTTTCTGTGATAGAAATTTTCCTTCTAGTGATAGAAACTGATATTTAAGTTGTTTATGTTCTAGTTTTTGGTGGAATCCCTCCATTCCAGCCAGAAGACAGCACTCCCCAACACTCCATGTCAGAATACCGAGATGAGACAGCAAGATGTTACTCGCCAGCAGGAAATGACACGAAGTATCTTATCTGAAATTTCCAATGTTTTTGATTTTACTGATAGTAATCTGTTCCTTACTGTAAGTCGCAAAATATCGTTTATTTTTAATTGACTGTATTTGTTCTATTATACATTCTCTTTTTGTTTTGATTTTCCTTTGTTATTTTTAAACTAGGCATATGTATGTATCCATAAAAACTTAATCTTATTCTGAATTCTGAATTTCATGCATTTTCTTGTAACTTTGATTTGGGCAAGTAAAGTACACTAAGGAACCTAAATTCATATTGTTCTGGGATTACAGGCTGAGTGGTAAACTGTCTTGTGGCTTTCTACTACAACATTCATCCACTTAGTAGGCTAGGCATTTAGGAGATTCAGTGGCCTCCAGGAAGGCCTGGCATCAGGAATACTTGAGTTCAGATTCAGCTTCAGGCACTTGACTAGCTGTGTGATCTTGGGCAAGTGACTTAACTTCTGCCTCAGTTTTCTCAGCTGCAAAATGGAGCTAATAACACTTACTTTTCAAGGTTGTTGGGAAGATAAAATGAGATAGTTGTAGAGTGCCTAGCACAGTGCCTGACATATTGTAAGTGCTGCATAAATGCTAGCTATAACCATTATTGCCATCATCAGCATTATTACTATTATTATTATTATTGTTGTCTAGTAAATGTTTATTGAATGCTTAGTGCTGTGAGCAATACGAAGAAGTATTAGATACAGTCCTTATCTTCAGGGAGTTTGCCATTGATGTAGGGTGACAAAAAATTAAGTAATAGTTTAAGAGTTGAAGTGACTCAAACCTAAGCCACTTCTAATTACAATTTTGTAGTATTCACAAGCAAAAGGCACTATTCCACAATAAGACAGAAACAGATGTCTAGCTCCTTCATTTTATAAATGGGGAAACTGAAGAATAGAGAGGCTAAGTGATGTGCCCTTCCTGACTGATTGAATATAAGAACCATTTTGAGTTCTGATAATGAAATCAGGAACTCCAGCATAGGACATTTTTTGGAATTGATAGTTAAAGACTGTACAGTTTCTCATTCAGATTAGACCCCTGAGGACCTCAGGCAAAAGTGATATATTTTGTAATATGTAGCCTAAAGAGAGAATAGGAGGATCCTTAGGAAGCTTCCACAGTTTCTACTGTAACCAAACTATCCTCACTCTATATCCTTCTAAAGAGGGATAGCAGTATAAAAGTTCTTAAGTTAGACTCTACATATCAGAGAAATCTAAAATTGGAAATTTCATTAGAAATTGTAGAACAATTGTTCTTAATTATAGTTTAGTAAGTTAGCTTTTCACAGTCTAAAACAGTTGGGTTAAAAAAAGTGAAATCTTTTTAGCTAGTTATCTCAACATTTTCCATTTCAGATATAAGTTGAAAGCATACAGGTAACTTGAGAGAAAAGAAGGCTTTGAACAGTTGCTATGAAGAGTGAGATAGAGTCAGAGAAAGATGAAAGGATTGGTGTGCAGCAGTCAAGGCCCAGATTAGATAATATCATGAATTCTAGTTTTGCATTTCCTCCTGGACGTTTCCCCATGGCATCTCAACAACACCTCAAACTTAACTTGAACTTAACATAATAACTTAGGTCAGCACAAAAATACGTTAGTGTACATAATATCCAGAAATTCTACCATGTAAATAAATGGGTTTTTTTTTATTTCTTTATTCAGAGGACATTACAAGTTCTGTTACCTGACCTTGCTGCCAAAGCAAGTCCAGCAGCTTCTGCCCTTATTCGAACAATAGGAAAACAGTTAAATGTAAACCGTAGAGAGATTTTAATAAATAACTTCAAATACATCTTTTCCCACTTGGTCTGTTCTTGCTCCAAAGATGAACTGGAACGTGCACTTCATTACCTCCAGGTATTGTGATATTTGTCAGATGTTTTATTGTTATCATTGAAACAGTATTAGAGAAGGTCTTTTTGGTAAGGAAACAGAGAGAAACAAAATGTAGATACTAGAAGAATGACCCCAACTATTATATACTGTTTAAGTCTTTGTCTCAGTCTGTAATGTGTAATTTGCCTGGAAAGGTAGGCTGAAGCCAGAGTTGGAAGTGCTTTAAATGCTAAATAGAGGAGTTTGTATTTTATCCTGAAGACAACAGGGAGCCACTGTAACTTCTTGTGTAGAAGAATAATATGGTCAGATCTACATTTTAGGAACATCAGTTTGCCAATTGTGGGGAGGTTGGATTAGAAAGAAGAGAGATTGAGATAAGGAAACCAATTCAGAGGCAGTTAGAACAAACCAAATGAAAGGGAATGGGAGCCTGAGTTAGGGTGTTTGTAGTATAGATGGAAAGAAGGTGTTTTGGAAGGAAAATCAGTAGGACTTGGCAACTGCTTGGCTAGGAAGGGTGAGTAAGAATGAAGATTCAGGAATAATGCCTGTCTTGTGAACCTGGGTGATTGTAAAAATGGTGGTCTACTTGACAAAAGTAAGGGAGTTGGGAGGAAGGTTAGGCTTAGGAGAAAAGGTAAGGAGCCCTGTTTTGAGATATTAAGTTTAAGATGTCTATGGAACATCCATGGAAGATGTCTAGCAGGCAATTAGAAATGGGGACTAGAGCTCGGGGAGAAATAAGGGCTAGGTATATAGTTGTGGAAATCGATCTTCTTAGAAATAAGAATTGATTCTTTGGTGGTTGATAAAATCATTGAGAAAAAATATAGATAAAGGAAGAGAACCCAGAACAGTCTTGGGGTATAGTGGGGTGGGACATTGATGAAGATCCTGCAAAGGAGACTGAGAAGGATCAGTCTCACAGATTAGTATCATGATAACCCAGAGAGGAGAAAGTACCTCTTCATTTATCAGTCCCTTGCAATCTTCTCAACCCCTCACTCAACTGAAACTGCTCTCTTCGAGATCATCAAGGTTTTCTTTATTGCTAAATCCAATGACATTTTCTCAGCGTTCATTCTTCTTGTCCTCTTTATAGTATTTTGCCCTTTTAAGAGAGAATATTCAAGGTGAGGTCTTGATCATCATTTTGAAACACTTCAGAAAGGCTAAGGATGAGCTCTGAGAAAAGGCCATTGGATTAGCAATAAAGAGATCTTGGTGATCTTGGAGAGAGCAGTTTCAGTTGATTGACAGGGAAGATTGCAAGGTGTTGAGAAGCGCGTAGGAGATGAGAACGTGGAGCCACTGAGCATAGAGGACACTTTTTCCAAGAATTGACTGTGAAAGGGAAGAGAGCTAGAGTACAGTGGCTTGAGAAGATAGCGGGGTCAAATGAAGTAGACTTAGTCGTGTTTGTAAAGCAACAGTAAGGAGAAGTTGAAAATTGTAGAGAGAGAATGGGTGCTTAAAAGTTACATGTGTCCAAGAAGAAATAGGAGGTGATGGGCTTACGTATAAGTAGGGGGATTGGTTTTAGCAAGGGAAAATGTCACCTCATCCTCTGAGACTGGAGCAAAGAAAAGAGAATACGGGATGGTGCAGATTTGAAGTGTGTAATTAGGGAGCTCTTGATGATGGTTTTACTTTTTTCACTGAAGTATGAGGTAGGTTTATCTGCTATAAGGGAATGGAAAGGTAGAGGTGTGTAGGTGACTTTAGAAAAGAGAAGATTTGGAGCAGTTACTGTGAGAAGCGAGATAGAGTCTCAACCAGAGAAGATAAAAGTATTGGCATTCATGATTGAGGGCCCACATTTGATAACGTCCTGAAGTCTAGTCCTGCATTGCCTGTTGGACATCTCCTCCTGGCTGTCCCAACAATATTTCAGACTCATTAAGTTTAAAATTAAATTCTCTCCTCCCTTTTCTGCCTCCCCACCCTAATTATCTTCTGCTTTGAGGAAAACTTCCTGTTTCTCTCAAGGGGAACCATTTTCACAATCACTTCTGATTCTAACCTATATTCAGACAGTTGTCAAATTTTATCTATTTTATTTGCATAGAATTTTTAGCATCTATCCCCACATTCTGTTTCCCCTATTTCCAACACTTACTGCTTTTCTTCTAGATTGCTCTCTTAAGTGTTCTCACTGCCTTTAGTCCCTTCCCTCTTTGGTCAGCTGCTAGAGCACTCTTCTCAAGGTGTAGGTTTCCTTCATGTGCCGCTTCCCTGCTCAGAAACTTTCAAGACAAAACACAGACTGCTCAGCCCAATGTTTAGGGCTCTCCGTGTTTTGACTCTAACCTACCCTTTCAGCCTCATCTCACATGATTCCCTTTACTCTGTGTGTCGTCCTGCCAAACGGGACTCCTGGGACTTCCTCGAACTTGGCATTTAGTCTCCTCGCTTTGTGCATCTGTATAAGCCATAGGTGGAATGCACATCTCTCTCTCTTCAGGACCCTCCTCTTGCTTGGCTCAGGTTTCACTTGCTCTATAAAACCTTCCCTGAACTAAAGTTATGCATCTATGTTGTACCTGCTAGTGGAATAGACAGAAAGCTTTGTTGGGCGGGGATGTTTTTTGTTTTTGTATTCCCAGTTCCTTGCCTAAAATAGGTGCTTAATAAACATCTGCTAAATTTTGTTGAATTACTTTCAGCCAGTCTTTTCTCCAGGAATATTGATTGAAGTGCTTTTTTGTAACCTAGAATAGTCTGTAAGGATCTGGGTTCTTGTAATCATAGTATGATGAGGTATGTTCTTTTGAGTGTTGAATTGTCATATTGTAGTGCTTTTCAGAAAACGAGATAAGTTTAAAACCTAGCTCATGTTAAGCCTGTGAAATGTAAGGTCACCTTTCCTTCAGTGTCTACACCCTAGACAGGAAGGCTGGAAAAGGGAAGAAAATGAGAGAATCATTAAAATTCTTTCCTAATTCAAAAAATCTTTTGCTTAAAATTTATCATTAATAATTCTGGTAACCTGGTTTTGTATCTTTGATTATTAATAGCCTCCTAAAAATGAATCTTTCCAACATTGACATGAAAGCAAACCTGGGTTGTAAGAAGGTAACAATTTAGGAATTTATTTCTGTGTTTAGAATGAAACAGAGATTGAATTGGGTAGCTTGCTGAGACAGGATTTCCAAGGATTACATAATGAGCTACTATTACGCATTGGGGAACACTATCAACAGGTTTTCAATGGTCTGTCAATACTGGCTTCATTTGCTTCCAGTGAGGATCCATATCAGGGCCCAAAAGATATTACATCACCAGAACTAATGGTAAGAACATTTTGTTTTCACATGTTTCTGTACTTATCATACTTCACATCCAGTATGAATTTGTTTAAATATCAAGATAGGCTTTTTCCAGAAAAAGCTTCATTTAACTTGTGGTCATGATTAAGTATTATGTATATTCTAGCTTGTCTGAAAAATTCATGGGCCTGAATCATTTAAAACCTTTTTTTTAATTCACAATAAGCAAAAATGTTAAACCTCATTTAGGTCTCTTATTCAGATTGGAGTAGACTTGTTGCGTGATCTTTAAAAATAAGTTTCTACTTGTCTCCCTGTCCTTCCCTGATACTTTTCCCAGTGGAATACAAGCCATGATAACCATAGCTCTGTTTAATATACCTATAATTATATCTTTTTTTAAAAGTAACCTTTTCAGGTTTGAAAACTGTTTTCAAATTCTTACCAAGTTACAGTTCCTGTTTTTAAGCCCTTGATCATTTGAATGTGGCTATGAATGTTATTTATTTAAATAGAATCATTCTGGCATGGTACACAGACTTAGGAAGTCCTAGGTTTGAATTCTACTGCTAGCACTATGTGACTATAGACAAGTCATTCAACCTCTTTGAGATTCAGTTTCATAATCTGTAAAATGTAAATGTCAGCTATTATTTTTTAGTAAGCTTAATTTAGTGGGCCAGCACAACACAGCCAAAGTGAAGTCCAAAAATATTTAAATACCATATTTGAAGTTAGGTTAGCTAGGTTTGCCAACTCATTTTTTTAAAGGGTTCCCTAAATCATTCCATAACTTTTGATTGTTGCCTTAGTTTTTGTCTGTCTACCTGTAGAATAGAGTAATCTTTTTGGTTCTATATTTCTTTATCTGAAACAATACAGAAACCGTCTTAATTTTTTCCTTTCATTACAATTACTGCTTAATGTAAAGGGGAGATTTTTAGAATTGGAAAGTTGAAATAGTGATGAACATTTTTAAAGTAAGTAGATTCTGAAGTTAGTGTCTCTGTGACACAAATATGAGCAGGCATACTCATAACTGTGCTTTTTACATTGAATTGATTATCCTTTCAAATTTTGGTGACATATTGTTGAGTAGATGTCCTTTGGTGTTTGAGAGACAGGAGAGTTTCTATACCTTCTTTCCATTATGGTGTCATTCTGAAGAGGGTTATAGATATAGGAAAGTGAGCTCATCTCTTCCTCGTTTTGAGACAGTCATTCTTGACAGTATCTCTAATCTTGAGAAGGCTCATTGGTACTGCAATTCAAGCAGCAGTATGATTTCCCTGTACAGCTAGCCCTCAATGTTTCACATTCCTACTTTTCCTCCCTTGTCCCCTGTTTCATCAAAATAATGAAAAAGAAGAATTTCTCTTCATGGAGTGATTTAGAGAGAAATTTTGTGGGTATGGATTAACACTTAAAAATTTCACCCAAAGCACTCATTTCACAACCATTATTGAGGGAAGTAAATTAATGGTGACCAAATAGGTAAAAGAAACAATGTAGTTCAATCAAAGTACAAATAACCAATTTATTGAACTAATTGAGTTATTGTTGATTTATGCTTTTTAATCTATATGTAGATGATTAAATGTCAGCTTTTTTATATTTTGGTCTTAGGCCGATTATCTACAACCTAAGCTCCTGGGCATATTGGCCTTTTTTAACATGCAGTTATTAAGTTCCAGTGTTGGCCTCGAAGATAAGAAAATGGTAGGTGTACTCATTTAATGTTTGAGTTGCTGAGGTATTATACTGAGTTTCATGTGTAATATAGAGAAGACACACTTTTTGTTTCTAGGACTTTTAATGGAAAGAATGCTATAAACATGCCATTACCTGTATTTATAGGGTTGGGGTTTTTTTTTAAGAAGTTCTGTATGCAATATCAGTAGAGATAAACTGTCAACTAAATAACCCAAGGCTAAGTGAATGAAATGGCCTCTTCCTGCCTATAATTTCCATTTAGCGATCAACAAGAACATTCATTTGGGATGTTCATTCTTAGTAAGGTGGAAGTAGTAGTAAGAGTCTGTTTCCGGGTATGTGATAGGCAAGTGAGGTGGTACAATAGATAAAGCCCTGGACTTGGAGTCAGTAAGACTTGAGTTCAGTTCTAGCATCAGACACTTAAAGGCTGGGTGACCAGAGGCAAGTCACTTTAACCTCTATTTGCCTCAGTTTCTTCAGTTGTAAAACAGTAGCACCTACCTCCCAGGGTTGTGAGAATCAAATGAGATAACATGTATAAAGCACTTTGCAAACCTCAAAAGTACTGTGTCAATGCTAGTGGTCATTGTTGTATTGTGGGAAAAATCAGTTCAGATTTGGAAGAAAGCAGCATTGAGGAGTCTACCTTGATTGAAATGGAAGTTCACTAGAGAATAATGTAGAATGGAGACCTTACATCTACATTGTAGGTAGCCTGTATGTATCTGTTAATATTTATTTTGTCTTCCCTATTAAGTTGTGAGGACTTGAGGGCAGGGTCAGTGTTTTTTGCCTGTCCCCAGTGCTTAGTACAGTGCCTGGTACATAGTAAGCCTTTAATAAGTTCCTGTGTAGAACAAAAGACAACATGAAAACAAGTATATGTCAAGCAATCTACATACAGAATAAATGTAAAATATAAATATAAGATAATTAACAGAGGGAAGGCACTGGAATTAATTGAGGTTGAGGAAGGCTTTCTGTATAAGGTAGGATTTTGATTGGAACTTGAAGGAATTCTGGGAGGTCAGTAGTTGGAGTGGAGGAAGTAAAACATTCCAGGCATGGGAGACAGCCAGAGAAAATGCCTAGAGCTGAATAGTGAGACAGCCAGGAGGCCAGTGTCACTGGATTGAAGAATACATGCTGGGGAGTCGAGTGTAAGAATACTGGAAAGATAGGAGAGAGTTAAGTTATGAAGGGCTTTGAATGCCAAACAGAGCACTTTGTATTTGCTCCTGGAGGTTACAGGGAGACATTGGAGTTTGTGAAGTAGAGGATTGGCAGGGACAGACCTATGGTTTAGGGAAATCACTTTGGGAGCTGAATGGAGGATGGATTGGAGCAGGGAGACAGGGCAGGCTGGCCTACCAACAGACCAAGCAATAGTCCAGGTGTGAAGTGAGAACGGCCTACAGTAGTGTTGGCAGTGTCAGTGGAGAGAAGATCTCGTTGTTTGAGAGATGTTGAAAAGGTGAAATTGGCAAGTGTTGGCAGCAGCTTGGAGATGGGGGGTAAACGGAAGAATCCAGGATGACCCCCGGGTTGTGAACCTGAGGGTCTGGAAGGATGGTATTGCCCTATAAAAATGCTTGAACGTATAGAGGAGAAATACTATGGCAGTGCAAGGTCCGATTGGATTGACAAGAAGCTGTAAGATAGAGAGAAATATACAGCTGTAATATATTAAGGACCAGGTTAAATAAAAGGCTGGCTAGAGAGATATCTTAGAAGAAGTATTAGCTGTTTTCCTAGGAGGGAAAATACTCTTTTCAACTCAGATTTTTGCAGAAAAGATAGCAAATGGTTAATTAAACCAAACAATGAATTCCATTTTTACCTTTGTCCCTGCATGTCTAGTTAAAGTTTTTTCTTGCGCAAATTTTCTTATACACAAAATGAGATAGAAATGCCTTAAACCTATATGGTATTGTGGAATTATTAATAAAAGCTGATAATGGAATAATAAAGGGGACTACCAGAATGCTATCGTATTCTTGCTCAAATATTGCAATCTTCATCCTTTTTTTATTGAAATGTTTTTCTTTGTAGCTCCTTAATGTAAAAGAGAATAGTTTTGAATTCAAGACAGTCACAGAGTTATTTCAAAGTACATTCTTTGTGTAGCCTGTATAGTGATCGATAGTCAGAAAGTTCAAGGTACTGAGAAAAGATTTGACCTTGCATTTTCTACGTAGGAACAAGATGTTTACCAATGATAAATATGTGGCAAGTGATATTGATAACTCTTCTAGTGGGACTTGGAGAGAGACTGGAAGCAGAAAGTTCAGTAGTAGCTATAGGATAGAATGGTTTTTGTTTTGAACTGATAAAAATTCAAAAAATAAATTGCATCATAGTGTTGACAGGTTCTATACTGTCTGTTCCTTCTTAGGCTCTTCTTAGGAAAAATAATATTTGGTCAGTGTTCTGCTTCTTTCCTTTGGGAATTTTATTATGTATATATATTTTTAAAGATATGTTTGCCATCTACAATTGATAATTCTTATCCTCATCATAATTGGTTTATAAAATAAATAATTATTGGAATTTTTCTACCTATAAAATAATGATAATATTTCATTGGGGTGGAGTGAGGTTATGAACATTTTTCACTTTGTTCTGATAATATATAAAATATTTTAAGTATTGTAAATGAAAACAACTTTAGTATCTTGGAAGCTTGTTACTGAATGTGTTCAACACAAAGGAATTTCAGAATGCCTGCTATAATAATTGGTTACCACATGATCTATTTTGGAGTTGAATTTCAAATAGAGGTAAAATTTCCTTTTGTGTTACTTGCTTCCTTGCAATCAGTTCCCGTAAGATTATAGTAGAAATTCTTGAATGGAGGCTATTGTTTCAGCCCTTATTCCCATTTCCTTAGTAATCTTAATGGGCCAAGGAAGACATTTCTTAAAGTCTTAAGTTCTTAAGACTACAAATATTCTAACATTTAAATACTATAAAACTTATCTGCTTTGTGCTAATTTTGGGGGCGGTTTTTTGTGTGTTGGTTTTTTTTAATTTAAGCTCACAATAACTTCTGTTTCATCAGCATCACTGCTGTCTTATATTTCATTTGAAATAAGTGAGAATGTCCTATTTGGAAGTCTTCCAAGCAAAACTGTTATGGCATTTTACTTTTTCTAGGAAAAACTGATTACTTTTGAGGTTACAACCTTTTGAAGTTGATATCAGGGAAGAGAACTGTGACCCTTATCTAAATCCCAGGGGACTATCGTCATACCATTTAGGACAAGATAAGTTGCGAGTCTAACCCACTGTAGCAATGGTTGTGTTTCTTGTGTTCTGTTGGTCTATTTCAGAAGGAAGCTCTTTGCTTGTTATACTAAAGAGGAGCCCCCTGGATATAAACCTAAAAGGATATAGGGGCAGCGAGGTGGTGCAGTGGATAGAGCTCTGGCCTTGGAGTCAGGAGGACCTGAGTTCAAATCTAACCTCAGACACTTGACACTTACTAGCTGTGTGACCCTAGGCTAGTCATGTAACCCCAATTGCCTCACTAAAAAAAAAAAGGCAAAAAATAAAAAAAATCTAAAAGGGCAAAGACTCCTCAGACCATTAATTACTAGCTCTGGGTTTGTGATATCCCAGCATTTCTCTATTTTAAGATATCTCATAAAATCATCAAATTAAAGCTTATTTTAACTAACTTTAATTTTTAAAAAAATATAGATCTTGTAAAACTTTCTGTATCAGAGTTAAGGGATATCAGCAAGTTAAACAGTAGGTCGGTGTAGCTTCAGAAAAACTGGAAATTACTGATCTAGGGAGATCAGAATGAAAACAATGAATTATCTCTTAGATTAAGAAATAAAAAAATTTATGAAGTAAATCATTTAGCAAATATTTATTGAGTGAGTACTATGTACCAGGCACTCCACTGAGTTCTAGCAACATGGGATATAAAGACATGGTCTCTGTTCTCATGTATTTTCATTTTACTGTGGGAAGTAAGACATATATGTAAATAAATACTGCACTCAGTATAGTGTGAAATTCAGTAAGAGATACAAAATACTTTGAGGAAAAGGTTACTTCTTCCCAGAAGGATACAGAGAAGGCTTCAGTATAGCTGACATATGAGCTGAACCTTGAAGGATCAGAAGAAATTAGACAGAATTGGAGGAGTGATAGGAGAGGAGGTTCAAAAGGTAGTTTGGAACCAAATCATGGAGAGTCTTGGGTGTCTAGCTAAGGAGTTTGGACTTAATCAGTGGGTAATGGGGAGTCACTTCAACATACTGAGGAAGATTGATTTGTAAGTAATGTGTAGGCTGGATAGGTGTTGGGACAAAGATTAAGTGACCTGTCCAAGGTCACACAGACAGCAAGTAGCAAATAGAGTGGAAATCAGCCTAGTAGAGTTATTTTCACTCTATTGGACTGATTCTCAGTTAATGGAATAGAGCAATGGAAAAAATCATTACCTTTTTTGCTTTATGAGAGTTAGGATACGTGTGTGTGTGTGTGTGTGTGTGTGTGTGACACTTAGAAAAGACTATCATCAAAATACAGGTGGGAAATAAAAAAATCAACATAGTGCAGTTTTTTGGTAATACAACTAAATTGAGCTAGAAGAAAAACCTGTAAGCCAAAGGGCTCTACCAGTCCCTTAAAGATACATTACTCATCCTGTACATACGGGGCGTTTGAGGATGTTTAGCACCTCTGGTGGGAGGGCTGCTCATCCACCTTCGGTGTCTGTGTGTTGCACAACTCTCCCTTGTGGCTCCAAGAAGCTTAGCATGCACAGGAGCCGCCCCCTGGTAAAACCCTCTTGGCAGACAGGCTAAACCAGGTTGAGGGTAACCATCATTTGGGGGGTGTCTACCCCAAAGATATGAAGACTTTCCCCAGTGGAATGGGCAGATGAGAATAGTTAGTTCCAGTGGCCATAAAGGTGGCTGAAGCAGGCACTGTGGAGCACTTTGAGCTTGTTCAGATGATTTTTTGAATAGAACTGGGGAGATAAGAAAGAGAATAGGTTTTAGGTACAAAATAGTGAATTTTGTTTTGGGCATGTTGGTTTTGAAGTTCCTTATTTCAAAATAAGGTTACCTAAAAGAAATGCTGGTCTAGACCTTGGGAGATAGGGTAGCATTATCAATTTGACGGTTATCTATATAGAAATAATTAATGAAGCCCTGGGGAACAAATGAGACCACTTCTTGAGAGAGAAAAAAAGAGGGTCAGGAATAGGGCCATAAGGAAGAAAAGAGTCCTGAAGAAGATGAAAAAATAATGGTCAGCAGGGGATAGAAAGTGCCAAAGAGTGCAGTGCCATGGACGCTAAAGGGGCTGGTTAATAGTCTGAAATACAGCAAATGGGAATGCTGGAATAGGCCAAATGAGTGGTTATCCAGCACTGAGCACGGTGCCCAGCACATAGTAGGTACTTAATAAATATTTGTTGATTGATTATTCATCTGTTATGATAGTGATATCTGAGAGTGAATGCTACCATGGAATTTGGATGAGGAGTATTTATTCTGAGGACTTATCTGTTCCTGCCAATATGTTTCTAATATTCATGTAAAAGAACATATTTGCTTCTTGTCAGGCCTTGAACAGTTTGATGTCATTAATGAAGCTGATGGGACCCAAGCATATCAGTTCTGTGAGAGTAAAGATGATGACCACGTTGAGAACTGGCCTGCGATTTAAGGATGATTTTCCAGAACTGTGCTGCAGGTAAATGAACAAGTTTTCTGAATTTGTGCTCTTGTTGCATTTCCTAGCTGTGCCAGTATGGATGCTTGTACCTTTGAAGAACAGAGCTCTCTAAATTTGAAATTCCCAAAGTGTGGAATTTTAAAAGCTCAAGTTTTATCACAAAGAGGAAAATAAAGAGCTAACTTTTTGTTTCTTTCTCATGCAGAGCTTGGGACTGCTTTGTTCGTTGCTTGGACAGTGCTTACTTAGGCTCCCTTCTCAGTCATGTGATAGTAGCTTTGCTACCCCTCATACATATCCAGCCAAAGGAAACTTCTGCTGTCTTTCACTTCCTCATAGTTGATAACAGGTACTTTCATTGTAACTGAATTAATGATTATGAGGTTAGGAGATTTTTCATTTTGCAACTTCAGGTTTTAGAATGAAGATTGTTATATGGACCCATATTAAAAAGTTCTTTATTCTTATGTTAACTTGTGTTTTATTCCTGGCCCTTATCCCAGTGCCTAGTAAATAGTAAGCACTTAATAAATACTTGTTGACTTGTTACCAGTAAAAAAATACTGCTTTAATTTTAATTCTCAGTGTACTGAATTCAATTTTTTAAACTTGCAACAAAATTTTCATCATTAGGGCTTTACTAATAAAACATTTTTTCCTAATAAAACTCAAAATAAGCTGGTTTACTTTTGTCAGTCTTATTGAAAAGGAGTAAAAACAAGATTGGATGTGTGAGAATATATTTACGTACTTAGAGGAACACCAACTCTGTTTTGAGCATCACTCCCTAACATGTAGATATTTATAATAGCCTTTTAACTGCCATCTCTACCTTCCAATCCTGCACAGAGCCACTAGATTAATCTTCTTAAAACCCAGCTCTGTTTGTCCTGTCCCTTTCCATTGTCCCTTCTTTCTGCTAATAGTTGATACACTACTCTTCTAGGGAAATGTACTTCTTCTGGAGGTTTCTTTGGAAGTGCTTGTTATGTAAAAACAAGAAGTATCAAATTTAAAATTAAAAAATTCTACTTCAGTTACTCCCCATTGTAACCGCGTAAAATTCAGAGGCTTTGGCCTGGGATTGATGATCTCCCAGAGTCTGGTGCCAGTTTACCTTTTCCCCCTTATTCCACATTCAAGACAGTGTTGAACTTGCCTCTATCCCTTTGTCTGTGACAGTCCTTCTGCCTGGAATGACTCCTCCCTACCCACCCATCTTTGCCTGTTAGTCTTCTGTCCTTCAAGTGGCAGCTCCTGGACATAACTTCTTTATGCAACCTTGTTTGATCATATTAGTTGGAAAAAATTTCTTTCAAGTCAGTCCTGCCATAAGTGTCTTGTGACACTTATCAGATATTGCCTTAGAATATAAATTTTATGCAGTTCATTTTTTCCTTGTTAGGTTTATGGACAAGGACCACCTTATCTTGTAATGCTTGATGTCAGGCACATTGCCTGGCCATGTGCTGTACAGATTGGCTTTTAAATATTTGAATTAATGAATGAATAAGTACATCAGATAGATATTTTCTTTTATGTCTATTTTCTTTTGTATCTAAGAGAATAATTGAAATATAAGAGGGCCAGCATTTGATGGTTCATTCCTTGTCATGTTTATTATGAATTATTGCTATCTATGCATTAAATTGGGACATTTAAAGTACTTATTAATTGATTAAAATTTGCATTGTGTTTGTATCATTGGATTTTCAGTGATTTGCGGAGAGCTGAGTAAGGATAATGTAAGGAGTAAGAGTGAATATGGTCTATGTTTTTTTAAAAAAAAAAAAACCTTTTCATTCACACCAGAAAATGTTTTCTTATTGTCCTCTAGCTCAATTATAAAATACAATTTTTAACCAAAATTCTAAGTAGATACAATTATAATTTATTTTTAATTTAAATTGCATATTCAACTAAGTGGCCAAAATGGGAAGGAAAAAGTAGCACATTTGAATGACTTTAACAAATGTTCGGCCAAAACCAAGCATAAGAAAACCTCACTAGTTTAAGCTTATCGAGTCTAATGCCAATCTGAATTAGTGAAACAAATCATTTTTAAAATTTGAGTAAGTACTGAAGTATCCACAACTTATCAGAGCCCAAGGTGTAGTGTTTTAATTGTGATCATTCATTTTCTTCTAATAAACTTTTAGGGATGCTGTACAAGACTTCCTACATGAAATATATTTTCTACCTGATCATCCAGCACTGGAAAAGATAAAAACAATCCTCCAGGAATACAGGAAGGTATTTGTCTCCCATTTTTGCCCTTAGGAAAGTACAAAACTATTTTAAAATTTTAGTTGATAGTTTTAGAATATTATTAGAAGCAAATTTATAACTACATATATTTTCTTTATATGTTCATATGTTATATTTTATACATGTGGGAAAATTGTTAGATTTGGGTTTAAAGGAGGTGAACCCAAGTCTTCTAACTTAAAAACCAATGTTCTTTCTGTTGTACCATTTGAAATACCTTTATACAATAATTCTCTCAAAAAAAGATGTAGGGGTTTTAGTGGACTCTCCAATATGAGTCAGTAGTATAGTATGATAGTCACAAAATCTAATGCAATCTCTAGTTTTTTTATTGAATTTTTAAATTATTAGTCAGACCGTTATGAGCTGGAGAAGGAAATGGCAAACCACTCCAGTATCTTTGCCAAGAATACCCCCAAAGGGGGTCACAAAGAATCGGACAAAACTGAAACAACTGAACAACGACAATGACTGGTTTGAACCGCAGGGTTTTGTTGGATTAAGTATTTGGCAGCTAGGGAGTCTACTTTCAATTGAGAAAGCTCTCTAGGGAGGAAGTCTATGCACCATATTTTAGTAGAAACAGTTGTAGGCTGGAGAATGTCCAAAGGAGGATGGCCAAAATGGCCAGTGACTTCAGATTCATTTTCAGATTCATATGAAGAGAGGTAAAAGGAACAGGGGATATTTATCCTGGAGAAGAATTTTTTGGGGTGTGGGGTACATTGTAGGTGAATTCATATATTGAAAGGTTACATACATAAGAGTGATTGGATTTGCTTTGTTTGGCCTCAGTATAGAACTAAAATTCCAAAGATGCATATTTAGGCTTGGTTTAAGGAAAAATTCCTTAACAATTAGACACTTTTTTGGGGGGGAGAGGATTGAGGCAATCGGGGTTAAGTGACTTGCCCAGGGTCACACAGCTAGTAAGTGTCAAGTGTCTGAGGCTGGATTTGAGCTCAGGTCCTCCTGACTCCAAGGCTGGGGCTCTATCCACTGTGCCACCTAGCTGTGCCTGACAATTAGACACCTTTAAAAATGAAATGGGCTGCCTTAAAGAAGTAGCTCCTCCTCTGGATGATTAAAGTCTGGATGATGATGTGTTGTAGAAGGAGTTCTTGTTCAAGTATGGGTTGGACTAAATGATCTCTAAGGTCCCTTCCAGTTCTGAGATTCTGTGAGTCATCACAAAGATCCTACTGCCTGATATAGTTTTTGTTGCGTATTTGGTATAGTGAATTCATGGAAAATAGCTTCTAAGCACAAATGTCTTTTAGATCTGAGATTTCTGTAATGTGATAGGACTTACTAACTAATTGGATTTGGGGAGTGTGGAAAAGGAAGCAGGTTGTGTTGATAGTTGACTAAATGAATGTTGGTGCTACTGACTAAAAATAGGTAAATCTGAATGAGTAAGATTTGGAGGAATGAGTCGTTTTTGGATAATCTGAGCTTTGAGGTTAAGTTTCTGTGATATCAAGGTGGAGATGGAGCTCTAAAGTTTAGAAGAAAGTTTGGGGCTAGAGATGTTATAGGGATCACTTGCCCAAAGGTGATAGTTGAAACTGTGGGATTAGGAGTGGGCAGAATTACCAAGGAAAGTCCAATCCAATAGAATCTTGGGGAGTGTCCTCCTAGGGGCGGGGATTGAAAAATAGTAGTCACCGAGGTAAGAACAAATAGGAACATTTTCTCCTAGAAGATGAGAGGAAGACAATGTTAAAAAGGAGTCTTGTCAACATTATCACATTCTCCAGGAGGATGAGAAGTGAGAAAAGGCCATTGGAGTGGACCATAAATTAGTTATTAATGACTTTTGGTTTCTGTGTACTAGATTGCAAAGGGAATGATGAGTGGGTTGGTATTTAGGAAGTTGAGGCATGGTATTAAAGAAAATTTGGACTTATTCTTAAGCCATAGTTTGAGTAATAGAATTTTAAGTGAGAATGAATCAAATTTTCTCCATGGGTTCAAGGCCATGGGCAATGGTAGGCCAGTCTGTGGGACCAGCTTTTTGGGGAAGCTGTGGCTTGAGGCTGTGAATGACTTCATAGTGGAGGACTACAGCCCTCAGATTTCCATGCCTGATCACTAGCACTGTGTGGCCAGTGCTGATGGAGTCTCTGGCCTGCTGAAAATAATTTCTTCAGCAAGAGGAACCAGAAGAGCATCTCAAAGAAAATGCAAGCTGGACATTGATAAGAGCTTAATGTATGTGTTTATGTGTGATTTTCACAAAAATTTTATCCAGAATACAGGAAATAAAAAGAAGAAAAAGACTAGTGATAATGGTTGCTATTCTCCTGAGCCTGAAACAAATACATCCTTGAGTTTGATTTGTTCAAGTAATAGGTGAATACCTTGAGGCATCACCAAAGGCTAAGGTGCAAATCAGATCAGTATTCCACAAGGCGCAGGTGGCAGTAAATGTTTGCTTTCACTTCTAGATATCCCAGTTGAATGAGAAAGACTCTTGGTTAGTTCATCTGTGTGGTGAAGAGTAATGAGAACAGGTCAGACGTGAAATCTGGAGAGTAAAAAGCAACTTGATTGAAGATGAGTCTCACTGTAAAGAAATAAAGTACAAAACTTAATAGACTGGTGATACAAAGTACATTTGCACCAATAAAGATTAAGTTATTAAATTCTACTGTAAATTTAGGAAAAACTGATTTATAGAAGAATTCAATTTTCACTTCTGCTCAAGAAAGATTTATTAAGCCCTTATGGTGTGATAAACTCTTTGTGGACAGAAGTAGTATATTTTAATACTTTAGTACATGTATAGAAAGCCTTTTCCTCTAAGACTGAATTGTAGAGACAAGCACTCTACAAGATTGTATCAGGCTATGATGTAGCATTTTATAACACTAAATAATTTCTTCTGGAAATATGGGATCTAATAGGTTATAAATCAAACAGAAATTGGTAACCACCTGTGAGAACCAGATGACTGTCATTATAGGACCCAGCAGTTGAAAACAGAATCAGCAGTAGAGGATTAAGGGGTGTGGGCAGAAGGCTTATTTTCTTTATCTACCATCTACCTTGTCTGGAGTCTGTAAGACCCTCAATTCTCAGGCACTCAGATAAAATCTATTGGTTCATTGAGCACCTAAAATACTGAAAGTGAACTTTTGCCATAAACCTCTTGTGTCAGGTTGGTGTGAAAGATTTGTATTATGCTTCAGGTGGGAGTTGGACTAGATGACCCTTCAACCCAAAGATTCTGTAACCTTATGTTGGAAAGAGTTCAATATGTAGAGAGAAGGTAGTGGAGGAGGTTGAACTATGTTGCATTTCTGGAAATGCTGACATGAAAACTCTTACTGATATTGTTAATTTTTATATGTAATCATCCATTTTTGCTGAGGCCATAAGCTATAACCCTGATCACCTTCATGCAGTCACAAACACTTTAGACAAACAGAAGGTGCCTGATCCAGTTGATTGG
Source organism: Phascolarctos cinereus (assembly GCF_003287225.1). Classification (NCBI taxonomy): domain Eukaryota; kingdom Metazoa; phylum Chordata; class Mammalia; order Diprotodontia; family Phascolarctidae; genus Phascolarctos; species Phascolarctos cinereus. The sequence goes on from NW_027556180.1 coordinate 54,071,912, forward strand.
GTCTAATGCTATAGGGAAGGGAAGAGAAGGGAATAAGAATTAAACACCTACAGTGTTCCAGACACTATGCAAATATCATCTCATTTGCTTCTCACAACAACCCAGGAAAGTAGGTATAATTATTATCCTCATTTTTACAGTTGAGGAAAGTGAGAGAACAAGTTAGGTGATTTGCCCAAGTTTATATAGTTTGAAGATGTCTGAGATTCGAACTCATACCTTCTGACTCCAGGGCCAATACTCTATCCACTGTGCCACCCAGCTTCCTAATAGGAAACATATCAATCTGTAGTTCAGAACCACCAAGAATAGTGGTATGAACGGTAGTCTCCATTTAAGACAAACCAATATAAGAAATAGAAAAGATATATGCTGCTGTGATCACAGCATTCTTAGACCTTCAAGGGTGCCTGTGATAGCACTCACCTGTATCAGTGACCTGTGCCATCATTGGAAGTGTACTTCCCTTTGGAAAAAAAATAGATGATCATAAGAGAAAGTTTAGTGATTTACTTCATGTTTTATGTTGTGAAGGTCAGATTCTTCGAATCTAATTGTATGTCAAAGCCAAGGTATTCCCTTTTCTTTCTTTTTTTTAAAGTTGTATTGGAAATTATACTTTTGAAAAAGGCAATAATCAAAATTTTTAATTTAAAGAAAGCTTGGATTTTAACTTTATAATTATCTTGGTTTTTATGTTTATGGTCAGGTGTGATGTCCTTACTTGGTTTTTGAACACTGAGTTCTTAACCATAAATATATGAAGGAGGCCTGTCACAAGTAGTAAGTGTTGATGTTTGTGAAGTGACTTAGCTTTGGAGACTCCAGGGTTACGGAAGTAGTCAGTTTTGCCCAGTTTTAGAAGATTTGGTGGAACAGTGCCCCATAAATACCATCCATCTATAGGCTGCTGCCAGGAACACTTCTATATATAGTTTGTTTGCAGTATGCTCCCATCGCTAGAAAGCTTTTTATTCACATCCAGAATTCATATTCAGAAAAGCCACACATTTAAAAATATATGTAAGTGAATTCATATAGACCTACTTTGGATCTTAGCCATCTTATTTTATGTTTCTTCCCCAAGAGAAGATAGTGAAGTTTACTCCTGAAGGTGCAAACTTTTCATTTCATTTCAGTTTCTATTTAGTAATAATAATAATAATAGTAGGTCAGATTTCTATAGTGCTTTACCATTTCCTCTTTGCACTGCTTTACTATTTCTTCTTAACAAAACTAGAAAATGACAAGAATAAGTATTATTCTTATTTAACTGAGAAGGGAACTAAAGCCCTGGGATGTGAATGAATTGTCCAAGGTCATCCAGGTCATCAGTGGAAGAGCCGAAACCTGGTTCTTTTGACTTGAATCCAGTGCTCTTTCTACTATACTGTGTTGTGTTTAGTTTGTCTTCTGTTTATGATTTGAGAACTTTGCTGTGGGCTTTGGGAGATCAGAATACTTTGATCTTTTCCTTATTTGTCCTATCTTAATGAGACTGATTGTTTTTCAAAAGGCTGTGGTAAAGTCCCATGAGTAAAATATTATGCTCTTAGTCATTTCCTAGAACAGAGTGTATGGGGTGTTCAGGGACACCTAGTCCCTCTGGTGTGAGAGCTTGTCAAGCCCTTTTCAGGGCTGCTCATCCACCTTTGGTGTACACTTGTCACCCAGTTCTCACCTGTAGCTTCTAGAAGCTGTAGCATGCACAGCGGCCACATCTTGGTAAAATTCTCTCAGCAGACCACTAAACTAGGTTGAAGTAACCCATAAGCCTCAGACCATCAGTGAAGTAGTGGGATGTCTACCCCAAGCATGTGAAGAATTTCTTCAGCAGAAAGGGCAGATGAGAACAGTTTGTTCCAGTGGTCATGAACTTGGTTAGACCTCAAAGATGCCAAGATCACTTATACATCCTGGGCCATTGCCACTTATCCTGACTTTTGTCCTGCCACTGGACTTCGATAATTCAGGAAGACAAAGTGAGGCTGATGACTTTGTTCAACTCTGCCTCAGTTAAATCCAGTTCAGGCATTTTGAATCAAGACATCATCACACTGTGCAGCCATTGGTCTTCTTTGAAAACGAAGGGTGAACAACTACAAACCTGGAGCAGTGCTTCTTAATCTAGAGTCTGTGAACTTATTTTAAACATAGTTTGGTAGCTATGCTTCAGTGTAATTGGTTTCCTTTGTCATCTTGTGTATTTTGTTGCATAAATTTAAAAACATCCTGAGAAAAAGAGCCTGTAAATTTCACCAGACTGACTGCCCAGGGCCTCCTTGCCACACCAAAGGTGAAGAGTTCCTGACCTGCAGGGAGGTGTCCCTTTACTCTCCAGTTCCTGGCACATAGTAAGCACTTAATGAATTTCTGTTGACTGACTTAACTCTCACTCTGGACTGTAATTAATGATGTTGCAGCAGCTGGGCAGTTGGATTAAGGGAGAACTTGAATGTCCTCTGTGAAAATGGTGGTATTTCAAATAATAAAATTTCTTTCTCAGAAACATTTTTTCACCAGCTCTACAATGCCTGTCAGTCTTTTTTAGATTATAACATTGTGGTTTTTGGTCTTTTGTTTTTTTTGAAGAATGCTCTTATTTGGGCTGTAGTTCCAAATTCAGGCATTAAGACCCTAAAAATTGTCCTTGAAATAGTATTTAAACCACATATTTGTACTGTTTGTTTAGGAGACCTCTGAGAGCACTGACCTACAGACAACTCTACAGCTGTCCATGAAAGCAATTCAACATGAGAATGTAGATGTCCGTATCCATGCTCTTACCAGCTTAAAGGAGACTCTGTATAAAAATCAAGTATGACAATTGATGAAATCTGAAAAAAAAATTGAAAGATTTATTTGCATCCTTCAAATAGACCAGCTTTTATTGCTGTTAATGACTGATTATTATTTTGAAATTTGTTGTGAAAGTATCTTCCTTTCCATTCTGTTTTTCCATCCTTTCCATTAATCTGTCTGTTTTTCGTCTGTTTTTCGTCTGCTTCCATTTCCCACATTGCTATTTCTGATTAACAGGAAATCCAAAAGACTGTCTTCTGTGCTAAATACTACATTTTGAAAATGCTTTTAATGGTTTGCTAGATGAGCACTTTTTGGAAATTATCACATCTTACTTGAGTGTAGCTTAGTTTAGCTGTGTATTTTATATGGTGATTTGTGTTATTCTTTAAAAAAAAATTTTACTTTAACAAAATTCTGTCATACAAAATTATTGTGTTTTTGTAATCACTAATTATCAACAGTAATGCAAAAAAAATTTTAGTGCAGTCTGTACAGTCATTTGTGTTTCAACAATAAAGCAAACAAACCATATATTACATTATGAGATTGGGCAGCTTAATGGCTTTGCTTTTTTCATCTGAATTCTCTAGTCTACCTTTCTAATTTCTCTGTTATGGCTTTTTTCCTAGCTTCCTTCCCTTTTTTTCTCTCTGTTCCTGTTTATAGCCTTCAAATAATCTGTCATTGTCTTTCTATTCTTTTCCTTGGGCGGAATGTCATCTACTTCCCCAAGGAATATTTATAAATGGGTGGTTCTCAAATACACTTCTTGATATATACTTAATCTTCCTTCCTTGGTCCATTCTTGCATCTCACTGTTCATAGAACATTTCCAGTGGGATGTTTTCCTACCTTGTGCAAGTCAGCATGAATACTCATATACTCCAAAGCACATATGCATACATGTGTACACGTGTGAGTGCTCACGCGCGCACACACACAGAGGTTAGGTGTTACTTATTGCCAGTTCAGGCATCTTTTTCTTCTCTTCATCCTTTAATCATCTTGAATTTAAGTTAAGTTTTTATGAGGCAAGCTTTTCAAATAGTATGAAAGACGTAGTAGTTCATTTAAAGATTTCCAGAAGCCAGCACAACCCTTCCTGTTGTTCCCGCTGTACTTTTTGAGGTGGTGAGATCCGTGTGCCTTCTACCTTCTTAATTTTTTAAGATCCTCTGATGATTAGGTGAAGAGGCATAAAAGCTAGTTTTACTTCAGCATAATTTAGCCAACTTAGAAGTACACTACTGCAGACCAAGTAAATTAAAAGCAAAAACCTTTTGACAGTCAGCTGGCATTTATAAAGCTCCTACTATATGCCAGTCATTGTGTTAAACTCTGAGGATACCAAAAAAAAGGTGGGGAGGGAGGGGGTGCTAAAAATAGTCCCTGCTATTAAGGAGCTTACAATTAGTTGAATATATATTTCTGAATTCTCTATTCACTTGCCTAGAATGTGTGAGAGAATTGATGATTTAGGTTGTGAACTGCATTCTCTTTTTTCTAATATATCCATTTCCTGAATCCCTCATAGTTAGTGTTAGCATTTACGTGGCAATACACAAGGGGATATATTCCCATATATTCTCTCATATTAGTCAGCCCTCATATTTCACTTTGCAGGAATCTGTGCCTACTTAAGATTCATTCTGAATGATCACGCTCTTTAAGGTTTTGAGTAAGACAGAATGTCTGCCTTGATATGTTGATGAATGGTTGTTAGCATTTGATTTTAACAGGGAACATTGAGCTACTTGTTTTTGATTGTCTTCCCTGCTCATACTTTGGCTACTAACAACATAGAGGAAAATGACCCAGGATGAAGTAATGTGGAAGTGGCTTACATTGAGTGCTTGCCAAGCTGAGCAATTTTGTTTTCAAGACTTACTATGGTATTCCTGATTGTAAAGAGATACAAAAAGGCTTTTAGCAACCCTGCCAGATTTACTCCAGGCTCTTGTCATTCTCATGTGTTTTAGGATTCAGAGCAACCTTTATACAACTGACAAATTGATATTCCTAAAGCAGGGTTCTGAGCATATCCTCCCTGCTTAAAGAGCTCCAGTGGCTCTCTGGCCACAAGCATCAAACATGTTCTACTGTGTTTGGCATTTAAAGTCCTTCGCAGTCTAGTCCCAGCATACTATTCCAGTCTTATTCTATACTACTCCCCTTTATGCACTGTACCTTAGAGCCAGACTGGCCTGCCTGCTTTTCTAATGTAACATTCTTTCCTTTTTATCTTTGTGTCCCTAGTGTCTAGCAGCACAAGGTCTGGCACACGGATGCTTAATAAATGTTTGTTGATTGATCGATTGACCTTAGAGATCATATCATTCTACCAACTCGTTTTACAAATGAAGAAAATAAGTCCTCAATAGGTTGAGCGACCTGCTAAAAATCACACAGGTAGTAAATAGCAGAGCCTGGATTGGAATGCATTTGAACACTCTAATGCCAGTGGTATTCCCACTATATAGCATGCCCCTTCTGACCTGCTTGATTCTCTTCATCTCTTTTATCCTGTTCATATTGGTTTCATTACTTGCCTTCATTTTACTCAAAATACTTTACCACTTTTGTGCTTTGTCTACTAAGTTCTTGTACAGAATCCTTAAAATTCTCTTTAATCTGATTTACTACTATTCACCCTTCATAGATTATCTGAATTCATGGGAAAAAAGGCACTGAAATAAAAGTAGGCCAAAATATGTTAAGTGATTAATAAGAAGTAGCTGGATAGAGAAGAAAGAATCAGAATATCTGAGGTGAAATCCTCAACATTTTTTAAAATTTAATTAATTTATTTTTAGTTTTCAACAATCACTTCCATAAGCTTTTAAGTTTTAAATTTTTTCTCCCCCTTTCTTCCTTCCTCCCCAAGGTGGCGTGCAATCTGATATAGGCTCTACGTATACATTCCTATTAAACATTTTCACATTAGTCATGTTGTAAAGAGAAATTAGAACCAATAGGAGGAACCATGAGAAAGAAGAAACAGAACAAAAGAGAAGAAAAAAAGCCGAGCAAATAGTATGCTTCAATCTGCATTCACACTTCATAGTTCTTTCTCTGGATGTGGATAGCATTTTCCATCATTGATCTTTTGGAGATAGATGTCTTAGATCCTTGCATTGCTGAGAAGAGCTAAGTCTATACAAGTTGGTCTTTGCACAGTGTGACTGTTACTGTGTATGACGTTCTCCTGATTCTGCTCATTTCACTCAGCATTAGTCCATATAAGTCTTTCCAGGTTTTTTTGAAGTCTGCCTATTCATCATTTCTTATAGCACAATAGTATTCCATTACAGTCACATACCACCACTTGTTCAGCCATTCCACAATTGATTGGCATCCCCTCGATTTCCAATTCTTTGCCACCACAGAAAGAGCTACTATAAATATTTTTGTACGTGTGGGTCCTTTAAATCCTTGACTTTTTACTCATTATTTGTATGCTCTTGGGCAATTAACTTAATAAGTGTTTATTGAATTGAATTGAAATAACTGAAAACCACTGAACCTCCTTTTCTAGATCTATAAAATGAAAGTGTTGAACTACGTGGTCTCTAATGTACCTTCTAGGTCTAAATCCTATCCTGTACAGTGTAATCCTCTCCCAGTCTGTCATTTTATTGTAGTCATGTCAGTTTAAAGCTTGTAGGGAGTAATTTAAATATCTTTTACAATGTTTATTCTTTATGCATATCCTTTATATGTGTGTGTGTATACACACACACACACATATGTATATATGTATATGTATAATGTGTGTGTGTGTATACACACACACACACACACACACATATGTATATATGTATATGTATAATGTATTCTACTCTAGTACCACCTTCTAGAGAAGGAGGGATGGGAATAAGTATTTAGTACCTACTGTATGTCAAGCATTCTGCTGAGTGCTTTACAACTATTATTTAACTTAATCTTCACAATATCCTTCCAAGGTAGGTGTTCTTATCCGAGCCTAGATTTGAACTCATTTTTTTCTGACTCTTAGCCTAGTGTTGGATCCACTGCGCCACTTGGCTGTCTTCTACATGAAGCTTTTCCTCATCCCCCAGCTGTTAACACCCTCCCTCCTTATCCAACTTGTATTTAACTATGTTGTACTTACTTTTACTTATCCTCTTCATATTTATTCAATACATATTAGTACTGGCTTTCTCTCCTATTCGAATTTAAGGTGCTTGACAGTGAGGATTGTTTTATTCTTTGTATTTGTATCCCCGGCTTGGTACCTCAAACATAATAGGCTCTTAATATGTGCTTGCTTATGGATTGATATGTTGTTTATATATTCATAATCTTCTATAATGAGAAAGGTTTATGTTTGCTGAACTTAGGTTTTATATGATGAAGTCTTGTGATTCAAAAAAAATTTCTTTTCTTTCTACTTAGGTTAAATTAATAAAATATGCTACAGATAGTGAAACAGTAGAGCCTATTATCTCAAAATTGGTGACAGTACTTTTGAAAGGTTGCCAAGATGCAAATTCCCAAGCTCGATTACTTTGTGGAGAGTGTTTAGGGGAGTTAGGTGCAATAGATCCTGGTCGTCTGGACTTCTCAACGGGTGAAACTCAAGGAAAGGATGTTACATTTGTGGTAAGTAGCAGTAATTGGGAATTTTTTAGAATAGTTCCCAATTCAGTTGGAACTTGCATATTAGATACTACACAGAAATGTCCAATTTACACCTAATCTTGGCATTACTTAATCTATACCATATAGGCAACCATATATCCCACACTTTTCCTATAATATTGTTTCAGTGATCCTCTGCCAATAATCACAAAGTTGTGCATTTTCTTTGAATGTCATTTGTTGAGTCATTCAGTTACGTTCAACTCTTGGTGACCCCATTTGGGGTTTTTTGTAGCAAAGATAATAGATTGGTTTGCTCATTTTACAGATGAGGAAACTGAGGCAAACAGGGTTAAGTGACTTGTCCAGGGTCCTCCAGCTAGTAAGTGTCTGAGGCCAAGTTTGAACTTGGGCCTGGCACTCTACCCGCTGGACCGCCTAGCTGCCCCTTAAATAGCATACTCTTAATTAAGAGTAAAGCTTTTTTACATATTTATAATGGCTACTTGTCTCTATATTCATTACTAACTATATTAAGATTTATTTCCTTTTAAACAGTTTATATAACCTAAGAGAATGAAGCCAAATGTGGGAATGTTTGTATGGTAGTATTTGAGGTTATCTTAGTACGCTGCAGAGGTTGTTCAAAAGAGCTTTGGACTTTGATTTATATTCTGCAACTGTAATAATTCATTCCTTCCAAATTAACTTAAGATCCTGTTTAAAAAAAAAAAGTCTTAGTTGAAGCCAAACTTAGAAAGCAGTAGAGCTAAAGTTTAAGGAATTTTCCTGTTGACTTTTAATTTTTTTTTCCTTGTTAATGAGACTGAAGTAGAGGATTCAAATTTTGCATATGGATTATTGATGGAACTAACCAGAGCATTCCTTGCATACGCTGATAATGTCCGTGCTCAGGATTCAGCTGCCTATGCCATTCAAGTAAGAACATACTTATTCATTGCTAGATTCACAATTTTAGATTTCCTTAAAAAAACTGTGAAGTCTGTACACAGAGTTGGGAGAAGGTATTATTTTTCACTACTTATTCTTGTGGCTTTTGAATAAAAGGGGTTTTGTGTGTGTGTGTGTGTGTGTGTGTGTGTGTGTGTGTGTGTGTGTTGTGTATTATTTCTATATAATATTTCCTGTTGAGCACTTATACTAATTCCAGTTCTCAATTTGCAGGATAGATGCTGTGGCTTAGATTGTTCAGCATCATACCTTGGTTACAACATATTTTTTGCCCTTTACCATTATGCTTTTTTGGGTTCAACAGTTTATATAATTTACCCTTCACTATTTGCATGAACTTGATTTTAAGGAATTTAAAAATATTTTATTAATTATCATATTTCTGATTAAAATGTCTTAAGGTAGCAATTTCTTCATATATCCCAGTGCCATCCCAGTGCCACCCCAGTGGCTTAGAGTGGGCTTTCAAAGGTCATGTGAGTGGAGCACAAGCTCTGGTAGGCCTTACCAAACTGAAAAGGCATTGAGTGTGGGCCGAATAATGGTCTGTGTGTTTGTGTCCAAGACTAGCCTAGCTAAGTTTAGTTGGCTCATCACAGAGAATTGGCTGTCAGGTGAATTTTTTTTTTTTATTCATAGCTACCATTAACCATTTGTTAATGCATGGACATGTGGTGATGTGCATTGATAGAGGGAGTATTCACATATATGAAACCACAGATCCTTAAATTACTGACATATGTTCTTTGTATTTTCAGGAAGCATGATATAATACATAGTTGACTTAAAATCTGGCCATATATCATAGGTTGTCTTTTTTAATATCTGATTCCATTTGATATTTTATTCTCACCTTTCTAGAAATCTCAGGATGCAAATTATTTCTGCGAAAATTTTTAAGATCTCTATATAATGTAAATTGTTCTTCCTCATTTGAATTTTACAGTTGGAACCTTGATTATCTGAGGATGGATTATAAATTATTTGCATTGTGAACAATTTAAGCAAAACTCATTTTCAACATACTAACCATGCCGAGAATGGTGACTTACTTTGATAACTGTTTTTTATAGCACCTATTTAATTACTTGGTTTATGTACATCTTTGAACTTGAGATTTCATTGGTGTAGGGAACTCTTCCTGTTTTTAAAAAGGATTTACTATTTTGTTTTTTCCCTAATTACATATAAAAACAATTTTTAACTTTTTTTAAAAATTTTTGAGTTCTAGATGCTGTCATCCTTCCCCCCTCCCCTCATTCAGAAGGCAAGCAATTTGCTATAGATTATGAAGGTAGAATTATGCAAAACATATTTCCATGTTAGTCATGTTGTGAAAGAAAACAAAGACAAAAAATACCCCAAGAAAAATAAAGAAAGTAAAGAAAAAGTGTGCTTCAATCTGCATTCAGACTCTTTTCAATTCTTTCTCTGGAGATAGATAGCATTTTTCATCATAAGTCCTTCAGAATCTTCTTCGATTATTGTATTGCTGAGAATTAGTTGATCATCATACATTTTATACACTCTTCTCCTGGTTCTGCTCATTTCACTTTGCATCGGTTCATGCAAGACTTTCCAGGTTTTTCTGAGAGCCTTCTGCATCTCATTTCTTACAGCACAATAGCATTCCATCACAATCATGTACAACTTCTTCAGCCATTCCCCAATTGATGGATATCTTCTCAATTTCCAATTCTTTACCATCACAAAAAGAGCTCCTATAAATATTTTTTTAGATATAGGTCCTTTTCCTTTTTGTTTTTTTATCTCTTTGGGACGCAGACCTAGTACAGAAGCACTTTCTTCCAAAGCAGAGCAGCCACTGATGACCAGTGGCTACATTGACTTTAAATTGTATTGCATTGGAGAAGCACTTTATAACATCAGTATTTACCTTTATTCCCATTCACAAGAATGTTCGAGTAAAGTTTTACTTGATTAGTACTAAGTATTTTTGGGGGCGGGATCAGGTGATGGGGGGGAAGGGAGGGGAGGTTGAGTGACTTGCCCAAGGTCACACAGCTAGTAAGTGTTAAGTGTCTGAGGCTGGATTTGAACTCAGGGCCTTCTGGCTCTAAGGCCAGAGCTCTATTCACTGCATCACCTAGCTGCCCCAGTACTAAGTATTTTCACAGAATGAAGTATTTCACTAGAATGATATGAGTATGATTGGGCAAATCGAACAGTTTAGGAACTTCAGAATTAACCAGTTCTAGTGTGTTTTTGTTATTTTTAAGTGAAATTCTTCATCCTCGGATACTTCTTTTTCAAATTTAAATACAAAAGCTGTAAACTTTTTTATTACCTCGTACCTCTGTTATCCTTGCTTTATTTGGATAATTGGCAATTGGCTACATAGTTAATTATTTGTGGAACACAACTGTGTAACATTTTACTTTTATCATAATCAATGTAAAATATAATTTAGCAAAACTAATATTTCACTAGAGCAATGTGTCTTCTTAAAACTTGGGAAAATATTAAAAAGATAGTGCAAGTAAAATGACCTTTTGAAGAATAGCACTAGTGCAATAAAAACCTGTTTTATAACTAATATTTATGTAGTGCTTTATGGTTTTTTAAAGGGACTTCCTAATTACAACCTCATAAAAAGTTAGTTATAAGCTTTATTAAGAAACTGAGCCTCAGAAAGACTGTGACTTGCCCAAAGTTATACAGCTTGTAAGTATGTGATCCAGGTCACAAATACAGATCCTGAGATTTGAAGTCTGGTGCTCTATTCCTGTTTTACACACTAAAAGCTATTTGATTTTTCAGAATCAATGCTCTTTTTATCCTTGGATTTTGGTTTCATTTTTCAGAACCTTTAATTTAGTATTTCGTATTTCACTGTGTCTTCAATTTGGGGAACACATCGGAATTTGAGTTTCATCCTTTCACATTTCTGAAAATCCCTAATTGTAAAGGATGTAATAAATAAAATAAACGTATGGAGTGTTAACTATAGACTTTTCACCACTTTGGTATTAGTCTTATTCTTATCAAGAGGTGATGTTATGCCACACTCTGATGATTCAAAGTTTTGCAGTATTACATCTCAAAGTATTAAAAAAAATCAGATTTGAAATCCATTAATGTTGTGCATAGTGCGTTATATGGAGCAATAAAAATTAAATGAGACTCAGCTGTTTCTTTGTGTATCGGTAGGAGTTGCTTTCCATTTATGAATGCAGAGAAATGGAGACTGACGGTCCAGGCCACCGACTCTGGAGGAGATTCCCTGAACATGTTCGGGAAATTTTGGAGCCGCATCTAAATACCAGGTAGCTAGATATGAATCAGTAGACACCTTATTAAGTGCCTGCTGTGTGCCAGACACTCTGCAAGGCAATGAGACTGCAAAGACAAGAGTGAAATAGTCTTTTCCCTCAAGGAATTTACCTTCTTTCAGGGAAGAAAGCATGTATCAAAATGTGTGTGTCTGTGTGTGTCTGTGTGCGCGTGCTCTACCCTTTCACACACAAAATATATAAAAAATAAGTACAGGCTAATTATGAGAAGATGTCACCACCATCCAAGGGAATCAGGAAAGGTTTCCTGTAGGTGGCGGAGTCATAGAGAAACTAAGGACTCTAAGAGACAGAGGAGAGGCCAGAGGGAACACACTCCAGGCATTCTGAACAATTAGTGCCAAGGCCTAAAGATGAAGTCTTGTGTTTGAGGAACAGCAAGGAAGCTAGTTTGGCTGGATTGTAGAGTGAATGAAGAAGGAATAGATGTATGAGATTGGGAAGTTAGGTCGGGACCAGGTGGTGAAAAGCTTCCAATATTAAATAAAGCAGCTTACATTTGATTGTAGAGTCAAGTCAATAGGGACCCATTGGAGTTTATTTGAGTAAGTTAAGTGATATGGACAGAATTGTGCTTTAGGAAAATCACTTTGGGCACTGTGCGGTGGATGAATTGGAGAGAGAAAAGATGTGTGGGGAGACCAGTTAGTTGGCTGAGACAGTAGTCCAGGCAAGAGATTATTATGGCCTGAATTAGGGTGATGGCTGTGTGAGAAGGAAGGGAATATATATAAGAAATATTGTGGAAGTAGAAATAACTGATTGGGGGTAAGGAAGAGTGAGGAGCTGAGGAAAATGCCAAGGTTCCAAACCTAGGAGGTTGGAAGGATGATGTCATTCTCATAATAGGTTGTTTTGTTTTGTTTTTTGTTTTTTGCAGTTGGGGTTAAGTGACTTGCCCAGGGTCACACAGCTAGTGAGTGTCAAGTGTTTGGTCTGAGGCCGGATTTGAACTCAGGTCCTCCTGACTTCAAGGCCGGTTCTCTATCCACTGTGCCACCTAGCTGCCCCAGGATGATGTCATTCTCAACAGAAAGAGGGAAGTTCAGTAGAGGGGTGGGTTTAGAGGGAAGAGATACTTTCTATTTTGGACAGAATAGAATACTGGTCTGGTAGCCAGAAGATACAGAAGTACTGTGGGTTACTTGACTCATTACCATATTTAATCTTATCCAGGGAGTATATTTGTATAATTCCTCATTAATAAGATTTCATCATTTTTTCCTGTCAACTAAGCTCAGAATCCCCACTAGTTAGTGAAATAGTATTTATGTAATTAGCCAGAGAAAACTCCTAATAATAGTTATCCATGTCTTTCTATATGGTAAATCTCTCTATATAGCGCTGTAGAATATCCTTCAGTCTTCTTGAGATTCACTTTCAGGTTACTAAATATAAAATTTATCTAAAGTGAAATCAGTAACAAAACAAAGACATACAATTTTTTAGTGATGAGCGATCACAGCTAGAGTCACCTCAAACCCTAGCTATAACAGCAGACAACTTCGCTTCTGAGAACACATTCCCATGACATTTTGTTCATTCAGCATAACAAATGAAATCTCTTAGTAACAATTCTCTTCATTTTCTTCACAAAATAAAGGTTTCATCAATTAAGACCTCTCATTCTGTTTTTTTTTAGCGTCTCTCAAACTATTGCTCTTAATAATCTCTCTCCAGATTCTCTTATTATAAAATTGTCTTTAAAATGTTTCTCCATAAAATAACAGTTAAGATAATTCTCACAAAAGTAGTTTCTCCTGACCTTTGCTCTGTCTTTTCCATTTCAGTTATGTGGCCCCATTTTGGGGTTTTCTTAGCAAAGATACTGGAATGGTTTGCCATTTCCGTTTCCAATTCATTGTACAGGTGAAGAAACTGAAGCCAATAGGGTTAAAATGACTTGCCCAAGGTTACACAGCTAGTACATGTTTGAGGCTAGATTTGAACATATGAAGATGAGTCTTCTTGATTCCAAGCCCAGTGCTGTATCCACTGGGCCACCTAGCTGCCCTTCTTCTCCATAGTTTATCTTACAGATCTCAATCAAGATAAAAATATAAATTCATCCTTACTTCATAGGAGAAATCATTTCACGGAATGATAATTTCATTTCTAACTCTTAACATCTCTTTTCTGAAAAACAAAGTAAAACTTTCTGTAGCCTTTCTAGGAGAAGATTTTGAAATTGGTGTTAGAGAGAGGAAAATTAAGATTAGGTCTGAAACATTGCTACCCCCCTAGTCCAGTCTCAACCAATTAGTCAGGTTTTATAGTTAACCAGTACCACTCCACACTGTCCTTTACTCTCAGATCCCTACCCTTGTATTGCTGCTCATTCCTTGCCAAACCTAACCCCTTCATTACTTCTGTCGTCTTCATTCTCCATTTCTACTCATCTGTTGGTAAATGGAACTGAAGGAAGTCACGTAGCTATGCACACTGGGTACATTATACATTTATTTTAACTATGCTTTTATTTCTTCGTAATGGATTCCTTCTCTTAGTCCCCACAAAAGGTTTTCTAAACCTTCTGTTTTCTCCTCAAGGCTCTCAAACCTTCTCTTCCCAGAAGGATCTTGCCTTTTATCTTGCTGAGACACTTGATGCTATTTGATATGAGCTCTCTCTTCGCTTTATCTCAGAACACCTTGACACCATTGTCCATGCTCTTCCTATTCACCAGACTCTGACAAGGATGTGACCCTTCTTGTTTAAAGCCAGTCTCTCTCTATGTACCCTTGATCTCATCTTCTCCAACAGATCAGAAACTCATCTTCTCAAATCTTTAATCTTTCTTTATCAACTAGTTCCTTCCCTACTAACTTCAAACAAACCTTCACTAGACCCTCCCATCCCTTCAAACTATAGTGCTTCATTTGTTTTCCCTTTCTCAGCTGAACTCCTAGAAAAAGCTATCTGTAATTATTGCTCCTACTGTCTCTTCTCTCCTTCCTCAGCACTTTGCGTTGTGGCTTCTCACAGCACCACCCACCTGAAACTGCTCCTTGCAAAGGTACCAATGATCTCTCAGTTTCTTTGATCCGATTATAGTTGTTTTGCAATCCTCTCTTTCTCAATACAGTTAACCGCCCTTTGCTCCTGACTATACTCTCTGGCTTTCAGTACACTATTCTCTCCTTGTTCTTCCACCCTTCTAAAGGCTCCTTTTCAGTTTCCTTTTCTGCTTTATCCTTCATATCATGACTCATAATTTGTGGGTATTTCTCAGAGTTCTGTCCTGTGCCCTTTTACCTCTATAATTTCTTGATGACTTCATTAGTTCTCTTGGGTTTAATTATCTTCTATTGCATATAACTCCCAGATTTCTAAATCCATCCCTAGTCTCTCCCCTGAGCTTCTACTCCACATCACAAGTTGCCTATTGAATGTTTCTTTTTTTAATTTTTTGAACAAAAATTTATTTTGTATTGGCTAGGTATATATTGTCAATATAGATTGCCTAGTAGACCTGCAAACTTACACAGCAGGGCAGATTATCAAAGCTGTAAATGGAAGCAGCTGGTCAGCTTCTCCCATGGTATGAAAGTTTCATAGCTATTTGGATTTTCAGTTTATTCACTAGAAAGAACACCAAATTATGAACTGCAATTAAATTCATATGCCATTCCAAATTACCTCATTTACTCTTGTGAATACTGGTCCAAAGAAATACAGTTTTCATTCAAGTATTTCTCTGAAATGAATGATACCAGAAAACTAAAGATCAACTAAAAAAAAAAAAGGCATTGTATTAGAAGCACTAAACATTGGGAAGCCAAACTTAAAATGCCTGACTCTCACCACTGTTTGACCTGGTATCTCTACTTATCTGTGTCTCCTTGTCATTGTATGAACTAGGAGTATCACTAGAAGAGAAAAACTCTGACCTCCTCAGTAAACAATTGGGCGGAAAAGTTAATTTAACTCATACTTTTATTGATCTAATCAGTTGGTATTATACTAACTATCATATACATCTTATGATTTAAATAGTGAAAAACAAATAACAATTGAATTTTCTTATTACTCACATTCTCTATAAATGAGTTAATTATATGTCTTAGGGCTAATTTTTCAATTCCTGTTTAATCATGTGTACCTGATTTTCCTCTTCCTAGAAAAGTCTTTCATAATTTTACATTCTTTTACAATCCTAATTTTAACTTTTTAGAATTGTATATTTAAGTCAAATCAAGGTGGCATAGCATTGTTAGATGTGGTGCTAGAGTTGGATTTTTAAATTTACCTTTTTTAAAAATTGTTTTAAAAGGTAGGTGTAGGAAGAATACACAGTATTTAAAATCTAAATGTAAATTTGTTGAAACTCTGGAAAAAACTGACTGGCATAATTTCCTTACAATACCATTTTTGCCAATCTTATAGTATCTCATCTTAAATTCTAAACATGTTTAATTTGACTTGTACTAAATTACATTTCAAATTTATAGGTATAAGAGTTCTCAGAAGGCCACAGACTGGTCAACAGTAAAGAAGCCAATTTACTTAAGTAAACTAGGCAACAACTTTGCAGAATGGTCAGCATCTTGGGCAGGTTATCTTATAACAAAGGTAATGTGTTTTTTTTTTACTTGTTATAAAATGAAATCACAATTTGTAGGTAAAATCAGAGTCTAAGTGCCCAGTCCAGGGTCCAGTGCTCACTAATATTTGCTGATGTCAATCTTGATAATAGTAGAGGCAAATTCTTTTACAATTTTTTTCCAATGTTTACTATTTAGTAACTGGATATAGAAGCAATAAAAATTCCCGAGTAAGACTTGTCAAATCAGATGACTCTTAACTGTTTCTGGTGATACAGGTAGGCATAAATGATACTATAAGGAAGAAATTAGAAAGTATTGCTAAGGATTATGCAGTCTTAGTCAAGAAACTGAAGAATTTAGGAGGGTAAGTGATATTTTCATCACTGTGACTGATCAAAGGCCTATATAGGCTTTAGAAAAGGAGCTTCTGGCTCAATTAGAGAGCAACTGTGAATGGGTTTTTATTTCTGAGCTATAGTTGAAACCATAAGAATGACAGCCTCCTTGGCAATAATGGTGTATACCTGACAAGGGCTCCTAAAGATATATGACTGCAGTCTTGCACATCTAATCAAAGTACCTTAAATTGAAAAATAAGGAGGATGGGAGAAAAAACTGGTGGCTTAATTCCTGCAAATTCAATACCAACAAGTAGCTACAATGAAGGAGGAAGTCTGGTTTACAGAGGAAGTCTACAGAAATTAAGTAGAATAAGAAAATCCAAGCGAGAAGCCAACAGTAAAATCCATCCAATAGTTTACATGTTTATACAAAAATGCACAAAGTACGGCTCTCAGACAGAGTGATTTGGAGATCCATAGGTTTGACAGCCACTGTGTGGCAGTGACTATGTGCTGGGGACACAAAAAAGGCAAAAAAAACCAACTACCTGCACAACCCATGCTCTTAAGGAGCTCACAGTCTAATGGGGAAGGCAGCATGGAAACCACTATGTACATGTAAGAGATACACAGGGTATAGTAAGGCTGATCTCAGCGTGAAGAAGGCATTCTCATTAAGGGACACTGGGTAAGGCTTTTGACAGAAGGGAGACAACTAGAGTTTACTAAAGGGAGATGGAGGGCTGGGTGTGGGAAGAGTAATCACACAGTCAGACCTGTGATTTAGAAAGATCAGTTTGACAGTTTGAGTTGAACTTGAACGAGTGATACCAACACTTACTGCTTTTGCAGTAATCCAGGCATGAAGCCTGCACTGGAGAGGTCGTTGGCGGTGTTGGTAGAGAAAGGGACATAGAAAAGAAATGGTACAAAGAGTGACTGATGGGGTAGCATGGCATGATCTGTAGAAATAGCATCAGGAATACTGAATTTAAGGAAATTGCCAAATCTGGTAAGAAATCCAAACAAAACTGCTTGGATTTTTTTTTTTAAGCATATCCAGTCTGTTTTCAAGGCCTGTTGATTCCACCTTTCCCATATCCTTCTCTCCTCTGACACTGCCATCACTCTGGTGCAGGTCTTCATCACCTTAACACCCCCCTGCCCCCACCCCCCCACACACACATGACCTGCCATTCAGTGACACTCTCATCCTTGTTCCTCATACAGAAAATTCCATCTCCTGACTCAGGGCATTTTCTCTGGTAGTCTTCTGTGTCTGGAATGCTGTCCTCCTCATCTCTCTCTGTCTCCTGTCTTCCCCCATGTCCCAGCTAAAATCCTACCTTCTACAGGAAGCATTTCCTGATCCCTCTTAATACTAGTGCCTTCCCTCTGTTGATTATTTCCTATTTATCCTGTATAAATCTATCTCGTTTGTACTTGGTTGTTTGCGTGTTGTTTGTCCTTTTAGACTGTGAGCTCCTCAGGGTAGGACATGTCTTTTGCCTTTCTTGTATTCCTAGTGCTTAGCAAGTGCTTAATAAATGTTTATTGACTGAGGGAAAAGGAATATTCACAGGTGGGATAACACTGCCTATATGGATGGGAAAAAAAGGTGTAGCTGCTCAATTCTTATTTTGGTTCTGTTTTCTTTGCCATGAAAAATCATTTTTGAAGTGGAAAGGTCAGAACAAAAGTGGTTACTGGGAATTGAAAACCCAGGTTAAGTAGAGATTGTTAAGAGAAGCATCTTGCTAGCCTTGCAGAGTTTATCACCTGGCCCGAATTTGATTGTTGAGTTATTTAAATAAAGGTATAGATGGCATGCTTGGCAAACTTAGGGATGGCACAGAACTACAAGATTTAGTGAGCACATTGGACAGTAGAGTCAGTGTGTAGGTTAGAATATTGAGTTAAACTAATGAGGTGAAATGGAACATGGTTACATTACACAGTGGTTCAAAAAATCAACGTCTCAGGCATAGAAAAAAGAAGTGTAGCTAAATACCAGTCTGTTTGAAAATCTGGAGTTTTAGTGTACTACGAATTAAGTATTGGTCAGAAATATGATATGGTGGCAAAAAAAGTTAATGTAAATTTTAGACATTGTATCCAGGGCTAGAGGAACATGATCTGGTTACACCTGGTGTATTATTTTTAGTTTTGGGTATCACATTTTAGGAAGAACATTGATTGTTTTTGTTTTTATCTTTGACATAGAGGTTGTGAATTTAGTGAATATGTTTCTGTCCAAAATGAAAGTACAGACTAAATGTGTTTTATGCATGGGATTAAATTTCTTCAATCTGGCCAAGAAATCAACAGAAGACAAGAAAAATGTCTCATTAGTGACTGATTCAATCTAAATGCAATGCAAGTTCAGATTTTCTGACTTGATGAAAATGTGTAAGATTGTATTAGAGAATTTATATTTCAGGGTCAAAGTTGCCATTGCCTTTCAATGTCTTGCAGCTCTGTATTCATTCGTTCAATTTATTCATGAAAATATAGCTATTTAAAAGGCAAAAAACCCCCGAGTTTCAGGAGACTAGAAGCTCAGTTTAAGACATGCATTAATGTGGGATTATGTTTTCTAAAGCAAAGCCTTCTGTGTTGGCATTGTCTGTAATTGCAGTGGGGATTTTAGCACAGAAATATACATAATTGCAGGAACAGAATAAAGAAACAATAGAAGTAGAAACATTCGGAGCTAAAATATGGAGATCTGACCTGGCAGAAATGTATATCAGTAAACCTAACTGAATACCCAACAAACAAGTATTCTTAGCCAGATGATCAAAAGTGGAATTGTATCTTGGCATGCTGCATACCAGTTGAAACATCCCTTCCTTGAGTGGGTAGACCAGTATTCAAAATGTCAATTCAGGGTATTATCTTTTAATTCTGCATTAGAGGTGCAAAATCACAAGACTACACCCTGAATTTACACTTTTTAATATTGATCCAATCTACTAGTATTTGGGTCAGCCAATTATTTGTAGGCAGTCTTGAGGGCAACCTTGTTAAGGGTTTAAGTTAAGCCTTATATTACTAGATAACCCCATAATTCCAAGGATTTATTTTAGTTTGGCAGATTTTATGTCTAAATTTGATTATAAAGTTCTATAACAGGTATTCACAGACCTGTTAAATTTAAATGATATTCACCATTGTCCTAGGAAACAATTTATATATTTAGTATATAGAAATCTTACACAAAATCATTTTAGCTTCATTTTCAAGTCCCTTTGAGAAAATTATTTCCGTTATACAAGCACCTCTCATGGTCTTCCAATCTGAAACCTCAGCTGTCCCCTTCTAAAGCAGTATATGCTGGTATTAACACTCAGCTTTGAAATCAAGATTGCTAGTAGTTTTGATTGTTATATTTAAAAGGGATACATAGTGTAATATAATGTAATGTAATATATAATATGATTATATAATATAATATACAATACAATATAATATAATACAATACAATATAATGTTATAATTAAAGACATAGAGAAACTGAAGTGATTGTTGGTTTCCTAGATTCAAGTTAGCACCAGCACAACTGACTATGTGGTAGTTGAAGCTCTTAAGACTAGTTGTAAATTAGTATATCTAAACGGACTTAGAGTGTTAGGAGAGTCACTATCTAAGTAGCGTGTGATGTAGTTTAACTTACACAGTAGCTGTAACTAGTTCAGATTTCACTTTGACAGTTGTGTTGTAGAATGACTTCCCTTTCGAGACAAACCAAAGAACCAAAGTATGTCTCATGGCTTGTGCTTCATTTTGTGAAAGTGTATTCTGCAGGTAAGCGCTCAGTCGCTCTTCGATACCTGATTAATTAATGAACCTTCTTTCTGATTGATCAATACGAACATAAACTGGAAATAGTAACTTAAAGAAAGAAACCAGTCTTACAGGAAAATTGTTGGGAAATAGAAACAAAAATAGAATACAGAAAAGTATTGGAGAAAAACATCAAATTATAGTTCAGGATTTTAAAAATGTTCATTTTAAATTTGATCATTTGAAAGTTCTGAATTTGATTATTAAATTTGATCATTTAAAAGTACTGAAAATATTAACTACATACAAGTTTATACAATTAAATTAGCTCCAACTTGTTCTGGAACCTTATAATAATAATTTTATATGCAAAAAATTTTCTAATTCCAGAATTTAATATAAAATAGTGTGATTAAATAAAAGATTATTTTTATAGACTGTCTCTTATAAGGAATTTGATTTTGACATCAATTCTCCATCATTTGCATGTGCTCGTGGGTTATTTGTGGCAAATCTTAATCCCAGGCAAAAGTCCCTCTCATATAGCACATTTTATTCACATATCCAAGTGCTCATGGAATACATTAATTTTAATATTAGCCTAAGCAAAAAATAATTACAAAAACCAAACTGCTATAAAGCAGTGTATTCTAAAAACAAGTATAAATGGTTTGTATTGAACATGGAATAAGTGAAAGGGAGTGATTCAAGATAATGATGGAATAGTTTAGTTCATGGAATTGGGTTAGTTTATATCATTATTTATATCTATTGGTTTGTATAATCAAGATTTGCTACATGTCACTGGGAAGCAACATAGTCTAGTGGAAAGCAGGCTTTAATTGGAGTCAGGAAGGACCTGGCTTTGAATTCTGCCTCTGATATATGCCTTCTAGGGCAAATCACTTCCTCTCTTCAGCTTAGCTGCCTGATCTTTAAAATGGGCATAGTATATCCTTGCCTTACTAAACTGTTGTGAGGATTAAATGAGATGATGTATGTAACACTTTGTAAGGTCCTATATAAATGATAATGATTATCACCATCTCTATCACTGCTATTAAATAAAGAAATAATGGTTTGATATGTAGGATAGAATAAAAACAAGTTATTTCTGTCTTGTGGTTGAATAAGCGTTTTGTTCAGTCATTTTTCGGTCATGTCCAATTCTTCATTACCCATTTTGGAGGAGTTTGCTTGACAAAGATACTAGAATAATTTGCCATTTCCTTCTCCAGCTCATTTTACAGATGAGGAGACTGAGGCAAACAAAGTAAAATGACTTGCCCAGGGTGACACAGCTACTAAGTCTCTGAGGAACTCAGGAAGATGAGTTTTCCTAAGTCCGGTCCAGATCTCTATCCACTGCGCCATCTAAAGTCTAATAGGGCAAGACAACATAAAGGGGGTCTTGAAAGGAGAGGATGCGGAAGAGGGAAAGAAGGGTTAGCTCTTGGTGAGGAACTAGAGCAGTCTGGATAATTACGTGAATGGAGAGTGAATGAGTATGTAAGGGACCCCTCATGAAATAATGATCCTGGACATGGACTGTCCTCTATTCAGGAGAGTAGTCCCCCAGGTGGAGACATCTTGAAGTAGGTAAAGCTGCCGGTGACGAGGTGGAGTGGGTCTGGAGGGTGAGTTGAGATCCTGTATTTTTCTAGTATGCATTTGCCCATAAGTTTTCCCCTGTGTCTTCAGATTTTTAAAAGTAATATGCATACTAAAATCTTCATTATCTGGGGCTTACAGGTGCGACATGACCTTGCTAGTAAAGTGTTTAACTGCTGTGGCATTATGATGAAACATGACTTCAAAGTGACCATCTATCTTCTTCCACATATTCTTGTCTATGTTTTGCTGGGATGTACCAAAGAAGATCAGCAAGAGGTGAGGGACTTCGTTTAGTTTGTTTTTTTAATCTGTGCCTAATAGGGTTAATTTTTAAGAGAAGTAAAATAGAAATAAATGTGGACGGTTATCCAGAGCTGTGCCTGTAATTCAGTAAGCATACGGTTTTAAAAAACAGAATAGGTCTGGCAGCAGGAAATAGGTATGGTGTATGGTTTTTTAAATTTGCATAAACTCAAATACTGTTAGAGTTGATTGACTTACCTTTGTTGAACTGGGTTTTATTTTTAATTGCAAAAGATTATTAAGTGAAGAGGTGAGAGGTATATTTAGAAAGTATTATAAAAGCAAAAGGTATTTTAAAAAAAATTTTTAGATAAAATGTAAAAAAAGTGATGTCTTCATTGACCTGCTTTCAAGTAGGAAGTACGGTATAGTGGAGAGCTCTGGACTTTAGGTCACAAGCATTAGGTTCACATTCTGATGCCTGTATACAGATGATAGCTTTGTGAAAATGGGCAGATCATTTCAACTCACAGAGCCTCAATTTCCTTATTTACTAAATGGCAATAAAAAGACTCAAATAACTCCCTAGCCCAGTTCTGAGAAAAGCGCTCTGCAACCATTACAGCTCTGTATAAAGAGTTATTATTAAAGTGAGTCTTCCTTTTACTGGTCAGTCTCGTGCAAAGGTGAAACCTTGTTTTAAAATTTGCCATTTGTCTGTCTCAAAGTCACCTCTATCACATATCCAAAATTGAATTAATCTTCCAAGTTTCTTTTACTAGAGGTATGCTACCTTTTTAAATAGGCTCCTGGTATAGAAGTTATGGGATTATTATTTTTTTTAAGATTTTTATTGCTCTTTTGCTTCTACATCACCTACATTTCTCCATATTTCTCTCCCTCCTCTTTGCCCGTCCCAGAGAGCCATTCCTTATGAAAAAGAATTTAAAAAATTGTAAGAGAAAAAAATTAGCAAAACAAATTAACATTAAAAAGTCTGATTATTGTATGTTGTATATTATGTATGTCATGTATTCCACATCCATGGACCCCACCTTTGAAATGGTACCTTTGATTTTTAATAAATTCTTCATTCTCCATATTCAGTGTTTCAAGTTTTTTTTATTACTATACTCAGTTCCATCCTAGGTCAGTTCACTTCCCCTTCACTTTTTAATTGCAAGAATTTGTCTCCCTTTCTCCATTGTTGCTCTTATCAAATAATAAAAGTTCTCCTTTCCTATTGGACTGTTCTTCCTAAAAACCTGGTTGTGGGGTCTTTTACTCTTTTCATGCTGAATTGGTTATAAAGTCACCCTGACAGCTTTCTTTCCTACTGTTGAATAGCATGTGCTCAGCCTTAGCCAGGCTAGCCTCATTGTTTCCCCTACATATACCATGACCCTTGTTGCCTCTGTTACTTTGCTTGTTTTTCCTCTAAATTGGAGTGTTCTCTATGTCTTTAATTCCTGATTCATTGGTCAGTCGCCTCAGTGAGTCCTTCCCTGATTGCTCTGTCCTACATGAGTCAGTATCATGTAGATGAGTATGGATTATATTCTGTTCTTATTTTATTGTGTGCCAGCCTTTTATCTCATTCAGATTTTGCAAGGGCCCCACACCATGTATTCCCCATTAGCATCTAATACAATTCTGGGTACATAATAATTACTCATTCAGTTGTTTGTAGGTTTTTGGGCACTTACATGGTAGATACTTGTTCAAGTGATAGAAAGGGTGGGAATTAAGTCAGGAGACCTTGGTTCAAATCCAGGTTTCCCTGTTTATTCAACCTCACTGAGTCTCAATTTCCCATCTATAAAATGGGAATGATAGTATATGTACAACCTACCTCTTTAAGATTGTTGTGAAAGGAGTCAGAATGGCAGAGTAAACTAGCAGTGACTTGCTTAAGCTCTCCTCCAAAGCCCTCCAAATGCCTGTAAAAAAATGACTCTAAACAAATTCTAGAGCAGCAGAACCCACAAAAAGATAGAGTGAAACAAATTTCTAGCCCAAGACAACCTGGATGGTTGATTGGAAAGGTCTGTTGTGCTGGGCTGGGAGAGGAGCACAGTTCAGTGTGGGTGCACAGGCAAAGACCAGTGCACCTCAGCGAACCTGGAGCAGGCTGCAAGGGACTTGAATCATGGGCAGTTGTGGCATTTTCCAGACTTCTCAACCCACAAATGCCAAAGACAACTTAGAAGGTCAGTAGGAAAGGTCTGTTGGACTGCAGTGAGAGAGGAGCTTGGTCTGGCCCAAGTCCTGGCAGTCCCAGGGCGGTGGCTGCTCCCAGAGCTCTCAGCCCATAGACAGAGGGGGGATCAAGTGGCTGATCAGAGGGAGATTGCAAGGATCTCTTTGCTGGTGCAGGATTCTCTTGCTTTGTCCGTGCTTGGATCTGGGTCATAGTTCTGGGTGTAGGTCCTGGGCGGGGAGAAGGAGCGTTGGCATGGTGGAGCTTGTGGTGGCAGTGAAGAGGAAATCCTCCTCACAGTTCCAAGGCAGAAAAGAGAGCTTGTGGTCTCTCATAGACAGAGCACAGGCCAGGAAAGGAGTAAACACCTCACCCTTGATAATACCACCTTGGAAGAACTGATATAGCTCTCTAGAAGTATCTCTGAAAACAGCTGTACAAACCCCTGAAGCTTGGGACAGTACATTCTCCACACTGGAAGCAGACCCCTACCTTAACAAAGAGTTTAAAAGTCAAATAATTGGCTGGGAACAATAGCAAACTGCACAAAAGAAGTTAGACCATAGAATCTTTGGTGACAGAGAAGATCAAAACATACAACCAGAAGAAGACAACAGAGTCAGAGCTCCTAGAAAAATATGAATCAGTCCCAGGCCATGGAAGAGCTCAGAAAGAGTTTTGAGAAGCAAGTAAGAGAAGTAGAGGAAAAACTGGGAAGAGAAATGAGAGTGATGCAAGAAAATCATAAAAAACAAGTCAACAGTTTGCTGAAGGAGACCCAAAAAAAAATACTGAAGAAAATAACACCTTAAAAAAATAGATTAACCCAAATGGCAAAAGAGGTCCAAAAAGCTAGTGAGGAGAAGAATGCCTTCAAAAGCAGAACTGGCCAAATGGAAAAAGGAAGTCCAAAAGCTCCCTGAAGAAAATACTTCCTTAAAAATTAGAATGGAGCAAATGGAAGCTAATGACTTTATGAAAAATCAAGAAATTGTAAAACAAAACCAAAAGAATGGAAGAAAAAAATAGAAGACAATGTAAAATATCTCATTGGAAAAACAACTGACCTGGAGAATAGATCCAGGAGAGAGAATTTAAAATTATTAGACTACCTGAAAGCCATGATCAAAAAAAGAGCCTAGACATCATCTTTCAAGAAATTATCAAGGAAGACTGCACTGATATTCTAGAACCAGAGGGTAAAATAGAAATGGAAAGAATCTACCAATCACTTCCCTGAAAGAGATCCCCAGAGGAAAACCCCTAGGAATATTATAGCCAAATTCCAGAGTTCTCAGGTCAGGGAGAAAATATTGCAAGCAGCCAGAAAGAAACAATTCTAGTATTGTGGAAACACAATCAGGATAACACAAGATTTAGCAGCTCCTACATTAAGGGACCAGAGGGCTTGGAATATGATATTCCAGAGGACAAAGGAGATAGGATTAAAACCAAGAATCACCTACCCAGCAAAACTGAGTATAATCCTTCAGGGCATTCAGTGAAATAGAGGACTTTCAAGCATTCTTGATGAAAAGACCAGAGCTGAAAAAAAATTTGACTTTGAACTACAAGACTCAAGAAGAGCATAAAAAGGTAAACAGGCAAGTGAAATCATAAGGGACTTGTTAAAGTTGAACTGTTTACATTCCTTCATGGAAAAATGATATTTGTAACTCATGAGACCTTTGTCAGTATTAGGATAGTTGGAGGGAAAAAACAGATAGATAGATAGATAGATAGATAGATAGATAGATAGATAGATAGATAGATAGATAAATAGATAGATAGATGGGGGCACAGGGTGAGTTGAAGATGAAGGGGTGATATCTGGAGAATAAAATTAAGGGATTAGAGAGGATTATACTGGGAGAAAGAGAGAGGTAGAATGGGGTAAATTATCTCACATAAAACAGACAAGAAAAAGCTTTTACAATAGAGGAGAAGTGGGGAAAGGTGAGAGGGAATGAGTGAATCTTATTCTCATCGGATTTGGCTTAAGGAGGGAATAACATACACACTCAATTGGGTATGGAAATCTATCTTACCCTACAAGAAAATGGGGGGGGGGATGGAGGGTGATAGAAGGGAGGGAGTAATCAGAAGCAAACACTTCAGAGGAGGGGCAGAGTCAAAAGAGAGAATAGAACAAATGGGAGGTGGGATAAGATGAAGGGAAAATATAGTTTTTCACAACATGACTACTGTGGAAGTGTTTTGTGTGACTACACATGTATAACCTGTATCGAGTTGCTTACCATGTCAATGAGGGTAGGTGGAGAGGGAGGAAGGGAGAGAATCTGGAACCCAAAGCTTTAAAAACAAATGTTCAAAATTGTTTTTTCATGCAACTTGGAAATAAGATATACAAGCAATGGGGTATAGAAATCTATCCTGCCCTACAGGAAAATAGAAGGGGAAGCGGATAAGGTGGGGGGAGGGTGATAGAAGGGAGTGCAGATTAGGGGAAGGGATATTCAGAGTGCAAGCTGTCTTGGGGTGGGGGAGGGGCGAGATGGGGAGAAAATTTGGAACTCAAAATCTTGTGGAAATGAACTTTGAAAACGAAAATAAATAAGGAAAAAAAGATTGTTGTGAAAAAAGTAATTTGTAAAACTTAGACTACTAAATAAATGTGAATGGTTGTTGCTGATTGAAATAATAACCTAATCTTTATAATAAAGTCAGATTCAATTTGGTCAGCTAAATTTAGTCATTTAAGGCATTTCTAGAGAAGACCAAGAAGGTCCAATGAAATAATACAAAATGGGAGAGAAATAGAAACTGGAAATGCTTTATCTTTGTAAATGTAGGCTTCAGAAGGCAGGCTGTGAGCTTAGCTAAAAGATGGGCCTCTTGCTACTGAATAGGATAGAGTTAGAGTTTACTCAAAATATTGTTTTATTTATTAAAACTCTGTACCCATTTTGACTCTTTTGGTTCCTTTCTCTTATGAAAAAAGGCATTTGTTAGTTGAACCTTAATTTATACCACCTGCTGATAAAATTTGAAGTACTAGATGTTTGATATTTCTAAGTAATACACACAGGCTATTAACAATGTACTTGTCAGTCTTTTTAAATCTTTTTGCTTTGTATACATTGAATAAAGATATTTCTGTAAATATCATTGACTTAGGCTTCATTAATGCCTGAAGAGTCGTTATGTTGCTTGGAGACCCATAAAAAGAAAGGGCCTCCCATTGTGTACATTGATAACATTTTTGGAGGTAATCAGTTGGGGACAGTGGAGGTGTGATAACCAAATTGAAATATTCTTTCTTAGCAAAGCATTCTAAGTTACTTTATTTGCATTTCATTCAGTGTAAATTTTGAAGATGTTTTTTCTTCCATCTTTTGTAAGGTCCTCTATAGTTTTTGGTCATAGATCTAATAATAATTCATTTAGAATATACAGCATGTATATGGAGCATAACTTCAATATTTTGTTAGTTCTCGGGCTTCACTTGTATTGATAAGCCTTCCATATTTATTGTAGCCCTTCTTTGCCTCATGCTTTGTGTGTGTTTTGGGTTTTTTTATTCTTTAACATCCTGTGTGATTCCTATGTCTTTTGATAAATGCACCATAGCATATCCACTCAGAATGCTAAATCCTTTCTTCTGTTTTATAGTTTCATGTTCTAATGTAGTACTAAGGCTATACACCTGTTATTTCTCATTTTTGCTATGTAAACTTTGATACTTACCTTTAAAAGTCATACATAGGTCATTTGTGCCTGTATTCTCTAATGAGTCATCATTGGTAATACATTGCAGCTTATTTATGCCTACCATTGGGCTTTCTATTTTCCTTTAGATTACTTGTAGTTTTTTTTTTCTCTATAGGAATGCTTTGTTTTATTTTAGTCATTAGGGTTTTTTCCAATTCGATTTTATTTTATTTTCAGTACCAGATTCTCCTTCCCCTCACCTCTTCCCCTACCCATTAAGAAGTCAAGAAATACAAAACCCATTACAAATACAGAGTCATGCAAAACAAATGACCACAATAGCCATGTTTTCCCGTAACCCCCCCCCCCCAACAAAAACAAAAAAGAGAAAGAGAGAAAAATGTCCTTTATTTTGGAGATGGACAGCATTTTTTGTCACGGCTCCTTGGGAATTGTGGTGGAGCACTAATGATGATTAGAGTTACTAAGGCTTTCACAATTGATTATCTTTACAATACTGTTGTTACTGTATGATATAAATTGTTCTTTGGTTCTGCTGACTTTGTACCAATTCATGCAAGTGTTCCCAGGTTTTTTCTGAAACCAT
Source organism: Phascolarctos cinereus (assembly GCF_003287225.1). Lineage (NCBI taxonomy): Eukaryota > Metazoa > Chordata > Mammalia > Diprotodontia > Phascolarctidae > Phascolarctos > Phascolarctos cinereus. Next base: position 54,100,615 of record NW_027556180.1, read on the forward strand.
CCCCTTCATCATTTCTTACAAGCACAGTAATGTTCTATCATATTCATATGCCATAAGTTCTTTAGCAGTTCGCCATTTGTTGGGCAACCCCTCATTTTTCAATTCTTTGCCTCCAAAGAGTTTTTAGAAATATTTTTGTACATGTGGATCCTTTCCCTTTTTCTTTGATCTCTGTAGGATACAGGCCCTGTAGCTATGGTGGTCAGGAGATATGCACTGTTAGCTTTTGGGGGATAATTCCAAATTGCTTTCTGGTTCACAGCTCCACTGACAGCGTATCCTATTTTCCCACATCCTAGATGGGGATATTTTATAAATCACAGCTACGCAGCATGGCGTCATTGGAGAATTCTGTTTGATTCTTGGATAAATCTATGATCTCATCGATATGGATACTCATTCCAGCAATGCAAATAGCAACCCATCCATGCCCTTTTCACCTGTGTGACTCTTGTCAGTGTTCTGCCATAAATCTTCCATAAGGGTTCCACCTAATGTGCTGAGGAGTTCTCTCTAAGTCTCTCAATACTGAATTGATACCACTGGAACACATGATTTCTACTGATTATGACAAACTCAGGATATGGGACTGGACTGTCTTCTTTTAAGGTTATAAATTTATCTAATGATATTTATTATGTCACTTCTCTGGACACAGTTTTACATTGGTAATATGCGGTAGGCTAATTGACCTTTGAGTGACTCTCAGCTTTAATTCTTTGGATTTTAATATATATGTGTGATTATACACATTAATAAAAAATACTTGTTGAGTGATTGATATTACAGTGTGTGCCCAAAAACTTTTTGCTGCCAGAGGTGTATGAGCGAAGACATTTAGACACCATGGGCATACAAAATAAAATAAAAACTCCTTACCCTGGGATTTAAAATCTGACTCTTAACTACTTTTTATGTATAATTCAAATTCCTTCCCTTCATGCCCTCCGTATTTAAGATAAACTAAACTACAGAGGTTGGCTGATCTCATCCTTTTTCTGGTTCTGTGTATTTAGGCAAGATATTACCATGACCAAAAAGTATACCCTCTACACTTGTCTGTTGAATTCTTTTTTTATTTCTTTATTACTCAGCTTAGGTACCACTGTGTCTATGAATCTTTCCCTAATCCTCCCAGCTGAAATTGTGGGGGGTTTTTTTTGTCACTCCTCAAATTTTCTTATACCACTTTGTTTGAATCGTTTCTTTACTTTTATTACAGTAAGCCCCGGTATGTTATTTATATGCATACAATATACCTTCTTTAGATTGTAAGCCCTTTTAGAGCAGCAGCTGGGGCGTTTTTCACTTTTACTCTTTTAGCACCCAGCGCACTGTCTTGTTCATTTTAGAAGCCTAAATTTATCTGTAAAATATTTTCTTTGCAGGTGTATGCAGAGATTATGGCAGTTCTAAAGCATGATGATCAGAATAGTATAAGACTACAAGATAGTGCATCTGATTTGAGTCAACTAAGTACACAGACTGTGTTTTCCGTGATTGATCATCTCACACAATGGGCTAGGCACAAATTTCAAGCACTTAATGCTGCAGAAATTCAGTCTAGCAAATCAAACAGAGAGAAAGTAGAGCCAAAGGGTGAGTGATTATTTTCTATTTGCCTGTTTTATAATTGTTCTGATGCCCACTACTGTTTTATCTTCTATACCTATTCTTCCTACACACCACAGCCAAAATAACTTTCCTCAACTATGATTTTTTTTTGTCACTTCTTCACTCAAAATATTACCTTATATTACTTATTCTTTGTTTCCTAAGATGGGAAAAGATTGGAAGAAATTATATCAATAGTTACATCAGTTTCATGTAAATCATTGTAAATCAGTTGCGATGATGAGGAGACCAAAGGAGCCTAAAAACCACCTTATTTAGCAAACACTTCATTCACATGCCAGGGTGAGAAAATGGTAGCCAGTGGCAACACTGATTTTTATGACATTTTTTTAAAAACCTTAAGAGAAAGTTGGTGGAGGATTATAAGCAACAACAACAACAACAACAACAATAATAATAATAAGCGATAAGTACTGGAGATTAGAGACCAATTTAAAGAGCGTTTAACAAGCTATCAAACTAAGCAAAATCGGCCCAAAGGTATTCGAAATGAAATGGTAGTAAACAGATAAAAACAGATAAAAATGGAATAGTACTGGGAAGATTTTCATAACAAAATCTCTTTACTGTCAGAGATAATGAAACTTCCCCATTTTGACTGTAACTCCACTGACCCAGGTGTTGCTATATAGGACATGAAAATAGCATTGGAAACAAAGGTAAGAAAAGCAGCTGGACTGCACCAAGTTATTTGCAGAGGAGGTCCATGTTTAAAGTGACAAAATTTTGAGGCTACGGAAGGATAAATTCTTAACATTTCTAAAGAAGAAGAAGCTACCAAAGACTTGGAAGAAATCTCAGACCTTATTATTACCCAAAAAGGTGACCAGGAGCATCAGTTACTATCTACCAACATTCCAACTTTCCCATTAATATCAAATTTTTATGAGATTACCTAAACACACATGAAAGACATCTTACTGGGAGTATTGTAAGGGAACAGGCAGCTTTTGTAAGCAATATTCTATAGTAGATTGCATCTTTACCTTTATCTAATTGACTATTAGCTGTAGATAGTACAAAATCCAACTGTTTTTATTGTTTGTTAGAATTTTTCAAGATTCCCTGAAAGACAACAATAACCTCGTTTGGTTGGTCTCTGATCATTAATATTTCAAACAAGACATGAAAGACTTTTACTCAGCACAGGTATTCACCAATATAGTAGAGCTGATCCAAGTGAGACTTTTTTAGAGCTGGACAAACATTTCAGAAGTTCCTGTTTGTGGGTGACATTTTGTTGACTGCATCAAGGCCCCAAAACATTTCTGGAAAGCAAATGAGAAAAACAGTGATTCTGAATAGTTTGGCCTAACCTTCCACATAGTAAAAATTAAGGATAAAGAATGATTATTGTCCAGATTGGGCAGCTAAGTGATATAGTAGATAGAGCCCCTAGGGCCTGAAGTCATCTTCTTGATTCAAATCTGGCCTCATACACTTACTAGCTGTGTGACTCTGGACAGGTCACTTAACTCTGTTTGTTTCACTTTCCTCATCTGTAAAATGAGCTGGAGAAGGAAGTGGTAAACCCCTCCGTTATCTCTGCCAGGAAAGTCTCCCAAAAAGGAGTCACAAATAGTTGGACACAAATAAAATTACTCAACAACAATAAAATTACCCAGATGAGACTATACATCTGGATGGACAACCTTTAGACATTATATGTGTGTTTAATGAATAATTACACACACAAACACAGATGCTGAACACAGACAGTGAATTAAATGGGTAGGGGAGAGAAATATGGGTTGCTTTGCTTTTGGGAAGTTGCAGAGTTCTTTAAATGATCCCAAGCTTCTCCCTCAAACAAAGGCCCATCTCTTTAATAATACGGATTTTCTTCTGGTGATTTGTATGGCTGCGGTTATCTGAGAAATTGAGTTAAAGATCGCTCAGAGGACAGTGGAGAATCACATGTTGGGCCTGAGAAGGTTGCAGCACATTCAAACAAGAATTGACGAAGTGGTATAAAAGGTATCATTGAAGAAGCATATGGGGAAAAAAAAAAGAATTCTTTCAAGATCAAAATAAGGAGTAACCCTCTTCTACTGGCATCCCTAAGATGTCAGGAGAACTCCAGTGAGGCCTCACACAGTGAATTTACTGGAGGCCACCAATGTATTACATCGGGCATTTATAATCTCTACCATTGGAGGGATTACCCACATTGATGCATCACAGATCACATGAGTCAGGCTGTACTGTGTCATATTTCTCAGTCACTGAAACATTTTCAAATATTTTCTTTTAGCGTATTTTTCTGAATTACCTCTCCCTGAGTCTCATAATACCTTTGCTGACTGCGGGGATTTGTCCATCTCAGGCCCAACAAAACCCTACTGTAATTTATATCTGTATTATTTTTAATAGATTGATTTGTGGCATAATACTTATAAATTATTTCAAGTGGGTTTTCCCCCCTAGATTGTAACTTTTGCAATTCCAGATTCTAAGTAGGGGCTGTATTTTATATTTCTTTTGTATCCTCTGTTACTGCCAGATATAGTACAGATCATGCTGAAGGCTTTCAAGTATTTTTTTAACTGACTGTTCTTTTTTTGTACCTCCTACAAATGCTAGTTTTCTATGCAAACATTATTCTTTTGAAATTCCCTATCAAAATCCAAAAATAATATCTGCAGCCTTGCCAACTATTACCTAGGGACATGGGTGAGAGAAATTGTATTCCAGCAGTATCAATAAATGGTGGTTGTTGTTTTTGAAACATCAACATTTCTGCAGCAAGCAGATGAAATAGCAGGGATTTGTCCCCAGTCATCTTCCTCACAGGGTATGAAAATGTAACTGTCCTTTTTTTTAATGGGTGATAGTACAATATGGGTGAAATTATACTTAGGAATTAAGTACATCTACATTATTCTTTTATTTGCCAATATTATTAGCTAAGCTTTATGTTTAAAGCCCAGAGGCTTGTGCTTTTCTTATGAGTAATAGTTTATATTTGTATAACTCTTTATAGTTTTAAATCTACTTTCACATAAGTGATCTGGGTGTGGTATAGTAGGAAGAGAAATGACTTTTGAATCTGAGGACTTGAATTCAAATTCTGACTTACTACTGTAAGTGACTTAATTGGGCAAGTCACTTAATTGCCTAGTGCCTCTGTTTCCTCATCTGTAAAATGAGGAGGATTATATTTGATGGCTTTTGAGATCTTCCAGCTAGAAATTTATGAATTTATTATCTCATCGGATGCTTATAGTAACCCTGTGAAGTACACTTGCAGATCAAGTGAAAATTCTGCCAATTCAGCAGATATTTAATAAGTGCTTATTATATACCTGTTAGCGCTCGGGGAAATACAAACACAGTACCTTCCCTTTTAAAGACTGGAATTGAGCACAAAATACTTTACAGGTGAAGAAATTGAGACTTAAGAGAGGAAAAGTGTTTTGCTTAAGGTCACAAAGCTAGTACCTAGTAGAACTAGAGCTAGAATCCAGTTTTTCAGATTACTACTCTGATAGTCTTTTCATTTCCTCCAGAATATTGCCCTGTAGGCATTTCTACAACAATTATATGCACTTAAAGTATGTAGATTAATTTTAGAACACAGATTGAACTTTGGTGACTTAAATGTAAATTTATTAATTGTATGTTGTCAGTTTTTAATTACTACACTGTCTTTTTTTTAATATAGCATCTACTGTGGACTATGAAAACTATCAAAGTGTGGCACATTTTCTTGATCTTATACCTCAAGACACACTAGCAGTAGCTTCCTTTCGATCTAAAGCATACACAAGAGCGGTGATGCACTTTGAATCATTCATTACAGAAAAAAAACAAAATATTCAAGAGCATCTTGGATTTCTACAGGTTTGAAAATAAAATATTGAGATACTAACATTATGATGAATATTTTTAACAGTTCCTATGCCAAGGAAGATGAAAAAGTTGACTTAGCATAATTTCCTATTTATTTGATTCAGAAAGGATTTCAGGATGTTGTAATTACTCAAACTCATTTTTTATGAACATCTCTTATTTTGCTATAAATGAGCATCTCTGAATGTACATTAATACAGTGTTTTGGCAATGTGATACCAGATAAGAAAGAGTGCCAAAATGTTATTTGTGAACAGTAATTCTACTTTCATTCGTATCTTTTTTAATTGAGGAAAAAATATTAATTGACCCTTTTCTTCGCATTTATAATTGTGATATTTTTTAAATGTTTGAACATAGAAATTATATGCGGCGATGCATGAACCAGATGGGGTTGCTGGAGTAAGTGCAATTCGGAAAGCAGAACCATCTCTGAAAGAGCAGATCCTCGAACACGAAAGCATTGGCTTACTGCGGGATGCCACAGCCTGTTATGATAGGGCCATTCAACTAGAACCTGACCAGGTAAGATAAAAGTTGTAGAACACTGCAGTGGTAAGAACACTGAATTAGGAACTTGGGATTCCTGGGTTTTAATCCTAGTTCATGGTTAATCATGGAATCTCAGTTTCCTTATTTATATAATTGGCTAGAAGGGGTTGTGCTACATTACTATATGGATTCATATATACATATATGGGTATATATACATATACAGGTATATTTTTTATTTCTATGGTGATTACTGAATTGGATTGGTATGAGGATCAAATAAATGATATGCATAAAAGTACTTTGAAAACTGATCTCTATATCAAAATTTTAATGTCTGATGAACTTTGGCTTTTAAAGTCGTGTCATATGTACATTTCTGTGTATATATAAGTATGTACATGCATACAGCAATTATATGTATTGTATGTGTAAATAAACATACACATACACTGGGATAGACCCATTTGGAGGATTTCTATATGGACCAGAGTAACCCAGCATGGAAAGAAAGATGTGGGTCAGTTGTGATCATATCTCTCCTCCAATTCTCCTCTAAACTCCTTGAAAAAAACTCTGTACTTAGTAGAGCTGAGTATGTTCACTTATACTTCCCACACTCTGTCCTAAATCTTGTGTTCTCTAGCTTACCACCTCATTAGTTAACTTAAATTTCTCTCTCCCAAGTTACCAGTGATCTCTTAATTGCCAGATCTAATGGCCTTATCTCGATCCTCATTCTCTTAACTTTTGCAGCATTTGTTACCGTTGATCATCCTTTCCAGGATTTCCTGACTCCTTCTGACTGACCTTTTTTTCCTCAGTCTCCTCTGCTAAGAGATGCCACACCCACCAAAAATGGGTTGCTTCCAAAGGCTCTGTCTCAGGCCTTCTTCTCCTTTCTCTTTATACTCTCTCACTTGCTGATCTCATCACCTTTAATGGGTTCAATGATCATCTCATCTCCATGAAGATGATTCCCAGATCTGTTTGTCTGTCCCTGGCTTTTATTTTTGTATCCCTCCTGTTTAAGCATGATGCCTGACACATAGTTGGCGCTTAATAAATGCTTATTGATTGGTTACTTGATTATCTTGCTAAATCAACCAGTTGTTAAAAAATACCGGTCATAGAATAGTAGATGACATTTTTTGTTACATTATCATTTATGCAATTTAGTGTTCACTTGATTATAATTGCATTGATATTTTAAATATTTTTCAGTTTTATTCACCTGATGTAACTATAATTGCATTAATTTTTAAAATATTTTTCAATTTATAGATCATTCATTATCATGGTGTAGTGAAGTCCATGTTAGGTCTTGGTCAGTTGTCCACTGTAATCACTCAGGTGAATGGCGTGCATGCTAACAGGTAATATTTTTTAAAGGAATAATTTTCCTTAGTTGTCTTCTTTAACTCAGGAACATAGCGAGTAATTTCAGGAAATAAACTATCTTCTAAACTCATGAAATATGTAGGGCTTGTACTAGTCAGTGTAGCATTTTTCAAAAAAAGATGTTTTATTCTACTTCATAATAATAGTTTATATTTACATGTTGTTTGAAGGTTAGCGAAGTATTTCTTTATACACATTATCTTATTTGGTCCTCACAACCTAGCTTCTGACTTAACCTCTTGTTTGAGGAGTCACATGCTATTTTTAAAACAGCCTTTTAAGGAAATGACTTCTGTGTGCAGAGCCCTTTTTAGTCTTTTGGTGCTTTTTGGTCTAATACCTAAATTATCTGTAGTTCATTTGGAAAGACCACTCTGCCCCAGGTAGTAACCATTATGATCATTAATTAGATCTGTGTCCTGTGAATTAATAATAATATCTTATATATTATTGATACCATTTACAGAACACTTAGCTCACAGTAACTCTATGAGAATATTCACTTATACATTAGGAATCCCAGTTTATAGATGAGGCAACTGAAGCTTGAGGAGGTTGAGTCTTATGACTTGCACCTAGAAGTCTCATGATCTTTGTATTATGCCATTTAAATCCTCTGGCATCAAATTTCCAAGAACATTTTGCATTTAAAGCATATTACTTAAAAAAGAGATGGTGATAAATAAGAGGGCTTGGACCTGATTTCTAGCATATTGTCAGTAGAAGACTTTGAAGAAACTGCTATATAGCCAGTTATTTTTTTCTTCTGTAGAAAGTACGGTTCAAAGGGCAAATCTCTTTGGAAAAGTAAGCTGAGGGGCAGTTTTTGCAGTAGAATAAACATGAATGAATGATATCAGAGTATGGTTTTCAGACTAACCTCCTGAGTAAGAAAAAATTAGACAGGAAACATCTCTGCTATTGCAGACTCAGGTCCAGTTAACCTGCATAATATCTCTCCTCCATCTTAAATGCCAAGCAGTGTTTAATAGAGCCAATATCATGAGAAAACTTGTTTCCCCTTCCAAAAAGAGACAGGGAAGTAGCAAACATGAATACACATGGCTCTGGAACTAATTATTATTAGTTCAAAGGAAGCAAATAAATTTTTTTTAATAAGATGCACATATAGTAAATGAAGCTGGTGGTAGTACATTTTTATATAATCATAAAGACCTAGTTTGTTACCGAAAATGAGAAAAGAAAAAGGAATTTTATTGGTTAAAAATATTTATCTTGTACCTAGCATATTTCTTCAAACCGTGCTATAAACTGTATATCATATTTATATTTAGACATTTAAAGAGATGAATGGATATATGTGGTATTACTTTAATAATAATAGAAAGAGCATAAGTAACTAGCTACTTTAGTTTGTTCCTGTTCTGTTTTATACATGTCTTGGGAAAGCCTTGCTTATTGATTATAATCCAAGGCCCTCTTGTACACCTAGTATCAAAATTGTAGCCCTAGTGCCTTTGAAAGAAAGAGCCGATTTTTATAAGGCACACTTTGCAACCTTAAAGTGACAGCGTATGTCATAAGGACATATTAAAGCTTTAGCGTGATCTGTTTTTACATTTTTTAATATGACTGACCTCATGAGCTTCTTCCTCCTTTTCAATCTGATATTGACTTTACTCTTTTTTAATCCCTGTCTCCAAATCAAGTAATTGCTTCCCAAAAAATCTACACAATTTTACTACTACCACTTACTATGTATCCCTTTGCTTTTATCTCTTTCCTAATAGACTCATTCAAGATAGGGACTACATCACTTTTTTATTTGTATCCCCAGCACCTAAGACAGTGGCTAGAATATATTAGTAGGTATTTAATAAATATTTATTGATCAATAATTGATTTTTGTCTTTTTATTTAAAGCAAGCAACTCACCAGTCATAATGACAACTTAATATATGTTCCTGGAACTACAATTTGTTCTTAGAGCATAGACTAATAGAACTACAAAAATGACCATGGGGGGAAAAAATTGCTTAGGAGTAAAGGAAAATTTAGAACTTACTAAATTATTTCTGGACATTTAATAGGCAAAACACTTTGTTCTTGAATTTTTTTCAAAATCTCCACTGAGAGTTTAAATGGAATGATTGAGGTTTGTTTTTTTTTCCTAATAGGTCTGAATGGACAGATGAATTAAACACGTACAGAGTGGAGGCAGCTTGGAAACTGTCACAGTGGGATTTAGTGGAAAACTATTTGGCAGCTGGTAAAAATGGATTGAAATACAAGCAGTTTTAATACACTTAGAAAATTCTGGCATTAGAAGTAGCCAGGCAGTGTTTATACTTAGTCTTTCCATTTACATACTTTAAAGTAGGATGAAGTACTCATTTTAAAAACAACTTTAGATGAATTAAGCTGAGGATTTTTACTAAGCACTTTGCCAAATGAGACAGTTAATTGCACACTAACTGCTGTCACATGATATGAAATTACTTTTTTCTTAATTTATTTTTCAGATGGGAAGTCAACAACATGGAGTGTGAGACTGGGACAGCTACTGTTATCAGCAAAAAAAAGGGATACAACAACTTTTTATGAGACGTTGAAACTAGTCAGATCAGAACAAATTGTACCTCTTTCAGCGGCAAGTTTTGAAAGAGGCTCCTACCAGCGAGGATACGAATATATTGTTAGGTACTTTTTGGTTTCTCTAGGTCTGGTATTTTTGCAAATTTATTTTAAAACCTTACCTGACAAGTCTACAACTTATTCCATTCACAGTAAATGTCAGTGATATGTTTGGTACATGACATCATGTCTGACTAAATTGAATTATCCCGTGATCATTTGTTTCTACCTTGAAATCACTAGTATTTGCTAAGAAGAAAACACCTTCTGACCAACCATTTTTAATCTGAGGTGCACTTAAGGAACTGTTTTTTAATGCCACTAGTATTTTGCAAGTCTATAACTTCATCTTTGTGAGTATTCCTACTTGATGCAAATTGTGCATCTTCCACATTTTAGTGGATCGTAAAACAAGTTGCTGTTGTCAAAAAGTCATCCCCTGATGGTCAGCCCTTTATTAATGTACTTTGTGCTAACTTATTCTGGTTGCAGAAATATATTCTCTAAGTGACCCATTCTTGAAACCTTTTTAGGTTGATGAACATGATGGCTTGTATTTGACTAGAACAAATAGCCTTTTGAGAATCTAGGGTCATTTCCACCTCGTAATGATGCATTGGAATAGAGCCTTAGTAGACAGTTAAAATTTTTTTTTAATATTTAGAATGTTCTTCCTCCACACATTGAACCAGTGCTTATTTTATTTATTTTACTTTGGGGTTAAAAGACTTGCCCAGAGTCACATAGCTAGTGAGTGATATGTGTCTGAGGCTGTATTTGAACTCAGGACCTCCTGATTCCAGGGCCAGTGCTCTATCCACTGCCCCACCTAGCTGCCCTGACAGTACATTTTTTTAAGACACCAAAGTAACTTACTCTGGGTTTCATCTGCTTCAATAATGTATTCTTTATGTCATTATCCTAGACAAACAGCTTCTGCTAGTTGCAGACATCTTCTTTTGGTTATTGATTATTTTCCTAAATTTTGTGACTCAGTTTTATGAATTTTAGTTAACTATAATAAAACAGTTTCTCAGGTATTTAAAAGAAAAGAACATCAAATATTTTAGTGCTATTTTAGTATAGACTGATTATCATGTATTTTCCAGAGACGTAATATCTGATCAGAAAATAAATTCTAACATATTTGTTTATACCCGAGGGGGAAATGACAAAAAAACTTTTTTTTTAAAATTTTTTGGGTTACTTAGAAAAAAACTGATGTTATAATGAGTTTTTTTTTCATTTATTAATCTGCAAGAGGTATATATGGACAACTGCGTATTGCAGAATGCAATATTTATTGTTAGCTCCCTTTATTAGATTTTTGTGAAGCCAAAGTGGCAGGTCTGGAACTTAAATTTTAAGAAATAGTTGCTTTAATATACTGCAGCCAATGTTTGTACTCCATAAATGTTGCTATTTATGTTTAAATTTATATGGTTGGTTATAAGGAGTTATAGAAAACACCAACTACCTCAATTAGAAAGAAAATTCAAAGTGATTACCACAAATAGTCATGTTAATCATAAAACCAGACATTTTACATATCTGTATAGAAGTTTTGGCTTTTTTTAGTAGTGTTGCTTATGTGCGGAAGTTTTTCTTTTTTTTTAATTGTAGTTAGTCTTTTAAATTGAGGAGAATAACAGAGAACTAACTTTGTAAATTAATGTTTTATGCCATTTTTTAGTGTTAAAAGTTTACCACTTATATATCAAGAATAAATAGGAATAGGGACTTTACATTTAACTTAATTGGTTGAGGAAGATCTTTCTTTCTCTGCTGGTCAGTATCTTCTCTGAAACTTAAAGTCTCAGTTGTCAAGAGCAGTGGCATCAAATTCAAATAGAAATCAGAGACACTGATCTGTATTGAAGGATCCCTGCACACTACTTAATTGACTTAGTTTTAAATATGGCATCTATGTTTTATTTCATTTTTATTTATTTTGTTATGTATTTCTGGATTACATTTTAATCTGATTCATGCTACACTTAGGAGTGTTGCGGGCCATGTGTTTGACTCTTTTGGCGCAGAACCCTGAGAGTTTCAGTGACCTGCTCAAGGGTCACCTGGCCAGGATGTGTCTGAGGCAGGATTTGAACATAAGTCTCCTTGATTCTGAGGCCAGCTCTCAAGCCCCTGTGCCATACTATCTCAAGAAGAACTACTTTAGTTATAACTGCACATTTGATTCTTTTGAATTCAAAAGTCATTTAATTCTTCATGATTGGTTTGATTTATATGACCAAATGACAAGTTTTTAATTTAAATAGATTTCTCATCTCTCCCCTTAGGTTGCATATGCTCTGTGAATTGGAACATAGTATTAGACCTTTGTTTCAGCAGTCTACAGGTGACAGTAATCAAGAAGATTCCCTCAACTGGTTAGCTCGTCTAGAAATGACCCAAAATTCCTATCGAGCCAAAGAGCCTATTTTGGCACTCCGTCGAGCTTTATTAAGTCTCAAAAAAAGGTTTGACTTTTCACTTTCTTTTCTTAATGTTGAAGTTTGTGAATTCACTGTTGGGGATATTTAAGCATCCTAATTTTTAATCTGAGTCAGTGGCTACCTTTGTGTTATCAAAGGTACACTTCTGTCGGGAATATAGTCAATGTGGATTAGTGGAAAGAACATTAGGCTTGAAATTAAGAGACCTAGATTGATTTCTGTCTGTTATATTTACTGGCTGTACAACTAAAAGGCAGTTCATCTGAGCCTCATTTTTCTCATTTTGAAAGCTGGAATAATAATGTTAGCAATATCTGTTTCATAGAATTATAATGTAGAAACAACTTTGCAAATTGGGACGTGGAAGGAAATGGAAAGAACTATTATTATTATTATTATTATTATTATTATTATTATTATTATTATTTTTACTACCTCTAACCTAGTTCATTCATGTCTGTGTATAAGGTTTTTCTCTACCTTTATATACAGATCAATTCATTGTAATCAATTTTCATGAGCCTAGAATACATGAAAGTAGGTAAATATTTTTTGAAGTTATAAGTAAGCATTTAAAGGAGTGTTTATTAGATTCCTTTGAAGGAAAATTACATGCAACCTCCTTAGTATCTGGGACTGTTTCTAATTTTTGTCTTTGTTTCCCCAGTTTGTATCTTAGTACTTTCCATTATAAATAGGTGTTGAATTGAATGGTGAGATCAGATGTTTCACTTCAGCTATTCATATAATGCACTTTGGACTATTACTCTAGATCAGACTATAGTGAAATGGTTGGAGAATGCTGGCTGCAGAGTGCCAGAGTCGCTCGAAAGGCTGGCCATCACCAGACAGCCTACAATGCTCTCCTTAACGCAGGAGAATCGCGACTTGCTGAATTATATGTGGAAAGAGCAAAGTGGCTGTGGTCCAAGGTAAGAGAGAAGACTATATCACCAATGTATGACCAGTAATATACTGTTTATCTTACCTGTGCCTCCCTCTGCCTGCTATTCTCTTGTGAGGATTAAGGAGTGACAGGTTTGGAGATTATACCCTACTCCTGCTTAATGACAGAAATAATGCCTAAGCCTGTTTCAGCCTTCTTCCTCATTTACCTACCACAGCCTGTCTGAAACCGAAGGCTTTTGGTGCTATTATTGTCCTGGTTCCTGCCTTCTTTATCTTTTGGAAACCTCTGGGTGCCTTCCTAGCCTTGGACAAAAGCCATACTACCTTCACTCTTTTCATGTGTCGATCATGTATCTCCCTACTAGACTTGGTGTCTAGGACTATTTATTCTACTTTAAATGTAGTTGACACCCAATTATTTTAAACTATTCTTTGTATCCTAGAGATTAAGCTATGAGGGTGGGGGACTGGGGAGAGATTGCAAACCAATCCATTTCTTCTCCTAGCTCCTGGCCTTAGGTTGGGAGACCATCCCTTTTCTTCTGAGGGCTCATATTGATACCCTGATCCCTAGCTCAGTTCTTATCTCCTTAGATCATAGCTGAGAGTTCCTCTCTCCCTTTGCTGCCCCAGAGGCTGAGACTAACTTACTAGGGGCATTTCCCAGTTTAATTACTCTTTTCTTGCTTCTGCAAAAGATATTCAGCTGAAGCTGTGCTATAGCTCTGGTCATAGAGACTGAAACACCTGGTGGTGGTGAGGGCTTGTGTAACAAGCTGAACTTAATTCCCAGACTACATAGTTCCCGATACTCACCATTAGTATGGAATTATCAAGTGCAGTATGACCTATATTAGATATTAAGTTTTACCAGTTGTGGATGCTGTAATCCTCTTAAAAACAAGATTATTGATGAAGAGAAAAAATATTGCCTAGTTAAAAAACAGGAAATAGTGATCTCTCTCCCTTCAAGAAACAAAAAATCGATCTTTGAGCATGAGTCACTAGCTGATAAAAATCATTTTGCATGTTTCATGACACTCACTGCTATGGGATTTTACATAATATTCAAGTTCCTATGCCCTTAGGAGTTTATTATTACAGAAACATAATGTTATTTGCCTCAATACTCTGAGAGGGAATCAAGTCAGAAGAGCATATGGTGGTAGACATTAAGTAGACTTATGACCTTGTCGATTTATAACATTGTCGCAACTTTCTCACTTGGCTACAGAGCCTACCTAGGACCTAGGGTTTCCCAATCACCTGAAGAATCAAGACCAACTTGATCTTTCACTCCGAACACACATTGATGAGGCAGGAGAAAAGATGGCAGCAACTCCGTTTATTTTTAGCAAAGCACTCATTTATATAGTAAATAACAAGAACTCTGTCTCATGTTACAATGATGTATAACCCATGCTGTGCTCGAGGACAGTGCATGCACAGTCCGTGCGCTTACCTACCACCAATCACAAATACACTGTTAATGACTAATGAGTAGCTAGGGAAGTTAGAGATGCATAGAATGGAGCACCCAACCAGGCAGTCTTTGCTCATGGACCAACACCTGAGAGGGGCCTCAGCCCTTCAGTGAGATCTCATGAACCGTCTGTGGCCCTCTACATCCTTACAGATCCCTAACACAACATTAACCCAAACACTTTGGACTTTGCATTTTATTGTTACAGACGAGAATATTTTGTTTAAAACAAAACATTTTAATCTTTTTTAGGGTGATGTTCACCAGGCATTAATTGTTCTTCAGAAAGGAGTTGAGTTATGTTTTCCTGAGAATGCAGCTCCAGATGACAGCAAGAATAAGTTAATCCATGGTCGAGCTATGCTACTTGTGGGTCGGTTTATGGAAGAAACAGCCAACTCTGAAAGCAACGCAATTATGAAAAAATATAAGGCAAGTTGAATTCTTTACGCAGAGTTGCAATAGAAATTACAACTTTAACATGAATAATCAAGACCAGGTAGTAGAGTACAATTCCTATCTTATATTTTATATATTTTAAGATTTGTAGTTAGGCTTCATCTTAGTATTATGATCTCGACTAATAAACATTTAAGCTTGACCAGCATGCTAAACTAAAGCCAGAATATACATTTGGATTGTTCATCTTTCCAGTGGCCTCAAAATGTTCAGAAGTCTCCAGAATGAGAAACGGACATATTCACTGAAATTATGGGTAAACATCAGCATTATTGATCATTTATTTGTGTCCTAATATGTGTTTACAAAAAATAACACTGTCATTAAGTTTTTTTAAAATCAGAAAGTTAGAAAACAATCTGCAAAATTACTGTTATTTATATTTCCTGTAAGTGGACAAAAACAAATTTGTAAGAGCTGAGACTAGCTATGGTTACAATTTGTTAACACAAAGAAGTTATTTCAATTCTGGGCTGGTTTCAGGTGTTATAATCATTAAATCACTTGTCTGGTAAGGAGGAGAACTAACAGTCTATGGTTGGGGGTACACATCTCAGTTCAGTAAAACATTACTTATTGACTAATAATGTATTTTCCCTCTTACATTTCAGTACTTCAACAATTTATGATTTACTCACAGTGGGTACTTCTTTCACTTATACATAGATTTCAAATCTCTTGCCCACTTAGCAAATAGATTCATAAATTGTTTTGATAGAAAAATTAGACTATTTGCCAAACTTTTAAGAATAAGCCTCTCTGGACTTACCTTAGCTGGTCCTGGGACAACAGAAATACATTCTATTGCTGGATGTGTATTAGAAGCCTTTCTAGTTTAGGAGGACCTATTAGAACTTACAACCCTGATAATAAAACTTTCAAGATTTCAGAGGCCCCTTCTTCCCACTGTAAGGCAGAGGAATAAGACGTAGGCGAAGTTTGTTAACATACACTAAATGTAAAGAGGTTTTCTAAAATGTCTCCTTAAAGATCTAGAGATGAAGATGCATCTGGAGATGCAGACCTAAGATAATTATCAATGCTATGGGCAAATTATTTCTTAAATTATATGTAGATGATTATCGAGATTCTTATTCAAAGAGCTCTATTTGAGTTGCTTAAAAGAGTTTATGTACAACGTGAAAAGGAATTAAAAAGCATTTATTAAATACCTACTATATGCCGGGCACTATACTAAGCATTTTGCAAATTGTATCTCATTTGATCCTCACAACCCTGGAAAATAGTTGCTGTTGTTATGCCCATTTTCCATTTGAGGAAACCAAAGCAAGCAGAGTTTTAAATTATTTGCCCAGGGTAACATAGCTACTGAATTTGAATTCAGTTCTTCTTGATTCCAGGTCCATCTCTGTTCACTGAGCCACCCAGCTTCCAACTGTTTTTATTGAATACTTACTGTGTGCAAAATGCCATGGAAATGTAATGATAGTATAAATGCCCTGAAGGTCTTAAAATCTAGCTAAAGTTTGTTTTTCTGGCAGTAATCTGTGGGGGTTTTTTGATAGTCATTTTATTTTCTGTATTAAAAAATTCTGAACAATTTTGTGTTTCTTGCATTATGATGTTCATGTTTTTTGACTTGTCACGTTCTTCTGGGTGGCCTATAATACTTAAATTGTTTCAACATATCCTGTGAACTTCAAGATCAGTGTTTTGCTTTTGTATAGAGATTGTGTGTTCTTTTAATGTTACTGTCTTTTGTTTCTTTTCTTCCAGATTGTCCTTCACTTCAGTATTTTTGTATTCAAGATCAGTTGTTCTGTCTATCATTTCTTACCACCTTGGACTCAGTTTTTCTATTCTGCTAATTATTTCCACTATGTAGGCTATAATTTCTACCATTCATTACCTTTTAACCTGTGTTTTCAAGATTCTTATTTGTCTCTTGAACCATTTGGGAACATCATGCTGTGATTTCATGTGCTTCTGGGAGTCTGCAGGGTCTTCTGTCTCTTTGGGTATCAGTCTCTTTACTCCACACTCACAAGTGAGCTCACAAGCCCCATTTCCCTCTATTCTTTAGTTTTCTGTCTCCTCCTTTTCTTTGGCAAGGGAGTGGGTATAGCTGAGGTCTGCTACTTGTTGGCACCCTTTGCCACTAGAGGAGGGCAGAGATGGAGTTGCTGGCTTAGCAATATACCAATTGCTGAATGGATCCCAGAGCACAAGCTGGTGGAACATGTTGTGCCTTTCTCCCTGCTCAGTGTGGGAGTGAGCATCTTAGATATTAGGCTTCTCTGCCCAACTCATCAGGGTCTTACCTTGGACTCTGTGATATCTTGTTCTGCAGAGACGGCTTGCACAGTTTCCTATTTTGGGGAGTTTTTGAGGACTAGAGAAAATGCCCAGTCTTCCATCTTGTTAGTTACATGACTAAGGTTTGTTTTTTAAATAAGTGTTTCCGGTGTTACTGCCTACTGCAAGGTTAAAGATTTCTTTTAGGAAGACTTCTCGTTCATATTTCCAGTCACATATTCTAAATATTTCCTAAGGTTAAGTTTTCCAATTTATCATTTTCAGGATGTAACCTTATTCTTGCCAGAATGGGAGGATGGACACTTTTATCTTGCCAAATACTATGACAAATTGATGCCCATGGTCACTGACAACAAAATGGAGAAGCAGGGAGACTTGATAAGATATATCGTTCTTCACTTTGGAAGGTAAAATTTAAAATGTAATATTTTTGCTTGATGAATATGTAGAGCTGGCTGGCTTACACATACTCAGATAGCAAGCCATTGCATTTAGGATTTAAGTGGTTCTGTTTCCTCCTTTACATATGATATAATTTGTTAACTGGATATTTAAATTGAAAATTTTCTAATGTCTCATTTGAAATCTGGAAATTCTTGAAAATGTCTACAATGAAGCTCTTTAATACAAAATATTTAATAAAAGCTATCTATTTACCATACTGCTGACCAACTTATATTTATTAGAAATTAAATTAAATGGCAGTGTTACCTAGGGTTTGGAAGAAACAGAACATTTGCATTCATAATAGCAGATGACTATATATCATTCTAGACTTGGGAGATTTTTCTCACTAATTAGTCATTGAATCTGCACATTTTTAATTTTGAGAAATGAGTGAAAAGTTGTTTTTATAGAAAAATGCATTTTGAATTCTAAACAACCAACAAATGAAATTTTGGACAGCAGTCTCATTTGTAAGTTGAACCTTGTTTATATTGATAATCCTTGCCTATCTTGTATCCGTTTACCTTAAATTCTTACTTGCAAAGATTGATCAAAATAGTTCAATTTGTTGGCTTTTAGCAAACTATTAGCAAGAATTATTTTAATAAAGCAGTATACTTGGTTCAGAGGTTTTAACCTATCAGTATTGGCCAGGCCTCACTTCCTAATATAAAATTCAGACATTAATGAATCCAGCTTACTGATGGCTTATAGTTGAGGCAGGAATCTTTATATATTTTACTTCAGAATATAAGTGTAAACAGAAAAAAAAATGAGTGAATTTGCTGATTGTTTTCTCGTGCTGTAAATAATGGCCTGAACTTGATCTTTATACCTCAGAAGGTATCATCTTGGATATCAATTTGTATTTTATATACTTTTTTCTGTTGAGTATCTACTGCCATTCTTCCAGGTGCTGTGAAAGATTTTGTAAAATGTATAATAATATCTTGCTTTCATTGTTTAAGGAGACAGAAAAATGTTTGGCACATTTCAGAAAGTTTTACATGCAAAATGTTGCAAGGAGGGGAAAATTCCAGAATTCTTATAGATACAGATATAGAGAAGCAGTAGTAAACATGCTATGTTTGGAAGAAAGTGAGTCCCAAACTTATTTGGCCTACTACCCCCTTTTCAAAAAAAAAAATTACTCAGCACCCCCCTGGAAATCTTTAACTCTTTAAAGGTTTGGGTTTGGTTGGTTTTTTCGTTTGGGGTTTGTTTGGTGGGGGTTTTTTTGGAATTTTGCATCATTTCAAAATATAATTTGTTTTAAATGACACATCTTAAATTTAATAATTTATTGTAAATTTGTGGGGTTTTTTCTGCATTGAAATTTTGATGATGTAATTTTGTGTCATATAACCATGTAGTATCATATTATAAACAAGTCATTACACATACATATTCCTGCCAATGCATGCTGGACTTCCCAACAGTGTGCGACGTGCTGTCCTGCCAACACTTGCTTGTTAAGACCTGTCAGTAGACGTGACCACTGATAGGTTATAAGTTGCATTTTGTGTGTTTATTTGGAGAATAATGTAATCACTACGATTTTAACCTTGTTATGCAACAGATGAAACATGTATGAACGGTTTTTCAAAATTTTCTTCTCTTCTTTCCTTATGCATCCACTACCCTCTTATTTTTATTCAGTGCCCCCCAGTTGCTTCTGAGGCTATTACCGCTCCCCTGGATCATTCCAGCACCCCCCATGGGGAAGTATCACCCACTTTGGGAACCTCTGACTAAATCAAGGGTCTATCCATAGGTTCTACAGATTGCTCCTTACTCCTCCCGGGTCCTGTGTATAGATTTCAGAAGGCAAGGAAGTTCTGTGAACTTGTTTTTACTAACCTCTAACATTTCCTTCAATTTGGAAGGGGTCCGCAGGCTTCAGCCAGCTGCCAAAAAGCTCTGTAACACAAAAGGAACTCTAGATCTACATGGAACACTTGGTTCATGATGGGAAAAAGGGATGACTAGTGGAAAATTGTTAACTGGTAATTAAGGGTTAGATTGCAGAAATGTTCAAGTAGAAGACTGAAGAGTTTGAGTCATTGCAGATTTTTAGAAGCTGAGCAACTTGGTGAAATCACCATTTCAGAAAGATAGTCTGGTGTCGATGGGCAGGACCAGGAAAAGAAGAAATTGGAGGCCATTGGGCCCCCTAGGAAGTTGCTTCAGTGATTCTCCAGGCCTAAGGGACAGGCCTGACCTGACACAAGCTGGCACCTTCTTACTTCTTGATCAGCATTAGGATGAAAAATGGCCTATGGGTCATTCAGTAGTTAACAAAAGGAAGTTTACTTAGCCATAGCGTAAGTAGGATATTTAACAAGGGTACTCCAGCGTTTAGTTTGAGAAGAATAATCTCATTTCCATATGGAAACACACCTGTTTAGTAGGGCAGGGTGTGATGACTCATCATAATCTAAAGGAAAATGTAAATGCTGTATGTCAAGGGCACCAGCCTCGCATAGATGGGCCTTTTTATGCTCTTAGGTGATCCAGAAGCTAGGTCAGAATGTCCAGGGGCTTTCAGGAAGGTGCTTTAAGGGAGGCATGGTTTTAACTTTAGCCCTGGGCCAGTCAACCCCAGGAAACATTTTAATCACCTTTCAGGTAAAAACTAGGTTAACTTTCATGGGGAAAGAGTTGGAATATTGCTCCCACCATACCAGGAACAGTAAGGGCCTAGACTAGACTTAATGTCAGTAAAATAGAAAGGAAATGATAGATGAGAAATATTAAGGAACGAATATACAGAACATGGTCTAGCTAAGAACTTAGTTGACCTTGGCCAAAAGCCATTGCAAGATAGAACTTTGGCATTGATAGGTAGAGGGTGTAATCAGATAACTTCAAGGCTTCTTTAAGACTTAGCTCAAATACTACTTTCTGCAGGAAGACTTTCTTAATCCCCTCAGCTGCTAGTTCCTTCCTATCTAAAAGTCTGTTCTTTAAGTATCTTATATGTATTTATTTATATTATGTTGTCTCTTTAAAGTATAAGCTCCCTGAGGGCAGGAACTGTATTTGCTTCTTCTTTGTACTCCCAATGCTTGGCACAATGTAAGAGCCTTTCTAAGAGCTCTTAGTAAAAGTTTAATAAGGTGCTTGTTAATTGATTTTTCAGAATTCTGTATGTACTCTAGATTTCAAACCTTATAGTGTAAAAAGAAAGATGTACTAATATTCTTTGACTATGCAATTACAGGTCTCTCCAATATGGTAACCAGTTCATATATCAATCAATGCCTAGGATGTTATCGCTGTGGCTTGATTTTGGTGCTAAAGCATACGAATGGGAAAAAGGTATAACTTTTTCTACAATATGACAATTATTTTTAAAAGAAAATTGTTTTTTATAAAATCAAGTTTATACTGATAATCTGTTAAGTTTGGAAAGTTTGATGTAGAGACTAATTAGAGGAATGGCAAATTAAGTAGCTGCAGTTTGATTCCTAGGAATATTGGTCACATAATATATATTTTAGAGCCCCTAAATGAAAACATGTCCTTACCTGGATAAGTATGCCTTCCTACATCTGGGCAGATGAGTCCTGCCCAAAAGCAGAGGTGAATTTAGGACGATTCATACTAACCGAAGATTTAGCACATTTTTTGATGGGGAGTGTAGTGGAAATGTTAGGTTACCCATAATTTGAGCTAAGCAGACTATGCAAAAAATAAACTTAGCTTTTACAACTTTGCCTCTGAAGAATTTTGTGACTTAAGATAATACTTTGTCCAGACTTCAGTTTCCACCTAACCCAGTAAAGAGATTATATTTGATGAGAGTTCTAAAATTCTGATTCTTTAAATGCCAGTGACAGTATCTGAAGGAGTTTCCACATATAGAGGAGTTTGTTTATCCTGTTTATTTCAGATTACAGCTGATAGCCTTAAATGGGTACCTCCCTCTTCAGAAATAGGCAGACACATCTTCTTTGCATATGATTATAACAGAGGTTCAGAAGTGAAGGTTTAGAAAAGATTTTTTTAAGCTCTGAAACTTTAAAAGAAATGTATACTTCTAATTTGGAACTCAAAATCTTATGGAAGTGAATGTTGAAAACTAAAAATAAATAAATATATATTTTTAAATCTATACTTCTGTAAGGCTGATTTGCTGTCGTATTTCTTCTAGCTGATCGTTCTGATCGTTTACAAATGAGAAATGATTTAGCCAAAATAAACAAGGTGATCACAGAGCACACAAATCATTTGGCACCTTACCAGTTTCTAACAGCTTTTTCGCAGTTGATCTCTCGAATCTGTCATTCTCATGATGAGGTCTTTGTTGTTTTGATGGAAATTATTGTCAAAGTGTTTCTAACCTATCCTCAGCAAGCAATGTGGATGATGACTGCTGTGTCCAAGGTAATTTAATAACTATAATAATTTCTTTTTATAAAATTTTAAAAAAATTACAAGTAGTTGTATCATTTCAGTTGTTTAATACATATCTGTAGATAAAAGAAAATTCCCAGGTTCTTTTCCTCTTTTGGAGTATTGTAAAACTAAAAAGAGGCAACATGGCAAGACAGCTAGAGAGCTAGTTTTGCATTCAGGAAAACTTGGAGTCAAGGCCTACCTCTGTCCTTTAATACTAGTCATTTAATCTCTGTGCCCCTGCAGCTCTCTAAGACTGTAAATTACACATGAATTGTTGATCTGCAGTACCAAAGGAACTTTTGACACTTGGAATTTGCTATGCCAATGAAATCACAAATCTAGACCTTTCTCACCCACTAAAAAAATGAAAGTGAACATGTGTGGGGTTTTTTTTAAAACACCATAGCTTAAAATTTTAGTGCTTTATAGACAATTTCCATGGAAATTAAGATAATTAGCATATTAATAAGGTCAAGGTAATAGCCACAGTTTTTGTCTACAGTCAAATAATTTGACACTATGGTAAATGATAATATATTTTTTTAGGCTTTTTATTATATATGTCATCTGAAATGTGAGCTTCATAACTCATATTTGTGTATGACTCAGTTGTGAATTATTAGTGAAAATTCATCATTTCCTTTGTACTTGATTTATCTTATACTTAAAAGTTTCAGAAATAGTTTTATTTCAGAAGTAAATATGTAAATTGAATTTGATAATATATTTTTTCTTGCAGTCCTCTTATCCCATGCGTGTAAACAGATGCAAGGAAATTTTAAATAAAGCTATTCAAATGAAGAAATCTTTAGGAAAGTTCATCGGTGATGCAACTCGCCTAACAGATAAACTTCTAGAATTGTGCAATAGATCGGTACAGTAAAAAGTCTTATTGTTTACAGACTAACCACAGGGTAATTTTTGCAGAGAATTTTTGGTATCATGATTTAAATTGTTTTATCTCTCATAATAGCTACTTTACTTCATACTTCTCCTAAATTAGCTCAGCATTATTTTATTGTTCAATGAACTTTTATTATCAGGACCAGTGTTGAGTATGGAATTTTTGAAAACTCATTTAAATATTTATTTACAAAATATTTTTAATTTTTTAAAGTTTGTCTCTCCTACTTCTGTCTCATCTTTTCATTTTAAAACCTTTAATATGTTTAAGAACATTAACCTATATGTAATAATAAGGGTAGCTATAGAATTATAACATATAATATATTATATAATATATATTATATATAATACATCATAATATATAGTATAACTATAATATATAATATAATAACAACCAAAAGAAAAACTGGGCTTTTTTTGTAGTAGGAAAAAATTTTTGTAAATGTTGCTTCATTCATCAAGTATTTATTGTCATCTGACTGGTATGCAGGTTTGTGATATGTGACACATATGGTATTTTGGTAGCAACTCAGATAGCAGTGGCACAGGTTATTTATGCAAAGACAGTCCAATAACTCAGTTATTCAGGGGTTAAAGGTAGAACTTAGGAGGTTCTGAGGTCCCTTGGTTTTTTTTTTCCTTGTTCTGTTGTATACTTTTAAACCACTGCATTATAAGTATTGAATCAAATGAGGTAGAATCCATTCATTCTTAATTTGTTCCTTACCAGTAGCTGTGTTAATAGGTTAGTAGTGTTAGTAAGTTCATCAGTCAAAAGATTGATGGTAACATTTATTTTTGGCTTTTGAGCAATTGTACTTTTCCATTACTATCAATACTGGCATGTTCAAACTTAATAATGGGTTGCTTTTCTAAAGTTCACTTTTAAGTTATTTGGCATTTATTCTTTCACCTTGAACATTGAGTAAAAGAAGATAGTTAGAGCATAGTACTGACATTGAAGATGCCCGAGTAGTTCCCTCGAGTTTGTTGTTGCTTTGCTATAGGATTTTTTAAAAGCTGCTTTTTTCCCCGATTCTTTTTCTTGGTCAAAAGGGAGGGTAATTCTTGCCCAGTTAATTTGTTTAATATTATATATAGCATGTTAATCACTTGGTGCTACAGCTTTTTTCATCTTCATATTGAAACACTAATATCTAAAGCCTATCTATATCATTGGGATCTTTGTGATCAGTTTTTTAAAGTCCTTGATAGAACTTTGAGCTTAAATAGAATATTTTAATTATGATATTATATTATCATCATTATATTTGTATGCTTACCACAGTATTTCACAAGTAATAGGCACTTAATAAATGCTTACTGACTTGAATTGAAGGCTTTATTGTTGGGGAAAAATAACTTAGGAGCTATGGTGGCAAAGCATGGTTAGGATCTTTGTTTAAAAAGCATTTGAGAGCTATGTGATGAAAAATGTATTATCTGTCTTTATTTTCTAGGTTGATGGAGGTAGTAGTTCTACTTTAAGCATGAATGTTCATTTCAAAACCCTTAAAAAACTGGTAGAAGAACCAACATTTAGTGAAATATTAATTCCCTTACAATCTGTAATGATACCAACTCTTCCATCAACTCCTGGCACTCATGTTAACCATGACCCATTTCCTGGGCATTGGGCCTATATTTCAGGCTTTGATGATATGGTAAGATTGAGCATTAAATGACTCTATCATTCATTTCCACATGTTTTTGTTGCTTTTCTTCATCACTGCATGAATGTTTTTTTTGAAAATGCCATAACTGCAGTTGAAATAATGCATTCCCTGTGAAATATTCAATGTTGTTAAAAACTCTAGGACTTGATCATTTTTTCAGGTAAGTGAACTTTAACCTTAATAAAATTTTTGAGTTTAAGAAATTATTTCCTCTAAATTCCAATGTGCCCAGATCATAAAATTCTAATAAAATGAAACCTAGTATGTTTTTCATATGATTATTACAATTTTTTACTAACAGTCCTTGTTGTCCTGAAGGAGAAAATATGAGTGAGGAAAAAAACAAAAGATGGTAGATGGTAGGAAATGGCAGAAGGGGAGGAAGAACAAAGCTAGGCAAGTCTTATTTCGAAAAATTACTGATGATGATAGGTGATGTTTATGGTGCTCCTCACTCACATTGTATCAGCAACTCCCTCAGCTGCTGTCATACAGCCCTTGGGATAGATCCTATAAGCATTTTTATGTTCATTTTACAAATAAAGGAACTTAGGCTCAGAGAACTAACCTCTTCACACATCTAGTAAGTTCAAGGGCTGAAGGAGACGCCAGGTAGCTGCTGTTTTCCCTCCAGCACTGTTTCTAGTATACCACACCCTGTGATATTAAAATATTATTTTATTAAACAAATATGTTAATATATCTAAATGACTGTTCTCCTTCAACATAGTCACCTTTAGAGGCCAAAACCTTACTCTGCCTTTGCTTAAAATACTTTTGGAATTACCTTCATAGCCAATTGATAAGCCACAGAAGAAAATCAAGCTTATTTATTTATGTCTAATTTTTAACCATGCCTGATTTTACTTGGCTTGAGTATTCACTTCATTCATCATACTTGCCTCAGAAAATGACTTTGGCTCTTTTTTGTTATTATTGCAGTCATTCAAAATAGTGTTCCTATAGGGCAATTCCAAAAGAAGAGTTCACAAAACATTTTGTGCAATGGTCGCGTAATAATGGCAGATAATCTTACAGCCTCCTTAGGTAACTGTGTGATGACTCAATTTAGACATATATACATACTCTGGTACCTTTATCAAAAAGTGTATCTCGTTGTCACGTGTGATGACTCAATTTAGACATATATACATACTCTGGTACCTTTATCAAAAAGTGTATCTCGTTGTCACGTGTAACACCTTGTAGTTTTTCCGTTGATTCAAATACTGCTGCTTCCAGTCCTTGGGATATAAGGTCATGTGGTGGAAAAAGGACTGGCCTCAGAAGGCCTGACTTCAAATCTTAGAATTCATACCTCACAGAATTGTTGAAAGAAAAGCCCTTTGTAAGCCTTATTGCTCTAAAGAAATGTGAGCTACATCACTGGGAAACCATTAAGCCTTGAACAAAAGTGGTAAAATAGCAAATTTATAAAATGTGTCAGTTATTTCATTATTTTAATTGTGTAGTTATGACTGATACTCTAGTACTCAATATGTTACATTTTTACTGTCAAATTTCGATCTAAATTCATGCTCAAATGGTTATCTTTCAGGTAGAAATTCTTCCATCACTTCAGAAACCAAAAAAGATCTCTTTAAAAGGATCAGATGGAAAATTCTATATCATGATGTGTAAGCCAAAAGATGACCTAAGAAAAGACTGTAGACTTATGGAGTTTAATTCCCTGATTAATAAGGTTTGGAAATAATTTGCTTTTATTTCAGCATTTGTATACCAGATTTTTTCCCCAAAAAAATGTGTATGTGTATAAAATTTTTCACTTAACTTTTTTTTAATTCCAAATTTTCTCTCTACCTCCAGGCCCTCCTCACCCATTGAGAAGGCAAGTAATGTGATATCACTTATACATGTGAAATCATATAAAACATTTCTATATTAGCCATATTGCAAAAAAAGAAAACCAAATTTTAATAGAATTTTCAATGTATTGGTTATTTGATTTGAAAAACTACGTGTACATGATTCAAAAAAACATGTTAGATACATATACAAAAATATCAAAGAGGAAGTTATATCTCTCCTTGTTTCCCTTTCGGCTTCTTTATAAAATATAAACCCACTGGTTAATGGCATTTAACCTTTCTTTTGTTTTCTTCAACTCAAAATAAAGGAAAAGGTTTGTTAATTTCTCCCTCATAGATACAACATGTTGTTCAGTTCTTCCAGTTGCGTCCAACTCTTTGACCTCATTTGGGGTTTTCTTGGGAGAGATACTGGAGTGGTTTGCCATTTCCTGCTCTAGTTCATATTAGAGATGAAAAAATTGAAGCAAACAGAGTTAAGTGACTTGCCCAGGTCACATAGCTAAGTGAGTGAGGATGCGTTTGAACACAGGCCTTCCTGACTCCTGGCCTGGCACTCTATCCACTGCACCATCTAGCTGCCCCATAGATGACATGAGGGTTGATTAGGTTTCTGTAAATGCAGGCATTTCTAAGCCCTAAATACCATTTATTTCCTTGGGCAAATATTTCCAGAGCTTTGCTATGAAATGTCTTTTTTTTTACTTGTTTTCTGTGAGCTTCATGTTTTCTCCCATAGTTCACTGAACTTGTTTCAAATAAACTAAAATTAATAGGCCCAAAATCATAGTATCATGAGACTGACAAAATAATTCAGCCAATTGTGTTTATATCTGGCTAAATAAAAAATGACAGAAAAATAAAAACCAATGTTTTTTAAAGCCAGTATTTCAAAAGAGCTTACTTTTTTTTTTAACATTGATAAATGTTTACTTTCCAAAATGCTTATTTTTAGATACAGGTAGAATCATAGATCATATGTTGGAGGCTGAACCACTGCCACTAACTTACCTGGTGTAGTTGTCCTAATGACAAAGTACACAGAGAACTGGGGGCAGGGGAAAGCAGGATGGCATCTGTACTCTAATTTTTAATCTTTGGACGGAGATGTCTGTTTTAAGAAATATACATTTCGGGGCAGCTAGGTGGTGCAGTGAATATGGCAGCGGCCCTGGATTGAGAAGGACCTGAGTTCAAATGTGACCTCAGACACATAACACTTACTAGCTGTGTGACCCTGGGCAAGTCACTTAACCCCATTGCCTAGCCAAAAAAAAAAAAAAAAGAAATATACATTTCCAGGAGATAGCCATCATAAAGAGCGAAGTCACCCAATGTCCCCACTGGCCTTGGCTCTTCCTTGCCTGAGTGGTGCGGTGGGGGGAATATACTTACCTTCTTTCATTAGCTTCTCCTTCTGCTTCATGACTGTTCTCAAGCATTTCATCATTTTCCACCTATGTAAACATTCAATGAAATCCTCGTATTCCAATTTGCATTCTTTCTTGGCTTGGGCCATACCAGTTCATGGGCACATTCAATGAATTCCTTCTCAGAAGCGTGGCATTGAGCTGGCTTTTTGTAAGATTGTTCAGCACTCATAATTGTCATCCATTTGTCAGCATTGAGGCCCAACCAGTTCTGTGGCCCGCTCCAGAAGCCAGTCCTTTCCTTTACCACAAGTCTCTACCAACCTACTGCTTCTTCCAAGGTTACTTTTTCTTTAGCAGAATGGCAAGTACCTTCGTTACAGATCTTTTCAGCAGTTATTCATGTGTTTTAGGTACTTGAAATCTCTGAGTCTTTTCCTGGCCTCCAGTTAAATTTGTGCCAGCTTCTCTTCTGGACTTTGCCTTTATCAGCATTAGGAAATATAAATAATCTTAGAGGTATATTAAAGTGCTCTATTTATAAAACTGATGTTTTGTTATAATCTTATCTCATGAACCCATACCATAAGACTGTCTTACAAGCCAAATTGCCTTCTGTCAAGGTTCTTCTGATATTTCAGTAATTAAAAGAAGTTCAAGGTCATATCTAAATACACCTTCTATGTGAAATCTTGGTATAGTAAACATACCATATATTTAAATATACCTTTAGAGTAATTGATGGGCTAATGAAGTCTCAAGGCACCATCATTCATTTCGCCAGTAACTGCTTCACCTGGCGAGTGTGAGAAGTAGTGTTTTTTGTTTAACCTGAAAAATAAACCGCTGAACAGCTCTTTGAAATTGAGCAGACGGCGTGTGAGGAGGCTGTACTTATCATCTCGTGCTTACTTGTGATTCTAAAATTGGAGGGTAAACTATTGCTTCCACTCTCTTAGGAATGTTATAAGAATGAAGTAGATAAGACTTCTACAGGTTTCGAGTCTGTTGGAAGATGCTTTTATGTGAAGCTAGAATATTTAAGTGGTAGAAGTAGACAAGAACATAGTCAGCTATTGGTGTCATGGATTTCTTCCCCTTCCGTTTTTTGGTTACTTTTATACTCACAAGAATTAGATGGCAGTTTTCATTCCTGAATTAAACATTTCTGCCACTTGACACTTACTAGCTGTGTGACCCTGGGCAAGTCACTTAACCCTGATTGGCTCACCGGAAAAAAAAAAATTAAACATTTCTGTATCATATCTGTGTTAATATCTGTAACACTAAGAAATAAAGTAGTCATAATTTTTCATAGTTAAAGAAGCATAATTTTCTTCCCTACCATTTTGAAGGGATTGTTAGCTAACCTATACTCTTCTTATTATGGAAAGACTAACAGTTGCATATATTGAAACATCTTGACATTTTTAGCTTTATATTCTGTTTTCATATTGTTTCTTTGCCATTTTGAAAAAAAAATAGTGCTTGAGGAAAGATGCAGAGTCTCGTAGAAGAGAGCTTCACATCCGAACATATGCAGTTATTCCCCTAAATGACGAGTGTGGCATCATTGAATGGGTTAACAACACTGCCGGCTTGAGAATTATTCTGACTAAACTGTATAAAGAAAAAGGTACTGAAAGGCATTCTTTGCTCCTAATTTATAATATAGGTATATAACTTCAACTAACACATTGCAGCACATTTTTTTTTGCTTGTACTGGGTTGTTCTGCATGTCTTAAATCCTGAAGTAAACTTAGTGGGACTTATATTGAATTATAGAATATGTCTATGTAGCATGGTCTGTATCCTGATACTATTTCAGAAGCTTTAGGGCTGCCTCAAGTTAGAGTGTTTCATAGGGACCCATTCCACATTGGAGTTACACTTGGTCTTTCAGTTATTGGTCAGAACAACTTTGAATTTAGAAAATTACAAAATTGTTTCCATCCTGCAAATGATGCAGTTTCCTCTGGGATTTGCCCAGGGGCCCATCTTTTGGACATATAGAGCTATCCCTGAACTAGAATGGATTGTTCCAAGTAATCCTACAGCAAAATGGGTTCCCTAATTTTGATCACATGTTGATAACCACAAGAGGTTGCTATTCCTTTTTCACGTGATACTGAGTTTCATAGTTCAGGAATCAGACTTGGACTATTAAGAAATGAAGATATAATCTTGTATTTTTTTTAGTTGTGTTGATTTTTTTTTTTGCCTTGATTATAACTGAAATCTTTTCCTTTTACTCTTATATTTCACTGATGTTCATCTCTCAGTTGTTTTCAGATAGCATTGATATAAAACATTTTTTATTTCATATTTTAATTAGAAAATTCTATTCCTTTTCAAATTTGGTTAACACAGCTGATCAAAATTTGTGCCCTGTAGGAGTGTACATGACAGGAAAGGAGCTTCGCCAGTGCATGTTGCCCAAGACAGCCGCTTTGTCTGAAAAATTGAAAGTATTCCGAGAATTTTTGCTGCCGCGGCACCCTTCAGTTTTCCACGAGTGGTTTCTGAGAACATTCCCTGATCCAACTTCATGGTGGGTCAATTACTTGTTTTAGCCAGATGCTTACATTCATAGCTCCATTAATGGAGTAGACAACAGCCATATTTGTTGTGTTTTGTTCCATCCAGGTACAGTAGCCGATCAGCCTATTGCCGCTCCACAGCAGTAATGTCTATGGTTGGTTACATACTGGGTCTTGGAGACCGTCATGGTGAAAACATTCTTTTTGATTCTTTGACTGGTGAATGTATACATGTGGATTTCAACTGTCTGTTTAATAAGGTAAATGATAGGACTTACTTTAGTCACTTTAAAGTTTTCCTCTGTAATCAAGCCTTGCTAATTCTAGTCTAGTCATCAGTAGCAGACATAAGTACAGGTATTGACAGGGAAGTTCTTGACTATCATAGAGTTCATACCTCTCTTAATGGATAGTATTTGGGGTAGGAGAAGTCCAAAGCTCCCTTAGTACTGAAGATGGGAAAGCTAACTGAGTTCACAATCATTATAGCACCTTAAGGTTTACAGTGCTTCCCCATAACAAACCTGTGTGATCAGAAGAGTCAGTATTATGCCTATTTGACAGATCAGGAAATGGAGGCTTAGAAGATTTAAGGGTCACAAAGTTAGTATCAGAGCTGAGATAGGAGTCTCTTTCCACTACAACATGCTGTCTTTCTTAGCCAATTGCTCCTTGGTACCGGAGACTACTTCCTTCAACTACCAAGGAACCAAGAATGGTAGTAGACCTGTTGTTAGTTGGTAATAGGTTGCCTTAACAAGAGAAAAGGAAACAGAAAATCAAGGGAGGAAAGAATGGAAAAAGAAGATGAGAATCTCAGAGCAAAAGGCAGTTTAGGGAGGCTCTTCAGATCAGGCTCTGTGAGGACCAGTTGAAGGAGATAGGGGAGCTATACCCTGAAGACAAACTTGGGGCAGGCATGAGAGCTATCTTCAATTATTTGAAGTCTGTCACTTGGTAGAGAAATTTGATTTGTTTGATTTAGCTGCAGATGGCAGAACTAATTACAAGAGGTGGAAATTGCAAATAAAAAAATTATAAGGCTTAGTATTGGAAAAACTTTCTCACATGGCTTTTCAGAAGTAGAATGGGTTACCTTAAGAGGTATAGTCCTCACGAAAGGTTGCTCCTCCCAAGATGCAAAGTCTAGACCAATGGTGTCAAAGTCAAATAGAAACAGTGGTCATTAAATCATACATAAGGATCCTTGTGGGTCACATTTACTTAGAAAACCACATGTTTATATGGTTCTTTTTTTATTAATTCATTTGTTTTGTTAAATATTTTTCCCAATTACATTTTAGTCTAGTTTATGTTGCACTCAAGAGGGTGGTGGGGTAGGCTGCCTATTTGACACCTCTGATCTAGGTGACCCTTTGCTAGATTTATTGTAGAAGGTTCTTGATCAGGTATGGGTTGGACTTAATGATTGCTGATTTCTCTTCTGCTTTTGTGGGGTGGGTAGGGGATGTTCACCTGGAGCTCTATAAGACAGAGAATATAACTGGTTAGATCATCAGTTCCTCCAGTTAGAAAGTTAAAATTCTTTTTTGTGGGGGGAGGGGGAATTTGTATACATGGGAGTTTTTTATGTAGTAACATTTACTATAAAATTGAATTGGATATAACTTGAAGTATTTTAGATTCAAGCAAGTTACTTGCAAATATCAAAAGTACTTCTGAAGCCATTCCTGGTTCTAAAACAGTTGTATAAAAGGGGTCCTTTGGGTAGCATTATGATAGGTTTCCACTATACTTAGAAAGG
This sequence comes from Phascolarctos cinereus, assembly GCF_003287225.1. Lineage (NCBI taxonomy): Eukaryota > Metazoa > Chordata > Mammalia > Diprotodontia > Phascolarctidae > Phascolarctos > Phascolarctos cinereus. The sequence goes on from NW_027556180.1 coordinate 54,133,112, forward strand.
GCCAGCTAGATGGCACAGTGGATAGAATGCTAGTTCTGGAGTCAGGAAGACTTATCTTCCTGAGTTCAGATCTGGCCTTAGACACTTAGTAGATATGTGATCCTGGTCAAGTCACTTAACCCTGTTTGCCTCAGTTTCCTCATCTGTAAAATGAGCTGGAGAAAGAAATGGCAAACCATTGCAGAACCAAAATGGGGTTATGAAGAGTCAGACATGACTGAAAATGACTGAACAGCAACAACAAATATTGACAAAATTGACTTCCAATGGTTACATTTTATGAAGGGGTCTTTTTGGTCTGTTAACTCCTAAATTGTTAGCATAAATCATTTCGACATCACGTTTTTACTGTTCCATTTAAATAAAGCAGATGATAAATTCTATGCATATGGCACAATCCTGAGTCTATGTCTCTTTTTAAATTATGCTTGTTAAGGGAGAAACTTTTGAAGTTCCAGAGATTGTTCCATTTCGCCTCACTCATAACATGGTTAATGGAATGGGTCCAATGGGAACAGAAGGTCTTTTTCGAAGAGCATGTGAAGTAACAATGAGACTGATGCGTGACCAAAGAGAACCTTTAATGAGGTAACAAATAGCTTACACTAGTAAAGAATGAATTTAAGCAGCTCTTCCCTCTAGGTCAGTGTAAATTAGTCTCTGTTGGAAGAGAGAATCCTTTTTTTGTGGCCTTGTGCAGAATGTATATACATATAACTAGTATATTCAGTAGCATTTGCAGCTTTTTGCATCTCTGTTGTAAGCAAAAAAGGGTTAGGGTTGCTGAAATTACTACTTTAACAGAAATTTCAAAGCTTTTGCCATCCTGAAAATAAACTAGGTATTGCATGGCATTGGCAACTACAAACAGAATCCAGGAAAAAAAGAGAAACCTGATTATTAAATTTTCCATCATTTAAGACCTCCAAATTTGGGAATTTTAAGAGTAACTTTTCATGTAACTTTCCTTACAGAAGACCTAAATTAATTCATAACTGACAAATTATACATAAAGTTAAGTTATATTAACTATAAAACTCAGATCTGAAATAAGATATATATTCTCTAGGCATTATTTTCCTCAACTTCAAAATGAACTCTGGATACACTGTTGTGTTGTTGGAAATATAATGTGGTGTTGTTGGAAATATAATGTGGAAAAAACTCATCATGTGTTCAGGATCTGTCAAACAAAATATCCCTTTTTTTTCTGATGATCAAATCATCCCATATTTATTAGGTGCCTGTTAAGCATTCTTCAAGACATTGTCATTATTTGCGTAATAGAAGAAAACTTTCTAAAAAGGGCTGCTTTTCTTTTTTCAAAGAAACAATTTTTTTCAGTTACCAAAAGTATTTCTTCTCCCTCCAATTCATCAGCCATCATTGAAAAGAAAAGAAAAACAAAACCCTTGTATCAAATATGCATTGTCAAGCCAAACAAATTCCTTCATTGGCCATGTCAAGAAATTATATGTTTTAATCTGTACCCTGAGTCTACCACTTCTGTCAGGAAGTAATGTTCATCTTGAGTCCTCTGAAATCATGATTGATCATTGCATTGATCAGAGTTCTTAAATCTTTCAGAGTGTGTCTTTATAATGTTGTATACAATAACATACAAATTGTTCTCCTGATTCTGCTTGTTTCTCTTTGGGTCAGTTCGTACAAGTGTTCCCAGGTTTCTCTGAAACTGTCCCTTTCATTATTCCTTACAACACAGTAGTATTCCATTATATTCATAGGCTATAATTGTTCAGTAATTTCCTAGGCAGTAAGCACTCCTTTAGTTCCCAACTCTTCGCCATCACAGAAGGAACTTCAGTTTTCTTTCCATTATTATGCTTCAATATGACTTTTCAGTTGAATGTTTTAAAAAATCTTACTTATTTTTTATGTTCAGAGTTTTCCATTAGAAAATAGTCAATTGTCTATCATGTGTCATGACAAAGATTAGTATGGGTTTTTAAATGTAAGTATACTTAAGTATATTATTTCAAATGATAATAGCACCCTGTGGTGCTATTAAGTATCAAGCAGTTATGAACTTAGTTTAATTTGGTTTTAAAGAATGTACTTTGATATATTAGTAACTTGTCAGTTGGGTGTAGAGTATGAAGAAAAATAATATTCTCTGAAAGAATTAAGAAAGAACTTCTGATTACTAGGGAGGAATTTTTCCTGAAGATGATGGAATCTGCCATTTGCCCAAATATTTCCAAATTATTAATATTAGTAATAATTTGTAATGCATTAATACCCTATTAGTTACCTTTTTCTATTCTCTGTCTTTACTTTTTCTTTTGTTCTTTGTTTCTCTTGTCCTTTAATTGTCATCTTATAATGGATTTCAAATTTTTGATTTGTGGTCATGATAATCATACATATCATTCACAATCTGAAATTTGGTTAAGAATTTCAAGCAGCCACATCGAAAAATCTTAGTGCTAACCACCATATAATTCTTCCAACTGCCATAGCCCCTGGATCCAGTGCACATAATCCTTATATCCTTAAGGAAAAGGTTTCACAGGGAAATGGGATTTGCGTAGATGAAGAGGAATTGGGAAGTGTATTTAAGGATGGTGAACAGTGTTATTAGGGAGGAAAGAGGAAAGTCAGGTACTAGCTAGCAAGTAAAACTGTTTTGGCTGTAGCATATCTTTCAGGGCCAGTGTTTTGACCACTTTCAAGGAGAGGGTCAGATTTGTTTAGTTTCTTCAGGCTTTCCTGATTATATGCTAATATTATCGGCCCCTGTTATAGAAATGCAGTGTGTTTGAAATCAGTTTTTTAGAATAGAATAAAAATTGTTCATTGAAGTTTGCCTGTAAACTACATAAATGGAGAGGCTGTTGACTTAATAGTTACAAGAATTCAAGTGTTCTAAATTAAGACATACAGTTTTTTGCATCGGGATTTAGGGAAATTGATCAAAATGATATGATAGAAAAACCTGAGACTGGAAGCAAAGAGGCATGGGTTTCAGTCTGCAATCTGCCATGAGTTCAGTATGTGACCTAAGCAAGTAACTTAACCTCTTTGTGGCTTAGTTCCCACATCTCTAAAATGAGAGGGGGCAGGTTATATTTAATTCTGTAAATACTTAGCACCTACTGTTGCTGGACTTTGGCTTTCTATATTAGGGATGGCAATAAAGACAAAATTGAATGGTCCCTACCCTTAAGGCACATTCTGTCCATCTCCCTATAGCCATCAGTTTATCTTCTTTGTCTGACCTCACACTCCAGGCTATTCTTCATGATTACTCCTTAACTTAATCATTTATCTTATATATAATTTCTGTGATTTTTTTCTTTGACCCATTCAGCAAGTCTGAATCCTTCATATTTTTCTTATTGATTGTAATTTTTATTATGTTGTGATCTATAGAGGATGTGTAATTTTGCTGCATTTCTGCTTTTATATATGAATTCTTTGTGTTCTTGCATGTGGCCAGTTTTGAGAAAAGAGCCATATAACCCTGAAATACAAATAAATATATACAGGTAACTATTTAGATATATATATATATCTCTATATATAAAAATATATTGAGATATATATATATATATGTATACATATACATATATACATATATATATGTATTCATACACACATATATTCTTTATGATTTCCACATAATAATCACCAGCAGTTTATAATATATTTTAAGTAGTCTATTCAGATAATTGTATTATTCATGTCTATTAGATTTTTGTTTTATTTCATTTTGTTTTAGTTAGACCGGGCCCTCTCTCTTCCAAGCTGAAAGTGTGATAGCCACTCATGGACCTGGTCATCATGGTAGCTTTGACCTGCTCTGTTTCTAACCTGGGCTAGTTCACTCTCCTTAGGCAGCCTGTTGGTGCCCTACTTAGTTCAGACATTCAGTCAGCTTAGCCTACTTCATCTAAAAACTCCCAAACGCAAATGATCTACCAGTGGTAGCAAGAATTAGCCATGCTCCACGATACCTGGTGATTTTTTTTCCTTAAAATTGACAGAGACAGTGTTGAAGTATTCACCAATTACTGTTTTATTGGAGTTCCTTTAGTTTGGTTAGCATTTCCTTTAAATATTTACAAATTATGCCATTTGGTACATGCATATATTGTATTTAAAATACAATGTAAATAATTTCATTATCTAGGATACTTTTGAATGTAATGGAGTTTCCCTGTTTAACTATGTTGAATTTTTACTACTACTTTGTTTGAGTTTATGATTGCCACCCTTGCTGCTTTGTAGTCAGTTGAGGCATAATAAAATCTGCTCCAACCCATTTTTTTGCTTTAATAATTTTTTTTTGGTTAATCTGAATGTGACAGATACTAATAAATACACACATCTCCGTACGGAAAAAACAAAACAAAACAGGAAAAGGGCTACATATGAAACCACACAGCTCTAGTACATACAGATTTAGTTTTCTTTAACATATATATATATATATATATATATATATATATATATATATATATATAATTCAACTTTATAATTTCAGAGTTGTCTTGCTTATCTTTATATTTCTCTGAATGTCTTTCCAAATGTTGCTGTCTGTTTTAAATGATCTTTTATTCTTTCTTTAGCACGACAGTCATTCGTCCTTCTCAATCCCTGCAATTTGCCACAATTTAGCATAGTCAGTCAAAACAAATCTACACGTTGGCCATATCTGAAAATGTATCTCATTTTGTGTATGGTGTTCATCATTTTACCTCTTAAGTTTGTTTCTTGTGTAGCAGGTTTTTAATATCAGTCACATTCCTATGTAGCTAGGTAAGGTGGTCATCCTGTTCTCAACCTACTAGCTCACTTAGTCTTCTCATCCCAGATTCTGTGATTTTCAAGGGTACACCTTGATATTGCTTTGTTATTTACTAAAATTATAACATCTTTTCCACTAATCATCTCTGATCCATCATCCTAGTATTTTACATATCATTTATTTAGTAAACTGAAGGAAACCTTTTCAGTATTGTTTGCTCATCTCTATATCAAACTGTCTTCTACTAACTTAGATTTAAGTAAATGTCAAAGTAACTGGCTCAACTATTTATTAACACTATATTAAACAATAAAACAAAGATAAATAATTGTTTATAATGTATCAGCTTTGAGAAAGCTTGCTGCCAAAAAAATCACCTTCAACTAACTGCTGATTTCTTTGTTCAAGAAAAAATAGTCCTATCACTTAACTCCTTCAGAATAGCAGCCAGTATCTAAGAATTCTCTTTCTAATATTTGCTTGCAACATAAGAGTTAATATAGTTCTCTAGAAGTTCTTTGTATCCCTTTGTCTGCAGCTTACCCATTCTTCCTTTAGCCATGACAAGTCGCTCCAGAATTAGTTCAGTGTCAGTCCAGGATTCCGTTACCATGTTAACGAGGCAGCAAAAATACTGAAGTCTTGTTAGGTGGACACTAGTAAAACTGGCATTAACACAAACAACAGCTTCTTGGGTTTTGCTTTTGAATCTGTTCTGCCCACCATCTTGCTTTATGGGCAAGCCCATCCCACTCTTCCACAGTTATGATCATTCAGTTTTTCTCCCTGTTAGTTCCATTATAATATTTCTTTTCTTTGCCTTCCACTTTCCTCCACCTCAGCCCCCCTTGCCTTTCATAACCAGCCCTCCATAATTGTATTTTGTTCCGCTTTTGACTTTTCCTTCTCCAACTCTACTTTTCCTCTGAAACCCCTTTCTTCTCTTTCCCTTTCCTAACAAATTGGTCTCTTCCTACCCCACCCCCAGCCTTCCTTTACTTGGCTCAATTCATAAGATTCCCTATTCCTGATTTCCCACTACCATACCTGAATAGTCTTCCCCTGTGTCAACCAAGGAATGAGAGGAAGTAAGTTGCTCCCTCCTCCTTTGTATTTCTGTCTTAGTATCTTTTTTGAACTCCCAGTCACTGAGCTTATTTTCCATTGTTCCTTCATTGGCACTTAGAGATAGTGGGATTCGGGAGACAAAAGTCTTTTCCTTTAGGATGTAAGCATATTCAGGTTTTTCAAACTTGCCTACTTTTCTGATTTTCTTTTATCTGCTACACTTGGATTTCAAAAATACTAATCCACCTCTGGTTTTCAGAGCAGAAATGTTTGCAACAAGTATCAAATCTGTTAAAGATATGTTTCCTGTAGGATAATATTCCGCCTCGTAGATTAAAGTATTCCTGAATGTAAATCTTTTTCCTTTTCCATTTGACGCATCATTCTGATCTTTGTTTCTCTTATTAGATGTGTAGTCCTAGGTGATTCTGATTGCTGTTTCATGCTGTATTATCTGTGTTTTCCTGTTCTTTTGCAGTTTGTTTTTTGTTTGTTTGTTTTTTCATTGACCTGGAAGCTCTGGAGTTTTACAGTCACATTTCAAGGTGTGTAGAATTCAGAGTTTCTTGGGATTCTATTTTCACCTTGCACTCTAGTTCTAGAAATTCTGGGCAGTTCTTTTCTGAATTCTTTTTTTTTAATCTTTTAAATATAAATTTATTTATTTTTAGCTTTCAACATTCACTTCCACAAGTTTTTGAGTTCCAAATTTTCGTGCCATCTCCCCCTCCCCCCACCCCAAGATGGCATACATTCTGAATATCCCTTCCCCTAGTCTGTCCTTTCTTCTATCTCTCCCCCCTTTTCCTATCCCCTTCCCCTTCTGTTTTCCTGTAGGGCAGGATAGACTTCTATACCCCATCTCCTGTGTTTCTTATTTCCCAGCAGCATGTGAAAACATTTTTTTTAAAATATGTGTTTTTAAAACTTTAGGTTTCAAATTTTTTCTCTTCCTCCCTCCCCACCCACCCTCATTGAAAAGGCAGACAACTGGGGCAGCTAGGTGGTGCAGTGGATAGAGCACTAGCCCTGGATTCAGGAGGACCTGAGTTCAAATCCTGCCTCAGACACATAACACTTACTGGCTGCGTGACCCTGGGCAAATCACTTAACCCCATTGCCTAGCAAAAAAAAAAAAAAAGACCAAAAATTAAAAAAAAAAGAAAAGTCAAACAACTCAATATAGGTTATACATGTGTAGTTATGCAGAACACTTCCATAGTAGACCTGTTGTGAAAAACTAACTCTATTTCCCTTAATCCTATCCTGCCCTCCCATTTATTCTATTCTTTCTTTTGGCCCTGTCCCTCCTCAGAAGTATTTCCTTCTGATTACCCCTTTCCCAATCTGCCCTCCTCTCTATCATCCCCCTGCTCTCTTGTCCCCTTCTCCCCTATTTTCCTGTAGGGTAAGACAGATTTCCATACCCAATTGAATGTGTATGTTATTCCCTCCTTAACCAAAATCCTATGAGAATAAGATTCACTCATTCCCTCTCAGCTTCCCCTGTTTCCCCTCCACTGTGAGAGACTTTTCTTTTGGTTTTTTTTTGTGAGATAATTTACCCCACTCTACCTCTCCCTTTCTTCTTCTCCTAGTATCATCCTCTCTCATCCCTTAATTTTATTCTCCAGATATGACCCCTTAATCTTCAACTCACCCTGTGCCCTCTATCTATCTATCTATATATACATACATATAATTTTTTTCCTTCAACTACCCTAATACTGACAAAGGTCTCATGAGTTATAAATATCATCTTTCCATGCAGGAATGTAAACAGTTCAATCTTAATAAGTCTCTTATGATTTCTCTTTCCTGTTTACCTCTTCATGTTCCACTTGAGTCCTGTATTTGAAAGTCAAATTTTCTATTCAGCTCTGGTCTTTTCATCAGTAATGCTTGAAAGTCCTCTATTTCACTGAATGACCATTTTTTCCCCTGAAGGATTGTACTCAGTTTTGCTGGGTAGGTGATTCTTGATTGTAATCCTATCTCCTTTGCCCTCTGAATATTATATTCCATGCCCTGGTCCTTAATGTAGAAGCTGCTAAATCTTGTGTTATCCTGATTGTGTTTCCACAGTACTTGAATTGTTTCCTTCTGGCAGCTTGTAATATTTTCTCCTTGACCTGGGAACTCTGGAATTTGGCTACAAATTCCTAGGAGTTTTCCTTTGGGGATCTCTTTCAGGGGAGATCTGTGGATTCTTTCAATTTCTATTTTGCCCTCTGGTTCTAAAATATCAGAGCAGTTTGCCTTGATAATTTCTTGAAAGATGATGTCTAGGCTCTTTTTTTGATCATGGCTTTCAGATAGTCCAATCAATTTTCCAGGTCAGTTGTTTTTCCAATGAGATATTTCACATTGTTTTCTAATTTTTCATCCTTTTGGATTTGTTTTACAGTGTCGTGATTTCTCATAAAGTCACTATCTTCCAATTGCTCTATTCTAATTTTTAAGGAAGTATTTTCTTCAGTAATCTTTTGGACTTCCTTTTCCATTTGGCCTTTTTCTTTTTAGGGCATTTTCTCCTCATTGGCTTTTTGGACCTCTTTTGCCATTTGGGTTAGGCTATTTTTTAAGGTGTTATTTTCTTCAGTATTTTTTGGGTCTTTTAGCAAGCTGTTGACTTGTTTTTCATGATTTTCTTGCATCACTCTCATTTCTCTTCCCAGTTTTTCCTCTACTTCCCTTATTTGCTTCTCAAAATCCCTTCTGAGCTCTTCCAAGGCCTGGGACTGATTCATATTTTTCTTGGAGGCTTTGGATGTAGGAGCTTTGACTTTGTTGTCTTCTTCTAGTTGTATATTTTGATCTTCTTTGTCACCAAAGTAAGATAATATAGTCTGACTCTTTTTGCGCTGCTTGCTCATGATCCCAGCCAACTACTTGAGTTTTAAACTCTTTGTTAAGGTAAGAGTCTGCTTGCATTGTGGAGAGTGTACTGTCCCAAGCTTCAGGGGTTTGTATAGCTGTTTTCAGAGATACTTGTAGGGACCTGTAAATTTTCAGTTCTTCCAAGGTGGTATGATAAGGGGCGAGGTGTTTACTCCTTTCCTGGCCTGTGACCACAAGTACTCCTTTCTGTCCTGTAACTGTGAGGAAGGGTTCCTCTCCACAGCCACTCCAAGCTCTACCACGCCAGCGTTCCTCCTCACCCCAGCACCACCGCCCAGAACTGTGACCAGATACAAACATGGGCAAAGCAAGAGATTCCTGCCTCAGCATTGGTAAAGAGATCCCTGCAATCCCTCTCTGATCAGCCACTGGATTCCCCTCAGTCTGTGGGCTGGAAGCTCGGGAAGCAGCTGTCTCCCCCCCCCCGCACACTCTTGGGGAATAGAGCCAAAACCCCGCCTTCCTTTCTCAGCACCGACAGAAACAGACTTTTCCCACTGACCTTCTAAGTTGTCTTTGGCACTTGTGGATTGAGGAGTCTGGAAACCGCCACAGCTGCCCACGATTCAGTCCTCTGAGGCCTGCTCCAGGCTCACTGCGCCTGCACACCTATGCTTGTGCTGTGCTGCGCTGCGCTCCCAGCCCAACACGATACACCTTTGTGATCAATCTTCCAGGTTGTCTTCGGCTGGAAATTTGTTTCACTCTGTCTTTTTGTGGGTTTTGCTGCTTCAGAATTTGTTTAGAGCCATTTTTTATGAGTATTTGGAGGGGTTTGGGGGAGAGCTCAAGCAAGTCATTGCTTTCACTCTGCCATCTTGGCTCCGCCCCTCCTTTTCTGAATTCTTTAAATGTGATACCTAGGTTTTTTGTGTCATCATTCTTTTCTGAGAGTCTGATGATTTGTTATTTTTCCATGTCTTGTTTCCCAGATCACTAGTATTTCATTCCACGTCTCACATGTTACGTTTCTTTTTTCCTATCTTTTGACTTGGGTCAAGTATTTCTTGTATCACTTTGAGTTTTGACTTTCGTTTCCTCCATTCTTTCTCCAAGTTATTCATGTGGTTAAGTTATTTTAGCTTCTGTTCCAAGTTGTTTATTCTCCTTTTAATTTTTCAGCTGGAGCTCTAATTTCATATCTTTATCTTTCTTCATTTCTCATAGGAGGGCTTCCAACTGCCCTCAAAGCTGATATAGGCAATATTTTTGTTGTTGTTAAATAAAATTTTTATAAAATGAAATGTTGTTATTTTTATTTTCTTGGTTTCTACTTGTAGTTTCAGGGTTATCCTAGGATTTTTTGGTATCCTGGGATTCCTTCAATATATTAGTAGTTTTCCTGTTGGCTCATTTCCTTAGTCTCTCTGCTTTAACTTTTTTTTTTTGCTTCTGCTCCATTGCCCACAGTAGAATCTTAACTTCTGAACTTTTCCCTTGTTGAGGGTTGTAGTCTTTTGACTGAATCACCACCAAGCCACTGACTCCACTCACAAAGGCTGGCTTACAAAAGACTACCCCACCTACTATTACTTACAAACTTCTCTGCCTCTTGCACCTGCTGTAGTCACAACCATATTGAGTCCAAAGATGGTAATCATCAACTTCAGGGGAATCTGATAGCTGCCAAGTGGAGCCCCCAGACTGCAGCATAGTCTTACACCCTCAGCTCAACTTTAACTCTCAGCTAAGGATGGAGAGTCAGAGAAACAGTGTGGCTGACAGGGTGGCCCTTGGCAATTTTTTTCCCCATCACAGTTAGCTTGTAGGAGTTTCTTTTTATTATTTTCTCTTAGTTATTGATCTTCTGCTTTATTTGGAATTTTTAAAAATGTTTTTGAGTTATTGATAAGATGGAGTGTTTATTAAGGGCTTAATATATGCCAGGTACTGTGCTAAGTATGGGGGATACAAGTATAAGCAAATGAGACTGTTCCTATGTTCAAGGAGCTTACATTCTAATGGCAGAAGACAAGTCATAAAGCTGGAAAGCAGGAGTTTGAGGATTTTGGTGGGGAGGTGGAGGAGTCTGGAGAGTAAGTCAGAGTGGGAGTGAAGTGAGTCCTTTCCTGGAATATCATTCTGGACTGGGGAGGGCAGGCCTCAAGGACTTAGGATTTTCCAGTGTGGGAAGGCTACTGGCAAGGGGGTAGAGAGGTAGCTGGGTTTTGCTGGAAATCTTTGCTCTAATTTTTACCTAGGAGATTTCTCTGTACTTTTTCCCCTGGGTATTTCTGACCCTGTTGCATTGGGCATTCTGAGTTCCTCCTTTTTTTCCTTTCCTACAAAACATTCAGTTTTTTACTAGAAAACTAACAATGTATCTGCTTGCACTGATGTCGTAATTGGCTCCCTGATAGCCTCTTTGAAATTGGTATTACTTAGAAATCTGTTTGTTTAATAATATTCACGTTATCTGTTACTATGTCTTTGTGATTGATAGAATTTATATTTTGACTATGCTACTAAGAATATTTGTTGTTTTTAGTGTCTTAAAGACTTTTATTCATGATCCTCTTGTGGAGTGGAGTAAACCAGTAAAAGGGAGTTCAAAAGTGCAGTTGAATGAAACTGGGGAAGTTGTCAACGAAAAGGTTAGTAGATATAACTTATGGAGAATGATGATCTTTTGTATGTATATCACATATTATACTTTACAGAATGCTTTCACGCGAATTACTTCATTTGATCCTCACAGCTCTATGAGATAGGAAGTACCTTTTTTGTTGTTGTTGTCATTCAGTCATTTACACTATGTCCCTCCAACTCTTCGTGATCCCATTTATGATTTTTTTTGGCAAAGAAACTAGAGTGATTTGCCATTTCCTTCTCCATTCCATTTTACAGATGAAGAACTGAGGCAAACAGGGTTAAGTGACTTGCCCAGGGTCACACAGCCAGTACGTTTCTAAGGCCAGATTTGAACTCAGGTTTTCCTGACTCCAGGCCTGGCCCTCTATCCACTGTGCCACCTAGCTATATATATATGCTTTTTATGAATGAAGAAATTAAGGATTTTGAGCAGTTATAGGACTTCCCCCAGGGTCTCAAATGTACTAGATGAAACTCAGTTACTCTACCTGCTAGTTCAGTATTCTTTCCCCTGTACCACACTACCTTCTATATAGGCTTCAATAATCACTAACTGTAAGTATGTTTTAATTTATGTTTACTTTATCAAAAGTACTAACCTCAATTAAAGTCTTGCTGAGAACATGTTAACTATGTGAACCTCAGCAAGTCATTTAACCTCTGTGCTTCAGTGTCTTCATTTTTAACAATAATATAGTAAATAATAATAACTAGCATTTATTTAGCATTTAAGATTTGTAAACACTTCACAAATATTATCTCATTTTATCCTCACAGTACCCCTATATAAAGCAGGTACTGATTATTCTCATTTTACAGTTAAGAAAACTGAGACAAAGATTAAGTGACTTGTCCAGAATCACACAGCTTTGACCTTGATCTTCATTATTCCAGCACTCTATCCACTGTATCAACTGCTAGTAGCCTTCTTAATTGGGGATAATACTACATTATATTCCTGATATAGTTATTGTGACAAAAACATATTGCAAACCTTAAAGCACTATATAAATGTGAGGAGCCATTATTCTGTTCACTGATATTGTTAAGCTTGTGAATACTGCCATAACTGTCTTCTGCTATGATTATTGATTAGCATTTATGTAGCAAAAAAAGTTACAAAGACACATATTAAGCTAGATAACCCATAGTTGGTTGAAATGTTTGAAATGTTGAAACGAAAACCTTAACAAAAAATTTTCCAAGCTCATGGAAAGTTGAAAGAATATGTAAGTTAGATTTCACATGGCTATCACCCTGGTTCAGTTTCTCACTGCCTCCTGCCTATTCTCCATGCTTCTAGTACCTCCATATTTCAATACATCCTCCATTTGGTTCCCAGATTAACATTTCAGATTGTGAATTTAACAATCATCAGACTTCAATATACAAAGAAAAACAAAAAGGATTATATATGAAATTGTGAGTTTTACATAATTTAAAACATTTATATAATAAAATTAACAAGGTAGTAACAAAATTTATTTGTTTATCCGTTCAGAACTTTTTATTTTTTATCATTTCATACAAGTCTTCCCAGATTTCTCTGAATGTGTTGTTTGTCACTTAAGGCACGCAATCTGATGTAGGCTCTACATGTATATTCCTATTAAATATATTTTCACATTAGTCATGTTGTAAAGAAGAATTAGAATCAATAGGAGGAACCACAAGAATGAAGAAACAAAACAAAACAGAAGAGAAAAAAATGAACAAATAGTATGCTTTGATCTGCATTCAAACTCCATAGTTTTTTCTCTGGATGTGGATAACATTTTCCATCTTGAGTCTTGGAATTCTCTTAGATCATTGCATTGCTGAGAAGAGCTAAGTCTTATCAAAGTTAGTCATCGCACAATGTGGCTGTTACTGTGTACAGTGTTCCCCTGGTTCTGCTCACTTCACTCCGAATCAGTCCATACAAGTCTTTCCAGGTTTTTCTGAAGTGTGCTTGCTTATCATTTCTTATAGCACAATAATGTTCCATTACATTCATATACCACAACTTGTTCAGCCATTCCCCAATTGAATGACATCCCCTCAATTTCCAATTCGTTGCCTCCACAGAAAGAGCTGCTATGAATATTTTTGTACATGTTGGTCCTTTTCCCACTTGTATGATCTCTTTAGGATACACCCCCCCATTTATTCTGTTCTTTCTTTTGACCCTGTCCCTCCTCAGAAGTACTTCCTTCTGATTACCCCTTTTCCAATCTGCCCTTCTCTCTATCATCCCCCTGCTTTCTTGTCCTCTTCCTCCCCTATTTTCGTGTAGGGTAAGACAGATTTCCATACCCAATTGAGTGTGTATGTTATTCCCTCGTTAAGCCAAATCCTATGAGAATAAGAATCCCTCATTTCCTTTCACTTTCCCCTGTTTCCCCTCCACTGTAAGGACCTTTTCTTGTCTGTTTTAGGCGAGATAATGTACTCCATTCTACCTCTCCCTTTCTCCTTCTCCTAGTATAATCCTCTCTCACTCCATTAATTTTATTCTCCAGATATCACCCCTTATCTTCAACTCACCCTGTGCCCTCTATCTATCTATCCATACATATAATCCCCCCCCCACTACCCTAATACTGACAAAGGTCTCATGAGTTATAAATATCTTTCTATGCAGGAATGTAAACAGTTCAGCCTTAATAAATCTGTTATGATTTGTCTTTCCTGTTTACCTCTTCATGTTCCACTTGAGTCTTGTATTTGAAAGTCAAATTTTCTATTCAGCTCTGGTCTTTTCATCAAGAATGCTTGAAAGTCCTCTATTTCACTGAATGACCATTTTTTCCCCTGAAGGATTATACTCAGTTTTGCTGGGTAGGTGATTCTTGATTGTAATCCTATCTCCTTTGCCCTCTGAAATATTATATTCCATGCCCTGAGTTCCCTTAATGTAGAAGCTGCTAAATCTTGTGTTATCCTGATTGTGTTTCTACCATACTTGAATTGTTTCTTTCTGGCTGCTTGCAATATTTTCTCCTTGACCTGGGAACTCTGGAATTTCACTACAAAATTCCTAGGAGTTTTCCTTTGGGGATCTCTTTCAGGGGGAGATCTGTGGATTTTTTCAATTTCTGTTTTGCCCTCTGGTTCTAAAATATCAGAGCAGTTTGCCTTGATAATTTCTTGAAAGATGATGTCTAGGCTCTTTTTTTGATCATGGCTTTCAGATAGTCCAATAATTTTTAAATTCTCTCTCCTGGATCTATTTTCCAGGTCAGTTGTTTTTCCAATGAGATATTTCACATTGTTTTCTAATTTTTCATTCTTTTGGATTTGTTTTACAGTGTCGTGATTTCTCATAAAGTCACTATCTTCCAATTGCTCTATTCTAATTTTTAAGGAAGTATTTTCTTCAGTAAGCTTTTGGACTTCCTTTTCCATTTGGCCAACTTTGCTTTTTAGGGCATTCTTCTCCTCATCGGCTTTTTGGACCTCTTTTGCCATTTGGGTTAGGCTATTTTTTAAGGTGTTATTTTCTTCAGTATTTTTTTGGGTCTCCTTTAGCAAGCTATTGACTTGTTTTTCGTGTGATTTTCTTGCATCACTTTCATTTCTCTTCCCATTTTTTCCTCTACTTCTCTTACTTGCTTCTCAGAATCCCTTTTGAGCTCTTCCAAGGCCTGGAACAGATTCATAATTTTCTTGGAGGCTTTGGATGTGGGAGCTTTGACTTTGTTGTCTTCTTCTGGTTGTATATTTTGATCTTCTTTGTCACCAAAGTAAGATAATATAGTCTGACTCTTTTTTTTCTAGGTTTATTCATGATCCCAGCCAACTACTTGAGTTTTAAACTCTTTGTTAAGGTAAAAGTCTGCTTCCAAAGTGGAGAATGTACTGTCCCAAGCTTCAGGGGTTTGTACAGCTATTTTCAGAGATACTTGTAGGGACCTGTAAATTTTCAGTTCTTCTAAGGTGGTATGATAAGGGTCGAGGCGTTTACTCTTTTCCTGGCCGGTGCTCTGGTCTTTGAGTGACCGACCACAAGTAGTCTTTTCTCTCTTGGAACTGTGAGGAGGGTTTTCTCTTCACTGCCACTACAAGCTCCACTGTGCCAGCGCTCTTCCTCACCTGAGGACCGCCACCCAGAACTGTGACCCAGATCCAAGTATGGGCAAAGCAAGAGATTCCTGCCTCAGGACTGGCAAAGTGATCCCTGTAGTCCCCCTCTGATCAGCCACTTCATTCCCCCTCAGTCTGTGGGCCAGAAGCTCAGGACACAGACACCGCCCCCAGCACCCACGCTCTGGAACTAACTCTGAAGTAGCTCTTCTCTCACCGCAGAAACAGACTTTTCCCACTGACCTTCTAAGTGGTCTTTGGCGTTCGTGGATTGGGGAGTCTGGAAGCCACCACAGCTGCCTGCGATTCAGTCCTCTGAGGCCTGCTCCAGGTTCTCTGTGGCCTGTGCGCCCACGCCAAACTTCGCTTCTCTACCCGCCTGGTGCGATATGCCTTTCCAATCAACCATCCAGGCTGTCTTGGGCTGGAAATTTGTTTTACTCTGTCTTTTTGTGGGTTCTGCTGCTTTAGAATTTGTTTAGAGCCATTTTTTTATGGGTATTTGGAGGGTTTGGGGGGAGAGCTCAAGCAAGTCACTGCTTTCATGCTGCCATCTTGGCTCCACCCCCAAATTGATATTTCTAAAGCACTTCTGACTATGTCACTTCCCTGCTCATATGACAAAATACAAACTCCTTAGCCTACTACCATTCAAAGCCCTCCACACTCACAGTGTAAACCACCTTTCAAACTTACTCAATCCCTTCATGCTCTCTACATTCTCGTCAAACTTAACCACCAGTTATTTCATCTTCAGTCTCCATGCCTTCAGAGAGGCTCTCTCTCCTGCCCAGGATGCTCTCCTTTCTAAATCCTTCTATTACTTGAAGCTTTAGCTCAGGTGCCACATTTCTCTGATTTCCCCTAGTTGTTAGTACTCTCTCTCTTCCTCAAAGTGCCTTGTATTTACTTATCTGTATACATGTTATCTCCCTGAGTAGAATGTAAATTATTTTATGGCAAGGACTTTCATTTTTATCTTCATACCCTCATATTAGCACTTAGTAAATGGTGACTGAGAGGATAAAATGAAGTTTCCACTTAAAATTTTAACTGGGTTTTAAACATGAAAGAATTTTTTAAAACTGTATATTTAGCACAATGAAAAACAAAATTGATTTCTGTAGGATGATAATATGAAGGACAAATAGGATTTGATGTTTCAATAGTCTAGAAAAACGTCCATTTCATTGTGTTGATGTAACTTTCTATCCAGTGTTAAAGTCACCTGACTTCTAAAGTTAGATCCCTGGGCTGGAAAGAAAGATCCAAATATAGCATGGCTATCACAGTGAACATAAGTCTTACTGTCTGGAACTTCCAGCTCTTCTCTGATACCCTTTATCCTCTTTATGTGCCAGTATTCTCTGTACCCCCACTCCATGTTAACTGGTCAGAAGAAGAATCAAAATCCCTATTCACTCAGGTTACATAGGAGACAGTACCATACATTGTTCATAGTAGGCACTTAATGATTGCTGAACAAAAGTTTTGTCAAAGCAATATTTGTCTTTCAATAAACAGGTTCTTCATTCTTTCACTGAACTGCCATCATCCCTTATTTCTTAGAAAAATTATCCTGAGCATCTTATTTAGTTAATGGGCTCTTGGAAGTTTAGGGAGTATATGCATGTCTCAATGTGGAGTTTTTCACATTTCCCCAAACTGTCTAAGAACTAGCATTAAATGAGAGTTGGGTACATGAGGTAGCAATGAAAACTCCCATAGATTGTTATCTTTTTTTCTGCTGAAGATTCACAATCTGCTTATCTAGCCCTAACGTCTTCGGTGTGACCTCCAGTCTTGCATTTCCAACTGTCGGTTTGATGTCATAAGCTGGATGTCTGTCCTATAGACATCTTAAACTAAACATGTCCAAAATTTAACTCTATTATCTTCCCTCCAAGTCCACCCCCTTCCTTTCTTATTTTTCTTGAGGGTAATGCTATCTTTTTAGTCACTCAGACTTAAAATGTAGGTGTCATCCTCAGCTCCTCTCATGCTGCCTTCTCTTCTCTGACACTCCCTCTACCCTGGTGCAGACTCTCATCACCTTATTCTTATACTATTGCAGTAATTTGATGGTTGCCTCAAATCTCTCCCCATTCCATTTTATCCTCCACTCAGCTAACAGAGTTACCTTCTTAAAGTGCAAAGTGGACTGTGCTGCCTCCCCCTGACCCTTGCTCAGCAAACTTGAATCACTCCCCATCACTTTTGGGATTAAAAAAAAATCCTTTTTGGCACTTCATAACCTGGCCCCTCCCACACACATGCACAGCATCATTCAGTAACCCTGATCTCTCTTCTGCTCCTCACACAAGAGGCTCCATCTCTTGGCTCTGGGCATTTTCTCTGGTTCCCCCATGTGTGTCATACTCTCCCTCTTCTTCTCCACCTCCTGGCTTCCATCAAGTCCCAGCTAAAATCTCACCTTCTACAAGAAGCCTTTCCCAGTCCCTCTTATTTCTAATGTCTTCCTTCTGTTGATGATTTCTACTTTATCCTCCATGAAGCTTGTTTGTACACAGCTGTTTGCATGTCATGTTTCCCATTATTAGACCATGAGCTTCTTGAGCAGGGACTGTCCTTTACCTTTTTTTTTTCCCTATCTCCAGTGGTTAGCATATAGTTCTTGACACAACTAGGTGCTTAATGAATGGTTATTGACTGACTGAATCAGAATGCATGCCCAGACTCTAAACTTCTGAAATGGATTTTTCTCTTTTCCCCTTTCCTGTCTACATTCCAGCAAAAGTGTTGGTCACTGATATGACCAGAAAAATGGTTAAAGCAAAGAAGCTACAGCAATGGATTTGAGGAATTTAAAAAACATTCATCCATACCTGAATATGTAGATATTTCTACTAATTTAAAACTTTCTGTTTTCTCATTTCTAGGCCAAGACTCACGTACTTGACATCGAACAGAGACTGCAAGGTGTAATCAAAGCTAGGAATAGAGTAACAGGGCTACCTTTATCTATTGAAGGACATGTGCACTACCTCATTCAAGAAGCAACTGATGAAAACTTGCTATGCCAGATGTATCTTGGTTGGACTCCATATTTGTGAAATGGAACTGTTACAAGTTAATACTTTCTCTTTTGACTGCAGAGTTGGTGTTACTACAGTGATTCAGTACCAGATTGTCACATGCATTCATTACTGTTCTAGAAGATCAACTGCTATGCTTTCTTCCTGGAAAATGGTATTAATACCATTGTTAATTGTTAATAATTGTTAATAGACTTCAAAAATAAAATTTTGTTCAGATGCAGATTTTTTCAGGAAAATATGTATCATAATCACATAAATTATATTATCCTGATATACATATATGTATTATATATAGACTGAAGGGGAAAAAAGTATCTGTATAAATGATACTATAATGATACTATTTTGAGTCAAAGGTTGGCATAAATACAGTGGGTATGTTTCAGTTCTCTTCTAGACTGCCAACTATTTGATAGAGATAATTGGTCATGCTACACAGTTTAGGATTATCATATTACAATTTTTGAATGTATCGTGGTTTGTGTAACATACACCACACAAAATTAAGGGACAGTAATTATCCAGTGACTTGTGTGAACATTCCTGATAGATAATTCAAGTAAAATGTGTGACAGCTTGAGTAGAGACCACTTCCACCTCCTTCCTTTCTAAGTCTCTGCTACCCCTTGCTTAAGCAGCTCTTTAAAAAACAGGATTGTATAAAAATTCTTTACCCAGTTCTATGGTTTTAATGTAACTTTTTGAATAACATTTTTTCCAGAGTGTTTAGCACAATTTAAAAGTGATCGAAAAGTTAAATTATCTGAGAGTCCAAAATCCGGAGTGAATCATGCAGTTTCTCTTAAGTTCCAAAGAAAATTTTTTCAGAACCCTGTATGCCTGGCAGCACGGTTGTTGATGCGATGGTGAAAAAATGAAGGCATGTGCCCAGACACATGCAAGGCCTCGTTTGCTCGTCCCTCAGGTTATTCCGACTTTCTCCTCAGTAACTCAAGAGTGGCCTAAGTGCATCATCAGGACACACTTAGTGTCCTGGACAGTAAATGGGCCCAGTCCAGAGCTCCCTGGCGCCGGGGGGCTGTAAGGAGAGGGAAGTTATGTAGGCGAGGAGGAGAAGGGAGCCAGAGGCCGATCCCCCAAGACTGGAAGGGGTGCTCGTAACGTCGGTACTTGTTGGGGGAGGGGAGGACGGCCGCTGCGTCCCGCTTCATTAAGCCCACTGTGTGCCATGCCCTGTGCCGTGGGCGGGGGCATCAAGAAAGGCGAACCCCCTGCCCCCAAGGTGGGACGTAGCCACCCGCCCGCTCGGGGCCTGCCTGCCCTCAGGCAGCTTCCGCGGACGGAAGGCGTCCGCCAGGCCTCCCCCGTTTCCAGATCCTGTTTCACGGCCACGCTGCGCGTCACCTCTGCCCCGGCCCGGCGCCCCCGGGCCGCGTTCCCTGGGAGGGCGGGGCCGGGAGCCGGCGGGGGAGGGGGTGAGCTGGGCGCGGGCACGGCCTCTCTAGGCCCCCGGCGGGCGGCAGCGGCGCGGCGTTCTCTATGGTCCGGAGGGCGGGGCCTGTGTTGTCATCGGCGGCGCGACGGCGGAGGCGGCGGCCGAGGCCCGGGCGGGGGGTTTGGTTTCGGTTTGGCGACGGCTGCAAGCGGGGTCGGTGACGGTCGACATGGGAGTCCCCAAGTTTTACCGGTGGATCTCGGAGCGGTATCCCTGCCTCAGCGAGGTGGTGAAAGAGCATCAGGTGTGTGGGGGGGAGGCGGCGGCTCCCCGTCAGCTCGCGCCCCCTCCCCCGGCGCGGGGCTGCGGGGGCTTTGACAGGCGGCGGCCGTCGCGCCGTCGGGGCCCGGGCCCCTTTTGTTTCCGTTTCTTTTCGAGCCGCGCAGACTTCGGCCCGGGCCGGCGGCGGGCTCGGCCCTCGAGGGCTTCCCGTCCGGGGCCTCGTGCGTGCGGGGGAGCGAGGGCCAAGTTCTCGGGGGCAAAATTCAAAATTGTCGCGTCCGTGGAAAGGGCCGAGACGGGCCCGGAAGCCCGCTCTGCTTGGCCGGAGGGTGGGAGGGACGTGGAGCCCCTCCGTACCCACTTCCACGAGTGTTGTCAAAGGGACCGAAGGGGGGGGCGGAGTCCTTAATTTCCCAAATAGAAAGAGACTCGTCCGGTTGCATCGGTCGCCGAGCGTCTGTTAAATGGCCACTGGCAGGCACCCGGTTGGACCCGAAGACAAAAGCGAAGTCGTTCCTGCCCCCGAGGAGCTTCCGTTCTCGGAGTGGGGACGGGGGCGGCCGTGCATCGCGGACGGGCTAGTGTGGGGAGGGGAGCCCTAGCATCCCAGAGGATCGGGAAAACTTCATGAGAAGGGACCGTGGAGCCGAGCTTTGGAGAAAAGTAGCAATTACTAGAGGTAGAGACGATGAGGGGGTGAGAAGGCTTGGAGACCGGAGACGGAGGGTCGGGTGGGAAGCATTGCTGGGAGGCCGGTACGTACCGTGGGGGTGGGAAAGGGCTCCTCGGTGCAGGAGACAAGAGTTGGTGTTTGGTCTTAGCTAGGGGGTAGGGAGCGTTGGAGTGTGAGCCGAGGGGATGAGGGTTATCGCTTTGACAGTTGTGAAGTCGGCGTGTAAATTACGCATTTACTCTGTGTGAGGCACTATGCTAGGTACTGGGGATAGAAAGGCGAAAACAAGCCCTTCCCTCAAGGAATTTCCATTCTAACGAGAGAGACAACTTGCAAACAACCGTACTTAGAAGTAACGTATAGGATAAAATGAAGATAATCCCGAAGGACCCGCACTAGCACATAATAGGGATTGGGAAAGACTTCTTGCATAATGTGGTGGGGTTTTAGGCGGAGCTTGAAGAAAGCCAGGAGGGAGAGCATTCAAAGGGTTGGAAAGCTAGTGAAAATGAGCAGTAGGGAGGAGGAATAGGTCTTGTTCCACGAACATCAGTCACAGAGTGTGTAGAGGAGGTAAAGCACGAGAAGAGTGGAAAGGTAGCAGAGGGCCAGCTTATGTAGGGCTTTAAAGGCCAGGAAAGGGCTTTAAACACCAAACAGCTGTGTGTAGAATAAATTAGAGAGAGAGAGGAGAAGAGAGGCAGGAAGACCAATTAGGACTTGATTGCAGTAGTGTGGGAGAGGTGATGAGGGCCTGAAGGAGGGTGGCAGCTATTGGAGAGAAGAGGGCAAATGGTAGACATGCGGTGGAGATGTAATTGACAAGTTTGCATGATGATGGCTTATAGTTATAAATTATTTTGAAAAGGCAGCTTGCTTATTGTTAAAGAATGCTTCAGAGATTTTTTTTAAATTAGATATTGTTGAACAACAGGTTTAAAAGAAATGAAAACTATCAATGCTATATGAAAAATAGTACAAATTGCAAATAATATAACATGTAGATTAGACAATTACAAGTTGTCAGCTCACTGTCATCATCTTGTCACATGGTAAAAAATGGTAGTCAAATTTGAAGGCTCATGGGAGATAGTCACACTAATACATTGTTGGTAGAGCTGTGAATACATCCGTATTGGTCCTGGAAAACAGTTTGGAATTGTCCAAAAAAATTTACTAAATTGTTCATTCATACCGTTTGGTCCAGCAATCCTACCATTGGGTTTATGCGTCCAAGAAGTGAATGACAGAAAGATCCTTTGTCTACAATAGCAGCACTAATGGTAAGAAAAAAGCTGGAAACCAGTTTTGTTGCCTGTTGATTGGGAAATAACTAAACAAATTGTGATATATAGCTCGAATGTAATAGTACTATATATGTAATAATATGAAGAATTCAGAGAGACATGAGAAGTCTCATATGAACAGATGCAAAGCAAAGAAAACAGAACTAAAAAGGATATACACACCACAATGACATAAACAAAGACTACAATAGAGAATTATGTAATTCCAATGGCCAATGTTAGCTTCAGATACTGGAGTTAAAACACACTTCCTTTTCTGTTAAGAAATGGTGAGCTTCAAGCATAGAAAGTTACTTGTGCTGTCAATTACAATTGATCATGGTTTTGCTTCCCATTTTTAAGAGAAGGTTCTATGGAGAGTCATAGAATTTTAAGTTTGAAGGGACCTCAGAGACCTTATAGTCTAACCCATACACAAAAGAAGTGCCTACTGTCTACTGTTGGATGGGGGGGGACACAAAAAATAAAACTTAAACCTGTCTCTTCTGACTTCTCGACTAGCAGTCTTTGTTTATATCCCATCATGTTTCTCCATTTAGTTACTGAATTTCAGAAGGGACTCAGTTTCCTCATTAGTAAAATGAAGAGGTTGAGCTACCTGGTTTCCAAAGTTGTTTATGCTTCTAAATCCTAGTATATCTTTAAAGCACACTGTAAACAGAATTTTTACCAAGCCAGTCTTTAACCTGAGAATGCTCAGAGCTGCACAGAGAAGGCCTAGAGTCAGGAGTGCCAGTAATCAAGTAGTAGTTTAATTAGTCACTTTCCGAGTGAGAAATATTCTCTAAGCTGAAGTAAAAGCACAGGTTATATACTTAAATCACAGGTGAGGAAGGAGGGGGGAAGATGGATTACAAACAATCATTTAGTGTTTTCTCATGAGAAACCCACAAATCCCACAATACAGCAATTCTGGAGTCAAGTCTTTGGGGGTCATGAACACCTCCCCAAGGGCACAGAACCAGAGTTTTGTGACAGAAGCAGGTTCCACAAGCTTTGATTCACTCCACTTAAGCTCCAGTGATGGTGAGCATTGTCAAAGGTTTGGTTGATCAGTTCAAGCTGCATGGTGAGCTCTTGACTTCTGAGCCAGAGAGGTGGCTCTTGAGAAAATAAATTATTAATATATTCACTACACATATCAATATAAAAATCATAATTCCCTTTTCAACAGCCATGTCATTGTTCCTAGGAATACATTATATATAGGCTTCAACACATTGAATAACCTAGATAGAAATTATTGCAATAAAGAGGTGTTTTGATATATCTTTGAAATTTTTAAAATTTATTCTCCCTTGGTTCTGTGTAGTTGCTTCTTCCAAAAGAGTCACAGAGCATAAAGTTAATGAAATCCACATTCTTTAACCCTTGCTTGACATAAATTACTCATGTAAGGGAAGTAGTTATATTTAAGCCTCATTGAAAGGATGAATTAGTCATAAACTGATGAAATAGCTGTTTAGATTGAATGATTAATAAACTGGTTAAATATCTTGGTGGATTGTTGTGTAGTTATAGCATGTAACAGCATGGTTATCAAGTGGTAACTATGTGTATGTACTAAGATAATTGTGAACTACCAGTATCAAAGATGAGCTAATCTAGTTGGCTTCTTGGAGGTAGGGAGTTGGGCATTAGGTTGGCAGGCTTAGCCATAGCAACCTAGATGTTCTCTGTCAGAGCTGCAACTAATCATCCATTGTTATTGGAGTTGGGGAGGGATGTTCATAATCTTGCAGAGTGCTGTTGTTAACCCTGATTACAAATGACCAGAGTCAGAGATTATGTAACCCCTGTTAATGCTTGGGGGGAAGAAAACAGAGCTCACACAGGTTATCACAACCACAGTTAACTCTGAAATAACAAAGTAAAACCAAAGAGCTAATAGTGATCATAAGCAAAAAACTTTCTTTATTCCATTGGAGGAAGGAAACTAGACACTTGTGCTGGGGGCCCCCTCCAGTAGGGGCCTAGCTTTAGTGTGAGTAAATCTCAATATATATAACAATGATCAAGGAGTGAGCTTTAGCCCTGACAATGAGGGGGAACAGCAACAATGAAACAAGTTTGATTCATAGCAAGGTTTCATGACTAGGACATGGGTACTGTAGACGCTTGTCTGAGGTCAGGGAACACCTGCTGCTGGTGTGAAACAATTCTGGGGTTTTGCTGTGGCTGAGTTCATCCTGAATGTGAGCACAAAGGATTGTTGTTATGTCAAGCTCAGGGCACAGCTGACTTGCTGGACCTTAGCTCTAGAAAACAAGGTGTCTCCTAATAGTATCATGACACAATCTTTCTAAGTCCTATATAAACAATAAATGTTTACTCTTGAAATGATAACCTAAGCTAGCAGTAAGAGTGTCCCATATGGATAATTCTAGCAAAATTGGCTATAAAACAAAATTCCACATATTAAATCCTATTTTCACATTTTAAAAATGGAAATTTGAGTTTTTTGGTGAGGGAAACAGAGGACATCCCAGTATTCCTTAGCTACCTAAGCAGTTGGGCTGTGGTGCTAATATTCCTACTCCTCTTTTGTTTTTTAGCGTAAAATGTATCCTTAAAGGCTGCCTTCAAACTGGGTGTCTTACGTGGATATTCTAAGATCATTAGTTAACATCAAAGAAATACCCAAAAGGAGACACACCTACCAAAAATATTTACCATTGTCTTGGAGGATATGTCCTGTACAAGTCCAAGTAGGATTTCCTATCCATTCTCCAGGTGCATCTCTTTAAAGATGACAGTAATAATAATAGCTAACATTTATATAGTGCTTACTAGGTGACAGGCACTGTGCTAAGTGATTTACATCTCATTTTATTCTGACAACAACCCTGGGAGGCAGGTGCTATTATTATTTTCCATTTTACAGATGAGGAAGCTAAAGCATAAAGAGGTAAAGTGATTTACCCAGGGTCACACAACTAGTAAGTATCTGAGGCTAGGTTTGAACTCAGGTCTTCTTGACTCCAAGCCTAGCCCTCTATCATCTAACTAGTACCACCTAGCTACCTGACAATGTACTGATTACATTGAGCCCTAGAATACTCCAGGGAAACTTCACTGAAAAGAAACCATCACTCAAAAGAGATGGGTTTAACCATTCATACCCAAAAACAAAAAAAAAAAAGAGAGAGAAATTATATTGCTGTTGGATGGGCAATGCACCATTTTAGCCAGTGACATATCTTGTAAGGGAGTGGCAGATGGACGGTTGGATGGGCCCAGAATTGAATAAGAGAGGGAGATAGGATTTCAGTGTTTTTAGTGATCCCAAGATACAAAACCATCCCCTCTCCCTTTTTTTTTAAGCATCACTAGATTCTCGTGATGCTGTGTGGTTATGACTCATTGAACACTTTTTTCTGGAAAGGATCCAAATCATAGATGATCCAGAGAGCAGTGAAAAGATGCCTGGTGGGAATATGTGTTGCAACCTATTACCAATTTGACTTGTGCAGAAGTAGTGGCATAAAAGACATCATCAAAGACAGATTGACTAGTAAAGGGAGTATGGCCAGTCATGTAGCAGCCCAGGAGTTACACTCATCCATGAAATAACAAAAGATCTGTTAAGGATTTACAAAAGGATGTGCATGAGAATTTCACAGGATAAGAAATTATGGAGAGAAAAACATCTGCATTAGTGGAAGAAGTGCTCTCATTTCTGAAATCATTGAGCAAGTGATAAAAGCAGTGAACTAAAAAATCCCGGAGCCACAGATCTTCAGGTAGAATCACAGAATGTCATTCCTAAAAGGGACATTTTAAGATCTAGTCCAACCCCTCAGGTTTCAGATGAGGAAAATTATGTTCAGAGGTGGGGAAATAACTTGCTGAAAGTAAATTCAATTCAACAAGCATTTATTAAGCACTTTTTCTATGTTCTTGACGCTGTTGTAGGCACTGGAAATAAAAGATAAAATGAAACAGTCCCTTCCTCAAGGATCTTATATTCTATTGGAGGACATAATATATACACAGATAAGTAAATGTAATTTGGTGGGGGAAGAGATCACTTGACAAGAATCAAGAAAGGCCTAGTATAGGGACCTGCTTCTTGAAGGGAGGCAGGAATCGTAACAGAAATGAGAAGGGAAACTGTTTGGGTAATCAAGCACTGAGTCAGGAAATGGCCAGCTATGTAGGGAAATAAGTCAGCCAGTGTAGCTGAGACTTGACTGTAAAGAGGAACGATAAGAAAATCAGTCTTAAGAAGTTAGATTGGAACCAGATTGTGAAGAGCTTTAAATGCCAAACAGGAGAGTTTGTATTTTATCCTGTCCACAGTAGAGAGGCTTTTTGAGGAGGAAAGTAACATAGAGGGTTTGTTTTTGTTTGTTTTGGGGGGATTTTTTGTTTCTTTGTCACAGGTAAATTACCAATGAGGAAACTCTGACCAATGCGAAACTGAAACTATGCTACAATTTATGGTGTTATGAAAGAGCCGATTGGGACCCAGCAATTAAATAACCTGTCCTCTGTAATAGAGCCTGCATGTGTCAGAGACTAGACTTGAAACCAGATCTTCCAGACCCCCCCAGACCAGGTCTCTATCAACTACATAATCCTGCCTTTGGTGTCAGACCTTTACTTAATGGCAGATAGGCCGTCGGGCCTAAACTTGGGTAGAGATGATGTGAGTGGTGGTTGAATCAAACAGGAAGGACTTAGAAAATGATTGGATTTGGGGAAGGAGGGAATGACTGAGCTGGCGAAATATGGGTGATTGATAAACTGGTGATACCCCTCACAGAAATCAGTAAGTTGGTTTGCTCGGAAAGACAAAAGAAGTTCTTTTTGGACGTATTGAGTTTGATGTTCTAAAGTCCTTCCTGAATAAGATGTTTAGGGTTTTTGTGGCGGTGATGGTAATGGTAATTTTTTCCCTTGAATATTAAAATAGACATTGCTTTTCTGAAAGTAGCTTATCACCTGAATCAGATTCAACAT
Organism: Phascolarctos cinereus; assembly: GCF_003287225.1. Classification (NCBI taxonomy): domain Eukaryota; kingdom Metazoa; phylum Chordata; class Mammalia; order Diprotodontia; family Phascolarctidae; genus Phascolarctos; species Phascolarctos cinereus. The sequence goes on from NW_027556180.1 coordinate 54,160,191, forward strand.
TTATTAAGCATTCACTGTGTACATGCTGGATACAAAATAGGGTGGGGAAAATGATGCTGTCCCTGTCCTCTAGGAGCCTTTCAATCTAATTGGGAGAATATGGCATATATACACACACATACAAAAGGAATGTGACAAGGAAGGACAGTTCAGTTCAGCAAACATTTATCAGGTGCCTACTGTGTGCTGACTTTTGTTCTAAGCTCAGCAAGAGATAGAAAGTTTAAATAAGATATGGTCCCTACCTCTGTAGAGCTTATGGACACTATATGTTTACTTTCAAAAAAAGTTTCATTAAAAACTTAACATTAAACATCAATATAATCAGCTAACCTTATTTAGTAACTATATTGAAATAGTTAAGTTCAATACCTAACATACCATCAGTTTTTCAGTCATTCCCTCAAAGTCCTGTCAGGACTCCTTGACCAAGTCATTTTCATTCACTTTTCCTCTTATCTGTTCATTTCTGGTTCTGCTTTCCAACCTCTCTCCAGCCCCCCACTCCTCCCCAAAAAAAATCTTGGAGGAGAGGGGGATGGGTAGATAGAGAATAGGGAAGATTTTGTGGAAGAGATAGCACCAGAGCAGGGTCTTTAAGGAAGAGAAGGGTTTCAGCAGGCAGAAAGGAGGAAGAATATGTTCCAGGGGTAGGGTATGGCCTGAGAAATTGCACAGAAACAGGAAGATTCTCCTGCCCTTGGACAGGCTGAATGTTGAAAACTAAAAATAAATAAATAAATTTTTTAGAAAAAGAATCACTTTAGTGGCCAAATGGAGGATGAATTGGATGGGGAAAGACTTGAGGCAGGCACACCCACTAGTGGACTATTGCAGTAATACAAGTGTGAAGTGATGAGGGCCTGAATTAGAGTAGTGGCAATGTCAGAGTCTGAGAGAAGGGCGCATATTCAAGAGGTGTTGCAAAAGTGAAATGAACAGGGGGCAGCTAGGTGGCGCAGCACTGCCGTGACATCAGGAGGACCTGAGTTCAAATCCGGCCCCAGACCAAACACTTGACACTTAGTAGCTGTGTGACCCTGGGCAAGTCACTTAACCCCAACTGCCTAAAAACAAAAACAAAAAACAAAAAAGTGAAATGAACAGAATCTTCAGCATAGAAATGGTAAAATGGGAATCAGTGAGATCACCAAAGTGAAGTAGTATACAGGGAGAAGAGAAGAGAGGCCTCAGAATTCAAGTGAAACAGTTGGGCATCTATGTGGCACAGTGGATAGAGCACTGCCCCTGATGTCAGGAGGACCTGAGTTCAAATCCAGCCTCAGACCAAACACTTGACACTTACTAGCTGTGTGACCCAGGACAAGTTACTTAACCCCAATTGCCCTCACCCCAAAAACAAACAAATAAATAAATAATCCCTTTCCTTAAAAAGCCTACAAATTGGGGGGAAAGAGACAATGTGTTAACACAAAAATATAAACAAAATACATTAGGAGAACCAGATTTGTGATTTTATTGATGTAGAGAGCTTCTGGATGATGAAACTCTCTGCCAACGAATATTGGCACCTTCTCTATAATTTCTAGTCTTAAAGAGTTGCCAGAGCACTTATAAGTTAAAGAGTCTTGACCGGAGTCACACAGCCAGGAGATGTGAGAGATGGAGCTTGTTTAGATCTTTTGATGGAGGAGAGGGAAAGTACTACTAGTAGCTAGAGAAATCGGGAAAGGCTTCATGTCAGAGGTGGGGCCATACATGGAGAGTCGGGAGTCTATTGAGTCCAGCCTCCTGATTTTATGGGTGACTGAACTGAAACCCAGAGCGATAAGTCAGTTGCCCAGTGTTGCACATGATGTGGTATCCGAAGTGATATTTGAACCAAAGTCTTACTCCCAAGTCTAACACACTCTCCACCTCACCATTTTGTCTCTTGAACTGAGCTTTGAAGGAAAAGGGAATTTCTAAGAAACAGAGGCAAAGAGGGAGAGCATTCCACCATTCCAGCCTGTGCTTAAGCCCAGAGCCAGGAAGGAGATGGAGTGTGGGAACAACAGTGAGCAGGCCAAGCTAGCCAGACAACAGAAGGCAGGGAGGGGAACGATATACATACGTGAAGGCTGGGAAGGGAAACTGGTGAAAAAGGTGAAAAGGACTTTGAATGCCAAACAGGAATTTGTATTTTATCCTAGAGGCAGTGGAGAACCACTGAAATTTTTTAAGCAGAGGAGTGCCAGGGAATGGAGAAGAAACAAACTTGTTGCAGTAGTCTATTCAGAAGAGAAGCAGGGAGGACCTGAAGACCAGCCTTGGTTTAAAAGCTTCTTGTGAGGAATAACTCACTACGTCTCAAGGCAGCCCATTTCACTTTTGAGAATCTTTAATTCTTTTTTTTTAAGGTAATTGGGGTTAAGTGACTTGCCCAGGGTCACACAGCTAGTAACTGTCAAGTGTTTAGTCTAGGGTTGGATTTGAACTCAGGTCCTCCTGACTGTAGGGCCAGTGCTCTATCCACTGCCTAGCTGCCCCCGAGAAGCTTTAATTCTTAAGAACACTTTCCCAAAAAATGGAGGCATCTGGTGGCACAGTGTATAGAATGCTGGGCCTAGATTCAGGAAGACCAGAATTCAAATTTGGCCTTAGGTATTTAGTAGCTGTATGACCCTGTGCAAGTCACTTAACCTCCATTTGCCTTAGTTTTCTCAACTCTTAAAATGAGCAAAGTGACAGCACCTACTTTGCAAATTTATTGTAAGGATCAAATGAGATAATAGTTGTTTAAAAGAAAAAGCACTTAGCAGTTCCTGGCATGCCATATAAATGCTTATTATTCCCTTCCTTTAAAAAAAATTAATTCTCCATAGTACTGCCTTATTAGAACAATCCTTGACCATTGTATTTGAAGACAATTATCACATTCTCCCTTCTTTAGTTTTCCTTTCTCCAGCCCAAAGTCCCAGTTCCTTCAACTTACCTTGATAGGGCATCAATCAGGCATTTTCTAATCACCTCTTAATTGCCAGGCACTATTCAGAGACTAAAAAGGAATTAGCAGTCCCATCCCTTTAGCAGCTAATATTTCTAATGATGGAAACAATATGATATGTTTAGGTGTATACAAAACACATATTTTAAAGAGGAAAACCAGGAAGAGCCTTTTGTAGAAGGTAGCCCTTGGCTGAGACTTGAAGACAGAAAGGGATTCCAAAAGGCAGAGGTGAGGAAGAACAACATCTCAAACATGGGGGCTGGCCAGTACAAAGGCAGTGAGACGGGAGGTGGCATGTTCTGTGTGAGGGAGAGCAAGAAGGTTAGCATAGCTGGATGGTCAAGTACGTGGAGATTGGTAAGGAGTCCAGAAAGGAAGATGGCCCCAGGTTGGAAAGAGCTTTAAAAGGCAAGCAGAAATTTGGATCATAAATAATTGGGAGCAAATGGAATCATCAAATAAGAAAATTACATGGTCAGACCTAGACTTTAGGAAAATCACTTTTACAACTTGTAGTAGGTGGATTGGAGTGGGGAGAGATTTGAAACTGGAGGCTATTCAGTAGTCCAGGCGAGAAGGCGGCCTGAACTGGGGTGGTAGCTGTGTGACGGGAGAGAAGGAAATATATTGGAGGGAGAGACAGAAAGTATGAGATCCTGGACACTTTACAACTTACTGAGGAACTAGGCGGCACAGTGGACAGAGGGCTGGAGTCGCTAAGACCTGCATTCAAATATAGCTCAGAACCTCAGAAGCCTTGTGACTGAGGGCAAGTCATTCAATCTCTCAGCCTCTGTGTCGAAGTCTGTAAAATGGGGATAATACCCACTTCCTCTGTGGGTTTAAATGAGAGAACATGTAAAGTGCTTCGCAGACCTTCAGATACCGTATGAATGTGTTACCATCATCTTCATCCTTTCTGAAATGTATCACCCAGACCCGAGCACGGTGATTCAGAGTGATCTGAGGGCAGAGTACAGTAGGACCAGGATTACAGGACTGCAGCTGGAAGGAGCCTCGGAAGCCTCCTAGGCCAGCTGCCTCATTCTACAGATAGAGAAACTGAGGCCTGCAGAGATGAAGTGATTTACCCAAGTGCACCCAACACACAGTGAGTAATGACCAATGCGAAGGAAATTGTGATCTTCATATTAATCGATATGTGTAATGGATATACTAATAATTTGGATTTTTCAGAATTGCCTCTTCTGGTTTGCAAGTCAGAAGCTTACAGTGCAGCTTGAAATGATCAGTCAAACCCTTGACAACACTCTCACAATCACAGCATTCTTGTGCCTGTTTATAAATGAAGTGAATCAGAGATTGTAGAACCTGTTCACATCACAGAGCTCTGGTCCTGTGACCCATCAAATAGCCACAGACCTGAAATAACACTGTTCCCACAGAACTTCAGGACATCTACATTGTGGGCTTGTTGTGGGAAACCACTTAGACCCTGGGAAATGATTGTTTATAACCCGCCTTTCCCCTCCCTACTTGTGATTTATGTATAAAATCTCTGCCTTCACATGCCTTCAAGGTGGAATTCTGATCAGGAGAATTCCCGATTTGCAAATCTGTTCCTCATAATGAAACTAATTAATTAAACCACTACTTGATTACTAGCACTTTGTCTCTGGCCTGCTGTTTTATCGTTCCCAAGTTAGAGACTGGCTCAGTAAAAATCCTGTTAACACCAACATTTATGTAGTGCCTGGGCACTGCGCTGAGGCGTCAAAGGCAGAATTTGACTGTAGGTTCTTTGACTCTAGCATCAATGATGACCTTTCCACTGAACCCCTCTGCTTCCTGAAAGGGAAAAGGGTTCTCTTCTTGGATCCTAAGCCTTCAGTCACTGTACTCCTCTCCACTTTTCCAAGACCTTTTGCCTCACTTTCCTTCCTTTGAAATCTTGCCCCCATGGTTCACCAGTTCAGCTTTACCCAGGCCGTTGCCAGTGAGTCTCTTGCCCCTTTGTTCTCTCATTGCTCATCTTTTCAAAACTCCAGTCTTGTCTTATTTTCCCCCATCTACCTTCTTTGTTTTCACTTGCATATTGCTGAGCATGGCTGAGGGGAAAATCACAATTACAGTGCCTGGATCCACTGCAAATTTGTTATCTAATCTCAACTGGATCTTCAGTGCTTCACACAGTCCCCCTCTCTTCTCTGATTGTCTCTCTTTCTCACTTCACACAAACCTATTTTCTCTTCATACCTCTTATAACCATCTTTACCCACCTCCTTCTCAATAGGGGACCTCCCATTATACTTTACTGAAAAAAATGAAGCCATCTGACATAAATTTCCCCTTCCCCTCAGTTCTGCACTTGAAGTCATTTTAACATCATCCATTCTCTCTTGGCTCCTGAGTCTTGCAAGGCTAACCCCTCTACTTGTACCTTGTTACTACTATAGATTCTCATCTGTTCTGGAAGCTTAGCCCTTCGTTCTGAATCTCATTTCAAGAGATTCCACATCACTCCTTATCCATTAACTTCTCTATGAACATGCCCAGATTTTCCACATCAGTTGGAAGAAAAAAAAAAGCCTTCACTTCATCCTACCAATATCTGTCCCAGTCTGTCATCCTATTTCTTCTTTCTTTCATGGCCAAATTCCTAAAAGATTAAAAAAAATTTTTTTAAAGACTCTACTTTCTTAACTTCCACTCACTTTTCTACCCTTACAAATCTAGCTTCGTCATCATTTTAGCTGAAACAGCTCTCGTTAAGGTCACCAGTGATCTTTTTATTGCTGAATCCAGTGGCCTTTCTCTGTCTTCATGCTTTTCAACCTGTCTGCAGCATTTGACACTATTGACAACTCCCTCAGCCTAGCTACTCTTTTTTTTTTTTAAATCCCACCTTCTACAAAAAGCCTTCCCATCTCCCTTAATGAGAGCCTTTCCTTGGAGTTTTCTCCAATCTGTATTCTATATATGTCTTGTTTTTACAGTCATTTGCAAGTTGCCCTCCTGATTAGATTGTGATCTCCTGGAGAGCAGGGACTATTTTTGTTTCACACATAGTAGTGCTTAAAAATGCTTGCTGACTTGACGTTTACACACACTGGGTTGTAGCCAAGCTAATACTTGCAATTTCCTTGAAGTAGGCATTGTATCTCTGTGTTTGTGTAGGCTTTTCCTATGCTTAGGATGCCCTCCCTCCTCACTTCTTTAAATTCCCCTAGCTCCCTTCAGAACTCAGTTTAAGCACCTTCAAGAGGCCTTTCATGATTCCCATAGTTGTGACTCCCCCTCCCATCAGAAATGATACTTGTCTGTAATTTATATTTACTTTTTCTCATATATGTTGTTTTTACCTCCTCCTAAGTAGAATGTAAGCTTCTAGAGGGCAAGAACTACTTCATTTTTGTCTTTGTATCCCCAGCATCTAGCATAGTGTCCAACACATAATACCTGTTTAATAACTTCTTTTTGAATTGAACTGAATTATTTCTTTTCCAACCTTGGTGTTATTTCATCTATCTTGTGAACCTCCTGTTTCTCCTAATGGCCTTACCTACATCGCAGCTCTGCTACATGGTATTTAACTTGGTAGTTATCCTTAGACAATTTTTTCATTTGTTCTTCCTTTCCTTTGAAAGCCCTTTTGATTTGATTTGCATACGTTACTTATTTAATTGAGGAGAAATAGGCTTTGGGAAGTTGAAAAACTTTTCTTAAGTAAAACAGATTCTGAATTAGCTCTGAAGACATCATTCTCAAGTGCTCACTACTGTATAAGTCAGCACTGAATACATACACTTCATCATTCTCTTTTTTGGTGAGTTGTGCTTCATTTTGCTAGAATTAGCATTCTCACTTTGCTTAATGAGTGATATCATTTTCTCCCTTGCAAATGAAGCCATGATTGATTTTCATTAAATAATTATCTTTTTTAAATTGATTTTTCTTCTTGGTTTTTAGATTCCCGAATTTGACAACTTGTACCTGGATATGAATGGAATCATACATCAATGTTCACATCCTAATGATGATGATGTTCATTTCAGAATTTCCGATGATAAAATTTTTGCTGATATTTTTCACTACTTGGAGGTATTGTTTCGCATTATTAAGCCCAGAAAAGTTTTCTTTATGGCAGTTGATGGTGTGGCTCCAAGGGCAAAAATGAACCAGCAACGTGGGAGACGATTTCGGTAAAATGAACATTTTAAACTTTTGTTTTAAAGTATTGTCTTAGATTAATAATGTTCTGTTGACTTTTACATAGTAATTTAGGTTGCTGTTATTGATATTTTTCAATAGAAGCTAGAGTTTCATAGAAGTTTCATAAAAGCTAGAGTTGGAAAGGACATTGTTGACCTCTTAGTCCAGCCCATACAGGAAGCTATATTATAACATACCTGACAATTCATTCAGGCTCTGTTTGAAGACCTCCAGTGAGAAGGAGCCCACAGTCCCTCCAAATTCCACTTTCATACATCTCTATTAGGATGTTTTTCCTGACATCAGACTTCAGCTTGCCTCTTTGAAACTTGTGGCTATTGTACCTGGTTTTGCCAGCTGGTACTTAATAAACAGAATCTGCTTCCTCTTCTATATCACAGCCCTTCAAATACTTGAAAACAACTGTCATTTCTTCCTTTTTCTTCTCCAGGATGTCTCCCCTGATTCTTCAACAGATCCTCATGTGAATTAGATTGAAGATCTTTATTTAAATCATTAGTAAGAAAATTAAACAACACAAGGCCTCGCACAAATCCCAGGGGTACTCCACTGGAGACCTCCTATTAAATTAACTTTGAACTGTTAACAGCTCTTTTTTGGTACAGTGGAACAGGCAATACTCTGAAGTTGGATTACCATTCCCACCTACTCCATGAGTGACCTTAAGCAGCATCTCTGAGCCTTAGTTTCCTCATCTGTGAAAGAAAGGAATTGGACCACATCCCTCTGAGGTCCTTTCCAGATCTTGATCTATGATCTTATGATCCATTTTTTTCTACAAGAATAGTAGGAAGTACTTGACTACAGTCTTAAGTAAATGATTGCTACAGCATTTCTGTAATATACCAGCTTAGTAACTATGAAAAAGGAAATAATGTTAGTCTGGGCATGAACTGTTCTTAATGAAGCTGTGATAGATCTTTGTAATTACCATTTCCTTTCATTAAAATATATTTTATTTAGCTAATTTTTAAACAAATAGTCATTATAGCTTATAGGAAATTAAGATCAGAAATTTATGTAATAGAAAGCAAAGAAAGGTATATTTTTTATTTAGTAGTGTAGGTCACACATTGAGTAGTTACTGAATTATAGCAGTATAACTTTGACAGTTTTGGTGTTTGCTACTTAATGAAGTTAGTACATCAGTACCTCAAGGATCCAGGATTTTGCTGGTATGGAAGTTTCTTCCATATCACAACGCTTCTATAACTCATGGCCTAACAAGTTACTTGAAGCTCAGCAAAGTTAAATGACTAGCCCATGGTTATAGATTACTCTGTCTTCTACACTATACTTTGCTATGTGGTATTTGCTCTCTGTGCTCTAGAGATGTTCCCAAAGTGATAAGGACAGATGATTTTTTAAAAAATCTAATTATATTTTCCCATTGAATTTGTTATTTCAGAGATAAGTTGTAATTGATTTAACAGAAAAGGATCTTAACTCATGACAGGATTTTCTTAATACTTGAGGGATTTTCCTGTTGTCTATAATTCCTGTCAAATACATTTAAAACATGTGAACCAATACTTATGTGACTGTTATATGTAAAGATATCACAAAGTGAATCCTTTTGTAGACTGAGAAATCCTTTTGTAATATTGCTGATCACTCAGTGGTTTTATGTAATCATATCTGGATATATGGTTTTGTCTTAATAGGAGTGGAAATTTGAAAAGTAATGAATTTGAGATACTTTTAAGTTTCCTTTTATAGGTTGCACAATTATATTAGCAAGAATATCATGCTTTGGTAAGGTTCAGCACACAGAAAAATCGCAAAATTGAGTAAAAATATTGCGGACACAGTCTTCATTTGAAGCCTAGTGAGACTAGTTAAGTAAATGTCTTTTATCACATAGAATTGTGGTCTAGGCACTCATAGGGATCCAGCTGTGGGACAGCACAGGGCTAGTCCTGGGTAGTTCTCTAAAAGGTCTTCTGGGTTTCTGTTATTTTAATGTTTCAGCAAAGAAATAAGATAATCTTGATAACAGAGGTAATTAATGTTATTTGATTTTTATTTTGAAACATTTTTTAAAAAAAATGGTAGACAAAAGAAAATTCTGTAATTTTGTTTTGTCGTTTTTAGTGTTTTATCAGAACATTTGTCTTCTGATATGTAGACACAGGTTGTCCCAAAACCCCTAGTGCAGTTTTAATCTATTAAAGCTAAAAAAAAGCTTTGAAGAGCCTCAAATGCTGTTTTCTGGAGTTCTTGAGGTTCAGTTTTAACCACAGTTGTGATTCTCTGGAATGAATAAGTTGTTTACAATGTTACAACTCAATAGTCCTCTCATGAGGTACTCAGTGATTCACTTATTATATCAAAAATATAAAATCTTGTAGATTATCTTCACCAATCATTTTTCGTTCAAAACATTTTTCAGGAGATAAAAGTCTTAAACTTTTAAAATATCACAATTGTGGAATGAAAATGTAGAAGAGTCATTAATTTTATTCTGGGTGTTCCAGGAAAGACATTTTCTGAAATCTTAAGTCTAAAAAAAATTAACTTAGTATAGTGCCCATTATTTTCATTTCTCAGGGTATTTAAAACACTTTTTCCCCCCTTAACTTTTAAGGGCAGCAAAGGAGGCAGAGGACAAAATCAAAAAAGCATTAGAAAAGGGAGAAAGTCTCCCCACAGAAGCAAGATTTGACTCCAACTGTATTACACCAGGTAAATATATTTAGAAAGAAATTTTGAGGAAGGTTTAAAATGTTCATTGACAAGTATTTGAAAAAGATATTTCATTCTTCAGTTGTTTTATCCTGGACACAGTGTTCAGTTTGTTGTGTTTTCCCACTTGTATCTCAGAGAATTACTAGATTTGTCAGTTTCCTGAATATTAGTCTTAAATTTCCAAGTGACTAAATCCACTATTCACATGGACAGGGGAAATAAACATTTCTATCTGATTCTTTGTAATCCGTTGTTATCTTCCCCTACACTCTCTCTGGAACAACCCTACAGGCAGTAGAAATGTAGCAATAGTGGGAGTGATTCTTAACAACTCTTAAAAGTTTTATTTCTTAAAATGAAATCTTACAAGGAAAGACAGGGTACAAGGGTGTGCTTAGCAAGATTATATTCTATTGTCCCAAAAGAGCCCTACCACTGAGCCATGATTCAAGTTGATGCCTATTGTCATGACAAAGACATATATCTTTTACCTTTCCTGTTTGACAGTGACTCAGTTTTAGGGTACCTTGTCTCAATGATGTGGACTGTTTACCAAGCAAAAGTTATACCACACTGTTAGCCTGTTTACTGGGAAAAAGTGTACCATAGTCTGTATTTTAATATGTACATAAGACCCTGCTGATCGTTGCAAGCTTATGCTTGCCATCTCAAGTACCACAAGAAATATATCTTGTACCTTGCCACTTAAAGATTAGGAACTCAGGGCTTATTTTTTGTTGCTGCTGGTAGTGGGCTCTTTCCTTAATGGCATTAGGTAAGATTTTTTTTCTTTTTACAGGGACTGAATTCATGGCCAGATTACATGAGCATCTGAAGTATTTTGTAAATGTGAAGATTTCCTCAGACAAGTCATGGCAGGGAGTTACTATCTACTTATCAGGCCATGAGGTTATTTTGTCTTTTGACTGCAGCTTTTTTCTAAATGTGATTTTCTAAAATATAACATATTACCCCTTTTTTTTGGCTTTATGTTCAGACTCCAGGAGAAGGAGAGCACAAAATCATGGAATTTATCCGATCTGAGAAGGGAAAGCCAGATCATGATCCAAACGTCAGACATTGTCTTTATGGTTTAGATGCTGACTTGGTAAGTATATTTATGATGCTGAAATTTACCACTATCCTAATGATTTCAGTACTATAAGTGATTAATAGAATCTTTATACATAAATTTGGTATTGCTTATAGGTGAGCTCCCACTGAGGATTGTAGCTGCAGAAATGAGAAGGAATCACTAGAAGACTGGAAAAAGTAGTTGGGTTTTTCTTAGTTGAAAGAGGAACAGAGTTGATATCAAGAATCTATAGTGTTGCGGCAGCTAAGCGGCACAGTGGATAGGGCTCCGGCCTTGGAGTCAGGAGGACCTGAGTTCAAATCCGGCTTCAGACACTTGCCACTTCCTAGCTGTGTGACCTTGGGCAAGTCACTTAACCCCAATTGCCTCTCCAAACAAAAAAGAAGAAGAAGAATCTATAGTGTCTGACCTTAGAATGTAAGCTCGAGGGTTTGGGATGAATTTTTTTCCCCTAGCATATAACAAAGTTCCTTGCATGTAGCCCAGTAGATCTATAACTTTATTAATGTAAGTATTATTACCATACAATTCATAGCTCATTCATGCCTGCTTGTTTCTTGTTCCTCATATTCTCCTGACCTTACAAGAAAGGCAGTGAAACTTTCCATCAAGTAGCCCTCATTCTTACCACATGGGTGTCCTGTCTTTTCTGTTAGAGAGCAGAGACTTTGTCACTTTCATATTTGTATTTCCAGTGCCTGATACTTAGTAAATGCTTAATTGTTTTTCCATTTTATTCGATCATACATAGCTTTAATAACATTCTTTATACCACTTCTGCATAATTCATTTTTTAGTGTGTGTTGCAACCTCATCTCACTGTATTAGTGATCGTCAGTTTACTTCTTTGGAGACTGTAGCAGACCGTGACTCAAAATTATACAACATTACCAGAGAAATATAGCTGTTAAAAAATACACTCCACCTGCCCCCTACCTCCCCCCCTCAAAAAAAAAAAAACACCAGACCTTTGTGTGATTATGGTTCTGATTTAGGAGGTTCTGCATTGTTTCAGAGCTTGATGCAATTCAGCAATGTCATCCACATATAGCAGCACCTGGAGGACCTCACCTTCTACGGAAAATCACTCTTCAAACTGGACATTGCACTAGATCTTTTCCATGGGAGTGATGAGCATGTCTGGAGAATACATATTGCCCTATTTTATACTTCTCTTGGTATTAATGATCAGTGTGATTAAACAAAGTTGTCTCTGTTATATTTTTAAGATTTCTTATTTATGTTGGCATGAGCATGGGAGGCACCTTCTTGAAGAATAGTCTTTAAGAGGTGGTATTTTGCTCTATAGAATCAAACTTTTTTTAAGGATAATAAACAGAAAGTACAGTAGGATCCTGTAAATTCTATCTCCAGTCAATTGTGGCATAGTAAAGATGTGATTTGCTATGAAATATCCATTGCAAAAGCGAGTGATATTCCTTTACAATGTTCTTATTGTGGATGACTTTGATACCTATATAGTTTATTTTTGTAAAAGTTGTATAGAGCTAATGAAGTAGGCCCATAGGTAGATTAGTAGTTAAATGTAGCTGTACTCTCACTTTTTGAGGGTAATAATAAGGTTCATTTCTCTCCTCACCCCTTCCTTTGGCATCTTCCCCTTCATTCAAATACCCTCTCCCTGTCCCTCAGTGCCCTCAAAATTGTGACCTCCAGGGTGGACATTTCTGTACGTACTTGATTTAGTCTTACTACTTTTCCCATCTTTGCTTTCTTAATGTCATTTATAATTCTTTAAAAAGCATGTTCAGAAGTATTATGTTAGAGTTCAGATATGACGACTTTATGTCCATAATGGCAGAAAGAGTTTATTATAAAAATACCTGCTTAGCGAGATTTTCATCTTTCATCTGCTTACTACCATCTTTCCAGTTTTTTTTTTCATTAAATAACTTCAAGGTAACTGCTTAGTTGGGTTTCTAACAACAATTTCCTTATAGTTGTTTTTTCTTTCACTGTCTCACTACTTCTTCCTGTTTTATGAGGTGATATTACTCATAATCTCCTACTATCTTTCTCTCTAAGATTTCACAAAGGAGTTTATAATCCAAACAAATGTTGTCCTTTGCTGCCATCCCTTCATTTGCCTAAAGCATCAGTTTTTAGGGTCTTTTGGGTCTGTAATTGATCTGCCCAGGTTAGACTTCTGTACAAGATTATAATCTGTCAGTTTTGTTTCCATTTCCCGTTCTTGGTACTTGTTGAACTGCATGCCGTATCTTTTTCTCACTTTTATTCTTCTAGTTTGAATCCTTGATGGCTCCTTTCTACTCTCCCTTCTATTCTATTGCCATAGACAGTGAACTATGTGAAAGGCCAATGAGGGTGAGGGGGTGGAAACTGAAGCTTCTTTACTTCTGAGTCTCATGTGAATGAACACTGTTGTCTTAATCACATAAGTGAGTTTTTATGTAACTAAAAAATTTCATTTTGTCCCTGTTCATAGTCATTACACATTGTAGAAAAGGAAGCCTTTTATAATCTCTAGCTATAAGAATCCCACTTATATTTTATGCCTTAATAAATAGTAAGCATATTCTAAAATAAAATGTTTTGTACATAAATGTTTTTCGAATAAATATTCATAGTAAAAAGTGAACCTGATATCGTAACCTGTTGAACAGAAACATCTCTTAAATCCTTTTTCAACAGATTATGCTTGGATTAACAAGTCATGAGTCACATTTCTCTCTTTTAAGGGAGGAGGTCCGATTTGGTGGCAAGAAAACACAAAGGTAAATCATGACTTACAAAAGTATATGCCATGGGAACATAGGACAGTGCAATCAGAGCAGTCAGTGTTGTTTGAGGATAGTTTGTCATCGTTTAATTTATTGAGAGAGTGAAATAAAAATAAGGCTTATTATTTCCCTTGCTTGTTCCCATTCCACCATAGCCACTATTTTTCCCTGATAAAAATTCAGTACATACATCCATAAAGTCTTAGTGTACTTTTAAGCTTTAAGAGCAACTAGATAGCACAGTGGCTATAGTGCTGGGTCTGAAGTCAGGAAGACTCATCTTCCTAATTTGAAATGTCACCTCTGACACTTACTAGCTATGTGACCCAGAACAAGTCATTTAACTCAGTTTCCTCATCTGTAACATGAACTGGAAAAGAAAGTGGCACATCACTCCAGCATCTTTGACAAGAAAACCCTGAATGAGGTCATGAAGAGTTGGACACAACTGAAAAATAACTGAACAACAACAAAGTTTATGTACACCGTATTGTGCCGTTCTACCGTTGTTTAATGTCCATTAGTTTTTTTCTTCCCAGTAAAATTATGGACATTAGAGACTCCATCTCCCATGGTCTTTGTAGCTCCTCCACATATTGGGCAGAGTAGATGACTCAAATGCGAAGATAATGAATCTCTGCCAGCTTTTTTGAATAATCACAAATTATCCATCGTTGGAGCTCCTTTAATGAAGCTTCACTGTATAGTATATATTTACATATGTTCCTGTTGTTTAACACAAATCAGTGGTTGGCAGTTTTGTTTTGTTTTGTTTTGTTTTACTAATAGAGAACTGACCTTTTCCTTGGCTTTAGGACTTCTGTAAGATCACCAAGCCATAATGTGGAAAGCTACTTAAACTGCTTTAAGTCTCCTTCCTTCATCATTTGTTGAGTCCTTTCAATTGTATCTGACTCTTCATGACCCTTTTCAGTGTGTCTTTGACAAGGATACTGGAGTGGTTTGCCGTTTCCTTCTCCAGCTCATTTTACAGGTGGAAACTGAGGCGAATGGGGTTAAGTGACTTGCCCAGGGTTATACAGTTAGTCTGAAGACAAATTTGAACTCAGGTAAATGTCTTCTGCTCTGTGGGCTGTGCCACCCAACTGCCCCAATTCTTCCTCATACTTAGAGTTAAACTGGTACAACTTGCATTTTGGGATAGGGGGAGGTGAGAAGAGGAACAGAACTGTTCTCTCTCTGATATAACCCTGACATTGCACTCTAGGGCTTCTCAACCATTTTTCCTCCTTTTTTCGCTAGTTGGCAAGTTTAACTGAGTCATATTCCAGTTAGAAATGTTAAGCCTCTAAAATGTTTCTGTTCTAAGTCAAGTATTGAAGCATCATTTTTTAGTAATGTGGTTTTTTTTAAGTCAGAAGAGTTCCTATATTTTGAGATTTTTCTACACAACTGGCTAATACTATTTTTAAACTTCATTCTAATTTTTCTCTGTTGTAAAATACAATTTGCTTTTATCTATAATAAATGCTATCATCATGCTGACTATAAAACTTTAATAAAATTCATACTATCTTCTTGATAGGTAATTTTGATATTCAGTTTTTGTTTTGATATTCTGACCTTAAAAGTGTAAATGGCGGTTTTAATCTGTCTGATTTTCAGGGTATGTGCACCAGAAGAAACTACATTTCACCTCCTACACTTGTCTTTAATGAGAGAATATGTTGACTATGAGTTTTCGGCATTAAAAGTAAGTATCACACTAGCCGAGTGCAAAAAAAGCTCTTATGTGTAGAATTTTTCATGGCATTTATTTTTTTCTTCACTTTACAATAGGACAAGATTTCCTTTAAATATGACATTGAAAGGATAATAGACGATTGGATTTTAATGGGATTTCTTGTCGGCAATGATTTTATTCCTCATCTACCTCATTTGCATATCAATCATGATGCACTGCCTCTTCTTTATAGAACATATATGACGGTCTTGCCAGAACTTGGTGGTAAGAAATCTTTAACAATTACACTGAAACTGATTTAGCATCCATACACACTAAAAATAGCACTCAGTTTACTAGGTAGCTATACAAATGGCAGATCTGGAAAGAAGGTGGGTTCCTCGTGGGTCAGAGTTTCCAGATTCCTTTATGAATAGTGAAGATAAAGTGAAATGGCCTTCTTAATAATTACTGTAATTCTTGACATGAACCCTTTAAAGTTGGTGAAGCATGTATTACGGAAACTGACAGAAACTGCCAGCTTCATAGCTATAATGTTAAGCATAGTTAAGCATAACTTTGGTTAAAAAAAAAATCTTGGCCGTCTCACCGAGTAGGAACCAATATTATTGTGGATCAATAGATTTTACAGGAAAAAAGGAAAAGAAAAATGGCTGACAGGAAGGGAGATGGAACATTGCAAACTAAGGGTCAGCAAAGGGAAAAGGGTAGATCAAACAGAGAAGAAGCCACGACGAAGTAGCCAACCACAGTAAATTAAAGTTTTAATAATTAAATGTTTTATATTTAATCAGTTCTACCCTAATACTGTTATAGTTTATATAGATAGATTATGAGTAATTTTATGGTTGTGTAGGCATATATTCTGTTTTTCTTTTCCTTTTTTGTGGGGGGAGAAAATTGGGGTTAAGTGACTTATGCAGAGTCACACAGTTAGTAGGTGTCGAGGCCAGATTTGAATGCAGGTCCTCCTGCCTGCAGGGCCCTACTCTATCCACTGCACCACCTAACTGCCCCAATCATTTATTTTTTGAACATTATGATACTGTATAAATACATAGAAACTAAGACTAATAAGATAAGTCCGAATTGGGCATTTTCATTGTAATGCTAATTAGTAGAATGTCATTGTGTGCCTTAGGGTGCCTAGAATTTTAAAGTTAAAGGGGACCTTAAAATTCAGCCATTCTGAGTTATTATTTTCCATAGCAATCTGTACATATTAAGCATATGCCTTGTGCCAAGCATTATGTTAGGCCCTGGAAAAACAAAGACAAAATGAAAAGAAAAAAATTAAACTATAACACAAAACAGTAAAGCGATGTTCCCAGCTTCACACAAATAGTAGTGTGTGAAGGCTTTTTTTTTTACAAATTCAATGTTTTTTCCACTATACCAACCTTGATCCATTCATTACTCATTACATATATAATTTTTTAGAAAAATTTTTTTAAATTACACATATCTTTGAATTTTAGCATAAATTTTTTTTTGTCTCCTTTAGGTTACATTAATGAAAATGGCCATCTCAACTTACCTCGGTTTGAGAAATATCTTATAAAACTGTCTGATGTAAGTAATTTAAAAGTTTGTATATTAAATCAGCAAAGGAATCCTTTATAGTTGAATAACAAATAATTGAAATAATAAAGTATGCCATAACAACTTTAAATAGTACCAGTGACTAATAATATGACTATTTTTTCTCAAGTTGTTTCTCAGTATACTCTCTCAATTAAATCATGTAACAAAGAAAACTTATCAAAGTCCAACGAGTAAAGTGGCTGCATTTGTCAATATATGCAACATTTCACACTAGAAGTCCCCCTTTACTACAGTTATTTTAAGTTAAACTAAAATATTTTTGTACAGTTTGATCGTGAACACTTCAGCGAAGTTTTCGTTGACTTGAAATGGTTTGAAAGCAAAGTTGGCAACAAATACCTCAATGAAGCAGCAGGTATTGCAGCAGAGGAAGCAAAGAACTACAAACAAAAGAAACTGAAGGCTAGTAAAGTTGTTTGTTTGTTTTCAATTTTCAATTACAATTACAAAACTCATTCTCATTTCCTTTTTCATAGTGTTAGGGTTTCCTTAGTTCATTCTTTACATTTCTTCCTGTTTGTGGACTCTTTTTTTGCCTTTTAAATCTTTTGCCTTTTTTATATCCTTTCTGGTCTTCTGAAAGGCAGTTTGTCTCCCTTTAAGTCTTTTGAGCTAACTTATGGGGCTTTTTCCTCTTCCCTACAAACCCCAGATCATACTCATATGTTCCATTTCAGATTTTCTAGATTTCCAAGCCCAGATAATGGTCTGATTAGCCTTCCCTGACCCTCACGTGACCTGTTCTTGTCTTTACTCTCTGTTAACTCCTCACTTTGTGTCACACTTATTTGTGTGTATGGATCTCCTACTCACTCTGACTCCAGTAAAATATAAGCCCCTTGTGGGCAGGGGTTGGGCTTCCTTTACCTTGCACTTAGGGCATCTTTAGTGAATATTCTAATATTAATATGTTTTCAAGGGTGAATGTACTGGAATGGTCCTTTACATCAGTTCTTTTTTTATTCTAAACTTAAATGCCATCTAATCCATGTACATAATAGAACAAAAGTTATACATAAAAATTTCAGTCTTTGTTATATATAGTCATTAGTTGGGAAGTATTTCCTAATGAAATTTATTGATAGAGTTCCCTTTTTAATCTGTTTGCTGCCTGGTCTCTACTTTGACTTCAGCCTCTCTTCTCACTCTAGGGAGAAGGTGCTTTTGCCTTTGTTTTTCATCTTCCTGGGTGCCTCTGTCTCAGTCTACCTTGCTAGCATTTGTATAGCATTTTGGGGTTTACAAGCACTTTATAGATATTGTGTCACTTGAAACAGTATATGTAGCTTTACACTTCAGTGGGCCTAGACCACACGGCTCTCAACTTAGTACATGTAGCTCATCCTGACGGTACACAGTGACATTTGTTGTAGCTCTCCAGCTGAAGCCTCCATTCTCTCTTCACCAGACTTGACAGAGAGTCTTATTTGAGACAGGGTAAAAAGAACAGAGAAGGAAAGGCTACCCAGATCATAAGCTATCTGAAAGAAAGACGGGCACAGGTGGCAGCAGATAGAGTAGAAATAGAGGAGAGAGTAGATACTGTGAAAAGGAGAGAAGGTAATAGTGACAGTGGTGTTGGGGAGAGTAGGTAGGTATGCAGGAAACAAATCAGAGAGTATGAAAGGACAATAGAAGAAAAGAGTTAAGAGGGAGGTAGAAAGAATTCAGAGAATTAGTAATCAACAAAAAATTAGAAAACAGGTTTTTATTAGTCACCTAATATTATAAATGTTAATAGAAAAGAATTGTGTTAACAGTGATCTAGGATTTCCTCTTTTTTTAGTGACCGACTGCTTAATAATAGGATTTATAATTGTATCTCATTGTTTTTTGTATTAGTCATGTACTTTGTTATAAGTAAACATTATGTTCATAAAAGTTATTTTATTTCAGAAGCATATGTATGTGGTCAAAAAGTTTCTCATTTCCATTTGTAAAAATGTATCACCAACAGGATATTTTTAAAGACTTTTACTTTAAGACAAAGCTTTAAAAAAGACCTCAGACTGACAAGTAGCCAATAAAAACAACCACGGTGATGATATCAGATGAATCAGTCACTTGCTGGTAATGACTAGAATCTGTATAAGTCACTAAACAAGCTCAGAGTCAATTGTATCCTCAGACTTTTGACTATTTTGCCACAATAAACTGCATCGTAGTAAAACTGGACTTTTTAGATAGCTTGTCCCTGGGATCAATCTGCTCTCAGTCTGCCCTGTTAATCTGGTCTCACACCTGCTCTCTATCCAATTCTTTACCTTTTGTCACCGTCACAGTAGTCAGTGAGGCTGCTGAAGGTACCAAGGTATTAACCCTCAGGTTTATTGCCCCCTCCTCTGGCCTTGTCATCATTAATCTTGGGGTTAATAAAGCTGAGGGCAGTGAAGTGGAGCAGAAAATGTGTAATCTTGGTAAATGTATAATCATTTAGTACAGGCCTGGAACATAGCAAGCACTATGTAAATGCTAGCTATCGTTATCATCATCATCATCATTATCATTATTATAAAACAAACTAGCTGTAAGTAGTGAAGAGCATCAGAAAGTTGAGTGTAGTCAATAATGATTTTGAGGATGGAGCAAAAACAGAATAATAAGTCCAGGCCAAGGCTTCGAAAGGTTTCTTTGTGTCCCTGATCAGAGTATTTCTTATCAACCAGCAGTATGTACAATTCTTACTGTGTTTACCAAGCTTCAAAAATAGCATTATTTTGCAAGTTTATTGTCTTTTTTGCAGAATTAATCATTTGTGCTAATCATACATTTTGCTTTTCTAGTATAGAAATAATTATTGAAGCAAAGGTCTGTTTTTCTGGATTGGATTTGTATTTGTTGTTCATTTGTTTTTAAATTCTGAAGATAAAATATTAGGGAATAAAGACGACATCAGCATAGGTGCCACACCACCGTTAAGGATGTGAAATCACAGAAAAGAAGGAAGGTAGAAAATTAGAGGCCATGGAAGTCCGTCCTTATGAAATCCCCAGTTATTTATTGTATCCTACAGAACAAATTGTGCAATTTAAGTATTGATTATAAAAAAACCAGTTCATTTTATACTAATACAAATATATGGTTTTCAAATGTCATGTAAGTATTATTTGAAATATTTTTATCTTTCTTGTACTCCTTGCTTATAAAAGTCTGAAATAAACACTTCCATTGATTTTATGTAGTTTTTTATGTTTTAGGGCCAGGAAAACTCCATGTGCTTGGCTGCTTTAGACAAAACTGAAGAAGAAGTAGTGGCTTCAAAGAGTGAGCAAAAAATTCTCCCTTGTATTTATCTTCCGTTTCTGCGAGACACATCTCCTACCTTTTTTGTATCGGCATCCAAAGTAGATAATTTAATAATATTAGGGAGGGGGAGAACTTTATGTATGAGCCTACATATCATCATTCTCTTGGCTTTGTTTCAGGTGTCATAGAAGATGAACCTGAAGATGATGACCTCTTTGAAACAGAATTTAGACAGTACAAGAGAACATATTACATGACCAAGATGGGAGTAGAAATCGTTTCAGAGTAAGTACCTCTCATGGTTGCCATGAACAGTATCAGTTGTATGCAGAGTATTGTTCTAAGTGCTGAGCCAGGTACAAAGTTTCAATCAATAAGCCCATTCCCTGACCTCATGGAGTGACATGACATAGTGGAATGAGTTCTGGGTCTCGAATCCAAAGACCTGAAATTGTTTTCCCACACAAGCCCTTCTAGTTGTATGACATTGGCCAGGTTTCCTCTCTGAGCTTAGGTGAGACAATGGGTATGAAATGCTTTTCAGGCCTTAAAAAAGCACTGTGTAAATGCTACCTGTTATTATTAAACTGACTGTGAGTAAGACTTGCAAATACTACTTACCACAGACTATTTGTTAAAAAAAAAAAAGATTCTGTTCACTTTAGAGTGCTATAAAAATGTGAGTTATTATAGTCCAGGATGGCTACAAGACACCTATGCAGATAACTGGGCATGAGAGCTCCAAAGCATGTCACACAGTGCTTTGTGCCAGTTCAGAGGATGAAGGTGACCCATCCTGGCATATTCAGGAAAGTTCTCTTCGAGTCTAAGCAGCCTAGAAACTGTGCAGGCTTTGAGAAAGGGAAACATGTCCATGTGACTCTTTTCCATTTCTAGTGACTTTCTGGCTGACCAAGCTGAATGTTACGTGCAGGCAATACAGTGGATTCTGCACTACTACTATCATGGAGTTCAGTCCTGGAGTTGGTAAGACCTTTGCCTCATCCAGAGAATGAAATGGTTGTGGATCTCTAATAACCCCTCTGGCTTAAAATTTCATGATGCCATAAATTTTATGTTGTGTTTTCTTTTGCTAATTACTGTGATATACTGTATTATCATTTGGAGTTTTCTTTTCTATACTGCTTTTATTTATGGCAACTTTTCAAGTGAAATGAATATTAGCAAGTTTAATTGAAAAACAGGTAAAATCTTGTAAACTATGAATAGTATTTCAGAGAGCTTTGTGAAACTGAGGTATTTCTAGTTCTAGGAGATGGCTCAAGGTACTTTGTTTGCAACACATTATTTGCATGAATAATCTCTGATTTCTGTCCATTTAATTTTCACTCTTAAGACCAAGTACCTAAATTGTATATGATTTATAATTTGGATTGGAGGAGGAACAAATTACTAGCGTTCAGCAACCTAATTTCATTATTTATTCCTTCACCCTTCCCATCCAGGGCAGAGGGGTGTGTGACCTATAAAAAGTTTGAGACACATAGTTTCTGGGTAATTAACCATTTTGTTAATTATTACTAGTAAATAATTAATAAAGGATGGTCATTTGGCCATCTTTGGTTCACCAAAGACACATTATGGCAGCCTGTTGATGCTTATATGTCCTTGGAAAAGTAAGTGTTCCCAGCAGATGGCAATCAACTCTGATTGGTTAAAAATTAATGAGAAGAATGAGTATTATAATCAGAAGTTGACCTAATCTAATCAGAGGCTGGGGGAATGTGACTTTGATTATATCATCTTCACTCCCCAACCACCCTCAGCCCCAGGCAAAGGATCTACCCCCTACCCAGTCCTGAGTAGAACATAGTGGGCTTCCCATTTTGGGTGGGGTCTGAACAAGATTGAGAAGAATGTTAAATCCAGTCTCATTATCAGCTCTTTTCTTCAGGAGCTGATTTGACCTAGTAGAGAATGAGGAAGTAGGAAGGGAAAAAATGCTGGATCTTCCCAAAAGTAATTGGTTATTCATATAAGAGAGAAATAATAATTTCTTTTGGGTGGAAATACATTAAAATGCCTAAACTATCTATAAAAATCCAGGAAGTAAAGAATATTATTTCTCTTACTTTATTCAAAACACTTTCCAAAAAAAGCAAAATTAAATTAATTTGGAGTTACTTAAAATTGGTGTTTTACTTGGGTGTTTTGTAAAAATATGTTTATATGAAATTAATTGCTCTGATTCTTCTGTCTGGGCCTCCCAGGGCCTCTGCAAAATCTGTACTGAAAAGGAATCTTTAATTTGCCCTTTCTCATAAGATAAAACTCAACAGCTTATGTAACCTTAGTATCTGGTCCCCAGGTCAAACATAATTAAAACTTTTGTTGTTATTTGCATGCTATCTATGTAATTATTAAAAATAGATTGAGTTATCTTGATTCAGTGTCTTAAGGTTTCTGATTAAGGAAATAATTTTTGTTTTATAGGTATTACCCTTACCATTATGCACCTTATCTGTCAGATATTCGCAACATTAGTGAACTCAAAATTCATTTTGAGTTAGGAAAACCTTTCATGCCATTTGAACAGCTTCTTGCTGTACTACCAGCAGCCAGCAAGGATTTGCTTCCAAGGTGCTACCAGGTGGGTTTTAGAATTAAAGGTATTTTATCCATCATTTGGTTCTTTCAAAATTTAGTTAATTTACTATTAAAGGTAGAAATGTGTTTGCATAAAACTCGTGAATGAGATTATAGAACTACAAAAGTAATCACATTAAATGTGTTTGGTTTAGGTTTAAATATTAATCATAGTAATAATAATTCAGTGTTTCAAAGAGATAGAATTTTGTAGGTATGGGTTCTCCTTTCCCTAATGCTGATTTCAGGCCAGAAGTGTTATTAACTCCATATTTCACAAGATTATGTGGAGGCGTAAAGATAAAGGACATGTAATATAATGGACAGACCATTGGTTCTTTTCTTTCTGCTTACTACCTTTGTGACTTTGGGCATATTCCTAACTTTTCTGTTTCTACTTCACCAAAATAAGGTAGTTGGACATAATAATAGCTCTGAAGTCCTTTGATCTTACAAGTGCTCATGAAGTGGCAGAGCTGGAAACAGAACCCATGAATCCTTCCTAACTCCTACTCCAGTGTTCTTTCATGATAGCAAGATCATGATTAATCCCCAGGAAAGGAAAGTGAGAGTTACTGTTTCTACTAAGAAATAGGAAAAAGCTTCTGACAGCATTCCAAGCAGGACTTGCAGTTTGTGATAAAAAAGACTCCCCTGTACAACCTTCATTGTTCTGTGTCCATTTGAATATAGGCAGAGCTTTGTTCATTTGTATTCCTGCTAGTCCCTTCTTCTCTGGGTATCCAGCATCTTTCCCACCCGTTGTATGGGGGCGGATTCCAGCACCTGGTCATCAACCCCAGCTAAGTTAATTGTTCTTTTATGACCTTGACCAAGTCACTTAATCCTGTGCCCTCAGTTTCTTCTTCTACTCAGGTCCCTTCCTGTTCTAAATCTCTGAGCCCCTCAGTTCCACACTGTCACTATGATCCTTTGTTGGATACCCCATCTTCCTGCTTCCCTATCAAAATGGGGGAATTATTTAATGTAATTATTATTGTTTGTACTCAGTTGATTATGCTTTGACCAAAAGTCACATACTGTTGTGATGGCATCAATTGTATATTTTAATTTTACCCCTTTTTTCTATTTTTAAAAAAAAAAGTAGAATGAATTTTTTTTTGGCTTGTTAAAGAAACTTCAAGAATTAATAATCATATAGAGATATTTGAGAAGAGTGGCTAGAGTTGGGAGACTAAAATTATACAAATCTAGGCTTGGAGAGATATGGAAAATCTTTTTTTTTTTTTTTGCTTTTAGGCAATTGGGGTTAAGTGACTTGCCTAGGGCCACACAGCTAGTAAGTGTCAAGTGTTTGATCTGAGGCCAGATTTGAACTCAGGTCCTCCTGACTTCAGGGCCGGTGCTCTATCCACTGTGCCACCTAGCTGCCCCTGGAAAATCTTTTTAAGGTTACTGCGGGAAAGATTGGTTAGAAGGAATTGATCTTCTCCTTCCCACAGGAAGTCTTCCTTAGTGGCATGAAACAAACCATCTGAGGCTGAGGACACCATGTCACTGTCAGTCAGTGGCCTCTTGTTGCCCTGGACCCCCAGCCCTAGCATTTACATGCTACTAGGCTCCCTCATTCTCCAGGATTCCCCTCTCTCTCCCCTCTCTCAGTCTGCCAGGTCTTCTTTTCAGTTTTCCCAAACTTTAGCTCCTGCCTTCCCTCTGCCCCCACAGGCCTCCCATATATGTATTTTATGTTTCTAGAAAACTTGACCTTTTCTTATACCTCGTCCCTCCTAAACTCCTTGTTTGTCTTCATCTAGACAGCCATTCCTCCGTTCAGTCATGCTTTCTCAGAACATTATATGTGCTCTTACTTAACTTCTTTCCCTGTCCTATCTTGACTCTATAGTTAACTAGTTCAAACTGCATTCTCATCTACTTTTTAACTAACTTGCCATCTTGTCTTGTTTTTGTTTATCCTCATTCTTGTTTGTTTTTGTTTTTGTTTTTGGTGAGGCAGTTGGGGTTAAGTGACTTGCTCAGAGTCACACAGCTAGTGAGTGTTATGTGTCTGAGGCCGGATTTGAGCTCAGGTCCTCCTGACTCCGAAGCCAGTGCTCTGTCCATTGCGCCACGTAGCTGCCCCTGTTTATCCTCATTCTTAAAAAAATCTTCACTAGACCCTCCTACCTTTGTCCCCTCAAGCTATTGTTCTGTATCTCTTTTTTTTAAATTTTTTTTTATTTTTCATTTTCAACATTCATTTCCACAAGATTTTGAGTCCCATATTTTCTCCCCATCTTGCCCTTCCTCCCCCCAAGACAGCATGCATTCTGAATACCCCTTCCTCTAATCTGCCCTCCCTTTTATCTCCCCCGCTTCTCTTCTCTCCTTCCCCTTCTGTTTTCCTGTAGAGCAGGATAGATTTCTATACTCCAAGCATGTGAAAACAATTTTTAACATTTGTTTTTAAAACTGGCTTCCAAATTTTCTCCCTTTCTTCCCACCCGTCCTCATCGAGAAGACAGGCAACTCGATACAGGTTATACACATATAGTTATACAAAACACTTCATAGTAGTCATGTTGTGAAAAACTATATTTCCCTTCATCCTATCCTACCCCCCATTTATTCCATTCTCCCTTTTGACCCTGGCCCTCCTCAAGAGTGTTTGCTTCTGATTACTCTCTCTCCCAATCTTCCCACCCCTCAATCATCTGCTCGCTCTCTTATCCCTTTCCCTGCTATTTTCCTGTAGAGCAATATAGATTTCCATAACCAATTGAGTGTGTATGTTATTCCCTTGTTAAGCCAAATCCGATGAGAATAAGATTCACTCACTCCCTCTCACCTTCCCCCACTTCCCCTCCACTGTAAAAGCCTTTTCTTGTCTGTTTTATGTGAGATAATTTACCCCATTCTTCCTTTCCCTTTCTCCTTCTCCCAGTGTAATCCTCTCTCATGCCTTAATTTTATTCTCCAGATATCACCCCTTCATCTTCAACTTACCCTGTGCCTTCTATCTATATATCTATCTATATGTGTGTGTGTATACATATATATATGTATATATGTATATATATATACACACACGCACATATAATTTTTTTCCCTCCAACTACCTTAATACTGACAAATGTCTCATGAGTTACAAATATCATCTTTCCATGCAGGAATATTAACAATTCAACCTTAATAAGTTCCTTATGATTTCTCTTTCCTGATTACCTCTTCATGCTTCTCTTGAGTCATGTATTTGAAAATCAGATTGTCTATTCAGCTCTGGTCTTTTCATCAAGAGTGCTTGAACATCTTCTATTTCACTGAATATCCATTTTTTTCCCTGAAGGATTATACTCAGTTTTGCTGGGTAGGTGATTCTTGGTTGTAATCCTATCTCCTTTGCCCTCTGAAATATTATATTCCATGCCCTGAGATCCTTAATGTAGAAGCTGCTAAATCTTGTGTTATCCTGATTGTGTTTCCACAGTACTAGAATTGTTTCTTTCTGGCCACTTGCAGTATTTTCTCCTTAATCTGGGAACTCTGGAATTTGGCTACAGTATTCCTAGGAGTTTTCCTTTGGGGATCTCTTTCAGGAGGACATCGGTAGATTCTTTCATGTTCTATTTTACCCTCTGGTTCTAAAATATCAGGGCAGTTTTCCTTGATAATTTCTTGAAAGATGATTTCTAAGCTTTATTTTTGATCATGGCTTTCAGGTAGTTCAATAATTTTTAAATTATCTCTCCTAGATCTATTTTCTAGGTCAGTTGTTTTTCCAATGAGATATTTCACATTGTTTTCTATTTTTTCATTCTTTTGGCTTTTTTTACAATGTCTTGATTTCTCATAAAGTCATTGGCTTCCATTTGCTCCATTCTAATTTTTGAGGAAGTATTTTCTTCAGTGAGCTTTTGAATGTCCTTTTCCATTTGGCCAGTTCTGCTTTTGAAGGTATTCTTCTCCTCATTGACTTTTTGGACCTCTTTTGCCATTTGGGTTAGGCTTGTTTTTTTGTAAGGTAATTGGGGTTAAATGACTTGCCCAGAGTCACACAGCTAATGAGTGTTGTGTGTCTGAGACCAGATTTGAACTCAGGTCCTCCTGACTCCAAGGCCAGAGCTCTATCCCCTGCGCCACCTATCTACTCCTAGGCTATATTTAAGGTGTTATTTTCTTCAGTATTTTTTTTGGGTCTCCTTTAGCAAGCTGTTGACTTGTTTTTCATGATTTTCTTGCTTCATTCTCATTTCTCTTCCTAGTTTTTCCTCTGCATCTCTTACTTGCTTCTCAAAATCCTTTTTGAGCTCTTCCATGGCCTGGTACTGATTCATGTTTTTCTAGGAGCTTTGACTTTGTTGTCTTCTTCTGGTTGTATGTTTTGATCTTCTTTGTCACCAAAGAAAGATTCTGTGGTCTGACTTCTTTTGTGCAGTTTGCTCTTGTTCCCAGCCAATTACTTGAGTTTTAAACTCTTTGTTAAGGTAGGGATCTGCTTCCAGTGTGGAGAATGTACTTTCCCAAGTTTCAGGGGTTTTGTGCAGCTGTTTTCAAAGATACTTCTAGGGACCTGTAAATTTTCAGTTCTTCCAAGGTGGTATGATCAAGGGTGAGGTGTTTACTCTTTTCCTGGCCTGGCTCTGGTCTATGAGTGACCACAAGCACTCTTTTCTTCATTTGAACTGTGAGGAGGATTCCCTCTTTACCACCACTACAAGCCCTACCACGCCAGCACTCCTCACCCCAGGACCACCACCCAGAACTGTGACCCAGATCTAAGCACAGACAAAGCAAGAAATTCCTGCCTCAGCACCAGCAAAGATATCCCTGCAATCTCCCTCTGATCAGCCGCTCAGTCCTTCCTTTGTCTGCGGGCTAAGGGCTCAGGAAGCAGCTGTTGCTCCAGGGCTGAAAAGCAGACCTTTCCAATCAACCATCCAGGTTATCTTGGACTGGAAATTTGTTTCACTCTGTCTTTTTGTGGGTTCTGCTGCTCTAGAATTTTTTTACAGCTATTTTGTACAGGTATTTGGAAGGGTTTGGGGGAAAGCTCGAGTAAGTCACGGCTTTTACTCCACCACCTTGGCTCTATCCCTCTGTATCTCTTTATTAGCCAAATTGTCTTCTTTAAACTTTCTCTCATTCTTAAGCCTTTTTGAATATGGCTTCTGATATCCCTCAAAATAAACTGCTCCCTTCAAAGTTATTAACGCTATCTTAATGGCTACATCTGATGGTTAGCAAGGATTTATTAAGTACCTTTATGTTCAGGCACTGCAATAAATTCTAGGGATAGAGAGAAGGACAAATAATAGTCTCTGCTCCTAAGGAGCTTGCAGGCTAAAGGATCACTTTCTGCAAACAAATGTATACAGAGAAGATATGTGTATGGGGTAAAATGGAGATGATCTCAGAGGGAAGGCCCTATGAATAAGGAAGATTGGGAAAGCCTTACTGGAGAAGGTAGAACTTGAGCTGAGACTTGAAAAAAGCCAAGGAAGCCAGGAGGCAGAAATGAGGAAGGGAGGGCAGTGCAAGAATGGAGGGCAGCCGTGCAAATGTGCAGAGTCTGAAGATGAAAACCCCCAAGGAGGCCGGGATCACTGGATTAGCCTGCGCAAGTCGATGAGGGGGCTAGATAGGATGAAAGAACACCAGGAAGGTAGGAAGACTCCAGGTTATGAAAGGCTTTAAAAACCAAAGAGAATGCTGTATGTGATCCTGGAGGCAGTGGGGAGGTGCTACAGTATAGAGGAGTGACATGGTCAGACTTTCTTCCTGTGTTCATGATATTACTGACATCAAAACATATATTCAGAACATGCCTTTATGTAATAGAAGATTTAGTGTTTGGCATTTGTAGGAGTCATGGATTTTAGATTTCCATTTTTAATTTTGGAAACTTGTGTAAGGGACAGAGAAGGGAGCATTCAAGTACTTCGCTGATTAAATAGTTTTTAGTCAGGATTTGAAAATGGCTGCAAGTTGAACCAATGAAGTAGGAGATTACTGTACTCAATCAGCAGGGATACAAAAAAAGCCAAAAACATGGTCCCTTAGGTACATAAAAGATATATACAAAATAAATGGAAGAAAATATCAGCGATACACCACTCCCGAGAGGGGAGCAGGGTAGGAAACCTGAGAGAAAGAGTTTTTATGACAGTCTACGGAATTAAAAGAGAAGTTAAACAGTAGGATATAAGAATAGATCATTTGCCATAGAAAAGGCAAGCACAGTATGTCCCCTCTTTGCCTCTATGAGGGGACATATCTAACCTATTGCTTCGTTTTGGGGCAGTCTTTAGTACTAGAAAGTACAAATTTAGTTTATGCTTTCAGAATATAAATAACTAAAATTATATCTTCCATTCTAAGGTAACATACCCATTATAATTCTGATAATACTTAAATAGAAACAGTTTTCCTTTATTTTCTGTCTTCACAGCATTTGATGACTAGTGAAGAATCTCCAATTATAGAATACTATCCTCCAGATTTTAAAACTGATCTAAATGGGAAACAACAAGAATGGGAAGCTGTTGTTTTAATCCCATTCATTGATGAAGTAAGTATAGAAATGTCAGTGATTTTTTTTTTCTTAAACAGTTTCTGCCTGACACACAGAATGATGCCCTCGAGAGAGTTGGCTCTGTCCTCTGCTGCGTACTGGCCGCGTGGCCCTGAGCACCAACGGGCTGGCATGCAAGTCACAAGAAGGTCCCCCCTGGGTTCCCTTAAACTAATGGAATCACAGATTCAGTTCCAGAATAATTGCTTTTCTTAGAGAATTTAGGAATTGGTTATTGTTTTATTGATAATTCTTATTCTCTGCATAATGCATGAAACAACTTATTAGTAAAATTTGACACTCTACACACATTTGAATCTATGTAGAGGGGAACTGTTTTCCATTTTCCTACCATCTGTGTCTTTGTGACCAGTGTAATGTCTTCTATTGGTTCTGCCATCTGCATCTCTTCCATCTGAGGCAGTGCAGTCCACTCATTGTCTCTCTCTCTCTCCCTGCCTTCACAGTGTTGTTCTTTGCACACTTTCATTTGCCTGGTCTTTGCCCCCAAAGATTACAGAATAGACCTTCTGTATTCTTCAGTGACACCTGTGTTTTATTTAAATTAATTATATTTTTCCCATTATAATTAACAGATACAGGCAGAAATCTAGTTTTATAAATGCCAAAGTAGAATAGATTTTATTTAAAACAATTCAAAGCATGTTCCTGTTGATTGTTTAGTAATTTTTTTGTAAAACAAAATTATTATTTATTGCTGTAATATATTTTCTAACTAGTACAGTTTACTCAAGTTAATGCTAATTAATGTGATGCTCATTAATGTTAATGTAACTGTTGATTTTACTGTTGTACAGTATATGACCTGAAAATAATCCTCTGTGTTAAATATGTAGTTACTGAATTTTGAGTTTCTGCTACTTCTCCTGCTTACCCCTCCTGCAGGAGTAGTAGCTTCAGTGGGTGGCAGTAGCAGCAGTCTTTTGGGCTTCGAGAATAGAAATTCATCCCCCATTTTTTGGTGTAAATCTGGAAAAAAAAAACAGGTTTGGCATTGATGATTTTCTTTATCAGAAGTGTGTGTTCCTATACAGGTGTCCCAAAAGTCCCTATATAGAGAATATTTCCATTACATAGAAGACACTTTTTCTGACTGAGGATTTTTTGGGGGCAAACTTAATCTCTCTCTAATTTTTTTCTTTAAGACGCAATTACTACAAGCCATGGAGTCATGCAACAAGTATTTGAGAGAAGAGGAGAAGAAAAGAAACAGGCATAGTGAGTGCCTAATGTATTGGTTTGACCAGGATGCTGGGTTTAAGTACCCCTCACCCTGGCCTGAGAAGTTCCCAAGCCTTGAGAAGTGTCGTGCCAGGTAAGAAACTGATGATTTGAAGTGGGAGAAAGAAAGACCTTGCAGTGCAGCCCTTTTGAGAATAAATAAGTGAATACCTTATAGTAGAAACCCATGCCCATTGGGAGTCCACAGGCCACATATGGCCATAAACATCTTGTTGCGTCCTCCCTGAATCTTTATGTCTGTGCTTCTTTCTCAGCGAGTGGTGGAACTCTCACCTGCTCTGAGGAGGCTCTGATTCAGTTCCAGTACAGTTTAGTTGCTCTGGGAAGAAGAGGGGGCAATAGAAACAATTCTGGTTTTGGGTTAGAGGACCTGGGTTCAACTGCCACCGCCTTTATCCGCCCATTCTATGACCTTAGCAAGTTACTTAGCCTCTGAACGATAATTTCCTCCTTTGCCAGGGAGGAGGTTTGACCAAATGGTTCCTTCCAGGTCTAAATCTCTGACCTTAGGAGCTAGACTGTCCTGGGCTATACAGTAAGACATCTGTTTTCTGGAACTAACTCCCCCTTTTTTTCTAGCAGTAAACATAGGTCTCAGATTACTAATTGAGACAGCCACCCTTTGCCCAACCTTTGAAGATTCTCCCTACAAGGATTCTCTTTACCTGCATCCTTCCTTTTTACCTCAATCCAGTAACCATACACCAACCTTCTAAATGATTTAAAGGGGCTTTTCTGTGAAACACCGCTGATCATCAGGGATACAGTGGGGATATGGGGTGGAGGGAGTTATAGACTCTGAAGGAGAGAAAAACTTTTTCAGATGGTGTGGCCTGCTGAATGATTCCTAGCTCAGTCAATCAAAACAGAGTTAAACAACAAAGTATTGGGGGTAAACAGAGGGAAGGGGGGCAGAGCTTTATCATTCTCAACCTTAAAAGCAAGCCTTTACTCCCTCATAGTAATTTTTTTAAATGAAAAAAAGGTAGAAAGATTGCTATTGTTTATAAGCTTATAACATAATTATTCTTTTGTTCATTTCTTTAGGTATAAAATAATATCTTTAGATGCTTGGCATGTAGATGTTAGTCACAATAAAATAACTAAAATTGACCAGAAGGCACTGTATTTCTGTGGGTTTCCTACTTTAAAGCACATCAAACACAAGGTCAGTAATTTAGCTTCAAATTGCCATATTTCTACTATTTAATATAAAATTACAAGAGCTAGAGAATTAAATTATTGGGTTGGTGTTTTTTTTTAAGTTTTTTCTGAAGAAAAGTGGAGTACAAGTATTCCAGCAAAGCAGCCGTGGAGAGAATATGATGTTAGAAATCCTAGTTGATGATGACTCAGATGAACTTGTAAGTATCTCATTCATTCAGCAGTTATTGAGCTGTTGTTATGTGTGTAGCATTATGTTAGTAACTGAAGAGTTTTTTTAAAAAAAACAGTATTTATGTAGTTGAGAAGACAGTCAAATAGGTAACAATAACATATGTGATTATAAACACCAAAATGAGTGAAATAGACTTATTGTTCCATAGAAATTTGAAGTCAGTATAGACTGTAGTCATTGGGAACTATTCTTAGAGAAAGTGAGATTTGATTTGGTCTTTGAAGAATGGGATTAGGGTCGGAGAAGAAGAGGAAAGGGAGGCAAAGACACTTTGGGGTTAAGGAACAGCACGATAATTTTCTTGAAATTTGAAGTGAGAAAAGTGAGGTAACCACTGAGACTAGAGCCAGCGGATTTATGTTTGATGGACAATAGTAGGGGATAAAGTGAAATCACAGAGTTATGGTAGAGCCAAATCATGAAGGGCCTTGAATGTCTCTTAAAGAATTTGGATTTTATAGTCAGGGAAAAGTAATAGAAAGGTTTGTTTGGTGTTTGGTTTGGTTTGGTTTTTTGTTTTTTAGCACTGTGAAATTTCAGTTGGCATTAAGGAATTGTGTTTGGTTTTGGTTTTTTTTTAAGTAATGTTGTGGTAGCAAGTTGGATGTTAGGCAGTGTAGAGGCTTACACGTATAACGTGTTCAGGAATGGAGGCCTCTGGTAGGGATGCCTAAAGTAGGGTAACAGTAGTGGGACTGGAAACTACTGGCAAAAAAATTACAAAGGAAAAAGCACCATCGATGGTGAAAAACTGAGGATAGTCAAATATGACTCCAGGGTCTAAAGCCTTGATAGCCTAGGAAGATGGTTTCCATTAAAGGGAATCAGGAAATTAGTTTGTAACAGGAAGATGATAAATTGAGCTATTCCATAACTATGGTTATTTCTGAATACAGAGGCCTAAAGATAGTTAACTATATAGAGAAATGAGATTCAAATAAAAGGTTGGAACTAGACATTCAAGAAATGTCTAGAGATGATAGCTGAAGCCATAACATAGAATTGGTTCAAAATGTAAAAAAAAGTGTCTAGAAAGGTCATTTGAGTCTTGGAAAGTGGACGGACATTTAGGAGCAAAAGGAGGAAGAGAATCCAGAAAAGGAGACTGAAAGGTCAGAGAAGTGTTTTGTCCCAGAAACTGAGAAAGTTTCAAGAAGAAAATGGTTTTCACTGGTATCAGATCCTGCAGAGAGATCCATGAGAAAAAGAGAACTGAGAAAAAAACCATTGAATCTGGCGATTTGGAGACAATGACTTATGAATGTACAGTTTAATAGTGATGGGGACAGAAGTCAGATAGCAAGAGCTTAAGGAGGGTATGGATAGGTAATAGTAATAGTGATGATTATAATACAACATTTACATAGTGCTTTAGGGTTTGCAAAGCACTTTACAAATATCTCATTTTATCTTTACAACAACCCTGAGAGATTACAGATGAGGAAACGAGACGTAAAGAGGTTAAGTGACTTGCACGGAGTCACACAGCTAGTAACTGTCTGAGGCCAGATTTGAATTTGGGTCTTCCTGACTCCAAGTCCAGCTCTCTATCCACTGCACTACAGTTTTATGCCATTTTAAAGGGTAAGGCAAAATGTTGTTCAAGATAGGAGAGATCTCAGTATATGTGAAACCAAAGAAAAAATCAGTAGGAGAAAATGTTGAAGATACTTGAAAGGGAAGAAATATGGGTGAAAGCAAGATCACTAAAAAATCATGATTCCCAGATGATATCTAAGACAGGGGACAGCCTTGAAAAGAGAGGGGCAGTTCTTCCTCAAAAACTAGAAAATGGATTTCACATTGGACAGACACACACACACAAGTGAAGAGGTAGTAGATGAGTTAGCTTAGGCTTGATAGGAACATTTAATTCATGCATATTTCCATTGAATGGTTTCATATTATTTTAAATACCTCGATGATTTGTAATACTAAGATACATTTCTAAAAAATAGCTCATTCATTTAGTTCAAGTAAGAATAATTGTTATTAGTAATGGTCCAGAGTATTAAAATGGGGAAAACATGAATTTCAATTGCATGTTTGTAATTTTGTTCTTATTGTAAAGCTATTAAGTTCTAATTCAGAGAATATATTAAATAAATTGAATTGTGAAGCATTTTAGCTTTAATAGAATCTTCATTTAAAGTAATAATATAGGGAATGAACTTATTCTTAGAGTGGTAATGAGATCAGAACTCTTGGGTTCTACATTTAAGATTTGTTGTCATTGACTGATTGATATATGTAGGCAGTGGCATTTGTACCTGTAGACCAACACTGTTCCTCTTGGCTATATTGAAACTTACTTTTCTGCACCTGGTACATAGCAAGTATTTTCATTCAAGATTAAAGACAGTACTTGCTAACAGCTTAAAGTGAGAAGCAGGGACCACAGGCCACCTGCCTGGTGTCTCTGCTCACCACACAACAGGAAAGTACTTTGGGCTGGGCACAGCAGCTCTCTCCTGATGAGAAGACCATTGACAGAGGGAGAGATAGACTTGGAAAGGAGGGAAGAGGGAGTAGCCAAAGTGCCCTTCACCAGCCAGCACTAGCTTGGAGGGAGAAAAGGGAAGGGCAAACAACCAAGGACAAACTGAGCAAGAGAAAATAGAACTGCAGAACAACAACAAACCTGGAAAAAAAGTGCAGAGAAGGAAAAGGCAAGTAACAAGGTTGAATTCAGGAAGGAAAAATTACTAAGTGGGGCGTGGGCAGAGTGGCTGTCGAGGAGCCAAAATGTTGGCATAAATGGGTATTATTGGGGAAATTGGGACATTTCAAAAAAAGTTGAAAACTGAATATAAAAGAGGAAAACCTATATTATCTCTAAGCCTAAAGAGAATTAAATAAATATTGTACTATTTTATTTTGCATTTGTTGTAATTATTTTTGCTGCGTTAAAATCTTGCTCTGTTGCCTCATCGTGGCATGGAGGTTACTCTGTATTCTTGAAACCTTGCTGGTAGAGTGCAAGCTTAAGCAGGTCTTCCCAGGCAGGAAAAGCTCCAGATACTAGCCCAGCTACAGACTGTATCTCTGTCATCTGAGAACTAACCTTGCTAAGTGTGGAGGAACCAATAAACGTGAAGGCTGGCCACTGTATGATGACTTTAATGGGCTACAGCAGCTCATGAGACTGAGCTAAAGGGCAGAGAGGCTACAGTCTGCATTGGTGGAGGAAGTAGCCCCACCAATAAAATCACAGATCTTGATGTATTGATTATTTGTTAAAGTGTCTTTTTTTTACATTGAAAAAACATTTGCAAAAAATATAAATTTTTCATAGTTTAATTTTTGTCACTGAAAATCTGTGCTAAAAATTTTTACTTCTTGGTCCTGAAGGTTGACTGATGAAATGGCTAAAATAAAAATTACTGCTTTTTCTTTAAGCAAATAGAAAATGTTGCTTCATTGGTGCTTGGAAAGTCTGTCTTTGTTAACTGGCCTCACCTTGAAGAAGCTAGGGTTGTAGCAGTATCAGATGGAGAAACTAAGTAAGTAAAATGTAACAAAAATTAATTTCCTTAATTGTGTTTCCCCTGCTTTGTTTTCCATTCACCTGTCTTTCCCTTAGAGGTCAGTATTTTCTTCTCTGTTTTTTCTACTAAGTCCAAATGTTCTGCAAAGGTATTAGTTAATAGACTCAAGTGCTTATTTAAACCTGTTTGAATGAGGGGCGGGGGGACACCTGAAGTCTGATGCAAGAAGCAGAAGTTGATTCAGAAGTATCATTTTGATTTTGCATGTTTATAGAGCTTTCTAAAGTGACACAGTTCCACGTTGTATGTACATGCTTTAGAAAAGCATCTTTCCTTTTTTGTCATTCTCAACACCAGCAAACACAAATACAACTCTGCCCAAAGAACAGAAAAAGAGGACTTCACATGAAACGGCAAATCTCTACCATGTACATCTTGCCCTTTTTTCCAGAGTAACTAATAAATTCAGCATGTTAGTTAGGAAAGCACACTTTGAAGAGATCATGTATATTATATGATGGCAGGGTAATTGTTTTTTGCAGACCCCAAAACCTTTTTTAAAAAAGGGAATTATTGGGGCAGCTAGGTGGCACAGTGGATAGAGCACCAGCCCTGAAGTCAGGAGGACCTGAGTTCAAATTCGACCTCAGACCAAACACTTGACACTAGCTGTGTGACCCTAGGCAAGTCACTTAACCCCAACTGTCTAAAAAAAAATTTTTTTAAAGAAATTATTATACACATATAGAATAACTAAAATTGAATAATAATAATAGTAATTACTAGCATTTAAGTAGCATTCTAAGGTTTGCAAAGCACTTTATATCTGTTATCTCATTTGGTCTTCAGAATGTCCCTGTGAGCCACAGTAGGTACTGTTATTATTTCACAAATGAAAATAAGAGGAGCAGTTCAGTGACTTGCCCAGGTCACACAGTTAATTAAGGGACAGGGGTAGGATTTTAATTCAGGTTTTCCTGACTCCAGCTCACTATCTACTCTGCTATCTAGTTGTCTTGAATCCTCAAGGGAAGAATACAGGTAGACCATAGTCAACTAGTAAGCATTTAGTGCTCACTAAAAATTTCATGAAATACCATTGGTGTTTAGGTTCTTGTTCAGTTCTGACTCTTCCCTTTGTTCCCACCTTACCTCCCAGTCCACTGCACACACTGGGTCCAGTGAGTGTGAGGAATTCCATAAGCTTGTGCTTCAGGGCTGCAAATAAGAGTGTCTATGTTAGGAAGAGAAAAGTGCACTATGTGGACGGGAAACCCCACCCAAGCGCAGTTACTATGATTCTTTGAAACACATGAATAAGAAAGATATCTTGCAATTTTAAAATTAGTGCAGTTCATGTTTAACATTTTCTCAAATGTTCTGAAGGGTATAAATAAACAGCTCTCCAACCAATTTCCCAGTGGCAGTGACTTTGATTCTGCCTGACCACACAAAGGAAAAGGGGAGAGACAAAGAATGCAGAAGAACGACTGAAATGCCAAAAGATCAAAGGGAAAACCTTGATACAACAACCATTTGAGAAACTCATATAAAAACTGAAGGGAGAGTAAATAAGAAAAAAAGAAATTCCAGAATTCTCTGATCTAGAATAGAATTTTGGGGACTTTCCCCAGTGATCATAGAACAGCAGGAGGAAAGTTCAAAATTATTCATGAGAGAAATAAAACTTTTTTTAAAAAATTAGGAATGAAATTAGGTTGGAAATCAAAGCTGTCGATGCGCAAATGAAAAAAATCAACAACAGAATACAAATCATAGTAAACACTCCAAAGAAGACTCAGAAAGAGAAAATTATATATTCAGAACACAAATATATTTAAGTGTAAGGAAATTTTACAGAGCAGCAGCAAAAGGCAACAACATTAAAAGAATGTTTTGATTCTTTATGAGAAAAAGCAACTGACTTTGACAGGATATACAGAAGGAACTTAAGAATCATCAGACTCCTGGAAGAACGTGACCAATTAAAAAACCTGGATATCTTACCTCAAGAAACAGAAAAGCAAATTTTAAGAAAATTGGAGAAGAGAGAGGTCTGTGCTCTCATCACAAATTATCATAAGGAAGTCATTTTGCCTAGTGCCTTCTCTGGTGGACAGTTCTCTGGTTCCTTGAGAATAATGGATATTTAATTTTTATCTTTTTGTTCCTAGTGCCCAGTATGTACTTAATACATGCTTGTTGATTGAAAGACAGATGGAGCTAGCTTTAAAAAAGGAAATTCTACCTGTAAATTCACAGATGATTCTAGTGAGAGGGAATGGAAGAGTGACTCCTGATGAAACTAATGTGCCTACACTGACCACTCTTGGATGGGCTTAAATTCTATATAATTGGTTAAATATTTGCCCTTTTTAAGGGAATCTTTGTCTTGGTCTAAGTAAAATTTTCACTATTTTTTCTTTAAATTGAGCTTTCAATCAAGCATTAAATTAGGTCATTTTTCCCTTAGGTCTTATTTATCTTTCACCTCAAGGATATGTCTCCTTCTTATGAGAACTGTTTATGTACACTTTATAGCATTTGAGAAAGTGTTAAATATGAACTTGACTAATTTTTTTTAAAAGATTTCTCTCATTCATATAGGTTAGTGGAATCATAATGGAGTGGAACAGGGCTTCCCAGGTAAATAAAAAGTGGGTTGTTCTCTTCACATCATATAGTCTTACTGGCATCTGAAGCAGTGGAGTTATCTTAAGGGTTCCACATTAAACTAGTATTTTCATATCTGTTTCATTGCTTTGATTTTGAAGGTTTTACTTGGAAGAAACTCAGGGAACTCAGAAGCTTTACTTGGGAAAAACTGTCCCACCAACTAAAGTGGTTCATGTTGGTGATAAAGAGCAGTCTAACTGGGTGAAAGAAGTACAAGCAATTTCAGAACAGTAAGTGTTATGAAGTTTATATTTTGATACTACAGAACCAAAACATGACCATTCTTTCATCAGTTTCACCAGGTTATTCATTAATAGTTATACTGAATACTGAACAAAAACGCATATTATTTGCTCAGAAGAAGAATGAAGAATTATCTGGAATAAATGTAATTATGAATGAGCTGCTGGTGGTGATTACATATTATTCATTTTCCCTAAAGTGCAAAACTTGGTTTCTAACATTTTGAGCTACTTATAGTAACTACTCACAATACACTGTTGCTGAAATTGGCACACTATAAATTGAGAGAAGCCATTTTCCTATACCTATTTTTCTAGTCTAATAACCATAATTTCTCTTGAATTTAGTTTTCTTTTTGCCTGAGATCTTATCCCTTTAGTGTTGTCTCCATTGAAAGATTTTTAGAAGTTTGAATCAGCATATTTCTGTATGTGCAGTGTGAATATTTCTTAGTCATTTTGGGTATGTGATTAATGTAGCTTGTAGGCGACACCCCCCCCCTTCCTACCCCAATTTGGGCCCCCAGTTAACTGCTCCAGGTTCTAAAT
This sequence comes from Phascolarctos cinereus, assembly GCF_003287225.1. Classification (NCBI taxonomy): domain Eukaryota; kingdom Metazoa; phylum Chordata; class Mammalia; order Diprotodontia; family Phascolarctidae; genus Phascolarctos; species Phascolarctos cinereus. The sequence continues at coordinate 54,199,190 of NW_027556180.1, forward strand.
ATTTTGTGGATCAGAACCCACTCCAAACCATAGCTTGCACAAGCGTCCAGTGATGGAGGGGATGCTGTGACCAGCGTATCCGCATTGAGGGGCAGCTCACACTTTGAATGCCGCAGAGCCCCCACTGACTCCTACTGATACCATTATGCTCTTCTCTGCTGGAGGTTGTTGCTGTCCATTGCTTTCTGCCCTGCCCTTCCTGGTTCTACCTTCCATTGTTCCTGATAGTCATGATCTTTAGCTCTTTCAGGCCCCGGTACGCTCTGGCAGCATCCTCTGGCAGTGCTTTGGTTGTAGCTCTTTAACCACCTCTGTCACCCTCATCCTGCACTTCATGAGCCTTTTCCTGCAGAGAAGACGCAGCTTTTTCAGTCTGTTCCCAGAGTTTTCTTTTAGAGCCTCAGTCATCAGTGCTGCGATTATTTGGCCTTCTGGAAAAGTGACAGCTCTCAGTCAGCATCTTCAGCCAGTAGCTATGGAGCTCTCTTAACCAATGGCTAGGAAGCTCTTCTGCTCAGCCAGGTTGCACCAAAGGTCAAGGCCTCAACTAAGATCAGATCTGCCCTTTGAACTCTTCTTAGAACTCTTCCGTTAACTGATTTTCTTCTTCTGAGCTCTTCTTTGAGCTGAACTCCTTTTAACTGCCTTGTCTTCTACAGGCTTACCTGATTTTCTCACTTCAGCTGTTACCTAACCTATGTCCAGAAATTCATTTTAGTTTTTAAGACTTATTGAACCCCCTGGCTTAGGCAAATCTCTCCAGGGCTTCACTTCCTCAAATGGAAAAAGGATTGAGAGAGATTGTGGTAAGAAAACTGTTTTAAACTTACCCCAGCAGCCCCTCTGTTCTATGCAGATAAGCAATAGCTATGCGGCTAGAGAATTCCCCCAGCAACCTGTGATAGCCTGGTCTCTTTCTCTTGCCTCTCTACACTAAAATTAATTTTTCCGGTCTCTGGCACATTGACTCTTTCATTTCTGCTTACAAGCATGCCCAGGTCTGTACCATTCCAAAAAAAAACCTTCACAAAACCTAGCCATCCCTTCAAGCCATCATCCTATTTTTCCTTTTCCATTTCATAGCCAAACTCCTAGGAAAAAAAGTTTTATATTCACCTTTACTTCCTTACCTTCCACTCAGTTCTGAACCCAAAGTAGCTTGACTTCTTTATGATACCACTCTGCTGAAACCACAATCTCCAAAGTTATCAACAGCCTTTTACCTGTTAGATCCAGTGGTCTTTTCTTAAACTCTTAGTAGTTTTTTAATACTATCAATTACCTTTTCCTGTTAGATACTTTACTGCATTGGCTTCTGGAAGTGATATTGTTCACTTCTGGCTCTCCTCCTGTGGCTCTATCCAGTGCCCTTTTCTAATTTCTCTCCCTAATGATTTCATCCCATGGATTCAGTTACCTCTACTTAAATATTTGCAAGATTTATATATCTGATCCTGACCTACTGATATCCATTCCTTTATTGCCAACTTTCTACTAGATAATCTTTACCTGCATTCCTCGTTAGGAATTCCATCTGTTGTCCGACAATCTGTTATCCAAACTTTACTTTTTCTCTTGAAGGAGTCACTGTCCTTCCATTTCCCTAAATTCTCATCTTCAGGATCATCTTTCACTTTTCACCCTCCCTCATCTCTAGTCTAGTTGGTTTCCAAGTTTTGATTCTACTCTCACGACAGTGCCACCATCCTAATTTAGTCTGTAACCTCTTTTCCTCCTAATAATTCTCTCTGCTTTCATCCTCTGTCTTCTCTAGCCTATTCTCCATATAGCCACCAAAATAATCTTCTCAAGGCATAAGTCTGTCTGACTGTCCTTCAGAAATCTTCAGTGGCTCTCTGTTGCCTCTCCAAAGTCTGGCTGTAACTCAGCTTTTCAGATTTATCTCATATTCCTTCTTTTTATGCAGTTTAAATTCCAGCCAAAATTCAGTACTTGCTGTTCCCTGAATTTTGCATTCAATCTCTTATCTCCATGCCTTCGCATAGCCTTGTGCCCTCTTCCCCGAAGTATACTCTCTCTCCTCTCACCCATGCTTCTTAGAATTCTTCAAAGCTTTCTGCTCAGAGGTTACCTCTTATGTTGAATCTTTCCTTTTCCCCCAATTGTTAATATTCTTTCCCTTTTCAAATTACCTTACATTTGCTTATCCATATACATGTTACATGTTCCCAGGAAGGTCTTTGAGGATAGGGGTGTTTCACTTTTTCCTTTACAGTGTCTTGACCATAGTAGACCCATAGATACATACAAAGTGTTTGTTGCTTTACATCGAATAGAATGGGTCATCAAGACACAGGGGAAGAGATTATATTTTCAAATGCCTGGTATTTTAGCAAATCCTTGTATCTGCATTAGAATTATTGGTCTTGATTTTTTTTTTCCTTCTTTCAGGTACAATTTTAATATTGCGTTAGACAATATCAAAACATATCATCAAGTATGATGCTTCTGGAAATTGTTTTTTATAAATTGAGTCAATGTATAAATTAAGTATTGGGTAAATTTAGATCTGTAATTTGTAATGTATTTTTTAAAATGTAAAACATGTTCAAATTAAATGTTACACAGTTTTAAAAGCATAGTAGCTGTAATTTTTTTTAACTATTACTAGTTTTATTCTGCTGCTGCCTTTTTCTACATACAGGTATCTTAACAATAATTATAAGAATATAAATATATATATAAATTTATTTTAGTTTTTTCTTTTACCTGTAAGAATTCCGTGTAATTCTTATTTATTCACAATATGCCATGCATCCTTTGGAGTAGGATCAGGTAACAGCAGAAAAACATAAATACCTAAAACATGAAACATATCCATAGTTATTCACGAATTTCTATACAGGTTTTCTGGGGATTTAATTATTAATCCAGTTAAAACAGTTTTGGACAGGGACTGGGTTCTACTCCCAACTTATTTACATATATAAGTTTCTCCCTTGTATTCCCCCTTTTAGCTACCAGAGAAGAAAAGGAATAATAATAAATGAAACTTCTGTTGTTGTGTATGCTCAGTTACTTACCGGTCATAAGTATCAATTAAATCAAAATGGTGAGGTTCATCTGGAGAAACAGTGGTCAAAACAAGTTCTTCCTTTTGTATATCAAACTGTTGTCAAGGTAAGGCTCCTTTTAGACTTCAGTCTCTTCTTGATGCCTAGTATTGCACACTACATAAAGAAAACGATAAATCTTGTTACCTTTTTTATAAGGTATTGAAATGGAAAAATAACTTCATGATTTATAATTATGAATGTGACATTTCCTGAATTGCTGACATTCTAGATAGGATGGTAAGACAGAATTTAGCCAGTGGTAGCCAGATTTCTCTAAAATGTAAAACACTATTTGCAGCCATGCATTTACTTTTTTTTTTAAGGTTTGCATACTGTTAATGTATTTTCCTCCCCCAAAATAATAAGCGTAAATAAATTAGTAAACATAAAATTACCTTTTTTAGCAGTAACCTTAAGGTATAGTTACTCTCTGAATATTCAGTAATGGACTTTAAAAGACACATGATGCCTCTTTTCTTTTACAGTATCTGATTGTATTATTCATAGAAAAATAATCATGGATAAAACCCACAACAAAAATCTAAAATTCTTTAGAAAATTTTACTCATATTGATTTTTATATTTTTGTTTTTAGGATATTAGTTCTTTTGAGACACATTTCTCTAACATCAAAACATTGGATGACCTATTTCCACCTAGAAGTACAGTCTTTATGCTGGGGACTCCTTACTATGGCTGCACAGGCGAAGTTAGTTCTAGTTATTTATTACTATTTCCATTCTCTTTTCACATTTTAAAAATTATATGGCTTATATTTTAATTTAGGTGAAAAGTAAAATGTGAAAGATCTTTAACAAACTTTTATTTTTTTCCCCCAAAGGTTCAGGATTCAGGGGATGTAATCGCAGAAGGTAGAATTCGTGTGGTTTTCAACATTCCATGTGAACCTCATCTTGATGCCTTAATACAGAACCAGCATGTGAGTATAGTCATTCACCTTGTCTGAACAAACACTCTTTCAATTAGTTTATGAGATGTTAAAGTAGCAAATGACCTTCAGAGATGTTAAAGGTAGTTAAATTGTTCTTATGTAGCTTTCTCTAACAAATGAACTGTTCTGTGTAATAACATATATCTTTTATATTAGAAATATAAAAATATTTCCATCCCATGACTTTGGTTCCTAATGATTGAGATCTTTGATTCCTAAAACTAATTCAGTTTTTAAAAGAAAATACAGTACTTGTTTAGTACTCATGTTTCAGAAGCCCATGCAAACCTTCAGTGAAGATTATTAGTTCAGACTTGTGCAGAGTTGTCATAACTAACAAATTCTCCAGGAAAAATTGACCAGATTCAAAGATCAAACTTAATAAATCTTGCAAAGCATAGTTCCCTCCATTTTAAACCTTATAGGATAAAAAAAAATTTTTTTTTTAGTAGAGCTGCTGCCAATTGAAGATAAACAAGGCTAACTGTGGAGCAGATTTTATGCTATGAAGTTTCTTCTTCATTAACACCCCTTTTGTGGATCCTTCTTCCAGTAGGATTAAATGTTCTTCTAATCTCTCCTTCCTTTCTTCCTTCTGGACTTTTATAGGAAAGGGTTCATTGATAAACAGATAGCTACATGATAACAAACAGTTATACCCCCTTTCCCTAGTATCACCTATTCCCTCACCCTCCCTCAGATTTAATGCTTTGACAGCTTGTCTGGGTTGGACATCATTACATGAGGTCATAATCTGGCTCCCCTTTACCTGATTATGGTGGCCATGATCTTGTTTTCTCTATCAGCAATCCAGGTGGTTGCATCAGATAGTATGGCTATTATACATCATTGCTACCATTCCTTTCTCTGTCTGAACACAACCTCATCCTCTCTTCTATTTCCTCTAAGCCACTTCTCCCTTCCTTTGCCCTGAGACTCACAAGTGTATCTTTTATTTTATAGGACATTTGTCATTATTTTAGTGAGTGGTTATCATAAGGTAATCTCCATATCTCTTGGAACAAATCTCTTATGTTCCTATTTTATTGCTACCTCTGATAATGAAGTTTCTGAGTGTGTTGTTTTCATCAGTAGAGATGCCTTTTCTGAACGCCAGTTTCATTATCTATAAAATGGGGACAATAATACTTGCACTTCCTTCCTCACAGAGTTGTTATGATAAAAGCTCTTTGCAAACTACATCATGATATAAAATTATTATTGTTGTTATCATTGATGTCAGGGGCTAGGTTCTATTTGTAACAGAGCTGATTAATACAGTTTTTTGCCTAGTGAAAAAATGTATAGACTGGTAGTATTTTATTTTTGGCCAAACTATCTGCATTGTATCTTCCCTTGCATAAATAAAATTTAATTCTATTTTCTTATATATACATATCTATATCTATATCTGTATCTCTGTCTATATCTATATATATACATACACATACAGAGAGAGAGAGAGATATTTTCATGTTTTCTTTTAATTCTTGTAAACACAGTATTTAATAAGAGGTAAAAACAAAAAATCTCCATGCAAGTTTTTTTCTAAATAGGTCAGCTGCATTTAACAATACCTACATTTATATAGCCGAAGGGTGTAGTGATAGATTTACTCCCCTTTGAAATAAGTTTAGAGATTAAAGGCAAAGGAAAAAATCTAAAGCACTTATATGTTTCTGCCCTGCACCATAATGATTTTTTTTATTTTTGTATTTAAAGAAATATTCTATAAAATACAATCCTGGATATGTTTTGGCCAGTCGTCTTGGAGTGAGTGGATACCTTGTTTCAAGGTTTACAGGAAGTATTTTTATTGGAAGAGGATCTAGGAAAAAGTAAGTTTTTAGAAAAATAATTAATATTATAAGATGGAAGCAAAATGAAATATTTAATGTTTCAATACTGATTTAAAATATAATTGTAATTTTTCTTAACTCAGCTCTGATAACTGATTTTTCATCCAATTCAACTTCTATGAAATGCCTTGTCCAAAAGAGATAATTCTTAACTAGAATAGATAACTAATTGAACCTTGAAAAAAGGTATCAGAGTGTTTGTAAGTCCTAAAAATGACATTTGAAAGGTGGAGCCCAAATGAAGGAGTAGCAGCAAGAGTTCCAGTTGAGTACAGTCAAGCTACACACACACACACACAGATATAAAAAATGCAGCAGACTTAGTCCTGATTAGAAAATCCAAGGGGAAAAAAAATCACAGTGAATCATTTTTCCTTCTCAGGTTGGCAGTGGGAAGTAGAGAGGTCTGTGGACACTGGGACAGAACTTAGGGGTGGGAAATGGAATGAGATGAGGGCCTAGCCAAGAACAAGGATATAGCATTCTAGCCAGGGAGAGGCTGTGCATAAGCAAGAAGAGGTCCTGGATCCAGCACAAGGGTAAGATGAGCCTTATCTTGCACAGGGTACAGGAACTGGTGCCAACTGGCATCTTATGTCACTCAATACTCGAAACAGATCTAGGGCAGTCTGAGGATAGGACCAGCATCTGGGAGTGGTGTTACGTAATGACGTATGGTCATGTCCCTTAGCTATGTATTAAGCAAGGAGCGTGCAGGAGCTATATGACTTCCCAGGAATAGAACAGGAATCTTTATTTCTAGCCTCTAGCCTAGTCTGAACTCTGCAGTAGAATAAGCAGGATAGGAAACCTAGACCAAAGGGGAGGCTACAGTTTTGTCACTCTGAAATGATAGAGATTAAGTCCATGAACACTCTACTGGAACCTTCGCATAGGTATGTAGGTTACTCAGAACCAAATGTAAATCACGAGATTGCAGAGCCTGGACAAGGAGGACAGGTTTTCCATGGATCAGACTACTTTGGGAACACTGAAAGATTTTAGAGACCTAGCCTGACCTCATCTTGAGATCCTGGAATAATATAACACTCAAGTTTCCCAAGAAAACAACAGCAAGACCCTAGAGGACACAAGCTCAACAGACATTCCCTCCCTAAGTTCACAGATCCTGATCCTAATATAAAGTCTGAAATCAAGATGTAGACTGGAAGAATGAACAAACAAAAAAAAGAATCTCATCACAAGAAAACTATCATGGTGGCAGAGATACTCAACACAAACCCAGAAGAAGACAATAACTCTAAAACATCTGTAAGCAAAGTCTCAAAGAAAAACACAAGTTGGGCACAAGTTTATCTAGAATTCCTAGGGAAAGTAAATCAAGAGGTTTTTTTCCCCGTTTTTTTTTTCTTTTTAGGCAATTGCAGTTAAGTGACTTGCCCAGGGTCACACAGCTAGTAAGTGTCAAATGTTTGGTCTGAGGCTGGATTTGAACTCAGGTACTCCTGACTTCAGGGCCAGTGCGCTATCCACTGCGCCACCTAGCTGCCCCCTAAATCAAGAGTTTTTAAAAGCATTTAAAATATTATAAATTAAATAAGAGCACTGGAGGAAGAACTGGAAAAGAAATGAGAGCTGTGGAAGAAAAAACTGGAAAGAGAATTAACGGTTTGACATAAGAGGTAAAAAACTTTGCCTAAGTCACAAACCCCCTGAAAATTAGAATGGACTAAATGGAAACTAATGATTCCATGAGAAAACAAGAAATAACTAAAACAAAGTTTAAAAAAAAACTGAAAGAAAAAAAAGAAAACAAAGTATCTCACAGCAAAAACAACTGAACTGGTAAACAGATCAAGGAGAAAAAAAATAATTATTTCAATTACCTGAAAGCTATGAGCAAAAAGAAGAGCATTATATTTCATTATATTTTAACATTATATTTCAAGAAGCCTTTAAAAAAAAAAACTACGGAGATCTCTTAGAACTAGGGGGCAAAGATGATCAGAAAGAATCCACTGGTCACTTCTTGAAAAAAAAATCCAAAATGAGCATCATAACCAAAGTCCAAAGCTTCCAGGTCAAAGAAACAAATAGTGTAAGCAGCCAAAAAGGAAGAATTCAAGTTCCAAGAAGCCATTTCAGGATCATGTAGGATATAGTTGTTATCACTTTAAAGACATAGAGACATTGAAATATGATACTCTCATTGGGGTGAAGGAGGGGAAGGATGAGGAAAATCATCTTCCATAATCCAGGTGCACAAGAAGCCTACACAAACAAGGAGAGGGGATTACAGGAAAGACTGACATTTGAATCTCATTCTTATCCAAAATAGCCAAAGGAAGGAAGAATACGCATGCGCACGCACACACACACACACACACACACACACACACACACACACATGCACACAGACTTGGGGGCAGAAATACATTTCACTAAATCATCGGCATTTCTATATATTACCAACAAAGCCCAACAGCAAGAGATAGAGAAATTCCATTTAAATTACTGTAGACATTGTAAAATGTTTAGGAGTCTACCTACCAAAACAGACCCAGGAACTATATGAACACAATTACAAAACACTTTTCACACAAATAAAGTCAGGTCTAAATAATTGGAAAAACATCGTTGTTCATGGGTAGGCCGAGCTAATATAATAAAAATGACAGTTCTACCTAAGCTAATTTGCTTATTCAGTGCCATACCAATCCAAATACCAAAAAATTATTTTGTAGAGCTAGAAAAAATAATAAGATTCATTTGGAATAACAAAAGGTCTAAAATATCAGGGGAACTAATGAAAAGAGATGCAGGGGAAGGTGGCCCAGCCATTCCAGATCTTAAATTGTATTCTAATGCAGCAATCATCAAAACTTCTTGATACTGGCGAAGAAATAGAGTGGTGGATCATTGGAATAGGTTAAGTATACAAGACACAGTAGTCAAGACTGTAGTTATCTATTATTTGATTAAACCCAAAGACCCCACCTTTTGGAATGAGAACTCACTATTTGACAAAAACTGCTGGGAAAACTGGAAAAGAGTATGGCAGAAACCAGGCATAGATCAAAATTTCATACCATATACCAAAATAAAGTCAAAATGTGTTCATGATTTAGATATAAAGGCTGATGCTATAAGCAGACTGGGAGAACAAGGAATAGTTTACCTATTAGATTTATGGAGAACAGAAGAATTCATGACCAAACAGGAAATAGAGAACATTACGAAATGCAAAATGGATAACTTTGGTTACATTAAATCGAAGTTTTTGCACAAAGCCAATGCAACCAAGATTAGAAGGAAAGTAGAAAATTGGGAAAGAATTTTTACAACCAGTGTCTCTGATAAGGGCCTCATTTCTAAAATATATAGAGAATTAAGTCAAATTTATAAGACTACCAGTCATTCCCCAATTGATAAATGGTCAAAGAATGTGAACAGGCAGTTCTCAGATGAAGAAATTAAAGCCATCTATAGTCATATGGAAAAATGCTGCAAATCACTATTGATTAGAGAAATGCAAATCAAAACAACTCTGAGGTACCACATCATACATATCAGATTGGCCAACATGACAAAACAGGAAAACAATAAATGTTGGAGAAGATGTGGGAAAATTAGAACACTAATGCATTTTTGGTGGAGTAGTGAAATGGTCCACCCATTTTGGAGAGCAATTTGGAACTTTGCCCAAAGGGCTATAAAAATGTGCATACCCTTTGACCCAGCAATAGCACTTCTAGGGCTGTATCCCAAAGAGATCATACAAATGGGAAAAGGACCCACATGTACAAAAATATTTATAGCAGCTCTTTTTGTGGTGGCAAAGAATTGGAAATTGAGAGGATGCCCATCAGTTGGGGAATGGCTGACCAAGTTGTGGTATATGAATGTAATGGAATACTATTGTGCTATAAGAAATGATGAGCAAGCAGACTTCGGAAAAACCTGGAAAGACATATATGGTCTGATGCTGAGTGAAGTGAGCAGAATCAAGAGAATGTTGTACACAGTTAACAGCCACGTTGTGCGATGAATAATATTGATAGACTTAACCCTTGTCAGCAATACAAGGATCTAAGACATCTCCAGAGGCCTCGTGATAGAAAATGCTATCCACATCCAAAGAAAGAACTATGGAGTTTGAATGCAGATCAAAGCATACTATTTGCTATTTTTTTTCTTCTGTTGTGTTTTGTTTCCTCTTTCTGGTGGTTCCTCCTATTGGTTCTAATTCTTCCTTACAAAATCACTAATGTGAAAATATGTTTAATAGGAATTTTTATGTATAGCCTATATCAAATTGTGCACCATCTTGGGGAGGGAGGTGGGAATGGAGGGGGAGAAAAAATTAAAACTTAAAAGCATATGGAAGTGATTGTTGACAAATCAATTTAAATTAATTAAAAAAAGGAAAAAAGAAAATAAAGAAAAAGTTTTTTTAAAAATACATTTCACTCAAGGGAAACAGAAAGGAAAAGGGAGGGTAAGGAGAGTGATTAGTCCTAAGCAAAACATTAATTAAGGCTATACAAAAATATTTATAGCAGCTCTTTTTGTGGTGACAAAGAATTGGAACAGTGGGTACTTATCGATTGCCTATGAAAAAGAACAAGTTATGGTATATAAATATGATGGAATATTGTTTTGCTATAAGAAAATATGACCAGGATATTTTCAAAAAAACCTGGGAAGACTTATATGAACTGGTACAGAGTGAGGTGAGCAGAACCAATAGAACAAAGTATACAATAACAATAGCGTTGCAGTTTGAAAAACTTTAGAAACTGGTCAGCACAATGACCTACCAACATTCTAGAGAAACTAAACAATGAAACATCCTACCCACCTCTTAATAGAGAGGTGATGAATTCGGAGTGCGGAGTGAGATTTTTTTTTTTACATGGCCAATTTGGAGATATTTTGTCTGATTGTACATGTTTGTAGCAGGTTTTTTGGGGAGGTATGGCGGTCGAAAAGATTTTTGTTGAATGAAAAAATAAAATTTAATTAAATTTTTTTAATATAATTCAATTCCCTGCCTCTTGTTTTATCTGTGCTTTACTTGGTTCAGCTTTTGGAGTTTTCCTTCAACTTTGAACCGATATTTGCCACAATAAGTAACCTAGAATTAAAGCCAAACTTTTCTGAGATTGGGAAACAATTTTAATTTGTTACCTCATCAAAATTAATATGCCATTTTTGTTTGTTTTTAAACAGTCCCCATGGAGACCACAAAGCCAATGTGGGATTGAACCTGAAGTTCAATAAGAAGAATGAAGAGGTTCCTGGCTACACCAAAAAAGTCGGCAATGAATGGATGTATTCTTGTGCTGTGGAGCAGCTCCTGGCAGAGTACCTTGAGAGGTAGTGTTTCATGAGGTCCTTCTTCATATTCTTCCCCACAACCGTAGGATTTAGTGTCATTAATTCATTTTGTCAAACTGATTTCAGTTCTTTGGTTTTAAAAGAGATACAAGCATTTAAAACATAACTTGATTTTCCTTAACCACCATCGCAGGTGGCTACATCATTCAATGTGTCAAAATAGAGAGAATGGTGACCATAGTTAATGTTGAAGAAAAAATAATGAGAAATAAAGTACTTTAAATTACTATGCTATAGATTCCATGACATCTTCAAAGCTGTACTGTTCTTGATGGTAAGAGTTTCCAAGCCAGAACTTTGCTTCAGTAGATATAAATCTCATAGAAAAAAATTAGGATGTAGAATTTAATTGTAATCTTTAAAAAAAAAACTTGTCATATTATTTACAATGATTTTTTTCAGTCTTATATCTGAATTATCCTCATTTTTATAAATAATAGCTCTCTGGTCTTCTAGGACCTTAAGGGATTATAAAATTTTAATACTGAAAATAACCTTTGAAATGTCCAAAAAATGAGAAAACTGAAGCCAAGAAGTTATTATGGCTTGTGCAGAGTTATATATTTAGTTAGTTGAAGAGACCCAAATCTCCCAATTACCATACTAATACTATGTATATCACCTCCTATGTGATGTTATAGAAAGAGTGTTGGACTTGGAGTCTTGGGTTCAAATCTAGAACTTAGTAGCTGTGAGACTTTTGGTATGTCACCTAGCCCTTCTGAGCCTCAATTTCCTTATCTATAAATTGAATCTAATAGTGTCTGTAGTACTTACTCAGGAGCTTATAAGGATTAAATGAGATAATATATATTGTTTTTCAAATAAATATCAACTGTTAGTTTTATTACATGTTTTATGAACACAGTTCATTTACATATGTTGACAAGTCTTTTAATATTTTCAGATATCTGAGAAATTGTAAAGTGGACACCTGTTTACTAAAATCAGCATGTTAATTTTCATATGAAATTTTAAAGTTTTCATTCCCTGACAATTTAAATTTTACTGATAAACTAAATGATATAATCATTCCAGAACTCTGCACACAATAGTCTCATAATAAATATTGATAATTGATTTTTTTTAACCATTTGAGAGGGTTAAGGAATAGAATGAAGATGCTTACTACTATAGTTTTGAGTTTGCAATAAACTAAAAATTTATCTCATGTGTTAGACGTGTTTTCCCCATATAAGTAATATTTTCAGAACTTATTTTCAGCAACTAACTTTCAAAATAATTTTTTCGAGTTTTCAAGTACCATAGGATTTTAAATTTTTTTACAAAAATTTTAAATATATATATGTGTATATTTGTTTCACTGGGATACCAAATTTCATATTATTTTCTTTCATTCTTATATATGCAGTCATATAAATTTGTTTCTGGAAAGGTAAATTGGAAATTTTCTGTTAGTAATAAGTATAAATTAGACTAGGATTTAAACATATATGAGTGGATCCTGGAGAAAGTTAATGTTATAATTATCACTGTAAGAGTTATGGTAAGATGATCTCTCAGCTTTGTTTTAAAGATAACGAAACTCTAAAATCTTATTTTCTCCCATTTATTCACACTTGTACACATGTATGAATCATTATTATGATTGAAGAATGCTAAATATTGCAAGTTCTTTGAGCTTTATCAGCCTTACTCTTTGACCAGCCTACCTGTAGAGGTTTTTCTGAACACATGGTGACAATGTTCTGGCTCTCAAGTCTTTTAAATCTCTTTATAAGTTCCCTAGCTATAGCAAGCAGTCATCTGTGGCACTTGGGAACAGATGGTTGGAGAGGAGCACTATAATTAAAATTCATTTTGTTATTGTTGGTAGGGTACCAGAACTCTTTAGTTACATAGCTAAGAACAGCCAAGAAGACGTGTTCTATGAAGATGACATTTGGCCTGGTGAAAATGAGAATGGGTATGTAATTTTTGTGCCATTTTAATGATGCAGTAGTTCAAATCAGTGGTCTCATTTATTGACAAGACTAATTATAAAATCTCTTTCATTTTTCAAGTAAAATAAATTATGTTTTAGTCATAACGCTAATGGGATCTTTTTCATGTCATGTATTCAGTGAATGTTTTTAAGATATGATTTCTGTTATGTTGATTTTGGTTTTAGGACATGACATTTCCAAGTTTGTATTGGATCTCTGTCTCCAGAATAAAATTAAATGATTAACTTTAAGATCATAAATCTGGAGACTGTTGTAATTTGCAATGATATATAATCCCTGAGAACACTTTTATCTCTGGAAGAAAAATAATGAATTTTTTTTAATGTAGTGCTGAGAAAGTTCAAGAAATTGTTACGTGGCTAAAGGCGCATCCTGTCAGTGCTTTGTCTCGCTCATCTTGTGATTTACAAATTCTGGATGCTGCTATTGTTGAGAAAATTGAAGAAGAAGTAGAGAAGTGCAAGGTACACATTTTCAATAAATGGGATTGAGTAAATGACATACAACAGAACTAAAAGACAATTCGCAAAATTTTGCAAGTGACTTATTTTGTATTACAGCTAAATAAACATGTTTACATGTTGTTACTAGTAATCCTGGGATTTGGGTAACATCATAACCTTTCCACAGTGTGGTATAAAGATTCTCTAAGTCCTTTGATTCATCATTTACAGCAAACATAGGGTCTAGATGTATAATTCAGTTTTCTTTTATGTCTTTAATTTTTAAAAATATAATTACCGTAAGATCAATGGGGCTAGACAGCTCTGAATTATTTGAAAAGCCAAAGGTGATCTGATTCAGTATGAATAGTTATTAGAGAACAAAGTTAAACAAGGTATTGGTTTTAGAATAAATTTTTTAGACATACTAAAACATTGTATGAGAGGTAACATGATGTAGAGATCCCTCCCATGAGTCAAACAGACTTTTTTTCAAATCCTGCCTCTAACACATAATAGCTACATAACCACAGGTATGACACTCAATCTTTTATTGCATCCAGGCAGTTCTTTTACGACTGTATCTGCCTTCTTTTCACATTTGAAATTTCTTACACAAGTTAATTCACAGATTTGAATTCCCATTGCATCCCCCAAAAAGTCCATAAATTCTTGATATATCTTTTTGGAATCACTTCTAAAATGTTGCCTATTCTTACACTTAGAAACTCAATTATTATACTAATTTTGGTCTTATTTTAGAGATTACAGTTTATTCTATTCTGTGAATCTTGCAATGGCCTTTGACCAAAATCAATAAAAGTCTTATCCAACCTAGATTATAAGATTGTTAATTTATGTCTTTTTTGTTTTTCATTTTAATCTTGATTAAACAAGAACTAATTAAATTTTCTAAATACGTATTAATCCAGTTATGTCTCAAATGAGAATTTAGTACCCCAAATGAAAAGCGTGATGTAGATAATGTTTAGAAACATGCAAATTTTTTGTCAATAATGCCCACATAAGTTCTTTTGTAATAAAGCAGTGGATAGGTAAAAGTGTAAGAGTGACTATACTAGAAATGCACATTTCTTGGCTTTAATCAAATACTCAACAAGTATTCATTGAACTTTTGTTATGTGCACATAATGTTATTATAAATTTGTGTATCTGCTGTCTCCCCTGTTAGAATATAAGCTCCTTGAGGGCAAGGATTGTTTCTGATTTTTCTTTGTATTACTAGTACTTATTAGTTAATTGCCTGACACATAGTGCACTTAAATGCTTGTTGATTGATATCCAAAAGGAACCAAAGTGATACAGCCAAAATCACGTTATCATCTGGTGTCACCTCATTATTTTATATTTGTTACTTCTTAAATAATTTTACTATTATTTTTACGTGGGTATGCTACAAAGTTTCCACTGCCTCTATTTAAAATGCATTTCTTAGACAAATAAGTATACACTTAGTATGAATAAATAGAAAGTGGAGATATATATGTATATATAAAAGGCAAAGAATTTGATAATATGTAACCTAAGCTCGATTTCAACCCTTCAGTAACCTAGAATCCTGTTTTGCATTGTATCCATTTATCTCAGTGTCTGCTGAGTATAATATATACTTCATTGTGGTCTTGTGGAAGTTTGGTTATTTTCTTTATGCATTCATTATCAAAGAATATTTGCTAAACACCTGTGTGTGTGTATATATATATGTATATATATATATATAATATATATGCATATATATGTATATATATATAATATATATGTATATATGTGTGTATGTGTACATATATATATATATATATATATATATATATATATAATATATATATATATATATATATATATATATGAGAAATTATAATCTGAGTTGATAACCGTCTTGTCCAGAACAACTTGTTTCAAGGGAGTCATAATGAGCGGATTGCTCATTTTCCCAAAGAAACCTTAATATATGGATAACAGCAAGATCAGACTCTAAGTTTGAGAAGAAATTAAAGTCTTTGCTGTCTCCAGCCACATGAATGATAACGTAGCAGCAAGTTGCAAGATGGTGACACTTGCAGATCCAAGAAATCTTTGCTTTTTTGTAGAATTTTTGGAGAAAAACACTCCTCATTGTTTTCAGACTCAACTCCCAAAATGCATGTTGTTTTATTTTAATGAAACTAGCGTAATATTATATTCTTCTAACATCCAGTTATAACATTTTCTTTGATAATGCTATGCTGTGTTAATAACTGCTGGCAACTTCAGTACAGAGTTGTGGGGACATGACTAAAAACTCCATTTTAATAATGGGAAAACAGCACGCACAATGGCAAAGTTGGGAGAAGGCAGCCTAAGAACAGGAATTGGAAAATGCTCTAATTTAGCTGAAGTATACAATAATATAGAGAGCAGTGATACATAAGACCCGGCAGGCAGGCTGAATGCCAGGATCAGTTAATACTTTCTCCCTTAAGCAGCATGGAGACATTAGAGTGCTTGGAGGAGAAGAGTGATGTGATAATAGTGGTCCATCAGGAAGATTGCCTGCATGGCAGTGTGGAGGAGCAGCCAGGAAACTGTTAAAATAGGCTACCAGAAGCTACAGGAACAAGAGACAAGGGCCTTAAACTAGGTGGATGGTTGGAAGGGA
Source organism: Phascolarctos cinereus (assembly GCF_003287225.1). Lineage (NCBI taxonomy): Eukaryota > Metazoa > Chordata > Mammalia > Diprotodontia > Phascolarctidae > Phascolarctos > Phascolarctos cinereus. The sequence goes on from NW_027556180.1 coordinate 54,215,505, forward strand.
TTAAAGAGACCAGGAGAAAAAGAGACCTTTCAGAGCTAAAAACAGTTAGGATTTGGTACCTGACCTGATGTGTGAGGTGAGGGAAAGGTAAAGATAGCATTTGTTAGATCTTTAATGAGTATCATGTACTCTGCCAGGCTCTGGGGAAACAAGGACTAAATAAGGGTCCCTGTCCCCAAGAAGCATATGTTCTACGGGACGTAAAGGTTCACATTAAATGAGAAAGTGGTATTACATAGGAAAGTTGGAAAAGGCACCAGTTGAAGTTTTTAAGTTCAGTTTTAGACATGCTGACTTGTATCACTCACCCAAGAGAAGACACGCAAAATCCCTGAGGATTGCGAATACAAGTTAAGTAATCACCACTGGATGGTAGCAAAGACATCAGGCTCAAATGCTGCTAAATGTTTATCTTTTCAAATGACGGTGAGAGTAGAATATGTGTGTCTCTCTTTTAAGCACTTTTCTAGCACAGTATCCAACATAGAAAATTCTTAAAATAACTTGTTCACCGCTTTTATCAATCTATAAATTTTTATCTAGTCCCTATTATGTGCCAAGTACTGTGCTACATACAGAGAATAAAAAGACAAAAATGAAACGATGCCTGCCTTTCAGGAGCTTCCATTCTTTTCGGGGGAAAGGCATTAGCAGCTGAGGGAGCAAAAAAGGCATCATATTGAAGGTGATGTTTTAGCTAACTATTAAAGGAAATGATAGATTCTAAGAGGCAGAGGTGATAAAGGGAGTGTGTTCCAGATATGTGGGACAGCCTGTGAAAAGATACAAGATAGATGAGGTGCCATGTATGAGGAACAGTAATAATGCCCATTTAACTAGACCATAGAGTTTGTAAGAGAGTGAAAGTGTAATAAATCTCAAAGGTAGGTCGGGGCCAGGTCATGAAGAGCTTTAAAGGCAAAGCAGGAGTTTTTATTTGGTCCTAAAGTTGTTAGACTATGGGAGTAGTCCAGGCATGATGAGGGCCTGAACTATAGTGGTGGCTAGATGAGTGAACAAAGGGGCATGAAGATGTGAAAGGAACAAGATTTGGCAACTGTTTGGGTATATGGGGTGATTGAAAAATGAGGAGATGAGGGTGAGAACCTGGGTAATTAGACAGATGGTGGTCTATTTGACAGAAATAGAGAAATTTGGGAAAAGTATGATATGGGCAAGGGGGAGAAACCAATTTTGTATTGGACATTTTTAATTTGGGATGATTTTGGTCCGGTTCAAAATGTCTTCTAGGCAGTTGGTGAGAATAGAACTGGATCTTAGGAGAGAGACCAGGACTGGATCTTTTGGGAAAGATCTCATGTATAAAAGGGCTCTTGAGCCGAGTTGTAAAGGAAATCAAGGATTCTCAGAAGCAGACTTGAAAATTTGGTTTAAATCTTTCTAAAATTACATTTCTATTGTAAAATAATAGACTGGACATAGTTAATCCTTTTCATGGTTTATCATCAGGATTATAATTTATTGTATTGTGCTTTAAAGTAGGGATGTCCTCAAAGACTTTGTGTATAGGGCAGCACCAATTACCCATGTACTAAATGCTGGAATTGTCTGCTTTTTATACTTCTTGTGTGTTAGTATAGTGTCTGTGTGTCTCTGTCAGCTATCAGTTCCGGTCATTTTCAGAACACCTGCCTGTTCTCAGCTAACAAACACTTAAGGTCCTTAAGAGCAGACACTGTCTTTTGCCTTTCATTTGTATTCCCAGTGCTTAGCTCAGTGCCTGGCACAGAGTAAGTACTTAATAAATATTTATTGACTATTGTGACACATATGTGGAGTACAGAGAAGCTTTTGTTTCCTTTCAGGTGTTTAGCTGTATTCTAGATAATGTCATTACATTTGGGAGGGGGAATTACTGAATTTGTTTTCAGGAAGAATTACTTTTAAAATCAGCTCTTGTATTGGATTTCAAGTTATGTCCCCAATATTTTCTCTAACAGTTATGAGACCCAGATGTTCTATACTTAAGAATTTCAGGAACTAACTCCAAAGTTACTCCATGTAAAAGGTATTACCTGATTGTGTATCATCTCCTATCTTAAGATGAGACAAAGGGACTGTCGCTGAATTTGAGTTGTCAGGCCCCTGGGACTTGATTACCTCACACACTTGGTGTTTAAGAACAATCGGGATGACCTATGTAAAGCCCTTTGCAAACTTTAATGTTCTGTTGCAGTTATTATTGAGAGAAAGTACACTGGCACTGCCCTCCAGTCACCAGAGAATGCTTGAGGGTAGGAGCCTCATCTGTCCTATGGCTAGCAAAGTTCTCTCCTCATCTCTGTGATTCCAAATTCTCAGCTGCCTAGAGGAAACTCCCTGTTCTCTCAACTCCATCATTGCCTCCACATCCTTACTTTCCCCTCCTCAGTCCCTTGCAATCTGGCTTTTAACCTCAACACTCAACTGAAACAGTTTTTTCAAGGTTGCCAGTTACCTCTTGATTGCTAAATCCAATAGCTTTTTTCACATTTCGTCATCCTCTTTGCAGTCTTTGACCCTGTTTATCATACTGTTGTTTCCTGTTTCTCCTACCTGTCTGACTGCTCATTCTCACTCTCCTTTGGTAGGTCATCACTCCTCTTCCACCTCTCTAACTGTTGTCCCTCATGTCTCTGCCTTGGTCTCTCTCACATCTCTCTATAACCTCACCCTTGATGATCTCATCAGCTCCCCTGGAAACAATTACCAGCTTTCTGTAGATGACGCAGAATCTCTCCACTCCAACCCATCCTCCATTCAGCTTTTGAACTGATGTGCCAGTAAACTCCAGTGGCTCCCTATTGCCTCCAGGATCCAATATAAAATTTCTTTGGTTTTTGAAGCCCTTTATAACCTGGCCCCTCCCAGCCTTTCCAGGCTTCTGATGCCTTGCTCTTTTTCACAGACTCAGCGGTCCAGTGACATTGACCTTCATACTGTTCCTCACGTAACATCCCATCTCCCACCTCCCAAGAGCTGGCTCTGGCTATCTCGTGCCTAGAACTCCCTCCTCAACTCCACTTTCTGTCTCCCTTGGTGTCCTTCAAGCCTCACTTGCAGTCATACTTTCTGCAAGAAGCCTTTCCTTGTCCTTGAGACCACCCCCAGTTTATCCCTGTATATCTTGTTTGTACATGGTTGTTTGCATGTTTCCCCCATTCGACTCTGAAGTCCTTGAGAGCAGGGACTGTTTCTTTTTTTACTTTTGGTTGTATTTCTAGCACTTAGCGTATAGTAGACACTGAATAAATGCTAATTGACTGACTATATATCCAACCTTAATTGCTCTTCTGAGCCCCATATCACTGCCTGCCTTCTAGATATCCTCACCTGAATGCACTCTCAGCATCTTCAGTTCAGTGTGCCCAAAATGGGATACATTACCTATCCCTCCAAACCCACCCTTCCCCAAAATGTCCCTGTTTCTGTTGAGAACATCACTCTCCCTTTAGTCCTCCAATTTTGCAACTGCAAGAACGTTTTTAACCCTGCCTCTCTCTCACATAACCAGTCAGTTACCAAGACATGTTGCCTTGACCTCTCCAACATGTTTGCCGTTCTATCCCTTCTTCTACTTCACAAGACCATTATTAGCCCTTTTCCAGGTCTTTAGCTTCTCTTGCCTGGATTATTGTTATAGACTTCTAATTGGTTTCCCTGCTTCTGATCTCTTCTTTCTCCAATCCATCCTCCATATGACTGCCACAGTAATAATCTTCTGAAAACACAAGCTTAACCATATCATTCCCCTGCTTAAGAATTTTTAGTACCTTTTAGGATAGTATACAAAGAAAAAATTGAAACATTTAAATAAGAAAAGCCCACAGGTGTATGGGAGAGTCATGGTATTTGACATTTAAAGCCCTTCACATTCTTGCTGACCTTTCCATATGTAGTTGGCATTTTTCCCCCTCAAGTTCCCCAAACATGACATTCCATTGTCATGCCTTTATATACCAGCTGGCCTCTCCTCTCACCTCAGCCTTTCAGAATCTTTTGCTTCCTTTGAGGTGCTTAGGAAGCCCTTCCCAATCCTACTAGTTATTAGTGCTTTCTGGCTCCCTGAATTACGTTGTGTCTACTTATCTTTCCATCCTCATTGATTACTTCTTTCTTGCATTCTTTTTTTTTGCAATTGGGGTTAAGTGACTTGCCCAGAGTCACACAGCTAGTAAGTGTCAAGTGTTTGGTCTGAGGCCAGATTTGAACTCAGGTACTCTTGACGTCAGGGCCGGTGTTCTATCTGCTGCACCACCTAGCTGCCCCTCTTTCTTGCATTCTTCAATGCAAACTGCCCTTGTCCCTGCTTCTCATACCGTGCTCCATCTCCTGACTCCATGCCTTCCAACTCACCATCCTACGTGCCTAGAATCCCCTCTCTCCTTAACTCCATGTTGTAGAATTGTCTTTTCCTTTAAGGTACCTCCCAGGCACTATTCTTTACAAGAAGCCTTTCCTGATCTCCTTAACTGCTAATGTCTTCCCTCCCAAGCTCCTTTGTTTTTAACTACTTTGTGGGTATGTATTCGTGTATGCTTACTTATGTATTTGTTGAACTTTATGTTGTTGTATGTATTTTTTTATCTCCCTTTTTAGCTTGTAAGCTTATCACAAGTCGTTATTGTTTCGTTCTTTACTTTTGTTCTAAGCCTAGCACAGCACCTGGTACATTGTAGATTTTTAATAAATACTACTTATTTATGTGTTGTATCCCAAAGTAGAATATAAGCTTCTTGGTGGCAGGGACTTTTTTCTTTTTGTCTCAGTATTCCTGGGGTCTAGCACAATGCCTTGCACATAGCAGAAGTTTAATAAGTGGTTGTTGAATTTAATTGACAACAAAAATCCTTTAATGAATTGGTGCCATTTTAGATTTTATAAAAAGTAATTATTTTAGAATGTCATAATTCAGTCTTTAACTCATGTTCTTCTCACACCTGAAAATTTAATCATTTCACTTTGTGGAATAGTTGCTTGATTTTAGAGGCTTTTCTTTTCTTGTTAACAATATTTGAAAGTGAATGAATAGTTTGTTAATTGAATTTTTAAGCATATCTTTTTCTACTTCTTTAGCAAAGGAAGAGTAATAAGAAGGTACGAGTGACAGTGAAACCTCATTTACTGTACAGAGTAAGTGATGTTCATAGCAAAATATAGCAGATTCAACTGCTTTAACTTTTTTTCCCCAATGTCCTAGTCTTTTCTATTTGGGGGCGGGGGACTTTAAAAAAATACTAGAATTAATTTTTTTCTTCTTAGCCTTTAGAGCAACAACAGGGAATTATTCCTGATCGGGATGCAGAATTCCGTCTTTTTGACCGTGTTGTAAATGTGAGAGAGAACTTTTCAGTTCCTGTGGGCCTCCGTGGCACCATAATAGGAATTAAAGGAGGTAATATTTTTATTCTGATGCCAGTTATGTGTTTAAACTATAGTTATCTTGGAAACAAACATGTTTATTTGGTTTTTTTATGCCAAAGTAGGTTTGAATGGCTTTCAATCAGATAAGGGGGAAAATCCTATTTTTAAAAGTTTAATTAATATTTTCAGCTTATCCTTTTCTGAAAAAAATTCTCCTCCTTTTCTATCTTGCCTAGTCATCTGGGGAGTGGTTAAAAGAAGGGGAAGTTGAGAAAGGGCTGCTGAGAAATTGGAGGTTTCTATTTACCACATTAAAATTATACAAGACCTCTGGCAGGTATGAATAAGTTTTCGTGAGATCAGAGAACATTGTCCTCACTTTAGTCTTTTACTTAATCAGTCTGAAAACTTTATTTTAAGAGACAAGTGAGATATTCCTCTACTTTTCATTAGAGTCTCTTAATTTTTATGGAAAAATGAAATCTTTTTCCCGCTGTAAAAGTAAGAGAGTGTTTGCAGATGGACTTTCAAAGTAGACGAGAAGGAAACTGAGTTTAGTGTTGGTTTAAAATATCTGTACCAATAAATCAGATAATTTATATAATCTGTATGCAGGTGATTCCCATTGTCTTGATTGCTAACTAAAAACTCGATCTTTAGCTTTCTAGAAGAAAAATTTGTTTACTAGACTTCTGAAAGCTCCCAAATAAGAAAAACTGATATTGCAGCATACAGTTAATACCCTTCAGAGCATGGTCGTAGTCTACAACCATTTTTCTGGTTAAAATTCTTTAAATCCTTGGACCTTAAGCTATTTAATGAATGAAATATAAAATTTAAGAGTTTTTTGTGACAATATATCTCAGGAGAATATGTGAAAGAATATTAGTAAAAGTAAAATTAACTGACGTTTCCTTTTTAATGATTCTCTTTTCTACAGCTAGTAGAGAAGCAGATGTGCTTTTTGAAGTATTATTTGATGAAGAATTTCATGGAGGTTTAAGGATAAGGTTTGTCTTTCCTAATGATGATGCATCCATTAAATGAGTGTCACCTAAATTTAAATTTATTTCTGCTTTTTATTTTAAATGAGCTTTGTAATGCTATAAGAAAAACTGAAAAGTATTTCTTTAATTTGGTTTCTATTGATTAATGAGAAACTTGGTGTTAACATTTGAATTTTCTTCCCCATAATCCCATTAGTAGTGCTTGCTTATTTCCTCACTTAAAAATCACGATCCTCAATTCCAGTCACAGGTGTTTACTACAGGGAATGACTGCCATTATTATACTGCTTTACATCAGTGCTATCCTTGTTGGGAGTTTTGCTTCCTAATGATTTTTTCTCTGCAATATAGCCAGCAGTTTCTTGCTTCATACCCATCATTGGCCATCCCCCAGTTTCCTGGACCATACAGTTTTTAGCTATTCCTGAATGTCACTTGGAAGCCTTTATATACAACTTTTAAAAATTTATTTCTGATCTGGGGTGATTCCACTCTAGAAGCTTTCCTTTGTGGTTAGACACATAGGCATATTCTCAGAATCAAGAGAGTATGAACATATGAGGCTCTTTCTGATCTTGCTAATGCCTTTTTCTCTCTAGCTACCCCACATTAATTACTTTGTATTTATTTTTTAATTAATCTTGTTATATTTTTTCTGTGTACACTTAGAGATGTTTATTTTGTCTCGTGATAAGACAAAATGAGTTTCATGCTTTGTATTCATTTGTATCCCTAGTACCTGATACTCCCTGGTGTATACTGTAGGTACTTAATAAAATGCTTGTTGGTTAATTAATAGGTATGTGGTAAAAGCAGTTTTGGCCCATTCTCATCAACTAAAAACACGTTTTCTTTTGAAGGCTACCATCCTAGTCTAAAAAAAATAATCATCAACAGAAACAGCTAGGTTCCAAGGGTTAGAGCTCAGTCTGGCCCCTTGCCTTATCATTTTGCTAGAGTAAATCATTCTAGCAAAAAGTTCTATCAGCTCCAAGATGGAAGCTCATCTAAGACTGATTTCTTGAGAATTCATTACCATAGTTTTCAACTCTATACATGTTCTACAGCCCAAAGTCATGAGGATGCTTCCCAGCAGGCATAAGATCTAAAACACAGTATTAAAGGGGCAATAATAGTCAGTCAGAATACTGAGGGTAATGGCACTCCATTCATTACTCTGTATCTAGTTACAGGAAATGGATAGAAACTGGATATCCAGTCTAAATTGATTAAAAGAGAATTAATTTGACTTCAGATTAGACTAATTAAGCTTGTGTCCTTCGAAGCTTCCTTTTCCTTCCCCTCCCATTTCCACCCTAGCCAGAGGCAAGCTCGGACATATATGCTCAGACATAGGCCAGCCATCCCCATTCTCCCCTCAACAGAAGAGATAGGATGCTTTTTTGTTGGGGACATTGGCCTAGGAAGAAGGAAACAAACTCAGAACATGGAAGAAAGGACCTGGCCGCCAAGAGCAGAATTCCTCCAGAAAATAAGGAAGTGTGAGCCTTTCTTGCACTGTCTCTTTCATAGGCACAACTGTGAAAACATCTCCCCCGCAAATTGAGAAAACACCCTAGTCAGACTTTAGAGCCACTGTAATATAAAGAAAGAATCGTTCTGTCTGTAGGCATGAATGGCCATTCAGAAATACTATACCTTTTGGTGTATGAGATGATGCTGCTATTATGTGAGTAGGAGCAGTAGACTTGACAACTCGGAGTCACAGAATCTCAGAGTTGATGAGAAATCCCAGGGTCATCTAATCCAACATAGTAGTGAACAAAAAAACCCTTTTACACCATGCCTGATAAATGGTCATCCAGTATTTGTTGGAAGTTCTCCAGTGAGGGCGAAGTTGTTATTTCCCAAAGCTATCCAATTCCACCTTTGGATAACTCTTAATTGTTTGGGAAACTTTTCATCAATCCTGAATCTGCCCCTTTGTAATGTATTCTTCATCCTAATAATGATCTCTCATCCTTTCACATTTACATGTACTGCCAGTTCATCACCTTATTCCAACTTCACTTCCCATCCCTTCACAGGTAAAGCTATAGTTGAACAGGTCAGCTATTCACAACCCACTACCCAGATTCCTTTGCTGTCTGTCCAGTTTGTACTCATGCCTCGCTGAAACTTAGTTCTACCATGTGCCTTGTCTTATTCGACTCATATGGTGCTGAATACTGAAAGAAGTCAATGTTTACCAGATCTTAGCTGGATACTTACTGGTGCATGGTGATCCTCCCCTAACTGTTAGGGCCCACATAGAAGCTGTTGCAAACCTCTTCACAGAAGCTCCTCATATTACTCCTTCATTCCTTCCGGGGAGGACTTCTTCATCTTTACTGAGTAAATCAAGGTCAGAGACTGTGAGTTCTTCCTCCCCTACCTCAGAACTCCTCTATATTATCACTCATTTTTTTTCTCCTTTACTCTGGTCTCTGAGGAAGAGGTGGCTCTTCTCCTTACTGAAGCTAATTTTTGTCACCTTATATTGTTCATGCTCTTTTAGGAATTTCCTTATTCCCATGGATTAATCTCTCTCTTCTATGACTTCTTTACTACACCTATGTCTCCCTCATCCTTAAAACAATTTTCTCCTGGGTCCTCTCTTCTTTTTTTCTCTATACCTTATCTCTTGATGACTCCACCAGCTCCCATGGGTTCAATTAGCGTTACAGAGATAACCCCCACATCTTAATATACAAACCTAATCTTCCCTGAGTTCCAGTTCAGTATTGCCAACTGCCTGCTGAACATTTCCTCCTGAATGTACAATTGGATTTTAAACTTAGTGTGTAAAAAATAAAACTCATTATCTTTCTTCCCTAAAACTGTACCTCCCCCAGACTCAGCCATTTCCAAATATTTGTAGCCAACATATAACAGTTAAATACTCTGTGCTAAGCCCTTTACAAATATTATGTCATTTGATCCTCACAATAAGCCTGGGAGGTAATTGCTGTTGGAAACTGAGGCAAACAGGTTAAGTGACATAGCTAGTAAGTTTCTGAATTTGGATTTGAACTTGTCTTCCTTACTCCAGACCCAGTGTTCTATCCACTGAGCCACCTAGTTGCCTAAAAATATCTTATTAGTTGTATATATCGTTTCAGAGAATACCAGGTTAGGGCTTCCTACCTAGGTTTTCATTTAGGAGGATTTCCCTACTGCCATTTAAATGGGCCGTCCCAAACATCATCCTAATCTCTAACCCAGCCTTATGTTCAGTAACTTTTCCCTAGGAAGTTATCCCCTGGACTGCTAATAGGCAAGGCCTGCTCATAATCTTCAGAGGGTGCCCAGCTTGAACATGGCTCCCTATTTTGTACATAGATGAGAAGATTCCCCTGGTGTTAGGCCTAATTTCTTGTATGGCAGATCTAATCCTACTTATCACTCCCCAGAACATATGTGGATTTCAAGAAGGATGTTAAATTTTGGTTTTAGGAAATAAGCAAAGATACTTGCTGAAATTGTTTCCATTTCCTTTACCCTTTGTTTGCCTATTCCTTCATCCATTTACTTGTACCAGGTAGTTGGCTAACAGGCTGGAGAGACCAGCAGACCATATTAATTTTCCATCACTCAAGCCTTGTCAATTCTATCTCCCCTTCATCTAGCATCCATCAGATCTACTCTCACTCAGCTACTACCTTCATTCAAGTTCTCATTACCTCATACCTGGACTATTACTTCTAATTCATCTCCCTGTTTCTAGAATCGTCTTTCTCTAATTTGCCCTCATCACAATTGCCCAAAAACAAATCTTCTTAAGGCACAAATGTGACCATTTAACTCAAAAATCATCAGTGGCTTCTCATTACCCCTTAAGATTTTAACCCATCAAAATGCCAATCTTTCTTTCCAAACTTATTTACTTTCTATATTTCAGATAGTGTGAATTTGGCATTCTGTCTCTCATCTCACTACCTTTATTTATCATGTCTGTTTTGCCTGCAATGCATTCTTTTCACACCTCTCCTTCTTGGAATCTTATTTTTATTCAGTCTTCAGCACAGGTTTTCTAGTTGTTTGTGTTCCCTCCTTCAGACTCTGTGTGTGTGTGTGTGTGTGTGTGTGTGTGTGTGTGTAGATATATCCTCCCTTTGCCATTAGAATAAATCGCCCCTGAGTGTAGAGATTTTTTCATTTTTACCTTTTAAGCTCCACAAGCATCTAGCATGGTGCTTTTCATATATCAGATATTTAATAAATGTTTACTGAATCAAATTTAATTGTTTAAGTGAATTGAATTCATCATCATCCCAAGTAGCAGGTATTGTCACCATCCTTTTTCTTTTGGATATTTGTAGGGCCTACCTGGCAAATTATAAAATCACTTTTCCTTTTAGTATAGTATTATGATTCTATCTGGAAATTTCATGAAGGTAGATACAAAATACAAGTTGGTTTCCCCAATTGTAAATCTAGTCAGTTTGGTCTGCCTAACTGATTTAAAATGAGGGATACCTATCATAATAAATTCTGAGCCTATAATTGTAACAGAATTTTAACTAACTCTTCTGAATACAAGAGCAAGATAAGTAGTATTTTACTCTCATCACCTTAAAAAGAGAAAGTGGTGTCTCAAAGAAAATTTGACTGACATGAAGGAAGAGATCCAAACTTGGCATATTTGCGTACAGTATAAACCTTGGCAGAGCTGGGGGGAATGGCTGCCACATCCAACAGTAGAATCAGGATATAAGACTATGTCACTAGACTTGCATGATGACCAGAAGCTAAGAGAATAAAATGTGTCCTAAACTTGTATTCATAAACTCACTTTTGAAAGGTTGGGCAAAAATGGATAATGAGCAGTTTGAAAGCTTAATATGAGTCAACAATGCACAGGATGGCAGCCCCCAAAAAAGCAGTTCAGTTTTAACGTACATTAAGAAAGTCACAGTAAAGGAGAGTGATAGTTGCCCTCAATGATGCCTTCAAGTCACCAGGCCTAGATAGTGTACATCCCACAAAACTGAAAGAAAACTGAAAAACCACTGCCAGACTGCCAACTTTCTTGGTTTTTGTAGGAGACAGCAAAAGCTACATGATATATGGCAGTGAACTTGACTAAGATTCCTGGCAAAATTCTTGAACATATTAGTATGTTAATATATATATAAAGGGATAGTTAATGAAAATCTTTGAAAAAGAAACGGTGATCAGAGAAAGCCAATGTGATTTCATGAAGGAGCAAGTCATGCATGCCAGACTTCCAGTTTCTACAGGATTACTAGCCTTGTAGATCCAGGGAATGCTGTAGATATAGTTTCCCTAGGTTTTAGCAGAGTATTTGACAAAAATCTCTCACATTCTTGTGGAAAGGATGGAGATATGTGGGGCTAGCCAGAACCACACTAGATTTCCCAAATTTTTTTTTTATTTAGCTAAAGTCTTATATGTTGTTTCTTTCTGGTGCCTTTTTAAGCTTGTTCTCTAATTTTAGGTGCTCACCTGCAAGAGGTTATCGACTGCCAACAAGTGCCTTAATTAACCTTTCTCATGGTAATCGCTCAGAGACTGGAAATCAGAAATTGACAGCCATAGTGAAACCACAACCCGCTGTGAACCCATGCACTTCAAGTTCATTTGTTGCAACTTCTCAGAAAGCCCACTTAGGCTCCAGCAGTTCTCGATCACTTTTGACTCCTCCTCAAGTAAGACGTAGACATACCTGTCTTCCGTTGTGCTCTGTTAGCGTATTGTTTTATTTTATCAAATCTGTCCAAAATTGTCTAGCTGTAATACCGGATCTACTTTTTTTTTCTGCAGTTATGTTAAAAGATGAAAGAACATAGACCCAAACTGCATTTATTTTTAGAAAGACTTGATTCAGTTCTTCTCAAGGTGAAAATGTGACTTGATGTTTTTGCTTTTAAGCTAATGGAAGATTAGTGAATAATACAGTAATATTTGACGGTGTTCTCACTTTTTTTAAAGAATTCCAATGTTAAAGGACTAAATCATTTAATCTAGAAACAAGTTTAAAGACCTCCATAAATTTTGTCTCTTTGTGTTTTATTTTTTATATTATAACAATATTACTTAGAAAAATTATGCAGCCATTTATTTCTTCAGAGTACATAAAGCTGCACACAGTGACACATTCAAAAATGTCATTATGAATTCTCATTTTTTTATACATGTGGTTTGCACATCTAGGGAGCATTAGAACTTTATACAAACTTCTGCAGATGACTAAAATTTGTCTCTCAGCTACCAAAAGGGAATGGTACTGCATGTCATTCAGTGTTAGCAATTTTCCCACTCCCATTCTGAAATTCATGGGAGATGTTTTGAATTTTGTAGTTCCATCTGTTTAATTGGGTTTTCCCAAGTGGGACCATTAGCTTTTTTCTCTCTTCTGTAGCAACAGACTATATCATTAATAACAGGTAAATTTTCAAATGAATCCAATTGGTCAGAAAGGAAAAGCACTAAATAAAAAAGTGTGTTTGTACCAGCACAAATTCTTTACCATTGCTGGAGAAACCTCTTAAAATTAATTCTTTATTAGCATTAAGTCAGTAGTATCATTTTTAATTCTGATAGACAATATCTTGCCTAATTTTTTTTGGGTTTTTTTATATATTTTTTTTATTTTTCGGTGAGGCAGTTGGAGTTAAGTGACTTGCCCAGGATCACACAGCTAGTAAGTGTTTTGTGTCTGAGATCAGATTTGAACTCAGGTCCTCCTGACTCCAAAGCTGGAGCTCTATTCACTGCACCTCCTAGCCGTCCCTAGTATCTTGCCTTTTGATGTTACAGAAGCATCACTGGATTGAGAATACAGAGAGCTAGTCCTGGGCTAGTCCTGACCCCTCTACTTAATAGCCATGTGACCTTTGGCAAATCACTTATCATAACTGAGCTTGAGTTGCCTCATTTTTAAAATGGGAATAATAAATGAATGAATGATTTTAAAAGCATTTATTAAGTTCTTACTATGTGCCAACCACTGGAGATTCAAATAGAAAAGTCAAGACAGTCCTGCTTTCAAAGAGCTCGCTCTCTAATTAGAGGAGATGATATAAAAGAAAATTCAGCCGCAGGGAAGGTGGAAAGGAGCAAAAATATTAATAATGCAGGAGGAAGGATGGAAGTCCCAGAGGTCTTTTGGTTACATAGGGAGTTAAGACAGCAGTGCTCCAGGACTGCAGGGCAAAGCAGCAGAGGGCAAGTCCTGGGGTGTCTTGGGGAGGCAGTGGAAGGACAGATGGGGGGGGCCTGGTGGCCCTCCATTTCATCAAAAGGAGTAGGAGCAGACAGTCTAAGAATGTAGGATGAAAGGTAACCCCGTTTAGGAATGTCACAAGCCATCCTGATGGGTTCAGCCCCCCCACTTTATAGGATAGTTATGTAGAGCCCTTGAGAAATGCTTTGAACACTGTCAAGTACTACAGAAATACGGTGTTATTATCAGTCATTATTTTGATGAGCTATGAAAAACCCATTTATAGAGAATGTTAAATTAAGCATATATGAAATGCCTAGTATGTGCCATGCACTGTCTTAGGCAACTGGGATACAAATAAAAAAATTGCATAATTGCCCTCAAGAAGCTTACATTCTGTCAGAGGATATGGTGTGTACATGTGTAAGTATATACATGGGGGTAATAAATACAAGTCAACAAATATTTATTTAGCACTTACAATATGTCAGGCACTGGGCTAAGTGATAGGGATACAAAGAAATGCAAAAATAGACTTTGTCCTCAAAGACCTCACAATTTAATGGGGGAGACAACATGCAAACAACTATGTAAAATAAGATATATGCAGAATATATTTGAGGTAATCTCAGAGGAAAGGCACTAGCATTAAATGGGACCAGGAAAGGCCTCTTATAGAAAATGGAGCTTTAGGTGAGATTTGAGGAAGCCAAGGTGGCTTTTAAGGTGTGAGGGACTGCCAGTGAAAATGCACAGTTGGGAGATAGAATGTCTTGTGAGAGTAATAGCAAAGAAGCCAATTTCACTGGATCAAACTTAGAAGGGAATAAAGTTTAAGAAAATTGGAAAGGCAGCAAGGAGTCAAGTTATGAAAGAGTTTAAAAGATAAACAAGAGTTTGTATTTGATCCGGCAGTGACAGAAAGTGACTGGAGTTTGAGTGGATGGTTGGGGGGCAAGGGGTGACATGGTCAGACCTGTGCTTTAGAAAGATCACTTGGAAGCTGAATGGAAGATGTTCTGAAGTTAGGAGAGAAAGGGAGACCAACCAGAAGTCTATTGCATAAGGTGATAAAGGCTTGCAGTAGGGTAATGGCAGTGTCTGAGGAGAGAAGGGAATATATACAAAAGGTGTTGCAAAGGTAAAATCTATGGGGCTTGGCAGCAAAAGAGAGAATGAGGAGTCAAAATTGATGCCTACTTCGTGAACATGGAGAACTGGGAGGGTGGTGGTGCCCTGGATAGTAACTGGGAATTTTGGAAGTAGGGGGAAGGGCTGGAGGAAAAGATGATAAGTTCAGTTTAGGACATAATGAATTTTAAGATGTTTATAAGATATCCAGTTTGAGATGTCCATCAGGCAGTTGAAGATAGAAGACTGGAAGTCAGGAGAGTGGTTAGAGTTGGATAAATAGATCTAAGAATCATCTTCATGGAGATGATCATTGAAACCATGGAAGCCGATGAGGTCACTAAGTGAAATAGTAAGAGGGAAAAGAGAAGAGGGGCCACAAACGAGCTTTAAGGGATGCCCACAGTCAGTGAATGAAGATCCAAGAAGGGTTACTAAGAAGGAGTGGTCAATGAAGGGGAGAACCAGGAGGGAGTTGTGTCATGAAAAACTAGAGAAAAGAGAATATCCGTGAGAAGAAGGTGGTTGACAATGTCATAAGCTGCAGATAGGTCAAGAAGTATGAGGGCAGAGAAAAGGTTTGGCACTAAAGAGGGTGGTAAGAGGGGGAGGTTTGAAGGGCAAAGCTTTGGGAAATCCGCAATGATGAGTGGAAGCATGAACCTATTAGAGAGGTGTAAAAGGATATAGGGTACCTTTTTTGGAGTTAAGCTCTAGAAGCAGAAGGAATCCATAAAGGACTCCTGTAGGAAACATTGTTTGAGCTGAGCTTTCTAGTTAAGGGTTCTAAGAGTTGGAGGGGAAGTACATCCTAGTCTTGGGGGAGAACCTGTACTAAGACTTGAATGTGTATGGAACAGTAAGAAAGCCAGTTTGGCAGGACCACAGGGTACATGGTAAAGGAGATACATAATAAGACTGGAACGATAGATTGGAGATTGGAGCCCAATCGTAAAGGGCTTTTTAAATGCTAAACAGAGGGATTTGTATTTGACTCTAGAAGAAAAGGGGAGCTGCCAGAGTTTATTGAAAAGAGGGGAGCAGCATTATTGATATGGGCTTTAGAAATACCACTTCTGCAACTATGTAGAGGATGGACTGGAGAGGCAAGAAATTTGAGGCAAGGAGAATAAATAGGTGTCAGTAATAAGCTCTTTTTTTAAAATAATGTTTTTTCCCAATTGCATATAAAAACTGTTTTTAACATTTGTATTTTCAAATTTTGGGTTCCAAATTGTCTCCCTCCCTCCGCTTCCTGAGATGGTGAGCAATTTGATATACGTTAAATCAAATTATATGTGTGCAGTTATGCAAAACATTTCCATATTAGTCATGTTGTGAAAGAAAACAGAGACCAAAAAAATGAAAAAATTAAGTGAAAAATAGTATGCTGTGCTCTGCATTCAGACTCCATCAGTACTTTCTCTAGAGGTGGATAGCATTTTTCTTGATGTAGGGTAGTGACTGTATGAATAGAGAAGGGGATGGATGTGTGAGATGTATTGTGGAGATAGAGATGACAAGATTGAATATCTGTACTGAGGGAGAGTGAACAGGCAAAAATAGCACTGAGCTTATGAACTGAGTGAAAGGAAGGTGCCCTTAATGCAAATGGGGCAGCTCAAAAGGAAATTCAAATACTGTTTTTAAGTTGTAAATCAATCTTTTATTTGCAGTATTTGCTTTAAAGTAAAGGGATGACTAGTGATTTTTTTGGAAAGTTAATTCTGTCATTTTAATTAAATATACTTTACCGAGGGAACTAAAGATATATAAAATATGAACTGAGAAAATCAAGTGGATAGGTTTTGTTTTTTTTTCAAATTTAGGATTACAGATAACATTTCAAAATCAGATTTATTCCGGTTCACCACAGAAGGGATTCATTTTATGTAGCAGTCAGAAAAACTTAGTTAATAATTTGTAATTTGTGTGGATAATGACTTCAAGATTATAAACCATCTCTAAAAGGAAAATTAATTTAAAGAAATCTGTTATCTAGTATAGAACGCCAACAAATATGGAATGTAGATAAAAAAATGTGAAGTGTAACTAAAATATATCCATTTCTTAATAATGACTCATAGATTAGCAGGTGAAAGTCCAAATCATTATTTGGAATCTTCCATATGGTAGCTAGCCTTTAAATCTATCAGGTTGTAAAAATTATAAGTATTATAGAACAAATCCAAGCTAAAATTTGGAAGGAATGAGTTAATATCGGTAGGTTTAAAATAACTTTTAAGATCTTCAATTGGATTTTTAATACTTAGTGTAAAATCTTAGAAAGACCAATTGTATATAATAATAGGAGCTAGTGTTCATATAGTGTTGCGGCTTACAAAACACTTTATAGTTATTTTTATTTAGTCCTTTCAACAGCCTTGCAAGGTAGGTGCTGTTATTCCCATTTTACAGATGAAGAAACTGATGTTGAGAGGGATTAAGTGATTTGCCCCATGTCATACAGCTAGTTATGTCTGAAACAGGATTTGAAACCAGGTCTTCAGACTCCAATTCTAGTACTTTTATCTGTATCAAAAGATCACTTTTTTATATTCAGCTTGGCTTTCATAAATGGAGCTTATTCTAGGAGAATAATTTCAGCAACCACTACACATTATTTCAAAGGAAAAAAACTCTTAAAGATAACAGCTAATGAAAGTTACCTAGGTAGCCAGTTTACAAATTAATGGCCTATTTGTTGATGAAGAACAGATTCTAGAAAACTGAGTAAACAAATGATGGTTGTTTTTAAATTTTTTCTTATTCCCCTGTGTTATGCTTACATGTAGATTATGTTTTGTTTCCTTAAATGTTTTATGTTGTACCTTTGTCAGGTACCTTCTAAAGGTGATGATGAATTTTGCAGTATTTGGCAGTCATTACAAGGATCAGGAAAGCCTCAGCATTTTCAGCAGAATTCACAGGAGGTTAGTAGGCAACTAATACTGTATGAAAAAAATTAATGGAAAAGCAAAGAAAAATTTTTTTGAAAAAATTTTGATAAATGCTGTATAGATTATGCTGTTGTTATATAATTGTGTATAATATAATATAATATATCAATATATAATATAATTATAAATAATATTTCTTAGAAAAAATTACTTCTTTGGTCTTTAACATACTTGTAATGTTTTATTTTTTCACAATTAACTATATAAATAATTTTTTAACATTTTTCTTTTAGTTTGAGTTCTAATTTCTATCTTTCCTTCCTTCAAACCCCTTCCCCCTCCCTGAGATGGTAAGCAGTCAGATATAGGTTACATATGCGAAGTCATGTAAAATGTTTCCATGTTAGTCATTTTGTACAAGACTTGAATAAGAAAAAAGAATAAAAGTGAAAAATAACATGTTTCAGTCTGTACTGAGACAGTATCATTTCTTTCTCTGGAGGTGGATCATATGCTTCATCATTAGTCCTTTGAGATTGTCTTGGATCATTGTATTGCTGAGAATAGTTAAGTCATTCACAATTCTTCATCGTAGACTATTGCTGTTAATGTGTACAATGTTCTGGTTCTGCTTAATCATCCAGCTTGTCATTATAGCACAGTAGTATTCCATCACAATCATATACCACAGCTTGTTTAGCCATTCCCCAATTGATGGGCATCCCTTCAATTTCCAATTCTTTGCCACCACAGAAAGAGCTGCTATAGATATTTTTGTATTTATATAGGTTCTTTTCCTTTTTGTTTTTTATCTCTTTAGAATACAGACCTAGTGGTGGAATTGTTAAGACATGTTTTTTGAACAGGAAAGAAAAATAACTTTTTTAATCCAGCTTCACCCTTAACTATTTCAACATCACTTACTTGAAATTGTTATGACTTTTAGTGTTAAATATAAGTATTACAGCAGCACTCCTTAACTTATAAACATACATTATTGCTTTAGGTTCAGTATTGTGTATCTTAGCAAATATATTTATATAGACTGGTGAATCTGTCTATATATACAAAACCTTAGCTTTGCCTTGTAAACGCTCATGTTCCAGAGGAGGGGTGGGGAGCCTGCAGCCTCAAGGCCACTTGTGGCCCTCTCGGTCCTCAAGTGCAGCCCTTTGACTGAATCCAGACTTCAAGGAACAGCCTGTTCTAGAGCAGTAAGGGGAGCTTGAAGGGAAGATTAGGAAAACAGAGAGCTTCTTGGGTGATCACAGCGATATATAGCTGAGTACATGACCAGGAATAATAGGGGAGTAAGACATAAAGATGAGTTTTATTGCTTTTTTAAAAGATAAATGATTGATCATAACCCTTCTATACTTTAGTAGGTGGTTTTGGTCAGTCAACACTTAACAGAGTGTTATAATGGGGATTCCTTTAGTGCTTGGGTTGGACTAAATGGCTGCTAAAAGTCCCTGATTCTGAGACAAGTTTAGGAGTTAAGCCTCTCAAAAAAAAAGTGCCAAGAGATTGAAGAAATGGCCAAGAAGATTCTTAATACAATGGAGAGATACTATGAGGTAAGAGAGTCTTAAGATAAAACTCCTGAAAAATAAAACAGCATAATAGTAGCTATAATTAGAATCCCAGAAAAGTAGAAGAAACAGCCCACAAACACACACACACACACACACACAACACACACACAAACAGAACAAAAACTACAGAAGAAATAGCACTTTCTTTACCACCAGAACTGTTATGTTTAAATCAGCTAATCTTAACCTGCACTCTCTCTGTACTTGTTACTCTTGGTGGTATATATGTTTGTGGGAAAGTGCTTCCTGAGTTTTACTTCTGTTGTTTTAATTTTATTTTTCTTTGGGGAGGGAGGGAGCAGTAAGGAGAGAATATTGCATTGTAAATCTTCCTATTCTGTTTCATTAAGGGCCTCTATATTTAAATAATTTTATCCTCTGAGTGACTGTGGAAGGGGATAAACATATCAGTGGGCCTTTGTGATCTACCGAGTACCTTGAACCTGAGATAATTATCCGATAGGGATAGATCGAGGTGACCTAGGATTCTGCCCTGTTAACTGAGGGGATAGCCCTTGGGGACACCTCTGTGGAGGGGCTGTGGGAAGACGGACGCACTGGTATGTCATAGTTGTTGTTAAAGCTATGAATTGATGCCTTTGGTCCGATTCTGGGGAAAAAAATTTTGGAATTAAGGATAGTGACCAAGCTGTTTATACCTTTTGATTGAGCAATCCCACTACGGGGCATATATCCCAATAGAAAAAAAAATAAAGGTGATTTTCCACAATAAGGTGCCTATTTCAAATCTATGGTTGGGAAAAATTCTTCAGCACATACTCAACAAGTGTTTATTAAGTACCAGCTTTGCTCCAGTCATTGTCCCAGGTACAGGGATACAGAGACAAAAACAAAGCCAGTCTCTGCTCTCTGGGAACTTCCATCCTAACTGGAGAAACAACAGAAACATACATGAAATGCATCTTTAAAAATTGCAAAGCAACCTTGGGAGGAGGGCTCTGGTGGCTTGGTTGGGGGAGGGAAGGAGTTTATTTTTTGACGCTTCTATAAGAATTGGAAAAAAAAAGATTCAGAGAAACATTGGAAGACTTATGTGAACTGATAAAAGAGTGAAGTAAGGTCAACCAGAACAGTGATTACAGTCATGTAAAGGATAATTATTTTGGACCAGTCTCAGTCCTCAAGAGCTAATGATGAAACACAACTTCCTTCTCTTCAGAGAGAAAATGTGGTTAATGTTGATATGAAATATATTAGACCCTGTCAGACCCAGACATTTGTCAGTTTCATTTAATTATTTTTCCTTGTTAAGAGGAAGGTTCAGTTGAGATGAGGAGAAATTCAATCAGAGCATTTTAAAACTCTTTAAGTCATCTTATTAGAAATAAATTAAATGGTGGTATTGTTAACAAAGTATCTGGTTAGCTAATTTATGGAAATTTCAACTTTCAGGGTTTGGTTCTACCTCAAGAAATAAACAGAGGAGCTACTGCCACTCAGTATCATAAATCTGGCTTCAATGACAGCAGCATTAAGGGTCAGCAAAGAAAATGTGACCAATATAGAAAATGTAAGTGCAGTTAACTGTAATTTAGAAGAATATGCTTCTTGAAGCAATGTTTCATTTATAAATAACTGCCAAGTTCTATTCTCTTGAAAGCTCTGGCCTGTAAATTGTTTCAGAATGTGATAGATTGCTGCTAATCTTTATACCTTTGTTATTGCTAATATTAATACTTGATTAATTCTCAGATACCTTTTTTCCAGCACCTTTTATGAAAGTACTTTCCTTACAAATACCCCATGTTAACAGAGATATCTTTAAAATCTTTTACTTTAGAAATATATTTTTAAAGTTTTAGTTTTGATATCACTGGGAAAATGAACAGGCGCTCATTTTATCTATTTTTAATACTAATAGCTAGCATTGACCTACTGCTTTAAGGTTTGCAGAGCACTTTACAAATATCTCGCTTTATCCTCACAACAGATGAGGAAACTGAGGCAACAGAAACTAAGTGACCTTCCCAGGGTCATAGTAAGTATTGAAGGCCAGATTTGAATTGGGGTCTTCCTGACTCCAGGCTCAGTGCTCTATATCTACTGCGCCACCTCGCTGCCAGAGAGGAAGCATTAGATGGTTCTCTGCACAATAACTTTATCATTTTTCATCTGTCTGTGTGTGTGTTCATGTAAAAGAGGTCATTTTAAGTTTTCCAAAAGCAGCTGTCAGTACTGTAAGTGACAGAGTGTTCACTAACTGACCTCTGCACACAGGGCACTCACTCCGTGTAACATTTAGTTGAAGGCACAGACCCTGGCATGATACACACCTGTAACAGTGGTTTTTAAAATGCACACCCCCCCCCTTGATAATAAGAGCAAGGAGGGGCGTAAGAGCACTCTTACAAGGATTTTACATTTGACTGAAAAAACATTGTTCATATGAATAAAATATTCTGGCTTTTTTGTCTGGGATGCTAGTATCCCCAGTGCTCTGCCCCACTTGATCTTGTGACCGTGGCAAGTTTGCTTTCATCTTACAGGCTCAGTTTCCTCCTCTGCAGGAAAGTCTTTCTCAGCTGCCCCCGAGGCTGCTGTGCCTCTGTCAAGACTTTAGTAGGGCTGATATGTTTGAAAACAACCAAGGACCATACCAGTGTGCGGCAGGATTCTTACTCTTACCATCTTCTACTGGTCATTGCCCCTCTGGCCTTTTTTCTCTTGGTTTCATTAACTGCGCATTTCTCTAGCCTCAGGCCTCTTTGTTGATTGAGACTCTCTTCCCATGGGCATTCCACTGTGTTGAAATCCGTCTGGTCCTGTGATTGCATCCTACACACCTTCTTTTGGTCCTTTCTGCTTTCCTGGACCCTTCTGCAACTTCTTTTCTCCTCCCCAACACATGTTTTATCTACAACTTACATCATTTTCTAACTCAGCCAACCTCATCTACATCTCTATGCATCTCTAATGTGTATTTACCAGATTAACAAGGATGAAGTTTATTTTTCTCTCATTTACTCAAACTTCTGTTTTTTTTTCTAGTCAAAGAAGATTGTAAAATCTCTAAAAATGAATGTCAGTCACAAAAGACAGCAAATAAACAGGTAAATTAAATTTTGGTAAGTTTTCTTATGGCAAGTTTTTATTTTTTGCACTCTAATAACTAATCACCTTTCTACATAGACCCTCTTGAGGGCTTTTAAGTTCTGTAGCCCTTTCCTTATTTTCTTCACCAAGGCCTTGCACAAGATTGAGAAGTTGTCAGTCAGCCCAAGTATTTATTATTAAGCTCTTAACTACGTGCTGTAAGCACTGCGCTAAGGGAAAGGTATACAAAGAAAGACAAAATAAAGTCCCTGCCCTCAAGGAGCATACATTCTAGGAAACATACAAAATAGAGATGGAATAGATTTGGAGGTAATGTGAAAGAGGAAGGCATGATCTGGAGGTTCCCTGGGGATTTATGTAACAGGTCAGTGGAGGGGAGAAAATGTGAAGATTTAGAGGTGAATGAAATATAGACATGTTTTGAGCCTTTTTATACTTTATTCTCCTGCTTTCAAATCAATAAATACTTATTAAGTGTCTGCTCTGTATTTTGCATTGTGCTAGGTACTGGGGTTACTAGTGTCATAAATGAAATAATCCTTGAAGGTGTTTACATTTTAACAGGAGCCAATAAAGACACACACACACACACACACACACATATGTATGTATGTATGTATGTATGTATATATAGAATAAACATAAAGAAAATAAATACCAGGAAGTTTGAAAGGAAAGGCACTAGCAGTTGAGGAAATCAGGAAAGACTTTGTGTAAAGGTGTGCCTGAGCTGTGTCTTAAAGAAAGAGATGGGATTGGATGAGGCAGAGGGGAGGATGGACTGAGTGCATTCTAGCTTTGGGGGTTAGTCAGTGCACAGGCAAAGAGGGAGGTGGTGTATTGTGTAATGAAGAGCTCAGAGGCCAGTTTGTCCAGATGGAAGAGTACTAGGAGGAAACCTGTCCTGTAAGTCAAGCCTAAGTCATTAACTTGGACAGTCCTTTAAAGCTGTAGTTATATTTTGTTTGAAGAAAGAAGTCAAGAGGTCAAGTTTATGTTTGCTCTTCTACAGACTTTTGGAGGAACCCCCAAATGTAATGTTAAACTTTTGAAGAGAAATGGAAGTCCCAGTGCTTCAGATGTCCAGAAGGTTGTAAGTGAAGATCCAAAGACAGTTGGGAAGGTAAGAGAAAGGTTTTCTGATTTCTTTTCCCAAAAATTCTAAGTAGTGAGATTATGATTGGATAAAAATAAATGCCCGTAATTGAATATTAACTGTTAGACCCTTCTACATTATTGTAGTTTCTGTCTACATGTTCAAATCATGTTTATTCTCTTAGACTGACCCTGGAATTGAGAATTTCCTAATATCCTTGAAAATCTCCAAGGAGAATGAAGTGCAGTATGGCGAGGAGCCAACAACAAGTGAAGAACATTTGTCACCACAGTCATTTGCTATGGTTAGTTTTCTTAAAAATGTTTCCATTTTATTTCTCTAATGTTACTCTAGTGTTGGTAAATCTGGGTCCAAGTCAAGCCTCTGCTCCAGTACTGGTTGGTGACATCAGTGCCCCAGGCTACAGTCATAGATGCCCTTTGACAGAAGTTTCCTTACTGAGAGTACACTATACTAATGACATCACAGTTCCAGACCAAAACAAAACTTTGTGACATGCAAATAAAGGTTTTATTTTCTTATAGAAGGGATCACCTAACTTCTTGTTAGACGGTGCCCACTAACTCATACACACATATGTTTTACATTGTTAAGTATGGCCTTCTGGGCAAAGCAAAGCCATGCCAGGAAACTGAAACTACCCCTTTAGACCTCTGCACCATACCTGTGTTTCCATTGCTGTTGCCCACTTCCAGGCAGGGATTGGACAGGAACATGACTGTTTTTCACCATAAAATGTTCCATTAAAAGAAAAATAATATAATTCTCAAAAAGAAATGAAAGGCAATAGGATAATAACTAATTTTTGTTGTGTTTTCTTAAAGAAGGGAACACAGATGCTTAAAGAAATTCTGAAAATTGATGGCTCTGACCCTGCGGACCACAAGAATGAAGTAAAACAATTGGTTAATGAAGTTAATGCCTCTTCTAATAGGAAAGAGGTCTATGGATCTTCTTCACAGCCTAGGCAAACAAGGAAGTTAGGTATGTAGAATGTATAGGTTCTGTACTAATCATCTAAAATAATTATAAAAGTTCAGTCCCTTTTTTTATTGTGTGCAGTTGTCCTAAGATCAAATTATAGAATTTGTAATGTACTATTTATTTAATATGCTTATAGTATATGTTATTGGTTATAGTATGTAATAAATATATGCTAGTAAACATACACTTAATATCCATAGATATTAAACCCAAAGATTTTTATTAATTCTAGTATCCTCAGTGTAAAATCACTTCTTCTGAAATATTTGATATTCAACTAAAATCACAGATTTTTTTCCAATTACACTTCACCTTGAAAAGACATCCAGAAAGATCTGTATAATCCACACATTAGGAATTCACTATTCTAATGTTTTATAAAGACTGAAATTGTAACACAGTTTGTTATTATCTGAATCTGGATGCAGTTCTGTTATTTAACTATATCACTTTGTAGTTAGTTATAGCATTAATACATCATAGGAAAACTCAGGTTTCAAAATTTTGCTTAGCGTTCAGCCAACTTCCCAAAACGGTCTCCCTGCCTTCATAACATTATTATTGATTGATTTTCGGAGAACCAATTAATGACATCCCAAAAAATCTCCACGCTGCCAAAAATTACACATTTTTATATAGTAGTTCTTCATTTCCAAGGCAAGTATTTGGAGGTGATGTTGAACCAATCAATCAATAAACATTTATCAGCTGCTTTTTAGGTTCCAGCCATCAGCCTACTGGATGTAGGTCATGTTTTATTTATAAAGTGAGTTGTTTTGTTTTTGTTTTTTGTGTTGTAACCATTAACTGTTCTCTGGTCAAAAAAGGTTAGCAATGTAAACCTTAGTTGAGCGTTTATAACTGCCACAATATTTTTTTTGTTGGTATGTCATTCTTATTAAGTATAAATGTTTATTTCTTTTGATAGCTGCTTATATGAATAAGCCTCATAATCCCGGAGATTGTCATAGTGCTCAAGCGATAGACAGTTTAGGCCGACCTGTCCTCAACCAGCAGCCTTCTGTGTCCACACCAGTTTCAGAGCTTTCTCGACTTTGTTCTCTTGTTGGAATGCCACAACCAGATTTCACCTTTCTCAGAACACCACAGGTAAAGTATTACTTTATTATTATCACAATTTAATGGCATTCAGAGGGGGAGGAAAAAGCTTTTGCTAGAGAAAATAATGTGAGACTCAAAGAGAGAGTTTATGAGCAGTAGCCAGATAGAGTAAAAACATAGACATTGTTGGGCCTTTGCTAGCATTTCCAGAAACATGATTCTTCAACTCTTCAATCTTATGTAAGAGGAAAATGCAGTAGATGGAATAAAAAGAGGATTTTGTTCCCAATTCAAGTAAACACTGTGTGCCTTAGAATCGTTGAATAGTTGAAATAATCATGTTATGCAATGGACCTAAATCATTTGTTGGACTTGGTTGGACTAGGCCAGACCTAGAGCACCCAACATTTTTTCGCAGCTTGAATAATAGTATAGTTTCTTGAGTGTTGAGTACTTTGAACTCGCTCTAAGTAAGGAAGGATGGATATTACACCCCCAAAATACTTTGTGATCCTAATGAGGTTCCCACTGGGCCAGAGTGCAGAAATGGCCCTTCAGTGAATTACATCTGCAGGCGCCATTCCTGGCCCTTAAGTATCTCTCCCACTTTACCCTGACTTACTGTGTTAGACGGAGGTTTATAGTACTTCCATCACCACTTTAGTTTTCTATCTTCCTTCCCCCTTAGAATGTAGAAGGTTGAAACATATTCAGTCCTGATCAGCAAGGTCTTAATTAGTAAATCTTAACTCTACTTATTATATTATTATTTTGTTATTATTAATTAATATTATTTTATTTATGTAATTTTTTTTTAAAAAATTATTTATTCATGTTTATGATTTTCTCTCTCTATTCCTGCCTGGCTTTGTAGAACATTTCCTCCATCTCTTATAAGGTCTCTTATTCACTGTATTTTTGTCTATTCTCTTGCCTAAATGGTATGTTAAAGGCTTTCTACTTTGTTTCTTTTCTATATCAATAGATTCAGTTTTTGCACAAAGGGTAATTATAAAGAAATTATGTTTCTTGTTCAAGGCCTACAACATACTGTGAAGAGAAATCTCAGTAACAGTATCCTGACAGATTCTGCAGACAGAATAACCTTGCCTGTCATTATTAGCTAGGCCTGCTCCCTTTTTGGTCCTTATTGAATCCCATCTTGAATTCTATCGCAAAATTTCTAGCGCAAGTAGTACACATTTATAACCATTCCCACTACATCATTTTTTAAAACAGCTAAATGTTAAAAATATAAGTGCCAGAAGTCAGGTGTGAAAGTAAGCACCCCTCAAAGCTGCATTTTCTAAATTGTGTAATTTGTTTATTCTCATTGTTTCTGCTACTTAAATGTTGGTGTAAAACACGCGCACACACACACACCCAAGAAAGCATTCCTAGTGTTGTCCCCTATCAAAATGGACTACTACATTGCTTTTAAGCTGTATTTGTGTAGGAGCACTAAAATGCCGGTGGAAAAGAAGACCACAAGCTTATTTTGACATTCCAAAAGGATAGTAAAACCTCATTCTTTATTTTTGCTTTATTCCACCTGTTCCAAGTGTTTTAACCTTTTAAATTTCCAGAATGCCACATCCTATATTCAAACAAAAGAACAATAACATCTCATTAAATACAGACGAATTTCAGATAATATTCAGTGCTTTCTGGAACTGATCATACATAGTGCATGCTGAAGGACATGGAGTAAATGAGAATTTGAAATGATGGAGTTAATCAAGGAAAGCTTCATGGATGAGAGGGGAACTTTGAGCAAACTTGAACTCTTTAGATTGTCACCAACATATTAAAACATTAAATTAGTGGAGGCAACATATCCTAGTGACCAGAAGGCTGACCTCAGAGTCAGAAAGACCTAGGGTTAAAGTCTTACATCTGACAAGTATAGCCTTTGTGCCCATGAAGAAGGCATCTTATCATCAGTGCACCAAAGCAGCTCTAAGACTTAAGTTACAGCCACCTTGATGGTCTGCCTGGGTGAAGGGAATTTCTACCCTGAGAATACTCCATTCTCAACTAACTGATTAGACACCATTCTATGGGAAATACCAGTAGGATTTTTTTTTTTTTGCTCTTTGGTGAGACAGTCAGGGTTAAGTGACTTGCTTGCCCACAGTCACACAACTAGTGAGTGTCAAGCGTCTGAGGCCGGATTTGAACTCAGATCCTCCTGACTCCGAGGCCAGAGCTCTATACACTGTGCTACTTAGCCATCCCACCAATAGGATTTTAAATGTCAACATAATATATCTTGGTCTCCAGTTCATGCTCAAAATCAACAGGGCAAAAGACTAGTCAACAGTAAGGGAAAATTATATTGGTAAATTAAAGTATATTTCTTTGAAACCTTTATCAATTTTGGTTACAGTGCATTCTGCTCAAATGTTTCCAGGCTGCTCTGTGTAGGTAGCAAGACAGTTTTTGATAATTCCTTCCAAAGAGCTTCCCTATGCAAGGACAGGCAGTATAGAACAGTAGAAAGGGCATGGATGTTAGAGTGACCTAAGCTCAAATCCTGGCTTTATCATTAGCTCCCCGCATGACCTTAGGCAAGTCACTTGTCCTCTCTGAGTCTCCATTTCCTCATCTGGAAGATGAGTACATTGTATTAGATGACCACTAAAATCCCTTTAGGTTCTTAATCTGTGCTGTGTACAAACATCCATCTCTTTGTTTAATTTTATGCTTTTTGGGATTTTTGTTTGTTTTTGCTAGGCATCCTCCTGACTGCAGGGCTGGTGCACCACCTAGCTGCGCCAGTTTTATGTTATTTTCAAAGATTGAGAGAATAGTTGCAAAATTTTCACGAGGCTCGTTACCAAGTATCTTTTGTCCAACTGTTTATGGAAACCATCATTGACTTTTTAATTCTACTTCCAAAATATATAATCTGCAGTAAAAGTTCTTCATTTAAATGAGTCTTTCTATTATTGTTAGTTGCTGGCATAGTCTCATGGGTGTATATTTTATCTTTCATAGACAATGACAGTTTGTCAGGTAAAATTATCTAATGGCTTACTAATACATGGACCACAATGCCCATCTGAAAATGAAGCCAAGGAGAAAGCCGCTTTGTTTGCTTTACAACACCTGGTAATATCAATCCTTGACTATTATTTTAATTTTTTATTACTTTTTGTACAATATAGTTGCATTTTCTTATCTGTTCTATGCTTTCATAGAGCACTGTCGGAATGAATTTTCCTTTGCCTCCACCAATGTTTCCAAATTATCCACCTGCTGTACCCACCGGGGCCATTCCTCCAGTATTTGCCCAACCTACTGGTGAGATATGAAATTTTTCTGAATATTTTTGAAAGGAGTTTCAATTTTCGGAAGTGCTTACAAGGTTCTGATTTGGGGGAATCATATATATGCTTATCACACAAAATAATTAGACATTTAAGATTTCAGGAATTAACTATTTTCCCATTAAGATAGAAATTATCCATGTAGGCTGACATTATTAAGCAATTAGTTCTATTCTTTTTTAAATTGGAAGCTGTATTTTACATAGAGTATCCTTTGAATACTATTTTAATGTGAAATTTTATAGGTCCTTTTATAATGCAGACTGAGTATAAAGTATACTCGCAGAATTCTTATTTGACTGTTCATTTCCAAAGTATAAATGGATAAAATTATGTGTTCAACTTCTAAATCCTATAATCAGATGTTTGTGGGAACCCAAAATTCTTCCTAAAACTTTCACTTTAAGATAGCTTAAAAACCTATGAGAAATAATAGCTGTCCCTGTTATTTTTAATTAATTATATTTTATGGCATGACATTTCTAATCTTTTTATACTCGTTAATAGTTTAAGTCTTTCAAGGAATTTTGAGGCTGTAATTGGAATAATACTAATCACAAGATAAAAAATAAATATGAAATGAACATTTTAGTAATATTTTGTAGATTTGTATTTTTCTGTGATCAAGCTTTAGATCAGGCAAGACTGGGGAGCATCTTTTACTTGAAAACCATATATTTAGAAAAATTAAATAAAGCTAGTTGACCTGCATGCTATATCAAAATAACATAACACATATTTTAAACTTATAGCTACAATCAGCCAAGTTAATTTATAGATAGCATCAAGGCCTAGTTTTCTAGATTTGCAATATGTTTACATTTAAAAACTTCTACCCAGTTCCATTGAATTGGAATATGTGCACATATACAGCATAAAGGTTACCATGTTTATTTCCAGAGTACTTGAATCTTGATCAAGCTGTATTATTAAAGCCTCTTTTTTTCTACCCAGAGACACTCTTTGGGTGAACTTGGTGCATACCTTCTGCAATGACACTATGCTGATGAATAGATTATTAATATTTAATATCTCTTCATGTTTTTAATTAGATATTCGTGAAAATATATTCCAAACAGATTTTAAACTATCTAATTTCTAATATTTGAGGAAGATAAAATTGATTTACATGTTAACATGAAAGTGATCTGATTTCAAGACTTGAGCTTTCTTGGTTTTTTATAGGCTGGGATCACTATGGAAGCAGCTTAGCCTTTGGGGCAGGTGAGATCCTTAAGATTGCTCTCTTTGTGCCCAGGCTTTTGCCCTAGGGACAGTTTAATGGCCCTTCTATTACTTTTGATAACAATGCAAATATTCCTAAAGACACATACCAGTATGTGAAGCTATATATATACTTTGTATTTAAAAAGTATTCATGATAAATTGACTTCTGTGGCCAGTTCACAGTCATTGGAGTGGCTCCAGGAGGAGAATGTCTTAAGCTAGAACAGCTAATTGCAGATTTAATGTAGGCCTTTTCCCAAGGAAGAAAAAGAAAGCCAGAAAAGGGTTGGGGAGATTCTTGATTCTTGAGAATTTTGATCCCAAATCTCCATTCACAAGAGTTTAACATTTTCTGTGGCTTGTTACAGCTAACATAATGCCTCCGTCTCCTCCCATCTTTGGCTCAGTGCCATGGGGATCTCCAGTGCCAATTCCTGGAAAGCTTTACCACCGCCATGCTCCGTACCCCACACACATGCCTCTCACAGGACCAGTGCCAGCTGCACCCCACAATCAGTTCATACCTCTGCAGGTAAAGCCTGAAAAAAATGCCTTCTGTTTCAAGCGCGTGTTTATTTGTGTGCATATGTGTGCATTGGCTAATTCATCCATTCATTTATTGTTGTGGCCGAGCCTCCCACTCTCACCCAGGCTGAAAGCGCTGCAGCGTTCCCCTCGCTCCCCACCAGGGGCCAAGTTCCCTTCCTAGGCATCCCAAGAGCACCCCGACTCCTGAGGCATCCTTTTAGTGCCAGCTCACCCTCTACAACACAGAACCCCGGACTCAAGTGATCCTCCAACCAGCGCCTCTCTTGTAGCAGGCGTGTGCCACTTGTTTGGCTGCACACTTATTTTAATGCCGTCTCTAAGGCTAGTCTTTGAGTCATGGGGAATTACTAAATAATGGTGTGCATTCTTAAGAGCCAGCATGGCAGAATGATGAGAGAGAGAGCTGGCCTCTGGGCTTAGAGCACCCAGGTTCAGGATCTTCCCAAGCGTGACTTTGGGCAAGTCACTTAACCTTCAGAGCCTCCAGTGGCTCTCTTAGGCCTGTATATTTGAGAGAAGGTGTTAAAGTCATAATAATTTGTGTTACATATAACTTTCTCCTCTGTAACTGCCAAAGTACGTTTTCAGTCAGCTATATGTAGTACTCTATTTACAATACCTACCTGATTGTGGGATTTGATAAATTATGATAGGTGATGCCTATGGCAGTAGTTGCTACCAGTAGTTTCATTAAGAAAAAAATTTTAATTAATGAAATGTGTCTTCCTTGAAGGTTACAAAGAAAAGAGCTGCAAACAAAAGGAACATTGAGTGTAAGGGAGCCCAAGGTTGTTCTTCTCAGGCCGCTTCTCTTCAGCCAGACTCCCCAGGGCATTCAGAAGGTGCCCAGTTAACTTCCCAGGAGAGTTCTTCATCTTTAAAGTCACCTCAAGTTCCTCCAACTACAGTTTCTTCTCAAGACAGAGTAGCCTCTTCAAGCTCTGGTACTTCTCGTGCTAAATCAACACCAAGTTCTTCAAGACGAAAACCAAGGAAACTGGCAGTCAACTTTGGTGTTTCTAAACCATCAGAATAAATATGGTATTTAGGATTAAATTAATGTTTTCTTTACAACCTCCCCAAACTTTTTTAATAAGGATCTTATGTGTCCTGTTAAAAAAAAAAACAAGAATGCACTATTTAAAAAACAGGTTTGTAGTATTGAAAAACTGAAGATCTTTTAGTTGTTAGGTTTTTCTCAGACTGTTAAAAGTATATGTACAAAAAGTTGGTGTTGTGAAAGGCACTGAAGAAGCAAACTTAAAAATGAACCACTCCATCCATCCATTGTGCTTAGATACTAGGAGCGTCTTAGCACCATGACTTGGAGATTATATGAGCAATAATAATAATAGCATTTTCTAATCTTTATTTGAGGCAGTAAATAGTGGTAGAGTTGAAATGGGGCCTCAAACATAATTTACTATAGGTGAATTTTATTTTTGTAATAGTTTAATAAAATGGATGGGGAAGAGAGGAGTGGCTCTTATTTCTTTGCATCTTAATTTGTGTTCTTTGGCTCTATGGGTCCTTTGAGCCTAAAAGAAAATAAACTTAATGGGGCTGCTGCTGCCAGGCTTGCTTTCTGTCCAAATTTTATACCAAAGCTGCTTTCAAATACCAACCAGAACTTTGATCTCTCTAAATGTCTAGAACTTTAATAGTAGCAAATTAGGTTTGAGTGATTAATTAAAAAACACTTGGGTTGCTCATGAACCAGCATTGTTAAGTAACAATAGTTTAATTTAAATATCTACAAGATTCAATTACTATAAATGAATAGACTGTTGAACTATGATGCAAATCATTAATCATGTCAATATAATTCTTCTGTATGATTTTCCAGCTGCTGCTTTACCACCATGTGAACCTGCCTCTCATTCAAACACAATGCTGCCTAGGAGACTAAAGAAATCTTAAATATAGTTTAAATTCCAGGGTGTGTGCTTATGTAGGAGCAAACATCAGTCACTTTTCTATTTTATATATTATTTCTATGGCACATGTCTATTTCATATCAGTTCCATATTTTTAAACCCTTTCTTGGAACTGCTTAGTGACTTGCATTGTGTTTTCTTTGCATGTTACTTATATTTATATTCATGTATGAGAGTGTGTATATATTCAATGTGTGACTATTGAAATTATTTTAAAATTTGTTAAAAATTCAGTGTCACTGAGGCAAAATTTGTATACTCAAGGATCTAGTCTTTGTTATTTGGGTTTTTTTAAGGAATGGGCATTGTCATATGCTTTATTTAAAAAAAAAAAGATAAAAAAGAAAGAAAAGGGCCACACATCTAATGTGGTATTGCTTTTTAATCTTGTGTCCAACTTCATTGGTTTTCTGTTCTACTGTGGATCTTAAAGAAGTTTTTATTCTCAAAATTCAGTTGTTAACCTAATATTTTCCTCTCTGTGCTGATTCCAGTGTTCCTCTAGTAGGCTATATAAAGTGATATTAACATATCAGTAGTGCCTTTAGCACAAGGAGATGGCCATAATTGATATATTACTGTTTTAAGCTATTCACCATCTCCTATATTCATTTTCTAGGCTCTTCAGATACCAACTCCTTGATTTTTACTATTCAGAAAGTCTTTGTATATTGTGGTTACAGTGAACAGTGTCTAATGAGTCAAGAAATTCAGAGTGTTGTTTCCATGCTTTTGCAAACTCCCTATATCCGTGCCACTGCTCAATAGCCAGCAGTCATTCTTGGCTTTCAGATACATAGGGGCTGCTTATTAGGAATGGGAAACATTCGCCTCCTATTTTGGAACCCTAGAGAAAAAAAATCTAATAGAAACAGTGATGTCAATACTAACATCTTATGTTTATGGTATATTAAAATCTTCATCTCTGGCAGCTATGTAAACTAACAAATCATTTCAACTTGGTAATGTCAATATAACTTCTTTTAGGACGTAAAGAGAAGAACTTCCAAAACTGCAAAAAGAGGGGGTTTTTTTTCCGTAGAGTACGATTTTGCATCTTAAATACTGTCAATGTCCTAGTAAAGCTTGCTCAAAATTTTATAAGATGTCACCTTAAAATAGAAGAATTGCCCTAGCATTATGCCAAGCAAATGACTGAATTGATTCGTAGAGATAATTGCCACCAAGTGATTAGTTAGGAGTCATGAATTCCTATAGGGCTTTCATTTTTTTCCGTGAAGGTCTTTTCCAAGTGCTTGTATGACTGAGGCTACAGAGATGAAATGGAATAGAATACACAAGGCAAATGGAAATGTTTCACCTACTCTCTTCAGGGGGCTTAAAGTTAAATGATGCTAACTTTGCCCCAGAAATGAAGATTTAAAGGCCCCAAGTGAGCTTATCCACCTCCATCCAGTTAAATTATAGGATCTTGTTTCCATTTATGGTCATGCCTGGTGTAGTCTTGAGAATTTCTCCTAGGATTAAGACTTTGGGCCTGACAGCCTAAATTCTCTGGTTAACCCTTCCATCCAAGGCAAGCTCAAAGTAGTCCCCTGGGTTGCTACCTGTTTACCTTACTGCCTTCTTTTTGCAGGTCAGACTCTTCTTGGTGATTAGACTCCTAGAATATGTTAGGTGTCGGAAGAGCTAAGCCCAAAGTGGTTTCAGAAAGAATACTTAAGTGCCCCTTAACTCTATATTTAAGCACTAGTTAGGTACATACTTGGTTAACAAAGTATATTTATTTGTTGACCAGATTTAGCAGATTCATCATCTGCATTCAAGGATACTTCTTATGTTTTTCCAAATTACTTGTAATCTATTATTATTTTTATATCTTTATAGATTAAATAACCCAGATATTACATACTTAGGCGTCTCAGAATGGATGAGTTGAGGATTTTAATTCATCTGTAAATGAACCTTAGTTCCACCTTGGAACTTGCTAGTTAACAAAAGGCATCCAAGTAGTTATGATTGGAAATGCTTCTTGTCGGTTTATTTTTTAGACGGCTAGTGGAGATATAGATATATAGATGTAAGATGGTTTCATTTTTGTTCTGAGAACTTTCTATACCTGATTAGGACTATTTAAAAAGAGGGGAAAGCTGATGGTAAACATCAAGACAAAATATATAAGAACACTGCTTTCTTGACCAGTACCGTTCTAGCCTATTCAAAATAACTTTGTCTCTAAAGGTTATTTGGAAAATCATTTCATTAAAGGCTATTATAGTTCTCAGTGTTTTTAAATTGCTTATCAGTCAAAATGTACTTCCACCTCACCTTTTTTTTTTTTGATGGGGTTGGGGGGACCTGAGTGTATATGAAAATATGTTTCACCAAGAAAGAAGCCAATCACAGTTCACTTGCCTTGGAGAGCAGCATAAATCTTCAGTGCTGCTAGTTTTTGTTGGCTTTACTGATCAGACTTTGGCAGCTAAACTTTTAGAAGGTGCCTCTCCTAATTAGAGATATAGACTCTGAATTCCAGAAGGAAGATATGCCTATCACAGTTATCAGGTCCTCCACACAGACGCCCTAAGCAGCGAGATAGTATTATAACAAAAGATAGAATTTGTTTACATTGGGTAGGGCTACTGAAATAAAAAATGTTTTGTAGGGCTACTCCTTAAGGAGGAGAAATAAAATTTAGCGTAGGGAATTCATAGCATAGGATTCAGTACTGAAAAGTAGTGTAACATACAGCTTTTTAGTCATTTCTTGTTTCTTAGAATAATCGTGGTATAAAATTTGGAGACAAAACATTTTAATTGTGTCCAACACTTAGAATGGGAACTGAAGAAGTAATAAAGTGCATGGCCGTATCAAAGCATTCAGCTATCTGAAATGCAGTTTATGAAGGGCACTAACTATCCCATTTCCAGGAGATAAATCTTTATAGTAGTTGCCCCTTCCAAACTAGTGTATTTCAGAAGTATTGTACCTCCAGCTCACAGATTTTGGAGAGCACTAGATTTGGAGACAAAAGACAGGTTCAAATCCGAGCTCTTCTACTTTAGTACCTGTGTGACCTTGAACAAGTCACTGCCTGGGCCTCATTTTCTGCTTCTCTAAAATGAAAGGATTGGACTAGATAATTTCTAAAGTTCCTTCCAGCTCTATACCCTGTCTGAATTACCAAGGCCAGTAAGTTAAGCTTCTGTTTCATCATCTGAAGCCATATTCTCATGCTATAAGCTCATGCAGAATCAAACAGATGAGAATTTGTACCATAGATTGCTGTGGGTTCCATTCATCCTTTCTTCATACCTTACAGTTCATTTTTCTTTTTATTCACAGGTTGCGTACAGTTTCCTCTACCTGATGCCCAATTGTTTCTTTTAGTTTTTATATGTTATAGTACATGAATAATGGATCTGTGCTACATCATCCATGACTTCAACTTTTTATTTGCTTTAAACAATGTAATTAAGTTAAATTTTCCAGATATATCTTGAAGCATTTCTTTATCCTCATAGATATAAATATTTTATATGTACTGGAATTTTTCATTAGAACTTATACAGAGCAGTATTTTATTAAGAATCCCAAAGGGAAAATCTTTCTGTGCTCATTTTGTAGTTTATGATTTTTTTAATATCCTGTCATTGTTTATCTGCCAAGTAAAGTGTCTTAAACTTGTATTTGAATGGATCTAGAATGTATTTTTGTGTTTAGTGTTAAGTTGTGCATTTACAGATTTCTAGCATGTAGTTTGCCTAAAAGACTGTGCAAAAAGTATTTTAAAGTATATGATACATTGGAGGAATAAAAGAACCAGCCATAAGATTTAAATGCTGTATATATCTGTAATTAAACAATTGATAATCATTCTGTATGACCTGTTTCTTGTTGTCTGTTTGGATTCGTATCGTTGAAAACTTTTCAGAGGTTTCTTTCCATCATTTTAAGTGTCTCAGTTTTACAACATTTAACCTTAATCTCCACTGGAATAACTTGAGAACCTACATCATACCTGAAAGCACCAGTTGGGACAAGTATAGCTTAGCACCTGTCACCGTGTGACCTCAAGGAAATCACTTAGTGTTTCTCAGCCTTGCTTTCTTCATCTAAATAAGGTCAAGGAGGGTTTCAAGAAGAGACTGAGAAGACCCTTTGGCAGACACTCACTTTGCCTTGTGTGAAAGCACTTTGTCGAACTGCACACCCCACCCAATGATCATCCAGTGTTTGCATGCAGACCAGTGAGAAGGAACCTAATACACCAAAAGCAGTTGCATTTAAGGATCATTTGAATTATTATTTCCTTAAATCAAGCCAAAGACTGCCTCTCTGCACTCATTCCTCTTTGTTCTGCCACTAGAGACCAATATATTGCAGTGATACGATACAATACGATGTTTTATCTCTTAGGATAGGCAAGGCACCCTGTAGGTGCGGGGGATGCAAAAGCAGAAGAGCCTGACCCTGAAAAGAGCTTACATTGTACCAAGGGCAATGCAACATATAAACAGAGAAGCATCTATGTGGTGGTTTGGTGAAGAGGGAGAAGATGGCTGGTGCAGGGATTCTTCATCTGCAATCCCTACACTTTTGAAAAACATTTTGGTAACTTTCAATATATTTGGTCTCCTTAGTATTAAGTATTTTATCCTTTGCATTTAAGACCATTATACCAAGAGGGTCCCAAAGCGTTCACCAGAATGCCAGAGGGGTCCAGCGTCAATAAAAAGAGGAGCCAAACCTTCCTCTGCCTGCTTTGCTGCTCGGCATATCTCCCGGCAAGGGGCCTGAATGGATGTTTTTCATCAGCCTCAAAGCAATGACTTCCATCTGGGCCAGCACAAGGACACTTCCATCTCCTGCAGCCAGTTCAGTCTCCCAAAACAAGAGGTGAAGAACCTCTGTGCAAAAAGGAGCAACCTTCCCTTGGACCTCAGGCCTTCTGTCTGTTATCCCAACTCCTTCAGGGAGGAGCAAAGTTGGTGAGAAACGGGACTGATGGCTGCTGCAGAGGTTTGACTTCCCCTACCTGCTGCACACTCTCTGCATCCTCTCCAGTTTTCAGATGGACAAGGACATCACATATGACCATCTGTCCACATACCTTCTTCCTGTATCACACTTCACTTGTGTCCAACCTGATCTCCTTTAGGAAGAATGGTAACTTCCATTTAATGATGAATGTTCTAACATTGGGTCATACCCTACACGTCCCAGTGATCTTGAACCCCTCTAGGTCATCATCCAAAGCTCATTCCCCACCCACACCACCACAATTTTTATTCCCATCCCAAAATTTGAACCAGACCTTATCACCTACCCCTTTCATCATAAACCGTGGATAGTATGATGGTCTTAAATGCAAAGAATAAGTTGAGGCCATACATTTCCTCCCCTGTTCCTCATCTCTTTCACACATATATGCCTTCTGCCACTATCTCCTTCACCTCTGTCTCACATGGTGAGGCGGCCTTACCCTTCAACCTGCTCTAGTGATCCCATTCTATCCTGTCTTCTTCAATAGATTTCCCCCCTCTGTCATCCCAGTTCTATCACTTATTTTATTTATTTATTCATTTATTCGTTTGTTTATTTAATTGTTTATTGTTACATTGAAGTTCCAAGCTATCTCCCATCCTCCGAAGCCCACACTAGAGAAGGCCAACATGTTATACACACACACACGACACTATACAATCCATCGTTCCGTATCAGTTCTTTTTCTGGAGGTGGGTGGCGTCTTCCTCATAGGTCCTTTGTAGTTGAATAGAATATTCATATAACTTAGAATAGCTTAGTCATTCACATTTACTCTTTGAACAATATTGCTATTACTACATATAATATTCTCTTGGTTCTGCTCATTTCACTCCATTATTTCATTCAAGTCTTTCTATGTTTTCCTAAAATCAACCTGCTTATCATTTCTTACGGCACAGTAGTATTCCATCACAATCATATACCACAACTTATTCAGTCATTCCCCAATTGAAGGACATCCCTTCAATTTCCAGTTGCTTTCTACCACAAAGAGTACAAATATTTTAGAACATATAGGTTCTTTTTCTTTTTCCCTGATCACCTTGGGAAACAGTAGTACTGATGGGTCAAAGGGTATACAGAGTTTTAGAACTCTTAGGGCCTAATTCCAAATTATTCTCCAAAATGATTGGATCAGTTCATAGTTCCACCAACAATGTATTAGTATCCCAGTTTTTCACATTTCCAATTTTTGTCATTTTTCCCTCCTATCATTCTAGCCAACCTGATAAGTGTAAGATGGTATCTCAAAGTTGTTTTAATTTGCATGTCTAGTCAATAATGATTTAGATCATTTTTTCATCTGACTATATATAGCTTTGATTTCTTCCCCCAAAACACCTGTTCATATTGAGAGAAATTATATTATTTTCTATTGATAACCAATTATTAACCAATTATTAAATTAGGATTAAGGTTTTCCTTATTTCCTCATTCAGGGACCAGTCCCTGTAGGCCAGTCAGATGAGATTGCCTAAATGCTCTGGGTACATGCTCTGGGATCTTAGGCAGGAACCCAGCCCCAACCACACCCCCAACTGAAGACCTTACTTCTGTTTAGAATGTAAGTAGAATCTAATCTAGGTGAATTCTTGCCCTTAGAAAATAAGCCCATATTCCTTCACTGGAGTTTAGGGTAACCCAACTTAGGAAGGAGAAAACCAACCAGAGTAGTCTGGGTAGAACTGATTCCTTTGTCCAGATTGCTGGAGGTGGCTGAGTCTCATGATCAAGCCACATTCTCAGCAGGAGGACCTGAAGA
Organism: Phascolarctos cinereus; assembly: GCF_003287225.1. NCBI lineage: Eukaryota > Metazoa > Chordata > Mammalia > Diprotodontia > Phascolarctidae > Phascolarctos > Phascolarctos cinereus. Next base: position 54,254,746 of record NW_027556180.1, read on the forward strand.
CTTTTAACCCACCTCCTCATTATTGTGTCCACCTCCTCATTAATTGTTCACCAGAGTTGATTTTCATCTGTCGTGGGCACCTCCTTTTCCAAGGGTATTTAAGCATTTAATGATCTCCATGATTTTGTTTTTGGGTACTTGGAGAAACACTGACCATCTATCTGTTGATTATCAGCTACCCTACCCAGAAACTCTGTCTCTCAGGCTTATCATTTGTCTCATATATATCCTTTGACCATATATTTGAGATATGAAACCTTTATCTGAGAAATTTTCTATAAAAAACGTTTTCCAAAGTTTCTGCTTTCCTTCTAATCTTGGCTACGTTGGTTTTATTTGTACAAAAACTTTTTTAATTTAAAATAATCAAAATTATCCATTTTACAGCTCAGTGTTCTCACTTATTTCTTCATAAGTTCTTGTTCTACCCATAAATGTGATCAGTAATATGTTCCATGTTCTTCTTTTATGTTAAGGTCATGTATACATTTTGACCTTATCTTGGTAAATGGTGTAATATATGTCTATACCTAATTTCTGCTAGACTACTTTCCAGTTTTCCCAAGAATTTTTGCCAAACAGTGAATTCTTATCCTGAAAGCTTAAAACTTTACATTTATCAAATGCAAGGTTACTATAATCATTTACTAATGTGTATTATATGTCTACTCTATTCCACTGATCTCTATTTCTTAGCCAGTACCAGGTAGTTTTCTTATAATACAGTTTAAGATCTTGTACATTACACATTCTTACTTCACATTTTTTAATTTCTTAGATATTCTTGACCTTTTGTTCTCCAAATGAATTTTGTTATTATTTTTTTCTAACTCAATAAAATAATTTTTGGTAATTCAGTTGGGATGGCACTAAATAAGTAGATTAATGTAGGTAGAATTGTCACTTTTAACATATTAGCTCAGCCTATCTGTGAACAATTAGTATTTCTCCAATTATTTTAATCTTAATTTATTTGTATAAAAAGTATTTTATAATCCCTTTCGTATAGTTCCTGAGTTTGTCTTGGCAAGTATACTTCCAGGTATTTTATATTGTCTATGGTTATTTTAAATGAACTATCTCTTATTATTGCTTTGTGTAGGCCTTTGTGGGTGATATATAGTAATGCTGATGACTTATTTGGGTTTATTTTATATCCTGCTACCTTGCTAAAATTATTGATTGTTTCAACTACCTTTTTAGTTGAATCTCTAGGATTTTCCAAATATTCCATCATATCGTCTGCAAAAAGAGATAGTTTTATTATATTACCCAATTGTTTATTCTGATTCGTTCTATTTGCTTTTCTTCTCTGATTGCTATTGCCAGCATTTCTAGTATAATATTAAACAATATTGGTGATAATAGAAATTTGTGGTATTAAATATTAATAAAACTATTAAATAATATTGGTGATAATAGACTCCTGATCTTATTGGGAAGGCTGCTAGCTTGTTCCCATTACATATAATGCTTGCCGATGGTTTTAGGCAGCTGCTTCTTATGATTTTAAGGAAAAATTCATTTATACCTATGCTTTCAAGTGTTTTTAATAGGGATGAGTGTTGTATTTTGTCAAAAGCTTTTACTGCATCTATTGATATAATCATGTGAGTCTTATTACTACTGTTATGTTAATAGTTTTCTTTACAGTGAACCAGCCCTACAGTCCTGGTATAAATCCCATTTGGTCAAAATATATAATTTTTGTGATATATTGTAGTCTCCTAGCTAGTATTTTATTTAGGATTTTTACATCAATATTCATTAGTGAAATTGATCTATAATTTTCTTTCTCTGTTTTTGCTCTTCCTTGTTTAGGTGTCAGTACCATATTTCTTTCATAGAAGGAGTTTGGTGGAACTCCTTCTTTGCCTGTCATTCTATATAATTTATTTAATATTTGAATGAGTTGATCTTTAAATGTTTCATAGAATTCATTTGTAAATTCATTTTATCCTGATGCTTTTTTTCTTAGGAAGCTCAATCAATTTAGGAATCAGGTTTAGGAAGCTTGTTCAATTTCTTTTTCTAAAATAGGTTTATTTAGATATTCAATATCCTCTTCTGTGAATCTGGACAGTTTATGTTTTTGTAAGTATTCTTACATTTCACTTAAATTGTTAAATTTCTTGGCTTATCATTGGGCAAAATAACTCCTAATAATTGCTTTAGTTTCATCTTCATTAGTGGTATATTTGCCCTTTTCATTTTTAATACTAGTAATTTGGCTTTCTTCTCTCCTTTTTTATTATTTTTTTCATAAAACCAACTTCTTGTTTGATTTATTAATTCAATGGTTTTCTTACATTCCATTTTATTACTCTTTAGTTTTTAGGATTTCCAATTTGGTGTTTAATTCAAGATTTTTAATTTGTTCTTTTGCTAGTTTTTTTTTAATTTGCATACACAATTCATTGATCTGCTCGTTCTCTGTTTTATTGATATAAGCATCTAGAGATTTACCCCTGATTACTGCTTTTGCTACATCCCACAAGTTATGATATATTGTCTCATTATTATCATTCTCTTTAACAAAATTATTTATTGTTTCTACGACTTATTCTTTAACCTACTCATTCTCTAAGATTAGGCTATTTAGTCTTCAATTAATTTTTAATCTATGTTTCCCTGGTCCTTTATTAAATGTAATTTTATTACATTATGACTTGGAAAAGTTGCATTTAATATTTCTGCTTTTCTGCATTTAACTATAAAGTTCTTATGGCCTAATGTATGGTCAGTTTTTGTAAATGTTCCATGTACCACTGATTCTCATTCTGTTTCCATTCAGTTCTCTCCAGATGCCTATCATATCTAGCTAATCTAAGCTTCTATTAATTCCTTGACTTCTTTCTTGTTTATTTTTTCATTAGAGTTATCTAGTTCTGAGAGGAGAAGGTTGACATCCCCCATGATTATAGTTTTGCTATCTATTTCCACGTATTATTCATTTACCTTTTCGTTTAAAAATTTAAATGTTTTCACATTTGGTGCATATATGTTTAGTATTGATGTTACTTCATTATCTATGGTATCCTTTAACATAATGTAGTTTCTCTGCTTATCTCTTTTAATTAAATCTCTTTTAGCTTTAACTTTGCCTGAGATCATGATGGCTACCCCTGCTTTTTTTTTTTTAGATAAGCTTAAGCATAATAAATTCTGCTCCAGGCCTTAACTTTTACTCTCTGTGTGTCTCTCATTTTAAAATATTTTTCTTGTTTAAGTGTGTTTCTTATAAACAACATATTGTCACGTTCTGGTTTTTGATCCATTTTTCTATCCATTTCCATCTTATGGGTGAGTTCATCCCATTCACATTCAAAGTCATAATTACTAACTGTGTATTTCCCTGTTTCCTATTTTTCCTCACTGCTTATCTTTCACTCTCTCTCTTTTTACCCTATCTCTTCTCAAAACTTTAATTTATTTCTGACCACTGCCTCCCTTCTCTGTACACCCTTCTAAGATACCCTCCTTTATCCTATCCCCTTACCCTCCTATTTTTCTATAAGTTAAGAAAACTTTTATACCCTATTAACTGTGATGTTATTCCTTCTTTAACCTAGTTCTGATGAGAATAGGGTTTCCACTCCCTGCCCTCCACCCTATCTATCCTCCCCTCCAATGTAACAGTTCTTCAATCCAGGAGATAATTTTCTCCATTTTACCTCTCCCTATGCAGTTTTATATTTTAGGATCATCCCATCATAATCAACTCAATTCCAAGCTTTCCAATCTATGTATACTCTTTCGAACTACCCTAGCAATGGAAACATTCTTTAGAGTTAAAATATCATTTTCCCATGTAAGAAGTAAACAGTTTAAGCTTATTAAATCCCTTATAATTAGTCTTTCATGTTTACCTTCTTATACTTCTGATTCTTGTAAGTAAAATTTTCTGTTCAATTTTGGTCTTTTCCTCAAGAATACCTGAAAGTCCCTTAGTTCAATAAATATCTATTCATTTTCCTTGCAGTATTACACTCAGCTTTGCTGGGTAGGTTATTCTTGGTTGCAAACCCAGCCCCTTTGTTCTTTGAAATATTATATTGCAGTCCCTTTGGTCTTTTAATGTAGAAGCTTCTACATCTTGTGTTATCCCAACAGTAGCTTTGCAACATTTAAATTGTTTCTTCCCGGTTGTTTGTAATATTTCCTCCTTGACCTGGGAGCTTTGAAACTTAGCTATAATGTTCCTGTGAGTTTCCATTTTGGAATGTCTTTTGGGCAGTGATTGGTAAATTGTTTCAATTTCTATTTTACCCTCTAATTCTAGAACTTTAGGACAGTTTTCCTTCATATACTTGAAATATAGTGTCTAGACTTTTTTTTAATCATAACTTTCAGGTAGTCCAACAATTCTTATATTATTGCTGTTCAATCTGTTTTCCAAGTCAGTTGTTTTTCTAATGAGATGTTTCATATCCTCTTCTATTTTTTTTTCCATTTTTTTAGCCTTTGTTTTATTATTTCTTGATGTCTTGCAAAGTCATTAGCTCCCCCTTGGCCAATTCTAAGTTTTAAGAAATTATTTTCTTCCATGGGCTTTTGGATCTCTTTTTCCATTTAGTTGCCTTTCTTTTCATAATCTTGTTTTTCTTGCATTACTGATTTCTTTTCCCAGTTTTTCCTCAGCCTCTCTTATTTGATTTTTAGTCCTTTTTAAGCTCTTCCAAGGACTATTTTTGGGCTTGTGACCATTTTTCTTTGAAGTTTTACTGGAAGCTGCTTTGTCTTCTTCTGAGTTTGAATCCTGATCTTCTCTATCACCAAAGTAGCTATCTCTGATCAGGTTCTTTCTATTTTTCATTCCTAATGGCCTATTTCTTGATTATTAGCTCTATGTTAGAGTTGGATTCTGCTCCAGGACTGCAGGGGATAATGTCACAGACTTCAGGTGTTTCATGCTGTTGTTTTCAGAGCTCTGCCTGGAGGCCCTTCACCTCGTGGTTCTTCCAGTGTTCAATAATCCAACCCCAGGTGTGGTCACTGCTCCTCTGGCTCACACCTTGGTCGTAAGTGACCTTGGATACTCCTCTCTGCCCCTGAGTTGTGATCAGGGCTCCCAGCACCACTGCCACCACCAAACACTCTCACTTCCTGCAGTCCCTCTAGCAGCTGTGTCTGTTTGCCCCTCTGCCATGGAATTAAAACCAGGGACTCCACTCTCCTGCCAGTGACCACAACCAACAGGACCCCCACCCTTCTGCAACCACACTCACCAGCATGTGCCTTCTTGCCTGCAGACACAGCCTAGGATTTGTGTAGTCAGCATGCCGATCTTCCCCTGATCAGCCACCCAACCCCCACACTGTCCATGAAGCAAAGTTAAGACATTCCCCAGGTGTTGTTTCTTCACTCAGAGGTACCTGCACTTCAGTCAGGCCAGACTGCCACCCCAGGAGGGTCAGATCTTTCCTAACATCCTCCCAAGTTGTCTTAGGCTGAACAACTCCTTTATCCCGACTTTTAATTACTTCTATGGCTCCAAAATTCACTTTGAGGCATTATTTTAAGTTATTTGTAGGATAATTTTGGAGAACTGGGTAGTTTCTTTCCTTATTCTGATATCTTCCCACAATTCCCTTCCTCTATCACTTATTTTCCATCTCTCTGTCTACTGGCTCATTCTCTACCACCTACAAACATATTGTTTCCCCCATCCTAAAAAAGGCCTCGCCTAATCCTTCCATGCCTGCTATTTCCTATATCTCTTCCCCTCTTTCTGGCTAAACTCCTTAAAAAGGCCATTTACAATAGGCATCTTCACTTTCTGTCCTCTCACTCTCTTCTTAACCCTTTATAATTAGGCTTGCAACCTTGTCATTGCTTGTTACTGCTCTCCAAAGTTACCAATTAACCATATTTGGATATCCATATCTGAAGCTGCCATATCCAAAGACCTTTTATTTTCTTTTCCTCAACTTTTCTAGAGCCTTCAACACTACGGATCACCCTCTCCTGCTTAACATTCTCTTCTCTCTAGGTTTTCAGGGGATCTCTAGGTTTGCCTACCTAACTGCTCCTTCTCACTCTCCTTTGTTAGATCCTCATCTAGATCACACTCTCTCACATAGGTATCCACAGGGTTGTCTTGCCTCTTCTCTTCTCCCTCTGTACTTCACTTCATGTGGTGACCCCATCAACTCCCATGAATTTAATTATCACCTCTATGCTGATAATTCTCATATCTGCCTGTTCTGTCTCAACCTCCAAGCTCATATCTACAACTGCCTTTCAGACATCTCAAATTGGATGTCCCTTTAACATCTTAAACTCAAGATGTCCAGAACCAAACTCATTATCTTTTCCCCCCTGCTGCTCCATCAATTTCTCTGTTACTGTTGAAAACAACACCATCTTCCCAGTCCCACATTTTCTTGGGCTGTCCCCCACACCTGAGATGCTGTCTCTCCTCAATTCCACAGACTGATTTCCCTGGCTTCCTTTAAATCCCAATTGTTCTGTAGGATTTCCTTTACAGAGTCCCCTGAAATGGATTTGAAGGCACAAGAGCCCCATTAAGGGATTATTTCAGAGTTATAAAGACCTCTTAACACCAAGTCAGGTACAGTCTTGGGGAAGAGACCTTACCCCTAGGAAGTAGAAAGGGAAAGATTAATGCTTTATTATCCAGCTGGGTATTCTGTGTTCCAAATGTGCTTAGCCTCGGAAGACATTCCTTCTGGAGAGGAAAAGCCTACCTTAACCAAATCTCTGATTATAAATGGGCTCTCCTTATGGAGGAAGAAGCTGCTAAGTGTTTTTCTCTTGTATGATTCTGGGTATGTGAAGGACCTGTTTTCCTAAAAGAGCTAAAGCTTAAGAGTTAAAATTTAAGCCTCTGAGTTCTGAGCTAAAAATGAAATGGAAATCCCTCTTAGAAGGAAGAGGTAGCACAGAAGATAGAAGAGGCTCCACAATCATGTACCCAGCAAGGTTATTCCTGGTGGTAACCAGCAGTAACCATGACAGGCCCCTGGGAGCACCACTGAAAAAGACACTGCATGTGAAGCCCATGCACCCAGCAAAATGTCCCTGGCTAAGATCATGGGCCACAAAATATCAGCAAGAAACAGGCTCACCAGGAGCTAGGGGATGATAATCCCAGGAAACAAAGGCAACTGAGCAACTTCAGGAGTATGAGGGGTCCCTCCACCTGTTCCCTGGCATGGAGCCTCCCTTGCATGCTTCTTGGCAACATAGGTTGTGAGTGTGGATATCTGTGACCTTAATGTTTCCTAGACATGACCATTCTGCATTTGTGGGAGAGTGTGCCACAGGTTTATGGGTAGAATGTTTTGTTGCTACTCTAATTGCTATGCTATTTCATTAAATGCCTGTGCTTTAAATTAATTGCATCCTCTAACTATTTAGAAACAAACAGCAATGGAGACTTGTGAGCCACTGGTTTTCAATTGATGCAGACCTGTGGAATAACTTGGATCCTGGAGTAGCTTGCCTCAAGGCTCCAAATACATAGTGCATCCAGTTGCTATACTTTAAAAACCTTCATGGAAAATTTATATCTGAATGTGTACATCAATAAAAGAGAGAAATGGCAGATTAATTAATTGGGTATACAACTTTTTTTAAAAAAACTAGAAAAAAGAACAAATTAAAACCCACCAACTAAACACCAAAATGGAAATCCTGAAAACCAAAGGAGAGATTAATAAATAGAAAGTTAAAAAAAAAAGAGCTAATAAATAAAACTAGGAGCTGGTTTATGGGGGGAAAACAATAAAATAGATAAACCATTGGTTAAGTTGATTACAAAAAAGAAAGAAAAAAGCAAATTGCCAGTATCAAAAATTAAAAGGGTGAATGTATCACTAATTAAAATTAAAGCAATTATCAAGATTTATTTTTCCCAATTATGTGCCAGTAAACCAGACAATCTACGTGAAATGGGTGAATATTTACAAAAATATAAACTGTCCAAATTAACAGAAAAGGAAATAGAATGCTTAAATAGTAACTCTGTCTTAGACAAAGAAATTGAACAAGCTATCAATGAGCTCCCTAAGAAAAAATCCCAAGGACTAGATGGATTTACAAGCAAATTTTACCAAACATTTAAAGAAAAAGTGACCCCAATACTACATAAACTATTTTTTTAAATAGGTAAAGAAGAAGTCCTACAAAATTCCTTTTATGACATAAATGTGGTTTTGATACCTAAACCAGGGAGAGTAAAAACAGAGAAAGAAAACTATCCAAGGGTGGGGGACCTATGGCCTCGAGGGCGTTATGTGGCCCTCCAGGTATTTAAGTGAAGCCCTTGGACTGAATCTGAACTTCACAGAACAAATCAGTTCCCCACCCTTGCATAGACCAATTTCTTTAATGAATATCAATGCAAAAATTTTAAATAAAACACTAGCAAGGAGATTCCAGCAATATAGCACAGAGATCGCACACTATGACCAGGTGGGACTTATACCAAGAACGCAAGTCTGGTTCGTTATTAGGAAAACTGTAAGTATAGTTGCCCATATCAATAACAACAAAAAAAAATCATATGATTATATCAATAGATGCAAAAAAGCTTTTTTTTTTCCTTTTCTTTGTGAGGCAATTGGGGTTAAGTGACTCGCCCAGAGTCACACGGCTAGTAAGTGTTATGTGTCTGAGGCCATATTTGAAACTCAGGTCCTCCTGACTCGAGGGGCTGTGCTCTGTGCCACCTAGCTGCCCCCAGAAAATCCTTTGAAAAACTACAGTACTCATTCCTATTAAAAACACTATAAAGCAAAGGAATCTATGGAGCCTTTCTTAAAATAACAAGCAGCATTTATCTAAGATCAAGAGCAAGTATTATCTGTGAGGAGGATAAACTTGAATTTAAAAAGGAAAAAGTAAATAAACAAACAAAAACCTTCACTTTATCCTGCCAAGCACTAAAGTCATCATCCAAATGTCTTCACTTTTCCCACAGGTTCCATTTCCTCACCTCTTTATTTTTTTTTTAATTTTTTTTTAGGCAATTGGGGGTTAAATGACTTGCCCAGGGTCACACAGCTAGTAAGTGTCAAGTGTTTGGTCGGAGGCCAGATTTGAACTCAGGTCCTCCTGACTTCAGGACTGGTGCTGTATCCACTGCACCACCTAGCTGCCCCCTCACCTCTTTAACATCTGGCTGCTCACTCTACCACTTGACCGAAACTTTTATCTTCAGGGTCACTGGACCTCTTGATTGCCAAACCCAAGGGCCTTTACTCAAACCTCACCCTGCTTGACCTCTTTCTAGCATTTGACATTGTTGATCAACCCTTCTTTTCCTATTTCCACTCATTCCTTCCCAAATTTTAGCGTTTCATTACTTCCGCCATCCGCCTCTTCCACTCCTACTCATTTGCTGATGAATGGAGTGGAACTAAGTCTTACAATCATGCTGACTGGATACAGTATATATTCATGTCCCCCAACTTCAGCTGGTCCTCACTACAGCAAGGTAATCCTTTTATTCCTGCCTCACTGATTCCTTATCAAGCCCACCAACTCTTTTTTAAACTTTCTTTTCTTTCAAGTCTCCAACACCTTTGCCTTTACACACACACACACACACACACACACACACACACACACACACACACACCCCTCATTAGTAGTAGTAGTATTACTTTGGTCTGGACCTACCATTTTGGCAATTCAGTTATAATTTACAATCCTGAAGAGTTACATATGGCACTGAATGAGTAAATGAATAAAATGAAATAACACCTATAAAGTGCTTACTATGTGCAAAGCATTGTACTAGGCACTAAAGATACAAATAGAAAAATAAGGTAATCCCTCCTCTCAAAGAACTCACATTCTAGTGGAAGTGTATATGAATAGGAGGCTTCAGTGGTAAGTCAGGTGGAAAGCCCCAGTGGGTCTTAGGGTTCATCCATCCACCAAACGATAATGCACCTTCTTTAGTGTCATTTTTCAGTGATAAAATTTGTATCTGCTTCTTCTTTTGAACAATTTGACAGTGCCAAGGACTTTTGAGCTAAGAACTTTCTTTTCTGAGTCAAAGCTGCTGACAAGGTAGTTGGTGCAGCAGCTTCGAAGGTAGTTGTGGGGTCACATTTCCACAAGGGTTGTTCCTCCTCTGGCTTCAAGAACCAAGCTAGAAGCTAGACTGAGGGTCCTCAGTATTTCCAGAACTCTTGTCCCCAGGGTCCTGGGAAATCCCACTCAGAGCCACAGGGAAACAGTGGTGGAGGCGATGGTGATGGTTTGACCTGCAGGGCACATACTGTCTCTCCCTCAGAACGCATGAATGCTTGAGCTGAGCTGGCTTCCCTTCCCCACAGGTGGTAGCTGATTTGCACTTGATCAGAGAGGGTGAGAGATGATGAACCCTTCCTCCCTAGACTTTGCTTGCCTGGATGATGACTACAAGGGGGAAGCTGGAAGCAGTGGTAGTCCTCTGGCAGGTGCTCCTCTTGAGCTTAGTCACCCAGCACTAGCTAACCAAGCAATTAACTGACTTGGCCAGTTTGTGTCAGAATCAAGATTTGAATTCAGATCTTTTTTATTCTTTTTTTTTTCAAGTCAAGAGTCATTTATGAAGCACTTCCTATGTTTCAGGCACTGTGCTGAGCAGTTGGGATACAAAGAAGGCAAAATTTCAACTTGGCAAACACTCCAAAGAATAGAAAAACAAAAATGGTGAATAAACACAACTACCAAGGAAAGAGTGAATACATAAAGACAAAGATTAATCCATAAGATTAAAAACATAGAGGAACTTTTTTTTTTGTTTTTGAGCATGTTAAATTTTATTTTATTTTTTTAAATATAAATTTATTTATTTTTAGTTTTCAATATTTACTTCCACAAGATTTTGAGTCCCCCCACTCCAAGATGGCATGCGTTCTGAATATCCCTTCCCCTACTCTGTCCTCTCTTCTATCTCTCACCCCCTTCTTTCATCCCCTTCCCCTTCTGTTTTCCTGTAGGGCAGGATAAACTTCTGTACCCCATTTCCTGTATTTCTTATTTCCCAGTAGCATGTGAAAGCATTATTTTTTAAACAAAAGTTTTTAAAACTTTAGGTTTCAAATTTTATCCCTTCCTCCCTCCCCACCCATTCTCATTGAAAAGGCAAGCAACTCAATATAGGTTATACATGGGCAGTTACGCAAAACACTTCCACAGTAGACATGTTGTGAAAAACTAACTCTATTTCCCTTAATCCTATCCTGCGCTCCCATTTATTCTATTCTTTCTTTTGACCCTGTCCCTCCTCAGAAGTATTTGCTTCTGATTACCCCCTTTCACAATCTGCCCTCCTCTCTATCATCCCCCTGCTCTCTTGTCTCCTTCTCCCCCTATTTTCCTGTAGGGTAAGACAGATTTCCATACCCAATTGAACGTGTATGTTATTCCCCCCTTAAGCCAAATCCTATGAGAATAAGATTCACTCATTCCCTCTCACCTTCCCCTGTTTCCTCTCCACTGTAAGAGCCTTTTCTTTTCTGTTTTTTTGCATGAGATAATTTACCCCATTCTACCTCTCCCTTTCTTCTTCTCCAAGTATAATCCTCTCTCATCCCTTAATTTCATTCTCCAGATATGACCCCTTAATCTTCAACTCACCCTGTGCCCTCTATCTATCTATCTATCTATCTATCTATCTATCTATCTATCTATCTATACATACATGTAATTTTTTTCCTCCAACTGCACTAATACTGACAAAGGTCTCATGAGTTATAAATATCATCTTTCCATGCAGGAATATAAACAGTTCAACCTTAATAAATCTCTTATGATTTCTCTTCCCTGTTTACCTCTTCATGTTCCACTTGAGTCTTGTATTTGAAAGTCAAATTTTCTATTCAGCTCTGGTCCTTTCATCAGTAATGCTTGAAAGTCCTCTATTTCACTGAATGACCATTTTTTCCCCTGAAGGATTATACTCAGTTTTGCTGGGTAGATGATTCTTGGTTGTAATCCTATCTCCTTTGCCCTCCAGAATATTATATTCCATGCCCTGCGGTCCTTTAATGTAGAAGCTGCTAAATCTTGTGTTATCCTGATTGTGTTTCCACAATACTTGAATTGTTTCTTTCTGGCAGCTTGTAATATTTTCTCCTTGACCTGGGAACTCTGGAATTTGGCTGCAATATTCCTAGGAGTTTTCCTTTGGGGATCTCTTTCAGGAGGAGATTGGTGGATTCTTTCAATTTCTGTTTTGCCCTCTGGTTCTCATATATCAGGGCAGTTTTCCTTGATAATTTCTTATGTTTTGTTTTGGTTTTTTTAGTAAGGCAAATGGGGTTAAGTGACTTGCCCAGAGTCACACAGCTAGTGAGTTTTTATGTGTCTGAGGCTGGATTTGAACTCAGGTCCTCCTGACTCTAGAGCCAGTGCTCTATCCACTGTACCACCTAGCTGCTCCATCCTTGATAATTTCTTGAAAGATGGTGTCTAGGCTCTTTGTTTGGTCATGGCTTTCAGATAGTCCAATAATTTTTAAATTCTCTCTCCTGGATCTATTTTCCAGGTCAGTTGTTTTTCCAATGAGATATTTCACATTGTCTTCTATTTTTTCATTCTTTTGGATTTGTTTTACAATGTCTTGATTTCTCATAAAGTCACTAGCTTCCAATTGCTCTATTCTAATTTTTAAGGAAGTATTTTCTTCAGTAATCTTTTGGACTTCCTTTTCCATTGGGCCAATTTTGCTTTTTTAGGGCATTCTTCTCCTCATTGACTTTTTGGACCTCTTTTGCCATTTGGATTAGGCTATTTTTTAGGGTGTTATTTTCTTCAGTATTTTTTTTGGGTCTCCTTTAGCAAGTTGTTGACTTGTTTTTCATAATTTTCTTGCATCACTCTCATTTCCCTTCCCAATTTTTCCTGTACTTCTCTTATTTGCTTCTCAAAATCCCTTCTGAGCTCTTCCGAGGCCTGGGACTGATTCATATTTTTCTTGGAGGCTTTGGATGTAGGAGCTTTGACTTTGTTGTCTTCTTCTGGTTGTATATTCTGATCTTCTTTGTCACCAAAGTAAGATAATATAGTCTGACTCTTTTTTCAAGGTTTGCTCATGATCCCAGCCAACTACTTGAGTGTTAAACTCTTTGTTAAGGTAAAAGTCTGCTTCCAGTCTGGAGAATGTACTGTCCCAAGCTTTGGGGGTTTGTACAGCTGTTTTCAGAGATACTTGTAGGGACCTATAAATTTTCGGTTCTTCCAGGGTGGTATGATAAGGGGCAAGGTGTTTACTCCTTTGCTGGCCTGGGCTTTGGTCTATTAGTACTCCTTTCTGTCCTGAAACTGTGAGGAGGGTTTCCTCTCCACAACCACTGCAAGCTCCACCATGCCAGCGCTCCTCCTCACCCCAGGACCGACACCCAGACCTGTGACCCATATCCAGGCATGGGCAAAGCAAGAGATTCCTGCCTCAGCACTGGCAAAGAGATCCCTGCAGTCCCTCTCTGATTAGCCACTGGATTCCCCCTCAGTCTGTGGGCCTGAAGCTCAGGAGGCAGCTGTCCCGCAAGGGCCACGCTCTCAGGGAACTGGAACTGAGACCCTGTGTTCCTCTCTCAGCACCGCAGAAACAGACTTTTCCAACTGACCTTCTAAGTCTTTGGCATTCGTGGATTGAGGAGTCTGGAAACCTCCACAGCTGCCTGAGATCTGCTCCAGGTTTGCTGCAGCCTGTGTGCCCGTACCAAACTTAGCTCCTCTACCAGCCCAGCTCAATATACCTTTCTGATCAATCACCCAGGTTGTCTTGGGCTGAAAATTTGTTTCACTCTGTCTTTTTGTGGGTTCTGCTGCTTTAGAATTTGTTTAGAGCCATTTTTTGTAGGTATCTGGAGGGGTTTGGGGGAGAGCTCAAGCAAGTCACTGCTTTCACTCCACCATCTTGGCTCTTTTTTATTCTAAGATCTTCTTTATTCTAAGAGTCACGCTCTATCTAATACACCATATTTCTTCTTTTAAAAAAAATATGGTTTAAGGTATGGGAAACCAGGAGCTTTTTTACTTAAAAGAGCTAAATATCGGTACTACAATTAACTATCTGAACAAGAGGACTCCCTGAGAACCACAAATTGGTAAAATCTTTTTTAATTGATACTTTAATCTATAATCACTTGTCCGACAAAGATTGCACACCTACCATATAATCTCATCATCAGACTTTTACATATTGAATTATGAATCCAAAAACACAGACCTACCCTTTTCACTCAAAATTCTATAGCTACCTATAACTTTTAAAATAAAAGCCTCTGTCTAGCTTTGGAAGCTACAATCTGGCTCCCAACTAACTTTCTTGGTCTTCTTTCACATTCCACTTCTGTTGCTCTCTATACTAATCAGATTAGCTGTTTTCTATATATAGCATTCCATCTCTCACCTACACCCCTCTGCACAGGCTGTCCCTCCATGTATTGAAGGCATTCCACCTCGGCTCTGCCCCTTAGAATCTCTAACTTCCAGAGGGGGAAAAAAAAGGCAGATTCTGTTTCCTACAAGATCTTTCCTCATGATCCCCTCCCTGTTGTTAGTTCTGTCTCTCTCTGGAAATCACTTTGTATAACTTCGTATTTATTTATTTATCTGTGTACATTTATATCCTACCTCTCCACTCCCAATCCCACTAGGAAGATAAATTCATTGAGTGCTGAGACTGCTCTATTTGTGTCTGTCAGCAGATCCTAGAACAGTTCTTTGCGTTTAGTAGGCACTTAATAAATTATGACGCACAGTCTGCAAGGAGACAACATCCAAAACAGGAAGCAGAAATGGTGACCCCTGACAGCAGAGAAGAGTGAAATCTACGGATTTGTAGCAGAATTAGCCCTGGAAGTTGGGAACTTAATTTCCTTCAAAATCACTTTATGGTTGTTGTTGTTATTGTTGTAACAAAGGGCTCCTTTATCTAGATAAATTAACACCCAACTATTTGGTGTAATAAGAGAAATACTAGATACTCTCCAACAAGATCAAAGTAAAGCAAGAATGTCTATTGTCACTACTATTATTTGATATGATTCTAGAAATGCTAGTTATTATAATAAGATCAGAAAAAGAACTTGATGGGAAATGCATAAGCAAAGAAATAGCAAAATGATCACTCTTGCAGTTGATTCGATGGTTTACCAAGAGATCTCTAAAGACTCAACTTAAAATTAACCAAAATGGGGCAGCTAGGTGGCACAGTGGATAAAGCACCGGCCCTGGAGTCAGGAGGACCTGAGTTCAAATCCGGTCTCAGACCAGACACTTGACACTAGCTATGTGACCCTGGATAAATTACTAAACCCCAAATGCCTCACAAAAAAAAAAATTAATAATAATAATTTACCAAAACAATATCTTCAATAAAGTTATTGCCTATATAACATTTCAGGGAACTCCTCAATGCCTAAAGTGGTAACCACAAAGAGACAGTGTTAGAATGACCAAGGAGTTTCTGAAACATGTGACCCCAGGAGAGAAGGGAACCACAGGGCCTAAGAGATGGCAGCAACCAGAGGCAGTGATAGAGTCACAAGAGTTCCTAGAACTAGATTGCTAGAGAGAGGAGGAAGAATTTTCTAGACAATCTCAAGTTCCTGGACCCTGCATTTTGGAGAGAAATAGAGTAAACATGTGATCCTGTAGCTGGAGAAATAGCAAAGGACCAAGCCATGATGTGAAGGACCACCCTCCACTGCTAAAGCAAGTTATGTGGAGTGGAATGAATACATCTTATAGGACACATTGGATCTTGACTCCCTAGAAAATCCCAAATTATCTTTCCTTTTTTTTTCCTTTTTTTCTTTTTAAAAAAATTTTATTAATCTATTTTGATTTATCAACAATCACTTCCATATGCTTTTCAGTTGAAAATTTTTTCCCCCTTCCTTCCACCCCGCCCTCCCCAAGACGTCACACAATCTGATATAGGCTTTACATTTACATACCCATTAAACATATTTTCACGTTAGTGAAGTTGTAAGTAAAAATTAAAACTAATAGGAGGAGCCATCAGAAAGATGAAACAAAACTCAATAGAAGGTAAAAATAAAGTGATAACGATTCAACTTCCATAATTCTTTCTTTGAATGTGGACAGCATTTTCCATCCCAAGGCCTCTGGAGATGTCTTAGATCCTTGTAATGCTGAGAAGGCTTCAGTTTGACAATCTTAGTCATTGCGTAACGTGGCTATTATTGTATACAAAGTCCTTTTGGTTCTTCTCACTTCACTCAGCATCAGACCATATAAGTCTTTCCCGGTTTTTCTAAAGTCAGCCTGTTCATCATTTCTTATAGCACAATAGTATTCCATTACATTCATATACCACAGCTTGCTCAGCCATTCCCCAATTGATGGGCATCCTCTTAATTTCCAATTCTTTGCCACCACAAAAAGAGCTGCTATGAATATTTTTGTACATGTGGGTCCTTTTCCCATTTGTTTGATCTCTTTGGGATATAGCCCTAGAAGGGCTACTGCTGGATCAAAGGGTATGCACATTTTTGTAGCCCTTTGGGCATAGTTCCAAATTGTTCTCCAAAATGGTTGGATCATTTCACAACTCCACCAACAATGTATTAGTGTTCCAATTTTCCCACATCTCCAACATTTATCATTTTCCTGTTTTGTCATGTTGGCCAATCTGATAGGTGTGATGTGGTACCTCAGAGTTGTTTTGATTTGCATTTCTCTAATCAATAACGATTTAGAGCATTTTTTCATATGACTATAGATGCCTTTAATTTCTTCATCTGAGAACTGTCTGTTCATATCCTTTGACCATTTATCGATTTGGGAATGGCTTGTGTTCTTATAAATTTGTCTTAGTTCTCTATATATTTTAGAAATGAGGCCTTTATCAGAGAGACTGGTTGTAAAAATTCTTTCCCAATTTTCTACCTTCCTTCTAATCTTAGTTGCATTGGCTTTGGTTCTGCAAAAACTTTTCAATTTAATGTAATCAAAATGATCCATTTTGCTTTTCATAATGTTCTCTATCTCCTGTTTGGTCATGAATTCTTCTGTTCTTCATAGATCTGACAGGTAAACTATTCCTTGTTCTCCCAGTTTACTTATGGTATCAGCCTTTATATCTAAGTCATGAACCCATTTTGACTTTATTTTGGTATATGGTGTGAGATTTGGGTCTATGCCTAGTTTCTGCCATACTCTTTTCCAGTTTTCCCAGCAGTTTTTCTCAAAGAGTGGGTTCTTATCCCAGAAGCTGGGGTCTTTGGGTTTATCAAATAATAGATTACTATAGTCATTAACTACTGTGTCTTGCATATTTAACCTATTCCCCCAATTATTTTTCAAAGAAAATCCTCTAAATTTTAGAGTATCACTATATATCTGAAAGGTCTATCTGAGTACCTAGGGCAATTAGGTGGAGGGTGGTCTTCAGAAGGTGTCTGACTCTTTAGCAGACCCAGGTAGAAAATTCCCTTTTAGCAGAAGCTTAAACATTAGAGAAAATAATATAAATCTGGAGGACTCTGTATCTTTTTTGGGGGAAGGAAGAGATTCACCAGGGAGATACTCAGCAGATCAGCCTCAAATAGGGAAGATGTATAATGTGGTTATATAAAGAGCTACCCTTGAGTCAGCAAAGTTCAAATCTAGCCTCTGATACGTTGACTCTGTGACCTTGTATAAGTTTCTTAATGTCTCTAAGGTTCTCCCAAGACTTTAAGTTGTAAAAACAAGTGCTGACTTGCTTAGTAGAGGAAGTTTCCTTATCTGAAAGGATTATCACATACTGGGAGACACTATGAGTCTGAACCCATGTCACACCCCTACTATACTCCAGTCCCTACCTGTTAACTTTCAGGATCAAACAGAAAATCCTCTGCTTGCAATTCAAAGCCCTTCACAATACAGTGACTCTGGTCTCCTTACCATTTCTCAAAAAAGATACTCCACCTCCCAAATCTGGGCATTTTCACTAGCTGTCCCTCAGGCCAAGAATGCTCTCCCTCCACTCCTTCTCCATCTTCCAGCTTTGCTAGCTTTCTTCAAGGCCCAGCTAAAATTCCACCTTTTTCAAAAGGTCTTTTTTATCCCCATCCTCACTCCCAGGGTACTTGCCCTCTGGTATTACCTCATTCATTACATTGAATATATCTGTATATACATAGTTGTCTTAGGGTGTCTTCCCCATTAGAATGTGAGCCCCTTGAGATCAGATGTTGTATTTTTGCCCTTCTTTTTTATCCTCTGCACTTGGTACAAGGGGCCTGGCACATAGTAAGCATAATAACGCTTGTTGACTGATCATTGAATGGAAGAGTGGAGAAGTCCCTAGGGGAAAGATAGGACCCATCAGAGAGAAAAAAATGTTATTTGACCTTTTATATTCTCCTAGAGATACTTTATGGATTTGGAGTCTGTTTTGTTTTTTCATTCTTGGTGTGGGGTGAAATTAAAATTGTCCAGGATTCAATCCTTGACACAAAGCAGACATTTAATGAATGCTTGCTGACTTATTAGTGTTAGTTCTTGCGTGGGAACTCGAGGTCCCTTTTAATCACAACTGTAGAGAACTAGATAATGTCTATGTTCTGATGTTTCCAAAACCAAATGAGAAAATCAGCCAAATTCCAATATTCCCAGAGAAGACCTTGGGTGGTGGAGAAGAGGAGCCTAATTCTGAGAGTCCCAGGGTAAACCCTATATATATGGATTGGATGCATAAATCCCATTCTAATTAATCACTCTTTGACTCATGCTTCCACATGGGTAGACAAGTAAAGTGAGATTTATGTGCCCAATCCATATAAACCTAGAGCTTAGATTTTATTGTAAATACAATTTTTAAATGCTGTGGAATAACTGGATCAGTAAAATACCAGAAATAACAGAGGTGGTAAAAGCAGCTACAAAAGATATCTCAAGAAATAGACAAATAGTACACGCAAAGAAATTAAGAAACAATTAGTCAGGCTAAGAAAATCACAAGACTAAATAAAAAATGGCTTGAAGAAAGTAGAAAATCAGGTGAAAAATTAAGTAAAAATTAAAAGATATAAAAATGTGTCAGTGTGAAATTAGTGAAGAAAATTATCCATAAGGAGCAGGTAAAATCTCAAAAACAACAAAGAGAAAGTATGCAATACCAGGAAATGGAATTAAACACAACCCAGGTTCAAAAAAATCACTGAATTATTAAATATAATAATTGATAATGATTCCAGAAGATAGCTGATGAATATTGCCTGCCTCCTCAACAGACCAATGAGAGAATACAAATGATAATTATTATACATGCTGAGTAATCATTACTACTACTACTACTACTACTACTACTACTACTACTACTACTACATCTACTAATAGATTACATTTATATATCATACACCATGTGCCAAGCACTATGTTAAGTGCTTTACAATTATTATCTCATTTAATCTTCACAACAGCTCTGGGAGGTAGGTGCTTTCATTATCCCCAGTTGATGGGTGACGAAACTGAAACAAACAGAGGTTAGCTGGCTTTCTCAGGGTGACATAGCTAGTGTCTGAAGCCAAATTTGAACTTGCATCTTCCTAACTCCAGGCCTGGCACTGTGGTTCAATGACAAACCAGAAAATTCCCAGTGAAGTGACCCAGGGATCTGTGCTTATCCTTGTGCTGTGGAACACTTTTATCAATGACTTAGCTAAAGGTATAGATGGCATGTTAAATTTGTATATGACACAAAGCTGGAGACATAGCTAACAATTTCAGATCGGTTGTTAGAGACGCCAGCAGGTGGAGACATCTAGCAGGCAGCTGGAGACTTGGAGAATAGTTAAGTTCAAAGATTAAAGCTGACTGTAGAGATTTGGGAATAATCAAAATAGACATGAAAATTAAACCCATGGGAGCATATAACATCACCCGTGGAGAGTGGAGAGGGAAAAGAAGACTCAGTACAGAGCCTTCGGGACAACTTACATTTACAGAAGGGGACGAAGAGGAAGAGGAAGAGGAAGAGGAGGAATCATAGTAGATAGAAAAGGAGTTATCAGACAAGAAAGAGTAGAATCAGAAGAAAGCAGTATCACAGAAGTCAAAGGAAGTAGGTCAACAAAGTCAAATGCTGCAGAAAAGTCAGGAGAAAATGAGGACTGAGAAAAAGTCTTTGGGTTTAAGAGACATGTTAAACTAAAAGTAGAATTCGAAGACTGAGGAGCCCAGGGTCCTTTCTGATCAGAGGGGTCAGGGAAGATTTTATGGAAGAGTTGAATATTTTTCATTCATTGATTCATTCATCATTCAACAAACATAAGTGTCTATTAAGTGAGAGACACTGCACTGGGCGAGATCAAAAAACAACAGTCCCTGTCTTCAAAGATTTCAGCTTTTTCAGGGGAGACAGACCAAATAGGTCTTAAACAGGATTTCAACAAGCAAACTGGAGAGCTAGAAAGGTCATTCCAAAAAGAAGACTAAAAAAGAGGGAGGAAAACAGGATAGTAAAACTAACCACAACATTGGAAAAAATCTGCTATAACATGCAATGTTCAAGAAAATAGTCCCACCTAGTTCCTTCATGGTCTACTGTAAGCCTCTTAGGTGTCTTCAGTGCTTATGTGATGATGTGTTTCCATTTTCTGTGAGAAAGTACAAGAGGCTATCCTCTACCTGATATTTGAATTGCTACCTTTGGTGCTTGTAGGGGAGCTGGGGACCTTGTGACTCATCTTTATGGTAACCTAGACTCAAACTATATCTTAATATTTCTTAGAGTAACCAGAGGGGTGGGAGTGGGCTTAATAAGCCAAAGAGAGTGATTTGTTGGGATTGCTCCCAAGATAGAAACTTTTCCATGTGGCATCCTCTCTATTTCTAGTTCTTTGCCACTACAAAAAGAGCTTTCATATATATTATATATATGTGTGTGTGTGTGTGTGTGTGTATGTATGTGTATATATATGTATATGTATGTATGTGTATATATGTATGTTACATATGTATATATTATATATGTATTATAAATAGGTCCTTTTCCCTCTTCTTTGATTTCTTTGGGATCCACACCTAGTACTGGTATTACTGGGTATTCATAGCTTTACAGCCGTTTGAGCATAGTTCCAAATTGTTCTCCAGAATGGTTGGACCAATTCACAAGTCCACCAGCAGTGCTTTGGTGTCTCAATTTTTCCACATTGCCTCCAGTATTTGTCATTTTTTTTCTTTTCTGTCATGTTAGCCAATCTGATAGTGTAAGGTGGTATCCCAGAGTTGCTCTAATTTGCATTTTTCTAATCAGTAGTGATTTAGAGCATTTTTTCATATGACCATTGATAGCTTTGATTTTTTTCTTCTGAAAACTGCCTTTTCATAACTTTTGACTATTTATCAACAGAGGTAAACAGAGGTAAAGTTACTCGCTTAAAGTCATGCAGCTAATAATTTTTCTTTAAGGCAATTGGGGTTAAGTGACTTGCCCGGGGTCACACAGCTAGTTTGGTCTGAGGTCAGATTTGAACTCAGGTCCTCCTGACTTCAGGGCCAGTGTTCTATCCACTGCACCACCTAGCTGCCTTCTAATAAATTTCTTAATGCCACATAGCAAATGCAGTTTGTATTAGGTTCTGATTTACCACAATTATCTTAGCTTCAGAACAAAATTTCATTCAAATCAAATCTGTATTTTTAATCACAAAATCAAAATCTCAGTTTTCCAAGGCTATTAATGTTTTAAATTTTAGAGCCGCGAGTTAACAGTTAGTTCATTTTCAGAGGTTCATGGTAGCATTTTTATCTTTGCATAAATGTTCTATTTATTTTCTTTTAAAAATCACCCAGAGAGCCAAATAAATTACTTTACAAACTAGTCTCCAAACCTTTTCAGTTTTAACCTCGGCTGAAGAATAGTGAGAGATTCTAAGTGGCAGCCTCAAATTCCTATTCCTTTGCTTTGAAGCTCATGAGATTCTAAAGACTAGGGAATACACCCCTATAATGGTCTTTTAGGGGTCCTAATCATATTCCAAATGATCTAAATAACTAATCTTCACTCATTGTATTTCTCCTTTGTAATTAACAAAAAAACTTTTTAAACAGACCCCAATTAATTGCAATTGTTACCTTTTTGGGTTTCTAAGAGCTTACAAATGCACAGTTTCTTTCTAATTTTCTCTGGTGGCCTTTCTTCTGGTTTACTCCAACAATTAATTCTGTCATATAAGGCTTTGAAAGTTCTACTTCAGCATTCCTAAAAGATATTCCTAGTTCCTGGTCACCTCCCCCTCTTCTGTCATTGTGAATATCTGCCCCCATTATCTGCAACAGGGTCTGGATTCAGGCAATGGTGGGTGTGGGACAGGCAGTCCCTCCTCATAAATCCATCTTTGGTTTAAATAACCCTTTCCATTCCTTAATTAAATTTGACTCATTTTTAAGTTGCTCCTTGATTTAAAGAAGCTTTTTTTTTTCATGGTCAAGAAAGGGTTAATATGTGGTAGCTATTAAGTTCCAGATAAATTTAAAATAAATTTAAAATGTAAATCACATTTTTTTCACTCTGGGATTCCTTTCAAACTAGTTGCCTTCCTATATTACACTAAAACAATATATCTATCAATTTTCAGGGGAAAAAAAGTGATTTAAGTGCTGTTTACCCCATGAAACTTTTATAGAATTTAATTCCTATTTTTCCTTAAAACAAATTTTACAGAGTGGTACCCCAAAACTCACTAAAATATTTCAACATGTGTTAAGCCCTGGCAAAGTGCCTTATCAAATATGACAAAGAGAAGGCAATGAGTTTCTAGAATTAGCTGAAGTCCCAGGAGTTCTCCCCTGCAGTCTTTTAAAAAATTTATTTATTTTAATTTATCAACAATCACTTCCATAAGTTTTTGAGTTTTAAATTTTTCTCCCCCTCCCTCCCTACCTCCCTCCCCAAGATGGTGCACAATCTAATATAGGCTATACATATACATTCCTATTAAACATATTTTCAGATTAGTGATGTTGTAAGTAAGAATTAGAACTAATAAGAGGAACTACCAGAAAGTGGAAACAAAACACAACAGAAGAAAAAAATAGCAAACAGTATGCTTTGATCTGCATTTAAACTCCATAGTTCTTTCTTTGGATGTGGATAGCATTTTCCATCATAAGGCTTTTGGAGATGTCTTAGATCCTTGTATTGCTGAGAAAGGTTAAGTCTATCAAAACTAGTCATCACTCAGTGTGGCTGTTACTGTGTACAACATTCTCCTGGTTCTGTTCACTTCATTCAGCATCAGTCCATACAAGTCTTTCCAGGTTTATCTGAAGTCTGCCTGTTCATTATTTCTTATAGCACGATAATAGTGGTCCATTACATTCATATATCACATTCACAATTATGATTACTATCTGTGTCTTTCTCTCAGCCCCCCCCCCCGTTTAGGCTTTTCTTTTTCCTTTCTCCTTTTCCCTCCTCACTGTTTTGCTTTTAACTACTGCCTCCCTCAGTCCCACCTCCCTTCTATTAACCCCCTCCCTTTTCTTCCCCCTTTTCCTTCCTACTGCCTATAAGACATGTTAGATTTCTATGCCTAACTGATTATGTTATTCCCTTCTTCAGCCAAGTCTGAGGAGAGTAAGGTTCAAACAATGCTCATCTCCCTCCCTTCTTTCTCTCTGCTATAATAGGATTTTGTGCCTTTTCCTGTGATGTAATTTACCCTTGTCTGCCTCCTCCTTTCCTTTTCTCTCAGTACATTTTCTTAGTTAGATCAGATTAATTCACTTACTTGGATCCATTTAACCCACTTGATTAGATTTTTTTCATCATTACATCAGAGTCAATTTATACTCACCCCCTTTATGTATACCCCTTTAACATGGTGTAATAACAATACAGTTCTCAAGAGTTACAAGTGTCATCTTTCCTTGTAGGGATGTAAACAGTTTGTCCTTATTAACAGCCTATCGTATCTTTCTGTCCTGTTTACCTCTTTATATCTCTCTTGAGTCTTGTATTTGAAGATCAAATTTTCTGTTGAGCTCTAGTCTTTTTATCAGGAAGGTATGGAAGTCCCCTATTTCATTGAACATCCATCTCCCCCCCAAAAGATCATGCTCATTTTCACTGGGTAGTTGATCTTTGTATGTAATCCAAGCTCCTTTGCCTTATGGAATATCATATTCCATGCTCTATGGTCTTTTAATTTAGAAGCTGCAAGGTCCTGTGTAATCCTGACTGTAGTTCCATAATATTTAAATTGTTTCTTTCTGGCTGCTTGCAGTATTTTCTCTTTGACCTGGTAATTTTGGAATTTGGCTACGATATTCCTTGGTGTTTTCAATTTGGGATCTCTTTTAGGAGGTGATCAGTGGATTCTTTCTATGGCTATTTTATCCTCTGTTTTCTAGGACCTCAGGGCAGTTTTCCTTTATAATTTCCTGAAAGACACTGTCCAGGCTCTTTTTTTCATCGTGATTATTAAGTAGACCAATAATTTTTAAATCGTCTCTCCTGGATCTATTTTCCAGGTCAGTTGTTTTACCAATGAGGTATTTTACATTTTCATTTATTTTTTCATTCTTTTGTTTGTGTTTGACTGATTCTTGCTCTCTCATAGAGTCATTAGCTTCCATTTGCTCAATTCTAATTTTTAACACATTGTTTTCTTCTATTAGATTTTGTACCTGCTTCCCCATTTGGCCGATTTTATTTTTTAGGGACTTGTTTTCTTCAGTGTACTTTTTTTCTGGTTGGCCAATTGTATTTTTTAAGCACTTGTTTTCTACAGTTAATTTTTGTCCTTCCTTTTCCAAGCTATTGACTCTCTCTTGCATACTTCTCATTTCTTTTCCCATTTTTTCTTCTACCTCTCTCATTTGACTTTTAAAATCCTTCTTGAGCTCTTCTAAGAAGGCTTTTTGGGCTTCAGACCAGTTCATATTCCCTTTTGAGGTTCTAGATGTGGGTTTGTTGACAATGTTGTCCTCTTCAGAATTTCTGCCTTGATCTTCACTCTTCCCATAATAAGAATCTATTGTTGTATGTTTCTTTTTGTTCATGGTGTTTGCTTATTTCCTGGCCTTTAAAGAGGCTCTCCTGCTGAGGAGCAGAGGGTACTGACCCAAGCTTCTTATGTTGGGAGCCTAGGGCCTGGTCAATGGCTTTGTGTGCTGGGGCCTCCAATGTTGGCAGTTGGAGGCTGTAGGATTCTGGCAGCTTGCCTGGTGTTGGGCTGGAATCAGCAACACTGGAACTCTAGGGGTAGTATTGAGTAGTGTGGCTCATCCAGGCCTTTCCTTCCTTTTGCTTTCTTCAGCTCCTTTCAGATGGATGTTGTAGGGTGTTTATTCACTTGGGGCCCCTTGGAGTGCTGCTTCTCTTAGTTTTGCTGAGGCTCTGGGAGAGCCAGTTGCTGTAGAATGCTGAGGCACTTGGTGGTTTTCTGAGCTGGTTTCCACCAGTTCTCACGCCCTCAGACACTCAGGGGTCCAGGTGTTGGTGTTTGCCTGCTACACCACCTGGGCTTCAGGATCTCTTCTTGGTATGCTGAGGTGGGGCTTTCCACTAGCTTGCTGGGATGCCTCTCATTCTATACTGCTCCCCTTCCCCCAAGGTAAGAGGGTCTTTCCAGTTAATTCCTCAAGCTATCTGGGCTACTAGACTGCTGTACTCCATTTTTCTTCTGGTTCAGCTGTTCCAGGGTTTTTCCTGGGGTGATATGTTCTGGGCTTTCAGGGGTTAATAGGGGAGGGTAAGAGAGACTCACCTCTCTTAAATTAAATTGAAATGATTAATCTATAAACTCTTTAATGTTAACCTCCAATCTTCTTAATCTCCAGACTTTTAAAATCTACTAAAATCTTTTTAGTAGTTATCATAATTTGGAAATATACAGTAAAGATATTATACTTCAGTTATAAATTCAGTCTCTAATTCATTTATAATGCCACAAATTTCTACAAACCAGAAAAAAAATTTCCTTTCTTTCATTACCTGACTTTATAACCCAAACTAGCAAGGGCTGAAATGACAGCAAGCATCTTGCAGAGATTTTTTTTTGTTTCTTTGTCTTTTGTTTTTGAACCTAATCTCCTGCTGAAAGCCTAAAGTAGGAGTTAGTCCCTACATACTGGGACAGAGAGTTTGGCATTAAATTACAGAAAGCTGAGAGAACTGTTTCAGGTATAAAACTATGAAACTTTGTTAATCTTCCCCAGCGTTCTAAACTCTTTGGCTGCAGCTTTTGACAGCAGTCTTTATGGCTGGCTGCATTTCTGCCTTAGAAATCTTTCAAGGTAGAAGAATCTACAAACACTAAACACAATACAAGACAAAGATTTTTCTGAGCGTTAATGATCAAATTATTCATAATTACTAATAAGTTGCTGTTCTCAGCCACTGCTAGAAGCCTCAGAGCTAAAGTGAAAGAATAGAAAAGTTTTTCTGCCATTAGAAAAACAAACAAAAAATAATCTGCATGCTATATATGGGTACAGCGCTTTGTGAATTAGCATATTTTTTAATGTTTTATTAAGTCAACCCCAGCAACCATCATATTCATTAATTAAATTAGTTGTCTTAGATGTTGTAAAGAGGGGGTTGTATTGTACACATAAACATATTTTCAGCATTTTCCCTGTATTGCTCTTGTATCAATTGGAACATGGCTTCTACATTATAGGACTTGAGTCAAGAATTGTTTGCTTCCCTTTCTATTGACAGGAATCCAACACAAGTGTTGACAAAGGGCAAGGATAACTAAGTGTAGGGTAATATCTTAACAGGCAATACTCAAGAGACTTAATTAAACAAGATCATAAACAGCATAACAAACCAAACTTCAGGGTCTATGAAACCTTTAATACAAGGAGATTTTCCCTTTGGGAACCATTGTATGTTACCAACAGGTACATCAAAACAATTTCTTTTGTTGTAAATAAGGGGCATTTGATGTGTTTTCCCATTAAAAAACCCTGGATTCTTTTGAAGCTTAACTGATTGAAATTGTTGTCACTGTTAAAAGTATTCCTGGGACACTCTTGAAAGAAAAGTAATACTGCATTCATGGGTTAAGGAGAGACAAGGGGAAATAAACGAGGAATGGGGGAAAAGAAGAAGGAAAAACAATGAACATGTGCTAGGAATCATGCTAAGTGCTGGGGATTCAAATATAAACCAAAAGAAAGACAATCCCTGTCTACAAGGACTTACATTCTAATGAGAGAACACAAGTCAGGAAGGGGAGCTGAAAGGGAGGAGGAGGGGAGTGAAAAGAAGGATTCTCCACTAGGAGCATGGTTTGAAGTCCAGAAAGTCAGGAACATGGCTGGGAGGGGAATAAAGGTAGGTTGGCCTGGACCCCTTCACAAAATGGAGGTTCCAGGAGAAACTCAACAATGGAAGATGTGGGGCAGGGCTTTCAAATGGATGTTACAGAATGAGCAGCCCACAGGTGCTAAGTAAAGTTCCAGGATGTTATAGGAGTAGAGGTGTGGTTTTGAAGTTCAGAAAGAGATGAACAAGGTTGAGAGGAGAATTAAGGCAGGTTAGCCTAGTCCCCTTCACAAAATGGAGGATCTAGTGAGAAAAGAATGTATGTAAATTGGTAAATAATTTTATTATTTAAAGTGCCTGGTATATAGTGTTGTTGTTCGTCATTTTTCAGTCATGTCTGACTCTTTGTGGGTTTTCTTGGTAAAGATACTGGAGTGGTTTTCTATTTCCTTCTCCAGCTCATTGTATAAATAAGGAAACTGAGGCAAACAAGATTAAGGGACTTGTCCAGGGTCACACAGCTAGTAAGTGTATGAGGCCAGATTTGAATACAGGAAAATGGAGTCTTCCTGACTCCAGGTGCAGCACTCTATCCACTCTTAATAAATGCTTTTTTCCATTGAGGGAATGCCCATCAATTGGGGAATGGCTGAACAAATTGTGGTATATAATTGTGATGGAATATTATTCTGCTATAAGAAATAATGAGCAGGGCAGCTAGGTGGCGCGGTGAATGGAGTCAGGAGGACCTGAGTTTAAATCCAGTCTCAGTCACTTAACACCTACTAGCTGTGTGACCCTCAGCAAGTCACTTGACCCTGATTGCCTCACCAAAAAGCAAAAAAAAAAATGTATAAAAAAAAATGAGTAGGATGCTCTCAGAAAAACCTGGAAAGATTCACATGAACTAATGCAAAGTGAAGTGAGTAGAGCCAAGAGAAGAGTGTACAAATAATAGCAATATTGTAGGATGATCAGCTGTGAATTACAGCTCTTCTCAGCAATACAATGGTTCAAGACGATTCCTAACGACTCATGATGAAAAATGCTTTTCATCTTCAGAGAAAGAATTAAGGGAGTCTGAATATAAATTGAAGCATATATTTTTAAACTTTATTTTTCTTGGGTTTTTTTTTTGGTTTGTGTTTTCTTTCACAACATAACTAATATGCAAATATGTTTTACATGATTGCACATGTATAACCTATGGTTTACATTCTCAGTGATGGAGGAAGGGAAAAAGGGAGAGTTTGGAACTCAAAGTTTTAAGAAGTGAATGTTAAAAATTATTCTTACATGTAACTGGGGCAAAGTAAGATATTAAATAATTTTTAATATAAATGTTTTTCCTTCCTTCCTTCCTCCCTCTGCCAAGAGATGTAAAGTAAGTTTCATCAGTCTTTGGAAGTCATGACTGTTTGATACTTTGGTCTGAATTATAAGGTCTTTCAACATTGTTTCGCCATACATTATTATTATCGTCCTCATGTAAGTGGCTGTCTTCGTTTTGCTCATTTCACTCCACAGCATTTCATACAGGTACTTCTAAGCTTTTCTCTAAATTCATCATAGTCTTCATTTTCATGGGTGGGAAAATTCCCTTACAGCCATACGCTACAATTTGTTTAGCCATTTCTCAAATCTTGGGCACTTTCTTAATTTCTAGTTCTTTGTCACAACGAAAGTGCCGCTATAAATATTCTTGTACATATGGTTCCTTTTCCCTTTATCCTTGATCTTCTTGGGGGTACATATCTAATAGTACTCTCACTGAGTCACAGGATACATCTAGTTTAGTGAGCGACCTTCGGGAAATAGTCTCAAGATGTTTTCCAGAGTATTTGAACCAAGTCACAACTCTACCAACAGTGGTCTAGTTCTTTTGACGTCCAATAATTGTTGTTTTCCTCTCTTGTCTTCTTTGCCAGTCTTATGTAGATATAAAGTAGGACCTCAGTGTTATTTCAGTTTGAATTTCTCTAATTATTAGTGATTTGGAACATTTTTTCATATGGTTGTTGGTAACTTGCATTTCTTCATTTGGGAACTATCTGTTCTTATCCTTGACTGCTTATCTATTAGGGAATGCATCTTGTTTTTAATGTTTGTATCAGTTCTTTGTAGACCATGGATACTGGACCTTTGTGAGAGCAATCTGAGGTAAAGATTCTCTCCCCTGCCCCATTGTTTCCTTTCTGATTCTAATTGCATGTAATTTTCTCATGCAGAAGCTTTTCAACATTGTGTAATTTAAATTCTCCAGGTCTTATTTTAGGGTCATTGCTATCCCTTGCTTAGGTCAGCATCTTCCCATCAGCCATAGTTATGAAAGATGTTTCTATGCTGTCACTTTTTTTTTTTGGCTATGCAATGGGGTTAAATAACTTGCCCAGGGTCACACAGCTAGTGAGTGTTTTGTGTCTGAGGCCAGATTTGAACTTAGGTTATGCTGTCACTTATCTAGGTCACATATACATTTGGAATTTATTGCATAAGATGTAAGTATAAATTTAAATTTCTCCCTGACCTATTTCCAGCTTTCCCACTAGTTTTTGTCAGAGTCCTTACCCCAGAAGCTAGTGTCCTTAGGTTTATTAAATACCATGCAACCACATTTGATGACTTCTGCATTTTGTTTAAGGTGTTAACATTCATGTAAGAATCTAGTTAGAGTGAAAAAGCTCTTCTATGCTTCCAGTCCAGGTGAGCTGCTAGTCAATACCTTTTCAAATGCAACAAGAAAAATCATAATCAACATTTATTTTGAAAATAAATTTTTACTGCTATCTAATATTTCTTAATCATCATAATTATTCCAAGTATCCCTTCCCCTCCCTTTTCTCAGAGAGCCACCCCATATAACAAATAGTATTTTTAGAGAGGAAAAAAAATCAGCACAACTGAACAATACATTGATAAAGGTCCAAAAACATGCGCAATATGAAACGCCTGTGAACCTTCCACCTCCACAAAGTGGTGGGTTGAAGTTGCCCTCTCAAATCTTCATATCTCACATCTTCATTTGGTTCATGCTTAATCTTATGTTTTTGTTACATTTACTTTTGTTTTTGTTTTGGTGTGTCATTCATTGTTCTTTCCATTTACATTATTGCAGTTACCATTTATAGTGTTTTCTTGGTTCAGCTTACTTCATATTGCATGAGTTCACATAGATCTTTCCATGCTTCTCTGTATTTATCACACATCTCACAGAACAGTAATATTCCATTATATTCATACATCACAATTTGGCCATTGCCCAATTGATAGGTATCTACTTTGTTTCCAATTCTTAGCTACCACAAAAAATGCTCCTGTAAGTATTTTGGAGCATATGGGGTCTTCCTTCTTATGGACAGAATCCTTGAGGTGTAAGCTCAGTAATCAAGTCTCTGGTTCAAAAGGTTTAAACATTTAAGTTGCTTTATTTGCATAATTCCAAATTGCTCTCAAAAATGGTTATCACCTGATAGCTCTACTAACAATGTATTAATATGCCTATCATTCCATACCCTTCCAACATTGAATACTGCCAATTTTTGTCATTTTTGCCAATTTGCAGTATGTGAAGTGAAACTTAGGGCTATTTTGGTTTGCATTCCTCTTATTATTAGTGATCTGGAGCATTCTTTCTTGTGGTTGTTATATTTTGCATTTCTTTTGAGAACTGTTGGTTTATATCCTTTCACCACCTGTTTATAAGGGAATGGCTATTAGTTTTTATATACACATACATAACGCATATACACACACAAACACACAAAGATGTGAGAGATATAGGATGTTTCTCTTCTAATATTTTTCATAATATGATCTTTAATATTAAGGTTACATATCTATCGAGAACGTGTTGTGGAATATGGTGAAAGGTGTTAGTCTAAATCTAATTTCTGCCAGACTGCTTTTTTCCCTGGGTAATTTGTGTCTTCCACTCTATCAAACACTGAATTATTAGATTCTATAGTTCATGATTTTCCCTTTTCTAATCTGTTCCGTTGATCTCTCATATCAGATCTCTCATATTTTGATGACAGCTGCTTTATAACATAGTTTGAGGTATGGAAGTGCTATTCCCCCTTCACCCCTACTTATTTTCATCATTTAACTTGAAACTCTAGATCTCTCTCTCTTTTTTTTAGGCAATTGGGGTTAAGTGACTTGCCCACGGTCACACAGCTAGTAAGTAGTAAGTGTTTGTTCTGAGGCTGGATTTGAACTCAGGTCCTCCTGACTTCAGGGCTGGTGCTCTATCCACTGCACCACCTAGCTGCCCCTTAGATCTTTTGTTTTTCCAAATGAATTTTGTATTTATTTTATCAAGTTCTATAAAGTATCCCTTTGGCAATTTAGTTGATACAGCCAGCATTAAAGCATACATTATATTTGGTAGTATTGTCATTTTTATTATGTTGGCATGGCCTAGCCACGAGCACTGAATATTCTCCCAACTATGTTCTTTATTTTTTTAAGAAGCACTTTGTAAACAACTGTATACAAGTCTTTTGTGTACTTTAGTAGGTTGATCCCCAGTTATTTATGCATTTTGTAGTTATTTGGAATGGGATTTCCTTTTCTATTATTGCTTCTCCTATTTTACCCTTTCATGATAAAAATCTGTGGTAAAGAGAGACTAAGGCACAAAGTTCCAAGCATAACCAATTTATTTACAAGGCTGGTGAAACTCTTTTATACACTTGAAAAGGTAGCAGTACCAAAAATAATCTAGTGATGTAAACTAAACTAAGACTGTGATTGGTCCAATACAGAGATGAAAGGTTGGCTTACATTTGGTTTGACTCAGAGAGAAGATTTCCCTAACCCACGGCAACAGGGAAAAACAGAGGTAACTACCAACCTCTGAAAAGTCTTGTGATGGGCAAACATCTTCTCACCAGATTGACTCACATTCCCTGGAAAATCTCTTGGTGGGCAAACATCCTATGACCAGGTTAACTCATCTACCCCCATGGTCAGCAAAAGTTCACAGATTTGAGTCTTTGTGGCTGGACTTCAGCCCATAGGAATAGGGAAGTTAAACTCTTACATTTTATTAATTTTATTATTTTATTTATTAATAGATTAATTTTATTAATAGATCCTATACAATCAAATCTGAATTTGATTCACAAATATTGATACACTGATTAGATACAATTCTCAATCAATATTTAATAAATAATACAAAATAAAATGGATTATCAAGTTTCAACTTCACATATTGAAAAGCTGTTGATTTTTGAGAATTTATTTTGTAGCCTGAAATTTTGCTAAAGCTATGAATTGTCGCAGTTAGTATCTTTGCTGATTCCCTGGGGTTTTCCAAGTAAATCACCATGTCGTCAGCAAAGCAGGGATAGTTTGATCTCCTCTTTGGCTATCTTTATTCCTTTATTTACTTTCTTTTGTCTTATTGTTTTTGCTAGCATTTCCAGTACTATAGTGGGGAGAGTAGGCATTCTTGTTTCCCTCTGATATTTAACAGAAAAAGTTATAGTACACCCCCATCACATATAATATTTGCTTTTGTTTTAAATAGATGCTTTTTATTATTTTTCAAAAGGGTCCTCTGTGCCTCTACTTTATAAGGTCTTGTTTATTTATTTTTAGTTTTCAACATTCACTTTTCTAAGATTTTGAGTTCTAAATTTTACTTTCCTCTTCCTCTCCCTCCTCCCCAAGATGGCATGCAATCTGATATAATCTGTTTGTACAATCATATTAAATATATTTCCACATTAGTCATGTTGTGAAAATAGAATCAGAACAAAAGGGAAAAAGCACGAGAAAGAAAAAAAAAGAGAGAGAAAATAGTATATTTAGATCTGCATTCAGACTCCATAGTTCTTTCTCTGGACATGGATAGCATTTTCCATCATAAGTCTTTTGGAATTGACTTAGATCGTTGCATTGCTGAGAAGAGCTAAGTCTTTCAAAGTCGGTCATTGCACAATATTGCTCTTACTATGTATGATGTTCTCCTGGTTCTGTTCACTTCACTCAGCATCAGTTCATTCAAGTCTTTCCAGGTTTTTCTGAAATCCACCTGCTCATCATTTCTTATGGAACAATAGTATTTCATCACATTCATATACTACAACTTGTTCAGCCATTCCCCAATTGATGGGCATCCCTTCAATTTCCAATTCTTTGCTACCACAAAAAGAGCACAATCCAATGCAAAAAGGCAGAAATATTAATTGCATCCTTTTCAGATCATGATGCAAGAAAAATCATATGTAATAAAGGGCCATGGAAAGATAGACTAAAAATTAATTGGAAACTAAATAACCTAATCCTAAAGAATGAGTGGGTCCAACAACAAATCATAGAAACAATCAATAACTTCCACCAAGAGAATGACAATAATGAGACAACATACCAAAACTTATGGGATGTAGAGAAAGCAGCTCTTAGGGAAAATTTTGTATCTCTAAATGCTTACATACATAAAATAGAGAAAGAGATCAATGAGTTAGATATGCAACTAAAAGCTAGAAAAAGAACAAGTTAAAAATCCCCATTTAAATACCAAATTAGAAATTCCAAAAATCAAAGGAGAGGTTAATAAAATTGAAATTAAGAAAACTATTGAACTAATTAATAAAACTAAGAGCTGGTTTTATGGGAAAAAGCAATAAAATAGATAAATCTTTGATTAATTTGATTTTTAAAAAGAAAACCAAATTACCAGTATCAAAAATGAAAAGGGTGAATTCACCACCAATGAAGAAGAAATTAAAACGATAATTAGGAGCTATTTTGCCCAACTGTATACAATAAATCTGACAATCTAAATGAAATGGATGAATATTTACAAAAATATAAGTTGCCCAGATTATCAGAAGAGGAAATAAAATACTTAAATAATTCTATTTCAGAAAAAGAAATTAAACAAGCCATCAATGAATTCTCAAAGAAAAAAATCTCCAGGGCCAGGTGAACTTGCAAGTGAATTCTACCAAACATTTGAAGAACAATTAATTCTAATACCATGTAAGCTATTTGGAAAAATAGACAAAAAAGGAGTCCTACTAAATTCTTTTTATGATACAAATATAGTGCTGATCCCTAAACCAGGAAGAGCCAAAACAGAGAAAGAAAATTATAGACCAATATCTCTAATGAATACAGATGCAAAAAATTTTAAATAAAATACTTTGCAAGTTTTTTTAGCATAAAAATGTTGAACTTTTTCAAATACAGTTTCTACATCTATTGAGATGATTATGTGGTTTTAAAAATATGATTAATAATGTTTATCATTTTTGTAATGTTGAACTATCCTTGCATCCCTAGTATAAATCACACTTGGTCATAATGAATAGTTTCTTGGATCAATTACTGTATTTTGTTTGACTAGATTTTAAGATTTTTCAGTCAATGTTCATTGATGATATTGGCCTGTAATTTTCTATGTTTTATCATTTCCCGATTTAAGTATTAGGACTGTATTTGTCTTACAAAAGGATTCTGTTTTCTTTCTTGGTTTTTTAAAAATAATTTGTGTAGTACAGGTACTAATTGTTCATTAGAAGTCTCATAGAATTCTATTGTGAATCAATCACGACCAGGAATTTTTTCTTTGGCAGGTCCTTTACAGCAAAATCTATTTCCTTTTTATTTTGGATCTCTATCTGGTCTTCTAATAGGTTAGGTTTTTGTTTTTGTTTTTTTTAATTTTTGTTCTTCTACTTCATTTTTGTTCTCATTTTGTTAACATGAAACTGCATAATATGTTCTAATCTTTTTTATTTCTTCTAGTTTTGCTGATTTGCTGATTTGTTATTTTATTGATTTGATTTTCTAGTCTCTTCTTTTTAGTCATATTAGGTAAATAGTCATAAATTTTATTAGTCTTTCCAAAGAACCAGCTTTTAGTTTTAATGATCGTTTCTGGGTTTTTTGTTTCTGTTTTGTTTTTGTTTTATCTATTTCCTCTCTAATTTTTAATATTTCCCTTCCTCTGGGAAATGGCTGAGCAAGTTGTGGTATATGAATATAATGGAATACTATTGTGCTATAAGAAATGATGAACAGGCTGACTTCAGAAAAACCTGGAAAGACTTGTATGGTCTGATGCTGAGTGAAGTGAGCAGAAACAAGAGAACTTTGTACACAATAACAACCACGTTGTACGATGACTAATGTTGATAAACTTAACCCTTCTCAGCAATACAAGGATCTAAGACATCCCCAGAGGCCTCGTGATGGAAAATGCTATCCACATCCAGAGAAAGAACTGTAGAAGTTGAATCACTATCATTTCTTTTCTCTTCTGTTGAGTTTTGTTTCCTCTTTCTAATGGTTCCTCCTATTGGTTTTAATTTTTACTTACAACTTCACTAATGTGAAAATATGTGTAATAGGAATGTAAATGTATAGCTTATATGAGATTGTGTGCCAGCTTGGGGAGGGTGGTGGGGAGAAAGGGGGAGAAAAATTTTAAACTCAAAAGCATATGGAAGTGATTGTTGATAAATCAAAATAAATTAATAAAATTTAAAAATAATTTCCCTTCCTCCTCTTCATAGTCCTATTCATCAGTTTTTTAATATCATCTTTCTTTGCATCCTTTTCCAAAAATGATTTTGCTCACTCTCTTCATTATCCACCCTCTCTATTCTAGATCCTTATTCTTTGATTCTTGACCCCTATCATTCTCTGGTCTCTCTCTTTTCTCCATATTCTTTATTCAAGCAAAGCTTCCAAGGTTACCATCCTCCAGGCAGTTTCTACTACTGCCTTATACAGTTTGCCCTGTGGATTTCCTTTTCCCATTGTGCCTCACTAACAGAAAAATTCCAGTTTTTGCAGGTGTCAGAGAAGACACTGCCCCAAGGTAGGATCCCTCCCCTACCATGTTCCTGCCTACATGGCTCACCACTGGTCTATACCCTCCCTTGGTAACCTTTTCTCCCATTTGCCTCAAAATCTCTTCCCTTACTCTGTCCTCTCCCATTATCTTAGGTACCAGTTGACTCCACAAGTTCTAGCTCCCCATGTCCTGAGGTAAGACAAGTAGGATTTTCAAGCACCAAATTACTCCTTTCACAAACTCTCTCTCTTCACTCATAGGGTGAACAACGGGACCCCTTCCCACCACTAAAGCAAGGCCTTCCTCTTTTCTCCCTCTTTTCAATCCTTCCCTTTTCCTCTTCACCCACCCCTCTGTAGGCTCTCCTCTTCCTGAAACCACATGGGTCAATCTCCCCTCACTGCTAGCCTCTGATTTGACTATAGTGCAACACATATTCTTCTCTATTTCCCTTCTCTCCTCTCCCCTTTATATACCCTCCCATTTTGAAATACTGTCTCATTTTTAAAAATACATAAATAAAAAACACACATTTGTCCACCTGCAGGCAGGGTGTCCCTAGGTTCTGTCCATAATGCCCTGCGCCTGCCTCTTCGCTGTTATCTCCACCAGACGTCTCCCTTCACCCATTTCCTTGGGAATATTTAGAAAGAAATTTCTTACTGGTCTCTCTGCTGTCACTCTGTTGCCTTTGTTGTCCTTGTTTGCTGCGTTTATTCACTCCTCTTGCATTTCTGTTATTTGGAGTGTTCTGAGAAGCAAATAAATTTTTCATTTCTGATTTTATTTCTAAAAATGTTTCAAATGCCTCCTTCTTATTGAGTGTCCATCTTTTTTCATTTATTGTTAAACTCATTTGAAGGTAGGTTGCCCTGAGTTGCACCCTGAACTCCACCATTCTTCAGAACATGTTACTCCATTCCACCCAACATTTTCTAGTGGATTATTCCAATGTCCTTTCTTTTATATTTGAAAGTCTTTCTCCTGATCACTTCCGGAACTTGTTTCTGAATTGAATGTTTAATTTAGCCATTATGTGTCTTGGAGTTTGTAGCCTTGGGATTTTTTTTTCTAGAGATGATCTGTGCATTGCTTCAATTGGTATTTCATTTTCCATATTCAGAAATTCTGAGCAGTTCTCTTTAATCATGGTATTAAAATTTGTCTTGTCCTGTTGTGTTCCTCTGGAAGACCTATAATCTTTAGGTTCAATTGAATTCAATAAACATTTATTAAGCACCTTTGGATACAAAAAGAGGCAAAAGACAGTGCCTACCCTCGAGGACCTTACAATCTAATGGGGAGATCACATGCAAGTATATACAAAATAAGCTATATACAAGATAAATAGGAAATAATTAACAGAGGGAAGGCACTGGAATTGAAGTGTTGGGGAAGGTTTCCTGGAGAAGGTGAGATTTTAGTTGAGAACTTAAAGGAGACCAGGGAATACATGTCAGAGAGTAAAGTATAAGAAGACTGGAAAGGTAGGAGAGAGTTAGATTATGAAGGACTTTGAATGCCAAACAGAGCTTTTTGTATTTTTTTCCTAGAGGCAATAGGAAACCATTGGAGTTTATTGAGTAGGGTGACATGATCAGATCTACGTTTTAGGAAAATCACTTTAGTGGCTAAATGGAGGATGAATTGGAATGGGAAGAGATTTGAGGGAGGCATACTCATCTGCAAGTTATTGCAATAATCAAGGCATGAGGTGATGAAGGTCTGCACCAGAATGGTGGCAGTGTCAGAGGAGAGAAGGGTATATATTTGAGAGATGTTACAAAGGTGAAATCATCTGACCTTAACAACAGATTAGATATGGAGGATGGAAGACAATGAGAAATCCAGGATCGTGCTGAAGTTGTGAGCCTGAGGGACTGGGAGGATAGTGTTGCCCTCTAAAGTAATAGGGAAAAGGGGAATGAGGTAATTAAATCCATGGCAGCTGCTGAGATTACCAAGTGAAGTAGTATAGAGACAGAAGAGAAGACGACTCAGGACAGAACCCTTAGGGACACCTACAGCTAGGGGCATGGTCTGGAGGACGATCCAGCAAAGGAGATAGAGAAGGAGCTGTCAGGTAGGAGGGAAATCAGGAGAGAATGGCATCCCAAAACCTATAGAAGTAAGAGCCAATCCTCAATTGATAAATTGTCAAAGGATAGGAACAAGCAGCTTTCAGACAAAATAATCAAAGCTATCTATAGTCACATGAAAAAATGCTCTGAGTCACTATTGATGAGAGAAATGTAAATTAAAACAACTCTGAGCTACTACTTCATACCTGCAAGATTAGCTAATGTGACAGAAAAGGAAAATGACATGCTGGAGGAGATGCAGGAAAATTTAAACACTAATGTACTATTGGTGAAGTTGTATACTGATTCAACCATTCTGGAGAGCAATTTGGAATTATGCCCAAAGGGCTAGAAAACCATGCATACCCTTTGACCAAGCAAGGTCTGCATACTAGGCCTGTATCCCAAAGAGATAAAAAGAAAAAAGGAAAAGGACCTATGTGTACAAAGCTATTTATAGCACCTCTGTTGGCAGTAGCAAAGAATTGGAAATTGAAGGGATGTTCATCAATTGGGGAATGGCTGAACAAGTATGTGATTGTGATGGAATACTATTGTGATTTAAGAAACGATGAGCAGGATGCTCTCAGAAAAACATGGAAAAACTTGCATGAACTGATGAAGAGTGAAATGAGCAGAACCAGGAGAACACTGTACACAGTAACAGCAATATTGTATGATGATCTACTATGAATAATTTAGCTATTCTCAGAAATACAATGATCCAAGACAATTCTGTAGGACTTATGATGAAAAGTGCCATCCACCTGCAGAGAAAGAACTGGTAGAGCCTGAATACAAATCAAAGACACTTTTTCTTTACTTTCTTTATTTTTCTTGGTTTTTTTTTTTGTATGTGTGCTATTTCATTGAATTACTTATATGGAAATGTGTTTTGCATGATTACATATGTATAATCTATGTCAAATTGCTTGCCTTCTCATTTGGGGGGAGGGGTGGAAGGGAGAGAATTTGGAACTCAAAATTTGAAAAAAATGTTAAATTGTTTTTACACATAATTGGGAAAAAATAAAATATTAAATAAGGAAAAAAGAGAAGTATCAAGGATGAGACAGTGATCAATCATGTCAAAAGCTGCAGAAAGGTCAAGGAGAATGAAGAATGAGGAAAAGTCATTAGATTAGGCAACTAAGAGATCATTAGTAACTTGGAGAGAACACTTTCAGTGAGGTGATAAGGTATGGAAGCCAGATTATAAAGGGTTAGGAACAGAGTGAGAGGCGAGAAAGTGGAGGCACCTATTATAGACAGCCTTCTCAAGGAATTCTAACCACAAAGGGTAGAAGAAAAATAGGACAATAGTTAGCAGGGATGGAAGGATCTGTGTTTTTCTGGATAGAGAAGGCATGAACATGTTTGTAGGAAGTAGGAAATGAGTCAATAGAGAGGGAGAGATTGAAAATAAGTGAAAGAGTAGAGATGACAGAGGGGACAATCTACTGGAGGAGATGGGATGGAATGGGATTACTTAAGCAGATGAAGGGGTAGCCTTGGTTAAGGAGTAAAGCCACTTGACCATGTGAAATGGAGCTAAAGGAGGAGAAAGTGGAAGAAGGTACCTAAGTAATAGGTGATTAGGAAAAGGAGAGAAGTGGGAGTTCACAGCAAATGGCCTCAATTTTTTTTTTAACATGGGGCAAGGTTCTCCACTCCCAATTTTCAAGATCAATATATTTTGCTTGCATAATGAGCCTATTTTCATTTAGTGTTGTTTTTTGCCTTTCATCTCCTAGATTGCCCTTTATTCTGTATATTTGCATTCCCTATCTATTGTTCTCTCTCCTTTCTTTGGTGAGATTTGCCATTGCAGATTCCAGTTTTTCTGTTCTGCCCATTATTTTTACTTTTTAGGCCTTGAAGTCTGCCTTCATAATTCTCATCTCTCTTTTGGACCACTCAGGAATAGTGTGTTGTTATGGTTCCATGTTCTTCTCACATTCCACAGGGTCCTCTGTCTCATTAAGTAGTAGATCATTTTCCTTTGTTTTTCACTGTTTATTCATAGTATCTTAAACTAATTTCCTAGATATGGAGGTCAATTTTTTTGTTGGTGGTGTTCTTCCCTGTTGATTTATCTGCTTATATTCAAGGTCTTTGAGTTTTGTTCTTCCTCAGATCTTTGGTAATTTCAGGTTTGGTTGTTTTTTGTTTTGTTTTTCCTCTATTCTCTTTCTGACTGCCCCTTCTGTTGATGTTTTCCTTGAGAGGTGGATTTCAAAGTGTCTCAGCCTCCTCCCACACTGGAAAATTCACAGTTCACTGGCATAGATCTCTGCCAAGTGACTTTTGGATGATTAGAACTGGTTCTAGCTAAATGCTATGCTCTTTCTCATAGCCTTAGTGCTGCAGGGTCTCCTCCTTTCCCCTCCCCCACCCTATCCTCTGCACAGGTATCCTGTGCTGCGGTCCCTGTCCTGCTCTTTCTGTTCTTCAGTTCTCTGGCCTGACCTGGGCACTTCAGAGAACTGCATGGCTTGTGCTACATGGTTGTCTCTCTTGTTAGAGGCTACTCAGAACTTTGCAGCACTGATGCTATAGGGTTGCAACCTCCAGCAGGCTTTTATTCCTGAAGGACTACAGCTGAGACTGTATGTCACAGCTGAAACAAACTTCTACAGCCTGGAGCCAGGATCTCTACAGCAATGGAAAGGAGGGGGAACTGGGGTGTGGGGATCATTAAGCCCCATTTTTTTGTTTAACCTTCTTTTGGATTCTGGTTATCCTAGACCTTGGAAACAACTTAAATTGGTTCATCTTTGGTACATAATTTCTATTTTAGAGAAGTTTGAGAGGTCATGGGGTTCAGAGAAAATATCTAGTCTTCCATCTTGCTCGTCCATGACCCAGAAGTCCCAACAGGAAACATTTATATAGTTTATATTTATACATAAAGTATATAGTACTTTAAGATTAGAAAAGTGCTTTACATATATTATTTGATTCTCACAACAACCTTGAGAGGTAGAGGCTATTTAATACCCATTTTATAGATGAAGAAACTGAGGCTGAAATTAGGTGATCCCCTTGTCTAAGGAGCTAATCAGTAACAGAGGCAGGATTAAAATTCAAGGTCCATCACTCTATCTAATGAATTATTTGGCTGACATCTATACAGCATTTTACCATTTGCAGAGCCTTTGATGCCCATTATCTTTTTTGGCCCTCACAATAGCATAGCCCTGTGAAGCAGGTAGCACAAATATCACTCCTACCCTACTTTAAGGTTAAATGTGCTTAGTGATTA
Organism: Phascolarctos cinereus; assembly: GCF_003287225.1. Lineage (NCBI taxonomy): Eukaryota > Metazoa > Chordata > Mammalia > Diprotodontia > Phascolarctidae > Phascolarctos > Phascolarctos cinereus. Next base: position 54,296,115 of record NW_027556180.1, read on the forward strand.
AGTGATTCATCCAGGGCCACAAAGTACAAGAGCCAAGATTCAATCTTTGGTTTTCTGACACCAGGTCCCCAAGCTATACCCAGATCCTAGTGATTCCTAAGAAGAAATAGAAAGAAGGAAGGGAAAGAGTCTACACCTCACATTTACTTTTTCTTAGCTTGTGAATCCAACATGGGCTATACCTGGCTATACTTTGAGGCCTAGTTCAAGTTTCACCTCATCTTTTTTTTTGGCTAGACAATAGGGGTAAGTGACTTGCCCAGGGACACACAGTTAGCAGTAAGTGTTATGTGTCTGAGGCTGGATTTAAACTCAGGTCCTCCTGAATCCAGGGCCAATGTTCTATCCACTGTGCTACCTAGCTGCCCCAATTTCACCTCATCTTGAAAAGTGTAATGATAATTTAAAAAGTTCTTTCTCTTTTATAAAGTATGAGGGCATATTTTACTAAGCTTCTTCCCTTCTTTCTCTCTTGCTCTGGCTGAAAGTTATCAAAACCTATGATGTATCAATTAGCTTTTTGGATTTTGGTTTCTCTTCTTCCTTTTTTTTTTTTTTTAAAATTCATTATTGTAAAGAATTGCTCATTTGGAGAGAGAAAAGGCATATAGTAGAAAATCTACTTATGTAAAACAAAAGACAGCAATTTAAAAAATCTATTTTAAAAGAACATAGTATCTTCTTATGAACTTTGATTCTAGATTTTTTTTTCTGTAGAATGGAAGTATGAATTTCATTACATACCAGATTCCCTTAAGCCTCAATGTCACTGCCTTGAGTTGTTTTAAGCAACATCTGAGGGTGAAAAGTGCCTAAGGACCAATACAGTCCTGGTACAGGTCTTAATACCTACTTGGAGTAAAATGGTTCCCTGGTGTTGACATAACTAAGAGGGGGAGTGAGATTCTATGTTCCTGGTCTCAGCTACACCTCCCTAAGCAGGCGCCCAATCCAGGAAGACTTTACCTTCTGGCTCGGCTCCCTGTAATCTAAACTTGTTCAGTTACATATTTACCTTCTCTGATCTTTCTGTTCATACCTCTTGCATGGCACTTATTGTAGTGAAGGATTTGTGATTTTTGTCAGCACTGAAGTCCCTTCATCAATACAGATTATAACCTGATGAATCAATTAATAAACATTTATATTAGCACTGACTATGTGTTGAACACATAGCTGTGCTAAATGTTGGGGATACAAAAAAAGAAAAGCAAAAAAACAGTCCGTGTCCTCAAGGAGAGTACATTCTAGTGAGGGGAGAAATATATCAATAACCATATACATACCAGGTATGTACAGAGCTGATGGAAAATCCAAAAGTGGAAGGCATTGGCAGCTGGGGGGGAGGGGGAACCAGGAAAGGCTGCCTGCAGAAGCCGGTATTTGAGCTAAATCTTAAAGGAAGCCCAGAAAATTAAGAGGCAGAGGTGACACAGCTCTGATATCCCTGGCTTCCTGAAGTCCTAGCTAAAATCCCACCTTCTACATGAACGCCCCCTCTTAATTCTCGTGTCTTTCCTCTGTTAATTATTTCTTATTTATCCTGCATATAGCTCATGTTGTACACATTTGTTTTCATGTCATCTCCCTCATTAGATTGCAAGCTCCTAGAAGGCAAGGGCTATCTCTTTTTGTCTCCCCAGTACACATCACGGTACCTGGCCCAGAGAAGGAGATTAATAAATACTTATTGAATGAATGGCAAAGCATTCCAGGCATGAAGGACAGTCAGTGCAAAGACACAGGTAAGAGAAATCATTATATCTTAGGTGAGTGTAGCTAGATTTTAGAGGGCATTGAGGGGAGTAAGGTGTAAGAACTCTGGAAAGTTCGGAAGGCGGCAGGGTTATGAAGAATTTTTTTTATTATAGCTTAATATTTTATTATATGCAACCTTAAATACCAAAGTCAATTAACCTTATGTTTTCAGCTATTTATGTTTTTAAATTAATTTCTATTTCTAATGGGGGAATATTTGGGGAAGATGATGGAATAGGTCAAAAATTTCTAGGCTCTCTATATTTTGTCCACAAACATTCACCACAAAATGAGTGCAGAGCAGCAAAAATAAAGGGGTAAAGCCGTTATCCTCCTAAGATAACTTGAGAGGACCTCAGAGAAGACAGGATGTCGGGGAGCTGAGGTTTGGCCTGAGCCCTGAATCAACAAATAGCAGGCCCTGAGGGCAGTGGAGTGGAGGCAGCCTAGGCACCAAGAAATTTCATCTCATGACCTTTTACCTCATAATCTTTCATCTAAAGCACAGTGGGGGAGGATGAAAGGACCCCCACCTCCACCCTCCTGTTTCTGGAACTAGGCATTGGGGTGTTGGCTGGAGGCGATTCCAGGCTGCGGCTGTGAGTGAGGAGAGGCAAGCAACCACCCAGTGAGTGTGGCTCACCACCGGGAGCTAGAATATTCTCAGAACAGCATGCTTGGGGGCTCTAACCATGACTTAGGAAAAAAGAGGAATCCCTAAGGTTGACTCCTGGACAGAATTCAGACAATAACAGTAAGGAGAACCTAAGACCTAGGGCAACATTACCTAGGGAGGGAATGGGTGAAACTCTTGGAGGGTTGGGTGAAGTGGTGGGGTGGAAGGGTTGGAAGAGAAGATAAAGTAACAGGAATAGGGTAAAAAGAAAGGCTGAGAAGGAAAATAGTGAATAAAAATAAAGTGGAGGGAAATTCACAAATAGTAACATTACCCAGGATTAAAATCTGATTATAATAATAAGCTGTCAAAAATAAAATAAAACAAAATAAAAATGAGTAAGCAAAGGAAAAAGATAGCTACTTTGGTGTAAAAGAAAATCTGGGATCATTTTCAGAAAAAGATAGTGAGGTAAAAAAAGCCACTCCTACTCCAAAGAGTAACATAAAATGGTCACATGCCCAAAAAGAGTTCTTGGAAGAACTTAAAAAGCAATTAAAAAAAAATAAGAAAGAGTGAGGAAAAATTAGGGGAAAAAAATAAAAGCAATCCAAGAAAATTATGAAAAGAAAGTTAACCAATTGGAAAAAAGAGGTCCAAAATCTTAAGGAAACACTAAGAAGTAATAAAACTAGAAAAAATAGAAGAGAATCTGAAATATCTCATTAGAAAAACAATTGATCTGGAAAACAGATGGAGGAAAGACAATGTAAAAATTGTCAGACTATGATTCTGAGGAAGCAGGTCAGGGTGGAGGGCTGGTAATGTTGGAAACTTACTGTTATCTGGGTTGAAAGGGTGTAGAAGTCTTCTGAACATATAGAGAGATGAGAAAACTGGGGACAGAGTGGGAGAGGGACTTTTGGAGGGTTGTGCTGATTGAGATTGGGGAGGTGGGGGAGGGAATGGGGGAACTCTTGGAGGGTTGGGTGAAGTGGGGGAAGAGTTGGGGGAGAAGATAAAGTAACAAGAATAGGGTAAAAAGAGAGGCTGAGAAGGAAAATAGTGAATAAAAATAAAACGGAGGGAAATTCACAAATAGTAATTATAACTGTGAATGTGAATGGGATGTTTATAGTGCCTCTCTTTGTGGTGGCAAAGAACTGGAAATTTCAGGATCCCCATCAAATGGTTGAACAAGTTGTGGTGCATGATTGTGATGGAATGCTACTGCTATAAGAAATGATGAGCTCAGCGATCTTAGAAAGGCATGGAAAGACTTGTATGAAATAATGAAGAGTGAAATGAGTAGAACCAAGAGAACATTGTATATAGAAACAGTGATATTGTTTTGAGAACTACTTTCAGTGACTAAGTCATTTTGACTATTATAAATACACAAATTAAAAATAAAGGACATATGAAGAAAGATGCTATCTGCATCCAGAAAAAGAACTGATAAATAGATGTATAGAACAATTTTTCATATACATACCTATTTGTGTCTAATGGTAGCCATCTCAAGGGAGGGTGGGGAGGAAAGCAAAACAAAGGGGGAAAAAAAGAAATTTATATAATAACTTTGTTGTATATTTGGAGGGACTAGCAAGTTGTACATGGTAGATTTGCAGTTTCATGTGCAATCATTTTTATTGTATAGTGTTACGGAAATCTTTGTTTTGTTCCATGAATTGAAAATAAAATAAAATTTAAAAAAATTCTAAGCATGAGGAATATAAAGAAATTTGGATATACAGACAAATTATTGTGAAAGAAAGAAAGGAGATCATGATGGAAAATGCTATTCATATCCAGAGAAAGAACTATGGAGTCTAAATGACGACAGAAGCATACTAATTTCTTTTTATTTCTTTCTCATGGTTTTTCCCTTTTGTTCTGATTCTTCTTTCACAACATGACTAATGTGGAAATATATTTAATATGATTGTATATGTATAGCCTATATCAGATTACTTGCCATCTTTGGGGGGTGGGGGTGGGAAAGGAGAAAAAAATTTGGAACTCAAAATCTTATAAAACTGAATGTCGAAAACTATCTTTTCATGTATTTGGAAAAAATAAAATACTATTAAGTAGGAAAAATAAAAAAGCTAAACTAAAATAAAATAAAAAAACCAAAAATTAAAATATAAAATATAAACATTTTAAAAACTAAACTAAACTAAAATTAAATTAAAATTAAAAAAGAAAGAACTAGAGCAGTCTCTATATTCAACAGTTACAGAAAAAGGAAAAATTTAAGCAAAAACAGAAGAATGGATAAAAAGAGAACAGAAGGCTATCCAGAGGGAATACTGAATATGGTCCCATGGAAAATATGAAGATTTTTAAACGCCCAAAAAGGCATTTGACCCTGGAGATGATAGGGAGCCACTAGGATTTATTGAGTAGGGCTGGATGACAATGAAAGATTCCTGCTTTAGGAAAAGCACTTTGGCAGCTGAGTTTAATCTACAAGCATTTATTAAGCACTATGTTCCAGCACTTTGCTAAAGGCTGGGAAAACAAATAGAAGCAGAAAGACAGTTCCTACCTTCAAGGGGCTTACATTCTAATTTGAGAAAACAACCTGGTAGCTGAAAAGGTATTTCCCTGGGTGAGGTCACAGTAGAGGAAGAAGTCAAAAGAGTCTCAGAGCCCAGAGAGGAATGAAGGAGTACACCTGGCTGCCTTTGGCCCAGGGGAGTGGGTGGGTGGTGGGATTCCAGGATGAACTGACCAGTTAGAGGAAGGGAACCTTCCAGGGTGAGAAAGCCAGAGTGGAAAAAGGAAATCTGTTAGAAGGTCAGGAGCAGTTGTCTAGGTGAGAGGTGATGAAGACCTGAACTAGGACACCACGGCTGCGTGGGTAAAGACAGGAACTCTGTGAGAGATATGACGGCAAAAACGATAAGACTTGGCAATGGGCTGATTAAGTAGGGCAGAGGAGACTGACGAATCAGGGTGATCCTGGCAGAATGGCGGCCACTTCAACAGTCACTGTTGTTTGTCCTTGTTCTTGAAGAGCCCTGTGACATCAGGGAGGTGATATCAAGACAAGCAAGTGAATTGGATTTAAGTGAGGAAGTGCTGCGCAAAGTCCCCAGCCTCACTCTCTCCTCTGGAACCGTGTGGCTCCAGCGGCAAGATATGAATCAGGATGACTGGAGATGGCCCTGGATGCAGTGGGGGACCTTGGCCTTTTTAAGCTAAGGTCTTTAACAGGTCTCAGTCTGCTTGAGGCAACATTCAATGAGTGACTGAGGCTAGGTAAGAAATGGGACAAAGAATGGCCTCTTTACCTAGTCAAAAAAACCCAAAAATCCATAGGGGGTGGGGAAGACCCTGAGGGTTTCTGGCTATTACAGAATTAATTCCTATTTTACATTCGCCAATTTGGGCCAATGAGGGCCCAAACAATGACCAAGTGGGCTGGGCCTGGGACCTATTTTTGCCAGTGTATGGGGAGGAGAGACAATGAGTTCTGTTTTGGACCTGTTGAGTTTGAGATGACTAGGAGGGGCACGTACATCCAAGAGACGCTCAGGTGACTGTAGCCAGGGTTTCTGGGAAGTTCAAATGAGAAAATGGTTGTAAATCACTTTGCAAACCTTAAGGCACTATACAAATGCCAACTGTTATCCTAAATAAAAATGATAATAATAATATCATTATATATATTCTATATTAATATAAATTATATATTATTATTATTATTATTATTATCGTCAAATCGCCAGTCTGGTGATGACTTCATTTCCTGAGTCTTCTACTGCCGTCCTGCTCGGCTACTGGTCATAGGTTGTTCAATGGCTCCCATACAGGGGTGTGGTAGTAAATGCTTAACAATCAGGCTGGGGGTGGTGGTGGAAGGGGGGTAGATGTGTGCATATTCTTTTAAGTTTAATCTGCATTCCTAACACTTTCTTAATTTAAGGCAACCAAAAATCCAATAAATCACGCCCAGGGTGGCAACTTGTCCGCAAAGAAATACAAGATAAATGAAAGATTAGCTAGACTGTAGCCGAGGGAGAGCTGGGCCCGGAGGTAGGCAGACGGAGATCCAACGCATCCTCCACCAATTTCGGGCCGCGGAGGCAGGGCGAGTCACTTAACCGCAGCCTGCCTCAGTTTCCTCAGCTGTAGGATGGGCATCCTCACGGGACCTGCGGTCGTGCGTGAGGCTCCAGCCAGGTCACACGTGTTATGCAACAGGTGCTTGATCAGTGTTTGTGCGGGAGGCTGGCTGGGCCCGCGGAGGAGGGGGGACAGCGGGTTTCCCTCCGGGGAGCCTGGCCCTCGCACGGTCAGACGCCTACCATGCGCGGAGAGCACAGCGCCCCTTGGCGGCCGCCGCCGGGAGGGCGAGGATGGGCCGCAGGACGCGGGCACCGCCCCTGCGGCTTCATTGGCCGGGGGCCGTGACGTCAGGCCCCGGGCGGGTCCGCCCCCGCCCCCGCCCCCGCCCCCGCCGGCCTCCCGAGCTAGGATTGGGCCGGCGGCGGCCGCGCCGGCGGCAGTTGGGGAGCGGTTGGCTGCTGAGCCATCGGACGCCGTAGCCGCACGGGAGGTTCCGGCCCCGCGATGTCGGTGCCGCCGCCCCCCGCCGTCGCCGCCGAGGCCGAGGCCACGCCGGAGGAGGCGAGGGCTCGCCCGAGCCAGGGCCCAGGGCCGCCCGACCCGCCGGGGCCGGGCTATGTGCTGGGGCTGGACTTGGGCAGCAGCGTGATCCGCTGCCACGTCTATGACCGGGCAGCTCGGATCCACGGCTCCAGCAGCCAGAAGGTGACCGGGGCCCCGCGGGCCGGAGCGGGGGCGTGGGGCTGGGCGCGCGGGTCGGGGAGCTCCCGGGGACCCTCCGCCCCAGGCGGGGCAGCCCGGAGTCACCCTGATAGGGTGGCAGACCCGCCCCCTCCTTACAGATGGGGAAACCGAGTCCAGACTAGTTATGGAGGGACCATACCCAGGGCAGCCTGGAGTCACCCTAATGGGATGGCAGACCCGCCCCCTCCTTACAAATGGGGAAACTGTGTCCAGACTAGTTAGGAAGGGACCATACCCAGAGCAGCCCAAAGTCACACTAATAGAATCCTAGACTGGAGCTGGAAGGGACCTCAGAGGCTGTGCAGACCCACCCCCTCCTTCTTACAGATGGGGAAACTGAGGCCCAGATTGATTATTATGAAAGAATCATACCCAGAGCAGCTCGAACTCCTATTAATAGAATCCTAGACCTGGATCGGGAAGGCACCTCAGAGTCTGTCTAGACCCATCCCTCATTTTACAGATGAGGAAACTGAGGCCCAGCATAGATAAATGACAGCATTTGAACGTAGGTCCTCCAGTGTTCTTTCTATTGTAGCACATTACCTCCATTTCCTGGCTGTTCCTCTTTATTTTATGGCCTCTGTTTGGACGTTATTCAGAGGCTTTAAGCTTTTTCCCTCCGTCTTCCAAGTGTCTCTCTGGAGAAGACAAGAATAAGTTTTTATCAAGGCCAGTGGGGAGAGAGCAGGCTATGTGGTACGTGTGAACACAGTTCCAGCTTGCTCCCTGTGTTTGTTTTGTGTCTGCTGGAGGAATCTGCCTGCTTCTCTTTCTTCCCTATCACTGAGCAAGTATCTTTATAGAATCAGTTAGTTATCAGCCTCAGGAGGACTGGCCACAGCTTTGTTTCACTGCCCCCTCTGACTGGCTTCTCAGTATGTTTTCATCATTTCAGATTTTGGTGCCATTTCTGTTTTTGAAGTCCTAATGTCCGCTTTTTTTTTTTTAAGTTTTACACATGCTGTTTTTTAAACATTGTTGTCACCTTTCAGTGCTGCTTCCCACGCAGATACCCCTGTGTCCTGTTGCTTTCCTGGCAGGCCTATAATATGAATTTCTCAAGCAGTCGTGTGTTTGCTATCTATAGCTATTAGAAGTTTCCACAGATTGACAACTATGTATCTCTGTTAGGATTTCATCTTTCTTTGGGACCAGTAAGGAGCCTCCTTTAATATTTGATTTATGACACCATTTTTACCTTTTTTAGTTTTCCAGATTTCCTGAAAGAGTCTTTGCTTTTCATAATTGATAGTAGTAAGTAAATGACTGCTCCATTTTAGGGACAGCATGCCAAATTGGTATTTATTTGATAAATTGCTCTTGTATTTACTTTTATTCCCAAGACTGATTATTTTGGCATTCTTTTAAATATTTCATTGCTTCTTGACGCTACTAAATGCTTTTTGAGAATTTAAATATGTGCTTCTTTATTTCTTTTCATGTGACAGAAAGTTCTAAGGATATGCCCATCAGTACCCATCCCCCAGTTAAGTGAGACTTTAGAGTCTAGACCTGCCCCCACTGGTATATATATGTTCAGTTTAGTTCTTCTTGTTCATAGAACATGAGGCTTTCCTTGTATAGGGTTCCTGGATTTAAAAGACCCAGTCAAGTTTCTATAAAAGTATTTCATCATCAAAACTTTTTTGGTTATAAATATTATCAAGAATTTGATTTTATAGTACAAGTTTTGTTGATTCCTTTGCAAAAAAAAGGTTTTCTTACTATTCAAGTGCAACAGCTAAATTTAGCTTCAGAATTAGTTGATAGTAAATATTAACTTAGTAATAAAGTGCCTTAGTATCGAAAAGGTGAGTGCTTACTTGTTCCTAATGTAGTCCAAGAATCCATTAAGTCTTTGAGTAACTGTTTAAATAGTGGGAGAAAAAAACCTGTTTTATTTTATGAGACCAAATAAAGCTGCTCCTAATTGAAAATTACCTTATAATTAACATATTATGTTACCAACTATCCTGAATCAGTTAACTGGGTAGGTTTAGCATTGGAGTCCTCTACTTTTTTTTCCCCCTTTCCCTATGGAAGAACAAATTAGAAAAGGTTTTTGATTAAGATTCCATTTGCGGTTTGATCCCAGTAAGAGGGGAAAAGAAAGGACTGTTAGTTATATGCAGAGAAATACATCCTAGGCCTTTTTCCCTGCTCATGTGTATTCTGCTGGTCACACATTTGGGAAAGCAACTGAAAACGAATGGTCAGCTGGCCCAGTGCCTAGCATACAGCAGGCACTTGATGCTCGCTGATTGCTTGCTTGATACAGTTCATTCATACGCTCTCTGCATATGAAGGAGCCTGATCCCCTTAGCTGTTCTTTTTTCCCCTTTTGTTAAAATCTCATTTAATATTTTATTTTTATTACATGTAAAAACAATTTTAACATTTTTTCCCCAAATTTTGAGTTCCAAATTCTTTCCCTCCATCCCCTCCCCCCCATTGAGAAAGCAAGCAGTTTGACGTTGGTTATAATGTGTAGTCATGTAAAACACATTTCCTTATAAATCATTCTGTGAAAGAACACACAGACAAAAAAGCCCCAAGAAAAATAAAGTAAAGGAAAAGTATCTTTGATCTGCATTCAGGCTCTACTGGTTCTTTCTCTGGGGACGGATGGCACCTTTCATCATAAGTCCTACAGAATTGTCTTGGATCATTGTATTGCTGAGAATAGCTAAGTTTCATAGTAGATCATCATACAATATTGCTGTTACTGTGATTCTCCTGATTCTGCTCATTTCACTTTCATGTTTTTCAACATCCTGCTCATCATTTCTTCTTCTTTTTTTTAATATGAGGCAATTGGGGTTAAGTGACTTACCCAGAGTCACACAGCTAGTAAGCATTATGTGTCTGAGGCTGGGTTTGAAATCAGTTTCTCCTGACTCTAGGGCCGATGCTTTATCCACTTTGCCACCTAGCTGCCCCCTTTTTTTCTTTCTTTTTTTCCCTGCTCATCATTTCTTAAAGCACAATAGTATTTTATCACAATCGTAAAATAACTTGTTCATCCATTCCCCTATTGATGGACTTCCCCTAAATTTCCAATTCTTTGCCACCACCTAGAAAGCTGCTATAAATATTTTTGTACACAAAGGTCCTTTTCCTTTTGTATCTCTTTGGGATACAGACCTAGTATACAGACTTTGCTTGGTCAAAGGGTATGCATGGTTTTCTAGCCCTTTGGGCATAGTTCCAAATTACTGTCCAGAATGGTTGAATCAGTATACAACTTCACCAGTTGTAAATTAGTGTTTAAATTTTCCCACATCCCCTCCAGCATTTGTCATTTTCTTTTTCTGTCATTTTAGCCAATCTGACAGGTATGAAGTAGTAGCTCAGAGTTGTTTTAATTCACATTTCTCTCGTCAGTACTGATTTAGAGCATTTTTTAAAATGTGACTATAGATGGCTTTGATTACTTTGTCTGAAAGCTGCCTGTTCCTATCCTTTGACCATTTATCAGTTGAGGATTGGCTCTTTTTTCTGTAAATTTGACTCAGTTTTCTATATGTTTGAGGAATGAAGTCTTTATCAGAGAAACTCACTGTAAAAAATTTTTTTCACAGTAATCATTACCAACTATGTATTTCCATCCATTCTTTTCCCCCCCTGTTTATCCTATTCTTTCTCTCCTTTTACTCTGTCCATTATCAAAACTTTTACTTCTGACTTTTACTTCTCCGAAACTGCCCTCCCTTCTATCAACTCACTGCCCCCCTTCTCTGATCCCCTTCCCTTCCTACTTTCCTGTATGGTAAGATTGATTTCTACACGAAACTGAGTGTGTTTATTATTCCCTCTTTGAGCCAGTTCCAATGAGAGTAAAATTCATGTGCTTCTGTCCCCGTTTCCCCTATTTCCCCTCCACTGTAAAATCTCTTTCAGACTTCTTTTATGTCAGATAATTTATCCCATTCTACTTCTCTCTTTCCCCTTCTCCTACTGCATTCTTCTTTCTCATCCCTTAATTTTATTTTTTTTAGATGGTCATATCATCACGTTCAACTTACACCTGTGTTTTCTGTTTATGTATATTCCTTCTAACTGCCCTAATAATGACAGTCTTTAGCAGTTACAAATATATCATTTCCCCATGTAGGAATATAAATAATTTAACCTTATCGAATCTCTTATGATTTCTCTTTCCTGTTTACCTTTTTATGCTTCTTTTGAATCTTGTATTTGATAGTCAGATTTTCTATTCAGCTGTGGGCTTTTCATCAAGAATGCTTGAAAATTCTCTATGTAATTAAATGTTCTTTTTTCCCCCTGAAGGATTATATTCAGTTTTGTTGGGTAGATGATTCTTGGTTGTTATCCTAGCTGTCTTGCCCTCCAGAGTATTGTACTCTAAGCCCTCCAGTCCTTTAATGTAGAAGCAACTAAATCTTGTGTTATCCTGACTGTGGCTCCATGATATTTGAATTGTTTCTCTTTGGCTGCTTGCAGTATTTTCTCCTTGATCTGAAAGGTCTGGAATTTGGCTATAGTATTCCTGGGATTTTTCATTTTGGGATCTCTTTCAGGAGGTAATCAGTGGATTCATTCAATTTCTATTTTACCCTGGGTTCTAGAATGTCAGGGCAGTTTTCCTTCATAATTTCTTGAAAGAGGTGATATCTGGGCTCTTTTTTTTTTTTTTTGGCTAGGCAATGGGGTTAAGTGACTTGCCCAAGGTCACACAGCCAGTAAGTGTTATGTGTCTGAGGCTGGATTTGAACTCAGGTCCTCCTGAATCCAGGGCTGGTGCTCCATCCACTGCACCACCTGCCGCCCCTTGGGTTCTTTTTTTGATCATGATATTCAGGTAGTCCAATAATTCTTAAATTATCTCTCCTGGATCTATTTTCCAAGTCAGTTGTTTTTCCAAAGAGATATTCCACATTTTCTTCTATTTTTTTCTTACTTTTGATTTTGTTTGATTCTTAACGAGTCATAAAGTCATTAGCTTCCATTTGCCCAATTCTGACTTTTAAGAAGTTATTTTCTTCAGTGAGCTTTTGTACCTTCTTTTCCATTTGTCCAATTCTACTTTCTGAGGAGTTCTTCTCTTCAATGAATTTCTGTATAACTTTTTCCATATGTCTAATTCTGCTTTTCAAGGCATTCTCTCCATTGGATTTTTATGCTTCTTTTACCATTTGGCTTATTCTGGTTTTTTAGGTGTTATTTTCTTCAGTATTTTTTTTGTGCTTCCTTTATCAAGCTGTTGAGGCGTTTTTCATGATTTTCTTGCATCATTCTCATTTCTCTTCCCAATTTTTCCTCTACCTCTCTTACTGGATTTTCAAAATCCTTTTTCGGCTCTTCCATGGCCAGAGAGCAATTCATATTTTTCTATAATGCTTTGGATGCAGGAATTTTGACTTAGTTGTCTTCTTCTGAGTATGTATTTTGATCTTTATTGTCACCACTGTAACTTTCTATGGTCAAGGAAAGAACATCCAGGAGAATGATCAGCAATGTCAAAATTGGCTGATAGGGATTAGGGCTGAGAAAAAGACCATCAGACTGGACGGTTAAGAGGTCTCTGGTGACCCTGGAGAGAACAGTTTTGAGTGAATGTTTTGGTGGAAGGCCAAATTGGAAGGGGTTGAAGAGTGTGGGAGAAGAGAGGGAGGATGTGACTTACAGACAACTTTTTCAAGGAATTTGGCTAAGAAAGAGAAGAGATATAGGATGATAGCTTAAAGGGATGGTAGAGTCTAGTGATGGGTTTTTTTTTTAAGAATAAGAGAGACATGGGCATATTTGAAAACAGAGAAGGAACCAGTTGATAGGAAAGGATTGAAGATTTAAGACAGGGGAGATGATTGAGTTTGAAATTTTCTGGAGAAGACAGGATTAAATACGCATGTATTTCCAATCCCTCGTGATTATAATGCCTCCTCTGTTAATTATTTCTGATTTAGCCTGTATATAACTTGCTTGTATAGATTTGTTTGCATGTTTTCTCCCCCATGTGATTGTGAGCTCCTGCAGGGCAAGGACTGCCTTTGCTTTCTTTTGTATCTCCAGCACTTAGCACAGTTCCTGGAACACAGTAAGAATTTAATACGTTTTCATTGATTAATCAGTTGATTGCCATATAGAGGTATTGGCCTTGGCAAGGAAAAGAGCCAACTCATTGTCAGAGACTGGAGGACAGATGGAGAGAGTGAGAGATGATGTCACCGGATTCTGAAATGAAGAAAATTGGAGAAAAGAACCCCCTCCCCCTAATTCATGTTTAGTAGCCTCAATTTTTGCAGTAAAGTAAGAGGCAAAGGGAACAGCCAGATGGCTCAGTGGATAGGGTGTGGGCCTGGAGTCAGGAAGACTCATCTTCTTGGATTTAAATCTGGCCTTAGACACTAGCTATATGACCCTGGGCAAGTCACTAACTGTATCCTGTTGGAGAAGGAAATAGCAAACTACTCCAGTATCTTTGACAAAAAAAAAACCCCCAAAACTCCAAATGGGGTCCTGAAGAGTTGGACATGACTGAAAAATGACTACAACAACAGCAGAAGGGGCAAGGGTCTCTTTGGAGAGAGGAGCTAGGGAGAGTATGAGCACCTTCGGGGGAAGGAGAAGGTTTGGAATAGATGAGAGGGAATCAGGAATGAAATGACTACAATTTACATTACTTCAGCAAGGGCCTAGTTGGAGGTGGGATAACATGAATTTGTAATCTTCCGTTCCGCATATTTGTGAGAGTTCCTCAGGTTTTGTCCATAACTAGTGAGCAGGTATTTAGGAAGTGGATGGTGGGAAAACTCTAGGGTGGAAATTTGGCAAGAAAGGAGCTATGAGAGAACAAGGTGGTAGGGAATTCAAGGGCAGAGGTCAGTGTAGAGTGGAAATATTGAATGTTTGGGCTGAGGCTGGAGAGAGGAGAGTGAAGGCAGAATGGAAATAATGATGGGAGAAAGTACTGAGAGAGAGAGCATGGAGGTCTTAATGAGGACAGAGAATAGGGTGAAGAAGCACTTGAGAAAAAATTGTGAGTCACCCCTGGGACTGCTGCTGAGGCTCATTCCCACAAGTAGACACACATCATATATGTGCGAAAGGTTCCTGTTTTAATTCTCTGTGCAAGCATTTAATTAGGAATTGTCGATCCTTGGTTAATAAAATAGAGAAAGAAAGGATTCTTAGAAACTGAAAATTACAAAGTTATTATATGATTCTTGTGAGTCTCTTTTTTTTCTTTCCTAAAGAAAAAAGATGTATCTCCTTGGGAAAAATGGTAGTGGCAAATCAGAAGTAAAAATCTGATCAGTTTAAAATGAAAATGTCAAGAGGAAGTTATAAGAGAATGTTGTATATTTTATATAGTCATACAAATATATTTAGTGAACTTCCTGATTCATATTTCATATCTCTGCTATCTTATGCTAATTGGACTATACCTTCCCTGAGGGCGTGAGGTCAGGAAAGCCTTGTTTTTCTTAACTATATGAGGGGGAAGGGCATCTACACCAATTTTGCTGTTCAATAAATATCAACTGAGTAACAGCTTTTCAGAAAGTATGTTATGAGCTCAAAGTTTATTTAGATAACTAATAGATAAAACCTGGAATGTGATGTTTTATCTTCTCAAGTGAAAATCACCGCTCTTCTGGGCAGGACATTGTAGGAAGGTTGTTGAGAAACTGGATTGTGTTCAGAGGAGGGCAGCCAGGTTGATAAAGAAGCCTAAGTTCATGTTCTATGAGGACTGGTTGAAGAAATTAGGATATTTAGCCTTGAGGAAGAGCAGGGGGAAGGAAAAGGAGGTCCTGTGGAAGAGGCTTATCACCTTTGACCTTGAGAGTGTGGAAAGTGAAATTGGGGGCAATTGCAGAAAGCCAAATATAGACTTGATATGAGGAAAAATTTCCTTGCAGCTAGAGCTATATACAAGTTACAAGGTATGTTATTACAAAATTTATTATCACTAAAGCAGAACTAGAAGAGGGCATTGATATGAAGTGGGGTTCACTACCTTTTCTTGGGAATCATTCTCCCTGTTCCTTGCTTCATGGTTCATGTCACTGCCCCCATCCCATCTCCCACTGTCCTTTGGTGTCCCTCAGAAGCAAATGTTGGGCCACCCTCTCCAGGGGTGAATGTGACTGTATCCCACATTCCCATTTCCTCCCCCAGAACTGTCTGCCCTGGGTGAAAATTTTTCTTATTACAACTATAATGTAGAGGGGGTCCTTTTTCAGTTACAGATTGGAGTGATTGGCCTTAGAGGGGACTTGCCACTCTAGAATTCTGGGCTTGAGCCTTACTGTGTTCTTCCTCTAATCAGTCAATGCCAGTTGTACTGACTTGCCTCTAGCTTCAAGGACAAGCTCCCCAGTTTAACATTTAAAGCTCTTTACAACCTGGCCCAGTCTACCTTTCCAGCTTTTTTGTTTGCTTGTTTGTTTGTTTTTGTTTAGGCAGTGGGGTCAAGTGACTTGCTCAGGGTCACACAGCTAGTGAGTGTTATGTGTCTGAGGCCGGATTTGAACTCAGGTCCTCCTGACTCCAGGGCCAGTGCTCTATCCACTGTGCCATCTAGCTGCTCTGCCAGCTTTGTTACACATAATACACTTTCTCATGTTCAGCCATCCAGTCAGACTGGCCTCTTCGTTGCTCCATTGCCTGCCTCTGGCCATTTGGCCTGACTGTTTGTCAGGTTGTGATGTGCTCTCTCCTCCCTTCCTCCTCATAGAACCCACTTGGCCTCGAGACTTAAATCAAGCAATTCCTAATACAGTTCGTCAGCAGGCATTCCTAATGGTGCCAGGTGCTAATGCTCTGTCCCTCTTATTTTTATTGTGTGTTTACTTCTACATGTTGCCTTTCCCCAAAAGAATTCAAGTATTTTTTTATCCCTTAGCACACGGTAGGTGTTTTAATAAATTCTTGTTCATTAATGTTATTAGAAAGTATTGTTTTTGGCAGCCAAGTGAGTTCAGCACTCTATTGAAATTAAAAAATGTATACTTGCAATTTTTTCGTGGCCAGAATTTTTAACTGATACCACATTTGGAATTAGGATGTTTGCTGGGAACTTAAAATATCCTTATGCTAGGCTTTGTAAAAATAACAGCAAATTCTCTTTTTAGATAATAAAAAGATATATCACTTTCCTCTTCCCCCTCGAAGAAATAGAGCAGCATTTATTTCTTGGTTAAACTGAGCTTATACATGTTAAGTTCAGTTGTACTTACATTATAGTCCTTTTACTTAATGCTGAAGCCATCATCTCTTGAGGCAGTGCTTTGTTGCAGGTAACAAAGCAGAAATAGCCTTGTTCTCCTATGATTTGCCTAAGTTTTTTAATCTTTCTACTTTTTTTGTTTGTTTTTAGAGGCAGTTGGGGTTAAGTGACTTGCCCAGAATCACATAGCTAGTAAGTGTCAAGTGTCTGAGGCTGATTTGAACTCAGGTCCTCTAACTCCAAAGCCGGTTCTGCCCACTGTGCCACCTAGCTGCCCCTTTTTTAAGCACTTCAAATGATTGGGTTATAGGGCTGTATTTGTTCCTAGAAGTGTTACAGATAGTTGACATAATATCTTAGTTTCTAAAAACATAGAAAGCTTATTTTTTCCCCAAGTGGAATAGCAGTTCATGGCAAACCGTAGCAAATGTGTTATGTATCCACCCAGTATCTTTGATGGGCAATTGTGTAACAGAGTGACATTTTCAGTGCCACACACACTGATACGTTAAGGAAAAGGCATTGTAGCATCTGGCTTAAAAAACACACATGCAGTAAAATGTGACCATATTTGTGTTTCCTTTACCTTCCTTTGAATTAATCATCTGCACACGGTGGACTAAGTTCTGTTGTTATCTCCAGGGTCAACCTTATTATAAAGAGTTTGTATTTTAATTATTCCATTTTAGTGCAGTTTTAGGCTTTAATAACTTCAGAAGTAGAAACAGTACAAACTTAGGGGAAAATATAATTTGAAAATGTAATTATTTGGCCATTCTTTTCTGGATGACACTGTCTCGGATCAGTAGGGGAGATCCTCTTGGCTGGCCACCTTGGGTACCTAATCCATCCCATTAAACTCTTTCTTGGGGGATCACATCAAAACTGCTCTGTATGCATCAAAACCTCCTTCTTTGGATGGTCTTAAAGCTAAGATTACAAATGCAATCTGTTTCATCACTAAGCAGCAGCTAAGGAAAATTTTTATGAAATTAGAAAATCTACTCATGTGTAGATAGCACAGGATGGTGGTTATGTTGAATTTTGGTAAGAAGTATACCAATATTTACATCATTAAAATTTCAAACTTTTTGGTAAGTTTGTAGCATTTATATTTCTGAAGTTATTAAAGTTTATTAAGACTTTTGGGACAACCTGTCTATGCAGAGTACCATGGGCAATATAAAGAGACCTAAGATGTAGTTCCTGCCTTCAAGGACCTGACAGTCTAGCATAAGGAATAAGACACGTACACAGATACGATACAAAGCCAAATAAAGTAAGTGAATGAGATAAAACATTATGGGAGCTCAGAGGAGGAAAATATTTCGTGACTGGTCACGTGTGAAGGAAGGCAAGGTGGTAGTATGTGAATCAGACCTTGAAGGAGAAGTAGGAATGTGACTGATGTTAGTGGGAGGGAGATATATCAGCTGGAAGGACCAGCATAAACAAAGGATCTGATGAGATGAGGTGTGTAAAACATTCTGCAAAACTGCTCCATAAATGTGAGCTTTTATTAATTAGTTCTTTTTTACTGAAGATGGGTGTATTTGAAGGGAAGTATTGAACTATAGGTTTGGAAATCTAAATCGGGATGAAATGAGGCCAGGCTAAGAGTTTGACTTTATTTTGTAGATAGTGGGGAGAGAAGAACATAATTTTAAAATAGTTTTGAATTCATAAGATTAATAAGGCTGGGATATGTAGGATTGATTGAAAGAGGAAGAGAGCTGAGGTAGGGAGACCAGTTTGAAATCTTGTAGTGCGCTCACGGAATTCTGTTGTATATAGTCGGGATCGAAATGCTGGGTGATAGGAAATAGCCAGCTTAATGGAAATCTCTTGGTTTCGGAGTGAGTCGGGCAGTTTGGAGTGCTTGGCAGACATTTTAAAATACCCAAACCCTGCTATTCCTGCTCATTGGAGCAGCCCAGTCAAAATATCTCAATCATCTGTTTTGTTTAGGACCTTATTTCTAAAAAGTCATTTTGGACCTCAAGTACCTCTTCCTTTTGAGTTTGTCTCAAGGGTCAAAACTGTTTTCATGATAATACTAAGATTATTTGTCTTTTCAAATAATTTGTCCCTTTTCAGTTGCATATCTATGTGAGGCTAGATTTTCTTTATATACTCCAACCAAAACAACATATTAGCAAAAGGTTGAGTATAGAAGCAGATATGAGAATACAGCTGTTTTCTGTTAAGTCAGATGTTAAAGATATATAAAACAGTGTCACCTCTCTCACTAAATTTTTTTTTGTTTTGAAAGGTATGGTTATTTGTTATAAATGTTATTTAACATGTCATGGGTTTATTATCATTATTTTTCAAAGAATTGCTAAATATTTAATCTTTTATCAGTTTTAATTGTTAATACAATTTAAATTTCTAACATAATATATTTTTCAGTAGCTATAACCTATGTAAACAAAAATTCTTTGAGGTCTTCAATAATTTTTAAATGTAAAAAGTGTCCTGAGACCAGAAGGTTTTAGAAGGGCTGGTCCAGAGATTGAAAAACAAGTTAGCACTAAGAATACAAACTTTGCTATCCTTTATGGGGAGGTGTAGTTGAAGCTATGGGGGTAAATTTATAATACAAAGGTAGAAAGTTTGAGAAGAGGGCCCAAGACATAATTTTTGAGTAATGTTCTCCTCGAGTGGTTTGGAAGATGAGCCTGCAAATAGAACCGAATGAATGGAAAATGTGTTGGACATCAGCACAACAGGCTTTCAACATTTTAAGAATCTAGTGTTTCATCTGTGTGTATATTGCACCAATGCATAAATGAATATTGCGATGCATTCCAGGCCTTTGTATGGGGTTTCATGAGAATCTGTAGCTCCAAAATGCATCGTTTGGCAACCAACCCTCTTGTGATGATGACCTCCAAACTTAGCAGGGTTGGTCTTGGGGTGACAGTCTGTCCCTGGGCCCATATTTTTCATTGTGTTAGAGGACCTGCCAAGCACTTGTACTCCATTGGCTTAACACCAATAACCCAGTGCCCACTGAGTATCATAATGTGTGGGACAGAGACCACCTACCCAAATGAAAAACCAGAGTCTTGACAAAAGATTACAAAAAGGAGGAATTTCTTTATTGACTTTCTTGAGAGAGGGCACCCCCGTGCTGTCTAAGCTGCCCCAAGAGTGCGGGTGCTCTTTGTTTAAGGTAAGATTATATAGACCTGAATGCAGCAGCCCACACTAACCCCCTTCCCGTCGTCTCATTGGCTGAGCCTCAGGTGTACAATCTATTCGTGTAAAAACTACCCCAGTAACAGAGAGAACAAAGAGGTATAGAAATTATGTTAGCATGTTCTCCCTTTTAGGGCCTCACAGTTTCAGCAGCCTTTTACCCAAGGTCATATAACTAGCTAGAGGATGAGATAGACAGGATGCTCTTATGGCTCAGGAATTTCTGCTAACACTATCTACTTGCAGGGGAGGGAGAAGGCTAGGGGAGGGGGTCTTGTATTCTGAGGGGTCTTCACTTAGTGTTGGTACACATGTACCACTCAAAAGCAGCAATACCAGAACCATTAACAAGAGCTAATGACCCCCTGAGGAGGCTTCACTTCTGAGAGATCATCTCTCACAATAATAATTAGAGTAGGAATTTAGTGACATTTGAAAAAGGCTTTCCAGAACTTTGTCATTAGCAGTCATACCTCTGTTTCATGGCAGTCTCGTAGATTCATAATATTTGAATTATTTTTATATAGGTCCCTTTAAGCTTTTTGTCAAAAAATTTTTTTATGTAAATCAATCTTATAAAATCATTGTTTTAAAAAAAATCATTGGTGGATGATAGGATTTTAAGCAGGCCCTTAAAATGGTTGTTACCATTTAAACTTAATGTTATTTTTGCTTAAATTGTCCTTTCATAACTAGGTAAAAGTGATTTATCCTCAAAATGGCTGGGTTGAAATAGATCCCGAAGTTCTTTGGAGTCAATTTATTGCTGTAATAAAAGAAGCTGTACAAGGTAATTAGACTTACAAAAAAACCAGAAACTTCTAAAGCCCCTTTGGTGGTGGTAGTAATAACAGTAACAATAGCTTCCCCCTACACTTCTGTAGCAGTGTGTATTTTTCTAAATGGTAAGCACTCAGGTAGAATTAATATAAGCCCGCCGTACCTCAGGACAACCAGGGAGTTTTACAGGTTGGCTCTTTGGAAAAAGTACCACAACCTAGACCAAGTCAAGAAGGAGCTAGAATTTGGTGCTCTTGACTGTCACTTGCCTCTTCAGCTTTTATTAGTTTCAGTCTTTTGCAACTTTTGATAATCAAGTAACAAATGTCCATTGAATGCATACTCTGTAGAAGGTACTGTGGGGAATGGAAAAGTTGAAGAGAGAGAAAGGTATCCTCAAACAGAGCTGCTCAGGAAACTTTCTAATCTGTTATCCAGATTGTTCTGGGTCACATTGGCTTAAGCCAAAAAGAAAGTGTTTTTGGTTAGAAAACAAAAATATTTTTTAGCACTCTTAAGTATGTTTTTCATATTACCTCAGTGGCAAAATGTTATGCAGACAGTATTCTAAGCCATGTTTTGTAGAGGCAGCGTGGCTCCGTGACTATAGAGGGGGCCTTGGAGCCAGGCCAGCCCAGGTTTCATTGTACAGCCTCTGCTACATTCTGCCAGTGTGGCCTATAAGGGACAGGTCAGTGAACCTCTCTCAGGGCTCTAGGGCATTCTCTAAGACCAATTTACTCAGAAGGAAATGGCAAACCACTCCAGTATCTTTGCCAAGAAAACCCCAAATGAGGTCAGCAAGAGTCGGGCAAGACCAGAAAGATTGAACAACAAAGACCAATTTATAGAAAAGATATTCCCCCCCACCCCCATCCAGGTACTTCCTTTGCCAGTGAGATCACAGGTGGTCTTTATCCTGGTTTTGTAGTAGAGATTTCTGGTTCGATTGTTTTGCATATCTTTTCATATGTAAATTTCAGTATTATGGAAAATTTGAATGAGAAAAAAATATTTTGTCCTACCTTGGTATCAATTTATGTGAAAAATGTATCTCAGCAGAATTTGAAATTTCATCTGTATTCTTAGTATGGGAGGATATCATATTCCTTTCCCTGAATATTTTGGTTTTATTTTTCTGGCATTTCTACTATGGAAGACTGGTATTCACTTAGACTCAGAAGTGAAATTCTTGCAACTTTTCTCTAGCAGTAGGAAGAAAACATTGTCTAGCTAGTTAGTCTTTGTTCGGTTTCTTTTTCTCATGTTTCGGACCTCATATGAACAGGTCATTGTATCTGGTTTTAAAATCTAACTCTTTTCTGCTTTTTTTCAACCCTTTTTATAAGAATTACTGTCCAGGTTACTAGAGGAATGCTTAGTTATTTTCAGATTAACTGCTTTAGCAAAAATGTTTCTCTGTTATGCATTTTTCTTAAAGATCATACTATAATATCAGAAAGGAAAATTTCCTCAGCTTTTAAACTAATTTCTATGTATTTTTACTTTTAGCTGCAGGAATACAAATGCATCAGATTGTTGGCCTTGGAATCTCAACACAGAGAGCAACTTTCATTACATGGAACAAGTGAGTACATTGTATCATAAGCACTACTGTTGTTTGATTCTTGATTAAAGCTAACCTGCTTAGTGCTGAATGAAACTTTGAAACTCCTGGGATGAGCTTTGACCATATGAATAAAATGCTGTATTTCTTGGCTTTGGAAAGAATTGATGTTTTCTCTTTTACTAAAATAGGCTTCCCACATGTATTCTTTAGTTACTTAAAAGTACATTTCAAAAGACAGTGGTTGTAACTTAAACTCTGTCTAACCTGCACCCAGGAAATTGAACTGTTGTTGTCTATGTGATTTTTCTTTTGGTCCAGTGGAAAGAGTGCTAAATTTGGAGTTAGAGGACTCAGGTTTGAATCCCAGCTATGCTACTTGCTGTGGCCTTGGGCAGTTGGGTTTTTTTAATTGCTCTGAGCCTCAGTTTCTCCATTTTTATAAAATGAGACAGTTGGGCTAGATGACCTTTAATGTCCTGGCTCTAAGCCAATGAATCTGTGAAAATGTACTCCAGTCCCCAGAAGTACCAAATTATAAAACCATGGTATTGCTTCTTCAGCTTACCGTCTTAAGATCTACTGTCTCTAATGTGTGACTCGGTAGTGAATAAAGGTCAAACCAAGTCCTTGTCCTCAAGAAGATTAATTAGATCCATTGCAGTTATACTGCATTGAAAGTTTTAGGGACCTTTAAAACTATGGGAGACATGTGCCCCTGGGGCTTACGGGGGGTGTTTGTAAGATTAGTGAGGCTAAGGTAAGTGCATGAAGAGGTCCTACGTGTACCCTCAAAATAAAACACTGCCTAGTCAGGTAAGAGACTTTTTCTTCTTCATTTCAACTCTGTTAGCCACCATCACTGAGGCAGTCCAGTGGTGGTGTGCACAGAGAGCCATCCTGTCCTACCTTGGACAATACTGGCTGAGATCCTGGGTCAGTTATTTAACCTCTTCAGTGGCTCCTCTCTGAAACTCTTAAATTGTGGAGCTGCTATAGTTTTGCACTGAAAAGGGGAGTTCTCTGTACCCTGAAAATCCTAGGTATTATCCAAACAAACGACAAAGCTGCCATGATAGGTATTCTCTTACCCTCTACTCATCAGAAGAGTTGTGTGGGAACTGGGGCTTGGGACGACCTTTAAGTTACCTAGGTAGGGCTACATCGTTTATCTTCAGTCAGTGTTCAGCTTCAGGGAACTTTCAGATCTTAAGACACTCGTCCCTAGGATGGGAGGGACGCAGCAGGTTAATAACTCAGGATACATTTGGCAGCTAAAGGTGTATGTACTTGATTTAGCTCTTACTTGTAGAGAGGAGGGTCACTGTCTTAGAAAACTCAGATTGGGTCATGCCAGGCACCGTACTGCCCAGAAAAGAAGCTGAGGTTTCTCTCTGCCTCTGTTAGTTTTTGCTTGGCATGTGGTTAGTTATAAATACTGCCTATCAAAACAGTTGGTTGATAATGTCAAAATAGCTCACAATCACCTAATGCTTTCAGGTTTATCAAGTACTTGCCTCCCTGTAATCCCGCGGGCAGGTTATCGACATGACAGACTCGAAAGGTGGAGGGACTCCTCCAGTTCACTAAGAGCCACTGGATCTGGGATTTGCCTCTGGGTCCCTCCTGTGGACTGGCTGCGTGGCTTTCATTACGCTACCCGTCTTTCTGGTGTTGTGGTTTCACTTTCTTTTTTTTCAAATATCTCTCTGCTCTTCTCTTAGGATTCTGTTGCCACTTTTTTGTTCTTGAAACTAAAATACTTGCATCGCCTTTCAGTCTTAGAACATAGAAAGCAGCATTTCCCAAACTCGTCTACTGAACCTTGATACTTTGTTATTCTAACAAAGTTTTTTTTCCCACTAAAATGTTAACCCTGAAATTATGCATATATTAAAAGTATCTGTGGAATTCAGGTATTAAGAGAATGGATTTAATTTCTTCTCTTTTGCCCCAAATTTCCCAGGCTCCTCTTTTATCCTGAAGCATTCCTTACCTCTAGAGCCTTTAGGCCAGCGTTTGTGAGTTCCATCAATATATTTCAAGCCCCAAAATGTTTCATGGCCAAATTAACTCGGGGATTGCTGATATAAGATCTGTGAAAACCAGAACCCACTTCTGAGTTATGCCATCCCTCAGGCCTGGTCTCAGCTGAACCCTTGCGGCCAAGCAATACTCAGCCAATACTGGGCAACTTCTGCAGAAAGGCCAGGTGAAGGGCCAGGTGGGCCAAAGACAGGTCTCTCAGACTAGCAGAAAGTGCTTTTAGCTAATTTTTTGTCAGAGATGCTGAGAAGAACTGGACACTGTAGAAAAGTTCATGGCCTAGATCCATAGCTGGCTGGTTCTCATGTTCCCCTCTTGTCATGGTAGGGAGCAATGACAAGTAAATGAGTTCTTCTTCCCCTGACTCTACAAGTATTTGTTCTCAACAGTTGTGGCTAAGGAGCTTAAAACTTTTCTTAGGCATCACCCTCTGGGAGGCCCAGGGTCCTTAAGAACATTTTTACATTATCCCTCTGATACATGTGAGCAAAGTTACTACTTCATTGCTCAGTACCCCAGGCAGCTTTCTGAATGTCAGTCTCAGGGTTTCCATTCTGTCTTTCTGTCCCCAGTACATAACACAATTCCTGACCCAGAGGAGGTGCATAATAAATGCTTGATTTACCGGGTGCCCTGTAGTTGCAGATATGCATTAGCAGCAAAAGTTTCTGAGGTTTCCTGACACAGCGAAACCATAGGTCTGTGTCGCCTCCGCCTTCCCAAACCCTCAAATTCCAGAGCTCTCCAACCTGCTTACTTTGAAGACTAAAAACTTATTTAGTATGGTTAATTTGATTAGCACTTTTTAGATGTTAAGTAAAGAGATTCTCTAGAGTGAAGGTATATTTTCATCTTGGGATATTTCATTGTTCTAGGTGGTTTCTGAAAAATCCCTGGTTGTTAGTTTTGTTCTTTCTCTAACTATGGTCTTGTTTCAGAGCATCCTTGCCCTCATGAACCTTCTAATCTGGTATGGAAGATAAAACAACCTCCAAGGCACATTCCAGCTCTAAAGCTATGAACATCTGAACTATAATAAAGTATAGTTATAGTTCATACAAAGTGTCTATTTATTTATTTATTCATTTTTGCCTTTTGGTGAGGCGGTCGGGGTTAAGTTACATGCCCATGGTCACACAGCTAGTAAGTGTCAAGTATCTGAGGCCAGATTTGAACTCAGGTCCTCCCGACTCCAAGGCTGGCAGTTCATACAAGGTTGCCCCAGCAAACATCATTTTATAACAATATGCTATTTAATAAGAAAAATTCCACTATGACATCATTCAGGCAAATATAATTTCTAATTAACTAGGCATTTATTAAACACCTATGATGTGCCAAATACTATGCTGAGAATATGAAACAAATCAAACTGTTCCTGTCCTCCTGGAGTTTGCATTCTATTGGGGGAATGTATATTAATAAATATATACCGAAAATATAGAAAGGAAAATTTCTAACATCATTCCTCTAGAAATAATCCCCCCCATATAACAACATTTCACCAAATGCCACATTCTTATGGATGCAGCTAACACTGGATGGGGAATGCTTATATAAGGTATGAGCAGAGTCCTAAGAATGTTCAGAAATATAGCATAGCCATTGGTAGAAATCGAAATGATTCTATATATAGTAGCTCTCCAACACCTAAGTATGAATGTGAATTTTTTTTTCCCCATATAGCAGATTTCGACCCTGCAAGCCAGGAAGAACAGGAGTGTCCACAGAAAGCATTTATCCCCATCCTTTAAACTCTGGGTTAGAGAGTTCCCGTTTGTTTAATATGTATAAAGATAGGAATGCTATGAAGAAAGAAAACATTTTTATCCTTTTGGCTTTTTGAATATGTATGAAGCCAACCTTTTGGGGGATTTTATCTTTTTTATGATGATTCAAAGTAAAGCAATTCAGAAGGAATTACTTTTTGTATAGTTGAAACTTTCATAGAGTCTTGGGTATAAAAAAATTTATTGCACAGCATATCCAATCTCATT